>NC_064633.1:122110078-122764245 GCF_023864275.1 Schistocerca cancellata | reverse complement strand
TTTCCATGCCCGAGGCAGGATACAAACCTGCGACCGTAGCGGTCGCGCGGTTCCAGACTGTAGCGCCTAGAACCGCTCGGCCACTCTGGCCGGCGAAATTGGTTGAAGAACGGTGAAATCGGGAGTAGGCAATAACGTCTTGGTCGTCCAAGCGTCAGCACAGAAAATGGAGGACGGAGGCTTTCGCGCTCTGCAAACTAGGACAGAGGCGATCTGTGACTGATCTGGCGACAGAGTACAATCGCAGGCTAGCAAACAGTCTCTCATTGCGTTTCGTTTTTGTTACCCACTGCGATAGTAGCGCGCCAAGCAGCCAGCAAGTGACACTGTATCGGATGAGTGTAAATACTATCGTTTATATTTATTTGTAACACAGTTTTTACAATAGCGAGCGGATATAGTGCCATAAAAATCGACGATAACTAAAAAATGACACCACACTTTTCATTCTTTAGTTTCTTAAGGATCCTGCGAGGCATGAAATGGTGCATTAAAGGGCAGTGTATTTACGATTCTCTTTTAAGGTATAGTTGTTAACTGAAGAAAATTGTTTTCCTTTAATAATAAAAATTTCCTGCAGTCGTAAATCTACCCAAAACGTGAAGTTTTCTTCGGTACACTTCCAACCAAATCAATGAATGTAGAACCTAGAAAGCGTATATGGGACGTAATAGCTACGTCTTTCAACGTACCAAATAAGCCGTCACACCTTTACCTGTTGTAATAAGAACAGACAACAGAAATATTTACTTATCATGTAAGAAATGTGTATTTATATCCTTTTGCTGTCAGAGTAGTAAGCTACAATTATTCGAAAGTATTTCTTCATGAATAAATCTGATACAGGGAGATTCGGCCGTTTTTACATTTCTTTCACGATTCATGTCTGTTGCTAATGTAGTAAAGATGGAGCAAAAAACTGTAACAATTACTTCGCTAATTATGTAAAAAAATAAACGACGCATGTGACTGCTTTCTCACCTCTCATAGCGTTAGTGTCACTCCAGCAGTCAAACGGTAACTTTTACCCTAGACAGTGGCGCGATTCTATGTATTAGACTGCGGTAAAGTGCTAGTGCACGGACAAGTATCTCCGAGCACACCGTTCAGCGAATATCATTGAACGTGGGTTTCGACAACAGACGATCCCTACGTGTTCCCCTTACGACCCAAATACTACTTCAATTACACGGGGTGTTCAAAAAGTCTCTCCGCAGTGGCGTATGATTGTTAGCCGCGCGTGCCGTATGCCGCAGTGAATATACCGAAATGAAACTCAGTGAAATACAAGTTATTAATTTCTTGAATATTCATTTTTACTAACAAATTTTCACATTAAATGTTGAAAGTGTCCCCCATGTTGTTGAATACACAATTCAATTCGCCTAATCATGTTTCCAAACACAAGCTGTAACATTTCTTCTATAACAGAAGCCGTGAAAGTGGATATTGCAGTTTTCAATTCATCTATGGATTTTGGACGGTTTTTACAGACGGTTGATTTCGCTGCACCCCAGAAGAAAAAGTCAAGTGGTGTTAGGTTAGGCGATCGTGAAGGCCAAAGACCCTGTGAAATTATGCGATCACCAAAAACATTAGCAAGCAGTGACATTGAAACGCGAGCTGTATGCGCGGTTGCACCATCTTGTTGAAAATAAACGTTCAGTATTTCACTTAACACAAGTTCTCCTATGAATGGGTACAGAATATCACTGCAGTGCGTTTATTGTTTCATTGAAAAATATGGGATCCACAATCCGACTTCTATAAATTGCAATCCAAACTCCTATTTCCACAAAATGAAGTTGTTCCTCATGAATACACAATGGATTTGCAGTACTCCACATCGAGAATTTTTCGAGTTCATGTACCAGGATAAATGAAACCACGCCTCATCAGGGAAAAACATTTCATTAAGGATAGCCCTTCCATTTTGTTGAACGAAATTTTTGAACCATTGACAATAATGCAGTCTCTTGCCACAATAAGTATTTTTCAATTCTTGCACGACTGTCACTTTGTATGGGAAAAGTTCTAATTATTTCCTTACAGCTATGTGGGCCGTTCCGACACTAACATCGATTTCCTGGACGAGTTTTCTTACTTATTTGTTCGGACTCTGGACATTTTATCGGAAATATTGAGTAGTTTATCCTCAGACAAAACGCTAGGATGACCACTTCTCGGTGCATCTGTCACTGAACCCGTACTTCGAAATTTGTTATCAAATCTCGCATAGCATCGCGATGTGCGAGTGTTGTCTCCAGAAAAACTGAATTAAATGTTTGACGAACTGAAACTGTGTAGTTACAACCAGCTTTGAACACTTGTTCGAATAAAAACATACGTTCTTCAGTGGTTAGCATTTTAAGTGACAAAACGAAACAAACGAACAAAGGAACTAAACTTAAACGTTTACGTCAACACGTAACGACACACACCAACGATACTACTGACGCTGGTTGAGATAAACGAAACAGAGGAATGCTGGGAGAGTCCACTAAAAGGAAAGTAACGCAGGCAGGTGTACAATCACATGACACGCGCGGCTAACGATCATACGGCACTGTGGAGAGACTTTTTGAACGCCCCGAAGTTAGTGGGCACGGGATCTTTGAGATTGGACCGTCGGTCAGTGGAAACGTGTTACCTGGCCCGATGAGCACCGTTTCTTATTCCCCCAAACGTTTCTTGTTCCACTAAGTTGATGGCACGCCTGGACATGACGTCATCAAGGTGAGCTGCTGCTCGAAACACAACTCACGCCACGGATGCAGACTGGTATTATGCTATGGGCAACATCCGCTCAGGTTTCCTTAGGACATGCGTTAGTAACCCAAGGCATTATGACGAGTGTTCACTACATCAATATTATTGGGTACCACCTGGGATAGGAATGATGATGGAAATAGGATTACATTTGAGGAAGTGGAGAAAATGGTCAATAGATTGCAGCGCAATAAAGCGGCTGGGGTGGATGAAATTAAGTCGGAACTCATCAAATACAGTGGAATGTCAGGTCTTAAATGGCTACACAGGATAATTGAAATGGCGTGGGAGTCGGGACAGGTTCCATCAGACTGGACGAAAGCAGTAATCACACCAATCTTTAAACATGGAAACAGAAAAGATTGTAACAACTACAGAGGTATCTCTTTTAGTCAGCGTTGTGGGTGAAATTTTCTCAGGCATTGTTGAAAGGAATGTGCGAGTATTAGTTGAGGACCAATTGGATGAAAACCAGTGTGGGTTTAGGCCTCTTAGAGGTTGTCAGGACCAGATCTTTCGCTTACGGCAAGTAATGGAGAAGTGTTACGAGTGGAACAGGGAATTGTATCTATGCTTTATAGATCTAGAAAAGGCATATGACCGGGTTCCTAAGAGGAAGTTGTTATTCTACGAGATTATGGAATAGGAGGCAAACTTTTGCAAGCAATTAAAGGTCTTTACATAGATAGCCAGGCAGCAGTTAGAGTTCACGGTAAATTGAGTTCATGGTTCAGAGTAGTTTCAGGGGTAAGACAAGGCTGCAACATGTCTCCACTGTTGTTCATATTATTTATGGATCATATGTTGAAAACAATAGACTGGCTGGGTGAGATTAAGATATGTGAACACAAAATAAGCAGTCTCGCATATGCGGATGACTTAGTTGTGATGACAGATTCGATTGAAAGTTTGCAAAGTAATATTTCAGAGCTAGATCAGAAACGTAAGGACTATGGTACGAAGATTAGCATCTCCAAAACGAAATTAATGTCAGTGGGAAAGAGATATAAACGGATTGAGTGCCAAATAGGAGGAACAAAGTAAGAACAGGTGGACGATTTCAAGTACTTAGGATGCATATTCTCACAGGATGGCAACATAGTGAAAGAACTGGAAGCGAGGTGTAGCAAAGCTAATGCAGTGAGCGCTCAGCTAGATCTACTCTCTTCTGCAAGAAGGAAGTCAATACCAAGACTAAGTTATCTGTGCACCGTTCAATCTTTCGACCAACTTTGTTCTATACGAGTGAAAGCTGGGTGGATTCAGGTTACCTTATCGATAAGGTTGAGGTTACGGATATGAAAGTAGCGAGGATGATTGCAGGTACTAGTAGATGGGAACAATGGCGGGAGGGTGTCCACAATGAGGAAATCAAAGAAAAACTGGGATTAACTCTATAGATGTATCAGTCAGGGCGAACAGGCTTAGATGGTGGGGTCATGTTACACGCAGGGGAGAAGCAAGGTTACCCAAAAGACTCATGGGTTCAGCAGTAGAGGGTAGGAGGAGTCGGGGCAGACCAAGGAGAAGGTACCTGGATTCGGTTAAGAATTATTTTGAAGTAATAGGCTTAACATCAGAAGAGGCACCAATGTTAGCACTGAATAGGGGATCATGGAGGACGCTGAAAGGCATAATCAGTCTTAGATGATGATGATGATGATAACCTGTATCACTTCATGCTTGATGTATTCCCCAATGGCGATGGCATCTTCTAGCAGGATAACTATTCGTGCCTCAAGGCCAGAATCATGACATCGTGTTTCGAGGACTGAACTGGCATTAATGTCCAGGCCATCAAATTCGTATCATGTGAGTCAGATGGAACACATGTGTGACGCTCGCTATCGGTCGCCAAATCAACATCCACAAACCACCTGTGTGCAATTTACAGGAATTGCGTGGCCTGTGCGTAGACATCTCGGGTCACATAACTCCAGAGACGTAAAAGGACTTTTCGAATGTCTGGTGTTACATTACCATATTTCTTTGTCAAATATGATATGTCAAATACGTAAGTCAAAGAAATTTGATGGTGTAACAGGGAACTTTGCCAAGTGTCGCCTTTCGTCAAATAAATATCATCAAATCTGGGGCCTCGCCGTATATTTGTGCATAAAAGTCCTCCATCTTCTGTTCACTTCAATGTGTGAAATGTAACCGCTTTGAGCGCTGGCGTCGCTACAGCTGTTTGACGTCTCTGTAGTGTGCTCGTAAACGTGGCTTCAAAGTTGGTGTGTTCCTTCGACTCTGTCTCCTACTACTTAAAAAAAAAAAAAAAAAAAAAAAAAAAAACTTTGCTTCGACTATGGCAGTGGGGGGAGGGGGGGCCGGCGGTGGTGGTCAAGCGGTTAAAGGCGCTACAGTCTGGAATCGCGAAGCCGCTACGGTCGCAGGTTCAAATCCTGCCTCGGGCATGGAGATGTGTGAAGTCCTTAGGTTAGTTAGGTTTAAGTAGTTCTAAGTTCTAGGGGACTGATGACCTTAGAAGTTAAGTCCCATAGTGCTCAGAGCCATTTGAACCATTTGGGAGGGGGAGGGGGTGAGCATGCTATTAATTGCGTGTTGATGGGCAGGTGGAATATGCTGCAGGCGACATTTGTCCATAATCACAGCTACCAAAAAAATGGCTCTGAGTACTATGGGACTTAAATGCTGAGCTCATCAGTCCCCTAGAACTTAGAACTACTTAAACCTAACTAACCTAAGGACATCACACACATCCATGCCCGAGGCAGGATTCGAACCTGCGACCGTAGCAGTCACAGCTACAGCCACCACCTCTACATCTGGAAACATCCAGGCAGCTTTTCAGCAAGTTGGAATAGAAGATGTGGTCACACTCTAAAATAAAAAAATTCTTGCTTAGCTTTCCATTACACTTTGTTTTTGAACTCTGGATGCCACAAGTTAAAAGCGCTTCATCACACTAATTCCATTAATCAAATGATACAATAATAAAAATAGTTCTTATTGCCCATATAGTCTACTAAACATTTATTTACCTTCACATATTCCCCTTTCAGTACTTTATAAATCGCTTCACACGTTACTGGAATTGTTTTGGTTAATGTCCAATGTGATATTTGAGTACTGTGTTGTAAACTAGATTAGCTCTCTCCTGAATCAAGAAATCCCAGCGTCATAGTTTGCCTGTCTTCTGCAGGTATAACATTTCTCTGTTTTGTAACATGAGAAGCCAGTTTACTGAGCAAATACTGAAACACACTCTCATCCATTAGTAAGTAATGTATCTATAAAACTTGACGTCATCAAGTTGCAGCCCTCGTAACAAATTTTGCTGAATGCTTTATTATCACGATGTAAAAACTATGGCTTCATCCAGGTATGTTTCCTTTTTTCCCGGCGCTTTTCTTCCACATACACACACAGTGCATAATAACAAGTTCTTATCCGCCGCCTGGAAATTTGACGAAAAATATGACGACAATGTAATACCCCTCTTTAGCGCCACGCCAAAGATCTTTGCGCCAAAGATCTTTGCGCCAAAGATCTTTGCGCCAAAGATCTTTGCGCCAAAGATCTTTGCGCCAAAGATCTTTGCGCCAAAGATCCTTGCAAAGAAATTTGGTGAATATTAGATCATATTTCTTTGTCAAAGAAATACACTACTGGCCATTAAAATTGCTACACCACGAAGATGACATGCTACAGACGAGAAATTTAACCGTCAGGAATAAGATCCTGTGATATGCAAGTGATTAGCTTTTCAGAGCATTCACACAAGGTTGGCGCCAGTGGCGACAACGTGCTGACATGATGAAAGTTTCCAACGGATTTCTCATACACAAACAGCACTTGACCGGCGTTGCCTGGTGAAACGTTGTTGTGATGCCTCATGTAAGGAGGAGAAATGCGTACCATCGCGTTTCCGACTTCGATAAAGGTCGGATTGTAGCCTATTGCGATTGCGATTTATCGTATTGCGACATTGCTGCTCGCGTTGGTCGAGATCCAATGCCTGTTAGCAGAATATGGAATCGTTGGGTTCAGGAGGGTAATACGGAACGCCATGCTGTAACCCAACGGCCTCGTATCACTAGCAGTCGAGATGACAGGCAACTTATCCGCATGGCTGTAACGGATCGTGCAGCCGCGTCTCGATCCCTTAGTCAACAGATGGAGACGTTTGCAAGACAACAGCCATCTGCACGAACAGTTGGACAACGTTTGCAGCAGTACGGACTATCAGCTCGGAGACCATGGTTGCGGTTACCCTTGACACTGCATCACATACAGGAGCGCCTGCGATCGTGTACTCAACGACGAACCTCGGTGCACGAATGGCAAAACATTTTTTCGTATGAATCCAGGTTCTGTTTACAGCATCATGATGGTCGCATCCGTGTTTGGCGACATCACGGTGAAGCGCGTATTCGTCATCGCCATACTGGCGTATCACCTGGCGTGATGGTATGGGGTGCTATCGGTTACACGTCTCGGTCACCTCTTGTTCGCATTGGCGGCACTTTGAACAGTGGCCGTTACATTTCAGATGTGTTAAGACCCGTTTCTCTACTCTTCATTCGATCCCTGCGAAACCCTACATGTCAGCAGGATAATGCACGTCCGCATGTTACAGTTCCTGTACGGGCCTTTCTGGATACAGGAAATGTTCGACTGTTGCCCTGGCCAGCACATTCTCCAGATCTCTCACCAATTGAAAACGACTGGTCAACGGTGGCCGATCAACTGCCTCGTCACAATACGCCTGTCACTCTCTTGATGAACTGTGGTATCGTGCTGAAGCTGCATGGGCAGCTGTACCTGTACACACTATTCAAGCTCTGTTTGACTCAATGCCCAGGCGTATCAAGGCCGTTATTACGGCCAGAGGTGGTTGTTCTGGGTACTGCTTTCTCAGGATCTATGCACCCAAATTGCGTGAAAATGTAATCACATGTCAGTTCTAGTGTAATATATTTGTCCAATGAATACCAGTTTATCATCTGCATTTCTTCTTGGTGTTGCAATTTTAATGGCCAGTAGTGTATGATAGTGTAATACCGGCCTAAGCAAGATCGCTGATGTATTGCATTCCAAATGTGGACTCACACTCAATTAAAAAGGTGGCCAGAATATTTTGCCTCATTGGTGCAAAATTGCATCGAAATCAGAGCCATGCACGACATTCTCCTTTCCGCGACGAGTGCGGACGAGGCCTCGGTAGGCATTCTCGGTCGATAATGGCAGGGTGGACGGAGGAGAGCTGCTCGTGCTGGGGACTCGGATCGTGCTGGAGAAAGCGTAATTACGCCCGTGATGGGCGCGCGCCGTCTCGGCCTTCAAGAGCAGTCAGTGGCCGGCCCGCCCAAGGCTGGTGCCCGCTGCGCGCTCGTGCCGAGCGTGAAAGCGCTCTCCGCCACCTGCCGCGACGCCACAATGGCGCTGCCCCGCGGCCGGTGCGGTCCCGCTCGTATTGTTTTCGGTGTTTGTTCTCCGCTAACCAGTTCAACCCTCTTCTTCAACGGTGTGCGGGAATTTGCCACGCCGGACATTTGCCACGATATTACCTGCTCCGAAGGGTTGGGTCCCTCGTCTCCCCCTCCTCCTCCTCCTCCTCCTCCTACCCATCGCTTACTGAGGCCTTTCCGCTGGTTTACTTAACATAGAACGAGAATCTCTTCGGATTTTCTGCCACATGTCTAGAGAGAGTTTCGTTGTGGAAACTATTAAATGCACCTCACATTGAAACCCACACCAAATTTCGAGCCTCAGTAAAACTTCACCAATCTTGGAGATTTTGCGTTCGTCTAAATTGTACTTGCCTTTTTCGGTGCTCCTGCAACAGCTTTCCGTCGTGTTTTGTGTACCATGGGGGATCAGTTCCGTCTCTTATTATTTGGCCGCCCCGTGTGGCCAGCGGTTCTAGGCACTTAACTCTGGAACTGCGCGACCGCTACAGTCGCAGGTTCGAATCCTGCCTCGGGCATGGATGTGTGTGATGTCCTTAGGTTAGTTAGGTTTAAGTAGTTCTAAGTTCTAGGGGACTGATGACCTCAGATGTTAAGTCCAATAGTGCTCAGAGCCATTTGAACCATTTGAACTTATTATTTGGTATGAATCTCTTAGAGTGCTGTTGATACTATTTCTTTGAACTTACGCCACATATGGTCTTCACTTACATAGTTTGCAAGGATAGGAGACTGCCGCTTAGAAAGATGTCAACCGAATTTTCAGTTGCTTTTATAAATACACACATTTCGCGTTTAGTTTTGGTGAATTTCTTTGTTGTGGAATTGAGCCTCGCTACGACTGTGTGTTCACTAATCCCTGTATCCGACGTGATGCTCAGGATTATTTGTGGCTAAGAGGTCAAGTGTGTTTTCGTAACCATTTACAATTTGAATGGCCTCGTGAACTAATTGTTCAAAATAATTGTAAAAAAAGCATTTAGAACAATTATGGAAGTTGTTTTCTATCTACAATAGGGTCTGAAAATGTATTTTTGTCAACATACAGATTGAAGTCACTGCCAACAATAATTGTATGAGTAACGTACCTATTTGTGATGAGACTCAAGTTTTCTTTGGACTGTTTCATCTGAGACCGGGGGGCGGTAAAAGGACCCAGTTATTAATTTATTCCGGTTGTCGAATATAACCTCTGTCAATACTAAGTCACAGGAACCATCTGCTTCCGTGTTGCTTGTGAGCTGAAACACACATTACATTATTTTTTCTTAAGTTGTGCTTCTTGTTTCTGTTGTAGTGCAGATCATTACAATTACGGCTTTTCCCTCCAAACCTAGAAGCTTTCTCTGTGACCCTGTAAATACGAGAGCTAAACAATGGAGAACAACAAAGTACGTTACAAACATAGCATTTTGTATTACTTCATTTCCTTGTTTCTAACATTTTAAAACTGTACGTCGACTTTAGATGACATGTCAATCATAGATGTTATTATCTCTATTTAGTGAACGTATTTTCAGTCATGTTTTGAACATTGACCCGCTGCACTTTATTAACTAATGTTTCGCCGCTAGTGATATCGGATTTTAGAGAGTAAATTAATATGGAGTATGTCGTTCTTCTTTTCAAACATTCACGTTCCCATTTATTCCTTCCTTATTGTCTATTGGGCATGCAGTTGTAGTAATTAAAATAGGCACAACTGCAGTGATCAAAAAGAAATGATTAGCGTACATTCGCATTCTGTTTACATCGTTCCTTTCTTGTTGCTCCCATGCCGATGGACTGTTTCTATCGCAATCAGTAAGCGTGAAAGGAAGCTATCCTACAGACAGAGGGATCTATATATATACTTGGCAGAACTAATTACATACTGACATAATCGTCGGTATTGTTTTCGTTTCCCAAAAGTTATAAATACACTCCTGGAAATTGAAATAAGAACACCGTGAATTCATTGTCCCAGGAAGGGGAAACTTTATTGACACATTCCTGGGGTCAGATACATCACATGATCATACTGACAGAACCACAAGCACATAGACACAGGCTACAGAGCATGCACAATGTCGGCACTAGTACAGTGTATATCCACCTTTCGCAGCAATGCAGGCTGCTATTCTCCCATGGAGACGATCGTAGAGATGCTGGATGTAGTCCTGTGGAACGGCTTGCCATGCCATTTCCACCTGGCGCCTCAGTTGGACCAGCGTTCGTGCTGGACGTGCAGACCGCGTGAGACGACGCTTCATCCAGTCCCAAACATGCTCAATGGGGGACAGATCCGGAGATCTTGCTGGCCAGGGTAGTTGACTTACACCTTCTAGAGCACGTTGGGTGGCACGGGATACATGCGGACGTGCATTGTCCTGTTGGAACAGCAAGTTCCCTTGCCGGTCTAGGAATGGTAGAACGATGGGTTCGATGACGGTTTGGATGTAATGTGCACTATTCAGTGTCCCCTCGACGATCACCAGTGGTGTACGGCCAGTGTAGGAGATCGCTCCCCACACCATGATGCCGAGTGTTGGCCCTGTGTGCCTCGGTCGTATGCAGTCCTGATTGTGGCGCTCACCTGCACGGCGCCAAACACGCATACGACCATCATTGGCACCAAGGCAGAAGCGACTCTCATCGCTGAAGACGACACGTCTCCATTCGTCCCTCCATTCACGCCTGTCGCGACACCACTGGAGGCGGGCTGCACGATGTTGGGGCGTGAGCGGAAGACGGCCTAACGGCCCAGCTTCATGGAGACGGTTGCGAATGGTCCTCGCCGATACCCCAGGAGCAACAGTGTCCCTAATTTGCTGGGAAGTGGCGGTGCGGTCCCCTACGGCACTGCGTAGGATCCTACGTGTTGAGCAATTCGGCGGTACGTCCACCCGGCCTCCCGCATGCCCACTATACGCCCTCGCTCAAAGTCCGTCAACTGCACATACGGTTCACGTCCACGCTGTCGCGGCATGCTACCAGTGTTAAAGACTGCGATGGAGCTCCGTATGCCACGGCAAACTGGCTGACACTGACGGCGGCGGTGCACAAATGCTGCGCAGCTAACGCCATTCGACGGCCAACACCGCGGTTCCTGGTGTGTCCGCTGTGCCGTGCGTGTGATCATTGCTTGTACAGCCCTCTCGCAGTGTCCGGAGCAAGTATGGTGGGTCTGACACACCGGTGTCAATGTGTTCTTTTTTCCATTTCCAGGAGTGTATTTCGATTTCGGAAAAGAAGCTCTGTATTTCGTCAATATGTCGAAGAAGAAGGTCCCTTACGTACTGGTTGTATCGACTAAGATGTGGCGACGGCGGTTTGAAAGCGGACTGAAGAAGTACGGGGAAAGGCGTCCCTTACCTGAGGGATCGCTACATGGTGGAGGGGCAAGTGTGGCAAATGTCCGGCGTGGCAAATGTCCAGCATTCTCCTCAACACCTCTGTCCGCCATGACAAAACAGTCCGCTTTCAATCACTATGTACAAGGTCACAGAGTAACATCTTTGTCTCTGACAAGGTGAAGAAAAAATGTCACACTAGGTCAGGATGCGGTTCCTCATCCAGATACCAAAAAAGAAAGAAAGAAAGACGTGTATCCAGCGAAATGAGATCGGGTTCATTTTGAAAACACGTTATGAAAACGAGGAGATGGCTACACAGTCTCATTATCTAGCGCATCGGAATATACAGATGAACGTGTATCATCTTACACTAGTGTACCAACTGTCGTAGCTGTCGTGACTGCGGGGACATCAAACCCACATCCAGCGAATGCCGGACATTTGCCACGCTGGACATTTGCCACACTTGCCCCTTCGCCAGGTAGCTTGAGTAGCGATCCCTTAGGTAAGGGACGCCCTTCCTCGTACTTCCCTGTCCGCTTTCAAACCGCCGTAACCACATCTTACCAGAAACGACCAGTACGTAAGGGACCTTCTTCTTCGACATCTTGGCAAAATACAGAGCTTCTTTTCCGAAATCGAAATATTTGTAACTTTTGGGAAACGAAAGCAATACCGACGATTATGTCAGTATGTAATTAGTTCTGCCAAGTATATATATATATATATATATATATATATATATATATATATATATCCCTCTGTCTGTAGGATAGCTTCCTTTCACGCTTACTGATTGCGATAGAAACAGTCCATCGGCAGGGGAGCAACAAGAAAGGAACGATGTAAACAGAATGCGAATGTACGCTAATCATTTCTCTTCGATCACTGCAGTTGTGCCTATTTTAATTACTACAACTGCATGCCCAAAAGACAATAAGGAAAGAATAAATGGGAACGTGAATGTTTGAAAAGAAGAACGACATACTCCACATTAATTTACTCTCTAAAATCCGATATTCCTAGCGGCGAAACATTAGTTAATAAAGTGCAGCGGGTCAATGTTCAAAACATGACTGAAAATACGTTCACTACATAGAGATAAGCACATCTATGATTGACATGTCATCTAAAGTCGACGTACAATTTTCAAATGTTAGAAATAAGGAAATGAAGTAATACAGAATGCTATGTTTGTAACGTACTTTGTTGTTCTACATTGTTTAGCTCTGGTATTTACAGGGTCACAGAGAAAGCATCTAGGTTTTGGAGGGAAAAGCCGTAATTGTAATGATCTGCACTACAACAGAAACAAGAAGCACAACTTAAGAAAAAATAATATAATGTGTGTTTCAGCTCACAAGCGACACACAAGCAGATAGTTCCTGTGACTTAGTATGGACAGAGGTTATATTCGACAACCGGACTAAATTAATAACTGGGTGCTTTTACCGACACCCGGTCTCAGATGAAACAGTTGCTGAACAGTTCAAAGAAAACTTGAGTCTCATCACAAATACACTCCTGGAAATGGAAAAAAGAACACATTGACACCGGTGTGTCAGACCCACCATACTTGCTCCGGAAACTGCGAGAGGGCTGTACAAGCAATGATCATACGCACGGCACAGCGGACACACCAGGAACCGCGGTGTTGGCCGTCGAATGGCGCTAGCTGCGCAGCACAGTCTTTAACACTGGTAGCATGCCGCCACAGCGTGGACGTGAACCGTATGTGCAGTTGACGGACTTTGAGCGAGGGCGTATAGTGGGCATGCGGGAGGCCGGGTGGACGTACAGCCGAATTGCTCAACACGTGGGGCGTGAGGTCTCCACAGTACATCGATGTTGTCGCCAGTGGTCGGCGGAAGGTGCACGTGCCCGTCGACCTGGGACCGGACAGCAGCGACGCACGGATGCACGCCAAGACCGTAGGATCCTACGCAGTGCCGTAGGGGACCGCACCGCCACTTCCCAGCAAATTAGGGACACTGTTGCTCCTGGGGTATCGGCGAGGACCATTCGCAACCGTCTCCATGAAGCTGGGCTACGGTCCCGCACACCGTTAGGCCGTCTTCCGCCTACGCCCCAACATCGTGCAGCCCGCCTCCAGTGGTGTCGCGACAGGCGTGAATGGAGGGACGAATGGAGACGTGTCGTCTTCAGCGATGAGAGTCGCTTCTGCCTTGGTGCCAATGATGGTCGTATGCGTGTTTGGCGCCGTGCAGGTGAGCGCCACAATCAGGACTGCATACGACCGAGGCACACAGGGCCAACACTCGGCATCATGGTGTGGGGAGCGATCTCCTACACTGGCCGTACACCACTGGTGATCGTCGAGGGGACACTGAATAGTGCACATTACATCCAAACCGTCATCGAACCCATCGTTCTACCATTCCTAGACCGGCAAGGGAACTTGCTGTTCCAACAGGACAATGCACGTCCGCATGTATCCCGTGCCACCCAACGTGCTCTAGAAGGTGTAAGTCAACTACCCTGGCCAGCAAGATCTCCGGATCTGTTCCCCATCCATTGAGCATGTTTGGGACTGGATGAAGCGTCGTCTCACGCGGTCTGCACGTCCAGCACGAACGCTGGTCCAACTGAGGCGCCAGGTGGAAATGGCATGGCAAGCCGTTCCACAGGACTACATCCAGCATCTCTACGATCGTCTCCATGGGAGAATAGCAGCCTGCATTGCTGCGAAAGGTGGATATACACTGTACTAGTGCCGACATTGTGCATGCTCTGTAGCCTGTGTCTATGTGCTTGTGGTTCTGTCAGTGTGATCATGTGATGTATCTGACCCCAGGAATGTGTCAATAAAGTTTCCCCTTCCTGGGACAATGAACTCACGGTGTTCTTATTTCAATTTCCAGGAGTGTATATACGCTACTCATACAATTACAGTGGCAGTGACTTCAGTCTACCTTCTGTACGTTGACAAAAATACATTTTCAGACCCTATTGTAGATAGAAAACAACTTCCATAATTGTTCTAAATGCTTTTCTTAAATTATTTTGAACAATTAGTTCACGAGGCCATTCAAATTGGAAATGATTACGAAAACACACTTGATCTCTTAGCCACAAATAATCCTGAGCATCACGACGGATACAGGGATTAGTGAACACACAGTCGTAGCGAGACTCACTTCCGTAACAAAGAAATTCACCAAAACTAAACGCGTAATGTATCTATTCATAAAAGCAGTTAAAAATTCGGTTCACATCTTTCTAAGATCAGTCTCCAATCCTTCCAATCTATGTAAGTGAAGACCATATGTGGCTTAAGTTCAAAGAAATAGTATCAACAGCACTCGATAGATTCATGCCAAATAATAAGAGACGGAACTGATCCCCCATGGTACACAAAACACGACAGAAAGCTGCTGCAGGAGCACCGAAAAAGGCACATATAATTTAGACGAACGCAAAATCTCCAAGACTGGCGAAGTTATACTGAGGCTCGAAATTTGGTGCGGATTTCAATGCGAGATGCATTTAATAGTTTCCACTACGAAAGTCTCTCTAGAAATGTGGCAGAAAATCCAAAGAGATTCTGGTCCTATGTTAACTAAACCAGTGGGAAGGGTCAGTAAGTACCTTTACTGCGCAACATCGATGAGGAGGAGGAGGGGGAGACAAGGTACCCAACCCTTCGGAGCAGGTAAAATCGTGGTAAATGTGCGGCGTGGCAAATGTCCGCACAGCCATCCAGCATCGAGCTATGATTCGGATCCACGTCAGGCTTATTTTTTACCTTTTAGACGTCCGCTCCATAGTTCTTGACGTTTATAAGCAGGACATCATTTTGTCACATGACTATAGCCTATCACATAGCAATGGGATCCATTAAACTGCATGCATATGTCTACTAATCATACGTGGTCATGTCAAATTCTTGTGCGGCGGTTTCCCGATTAAGTACACAGACGATGAGAACGTCGGTAAGATTTTGGTGCTGGTGCATCCGATAATCAAGATGCTGCTGCTGCTGCTGCTGCTGCTTATGCACGTGGTGCACGGTACCTTCAAAGGCACCATCCTGATGAGAATGCTTGTCTTTGCCTAAAGCAACACCAGCAGGAAACTGCAAATCTACGTGCACAAGTAATAGACAAAGGTTGTCCAAGGATTATACATCCTCCACAAACAGAGGACGCGATTCTTGAATCCGTTCACCAATCACCTCGGCGAAATACCCTTGATATTGCAGAACAGTTCCAAATATCTCAAAGACTTGTTATTAAAATTTTTCACAGCGAAGATCTGCAGTATATCATTACATGTTAACTCAAAACCAAAGGCCAGAAAACCACATTCGATGAATACAGTTTTGTGAATCACTTTTGAATAAAGTGGAAGTTAACGAACACTAACAAATAACGTGATATCGACTGACAGATCTAGCTTCACTCGTGAAGGTATTTTCAACCTCCACAACAGCCATTATTGGTCGGAACAAAATCCACGTGTCACCTACGAACGTGGCTTGCGGACACGCTTTGGTATAAATCTTTGGACTGGGATCGTGGAAGGTGTGCTGTTGGGCCTTTACCTATTGCCAGGAGAGTTTACCCCCACCCCAGATTTAAGACTGGATTCAAGACATCCTTGCAGTTAGAAATCAACACGTCGCTCTAAACGGAACTAAATGGACGGATATAGAAGTAATTTCAGAAGAAGCGCAAGGAAGTGTTTACAATATACAGGGTGTCCCAAGAGTAATGGTGAATATTCAGGGATATTACAGGCACGATCATTCGAAGCAAAAAGCTCCAGTAACTATGGTTCTAAAATGTATAACGTAAGAGCTACGAGCACTGTTCCATCTTCAAAATTGTGGGACACATCTCTTTAGAGGAAATGCTCGAGCTCTTAAGGTTCGCATTTTAGAAGCCATGTTTACTGGCCATTTTTGCTTGTTTTGGTCCATGTTACTTCCTCCGAAAATGTGGAAATCAAATAGCTGGGCGTAGAAGAGATTTATTTCGCAGTATCGAAGTTGGAAAAGTGCTCACAGCTCTTAAGGTACGCATTTGAGAGCCCATGTTTGCCAGACTTTTTTGCTTTGAGTGAACATTCCTGTCATATCGATGAATACTGACCATTCCTCTCGGGACACCCTGTATACAGGGTGGTCCATTGATCGTGACCGGGCCAAATATCTCACGAAATAAGCGCTAAACGAAAAAACTACAAAGAACGAAACTTGTCTAGCTTGAAGGGGGAAATCAGATGGCGCTATGGTTGGCACGCTAGATGGCGATGCCACAGGTGAAGCGGATATCAACTGCGTTTTTTTTTAAATGGGAACCCCCATTTTTATTACATTTTCGTGTAGTACGTAAAGAAGTATGAATGTTTTAGTTAGACCACTTTCTTCGCTTTGTGGTAGATGGCGCTGTAATACTCACAAACGTGTAAGTACGTGGTATCACGTAACATTCCGCCAGTGCGGACGGTATTTACTTCGTGATACATTACCCGTTATAAATAGACAATTTACCAATTGCGGAAAAGGTCAATATTGTGTTGATGTATGGCTATTGTGATCAAAATGCCCAACGGGCGTGTGCTATGTATGCTGCTCGGTATCCTGGACATCATCCAAGTGTCCGGACCGTTCACCGGACAGTTACGTTATTTAAGGAAACAGGAAGTGTCAGCCACATGTGAAACGTCAACCACGACCTGCAACAAATGATGATGCCCAAGTAGGTGTTTCAGCTGCTGTCACGGCTAATCCGCACGTCAGTAGCAGACAAAATGCGCGACAATCGGGAATCTCAAAAACGTCGGTGTTGAGAATGCTACATCAACATCGATTGCACCGTACCATATTCCTATGCACCAGGAATTGCATGGCGACGACTCTGAACGTCGGCCGGCCGGAGTGGCTGAGCGGTTCTAGGCGCTACAGTCTGGAACCGCGCGACCGCTACGGTCGCAGGTTCGAATCCTGCCTCGAGCATGGATGTGTGTGTGATGTCTTTAGGTTAGTTAGGTATAAGTAGTGCTCAGTTCTAGGGGACTAATGACGATAGCAGTTAAGTCCCATAGTGCTCAGAGCCATCTGAACGTCGTGTACAGTTCTACCATTGGGCCCAAGAGAAATTACGGGACGATGACAATCCTTTGCTCGCGTTCTATTTAGCGACGAAGCGTCATTCACCAACAGCGGTAACGTAAATCGGCATAAAATGCACTATTGGGCAACGGAAAATCCACGATGGCTGCGACAAGTGGAACATCAGCGACCTTGGCTGGTTAATGTATGGTGCGGCATTATGGAAGGAAGGATAATTGGCCCCCATTTTATCGATGGCAATCGAAATGGTGCAGTGTATGCTGGTTTCCTACGTAGTGTCCTACCGATGTTACTATAAGATGTTTCACTGCATGACAGAATCGGGATGTATTTCCAACATTATGGATATCCGGCACATAGCTCGCGTGCGGTTGAAGCAGTATTGAACAGCATATTTCATGACAGGTGGATTGGTCGTGGAAGCACGTTTGATGGCCCGCACGTTCACGGATCTGACGTCCCCGGATTTCTTTCTGTGGGGAATGTTGAATGATATTTACTGTCGTGATCCACCGACAACGCCTGACAACATGCGTCAGCGCATTGTCAATGCATGTGCGAACATTACGGAAGGCGAATTACTCGCTGTTGAGAGGAACGTCGTTACACGTATTCGGTCTAAGGCGCTGCAGTCGTGTACTGTGCGGCTGATCCCGGCGGAGGTTTGAGTCCTCCCTCGGGCATGAGTGTGTGTGTTTGTCCTTACGATAATTTAGGTTCAGTAGTGTGTAAGCTTAGGGACTGATGACCTTAACAGTTAAGTCCCATAAGATTTCACACACATTTGAACTTTTTTTTTTGTTACACGTATTGCCAAATGCACTGAGGTCTACGGACATCATTTTGAGCATTTATTGCATTAATGTGGTATTTACAAGTAATCACGCTGTAACAGCATGCGATCTCAGAAATGATAAGTTATCAGATGTACATATATCACATTGGAACAACCGAAATAAAATGTTCAACGTACCTCCGTTCTGTATTTTAATTTAAAAAACCTACCTGTTACCAAATGTTGGTCTAAAATTGTGAGCCATATGTTTGTGACTATTACAGCGCCATCTATCACAAAGCAAAAAAAGTGGTCTAACTAAAACATTCATATTTCTTTACATACTACACGAATATGTAATAAAAAATGGGGGTTATTTTTAGAAAAACGCAGTTGATATCCGTTTGACCTACGGCAGCGTCATCTAGCGGGCCAACCATAGCGCCATCTGGTTTCCCCCTTCAAGCTAGACGAGTTTCGTTCTTTGTAGTTTTTCGCTTGATGCTTATTTCATGAGATATTTGGCCTGGTCACTATCAGTGGACCACCCTGTATAAATAATCTGGTGGACAACGCTGGAAACTCCATGTGACTGTCCGCAGATGATGCGGTTGTGTACCAGAAGGCAGCAACGGCAGAAACCTGTAGCGATGTGGAAGAAGAGCTGCTGAGGATTGATGAATGACGAAGGGGCCAGCAGTTGACACTAAATCTAACTATGCATATATAGGGCGTTTCACAATTCGTGTTCCACACTTCTGGAGGTTGTAGAGGGGACTTAGTAGATCAAGTTTTACATAGCAACCCATGTCTGGAAACGTCATCCAACGACGCTACAGAGAGTCAAAATTACGTGCGCCGGCGCCTGTTACTATATGTATGTATATACTGGGCGATTCCGTAATGATGTCACATATTTTCTAGGATAATAGAGAAGGGTAAATGTATCAATTTGAGGTGAGGGGTCCCTGTAACGGAAACGAACGAGTCGAAAGTGAAAACTTTTCTGATACCTCTGACAGTGGAATGGATGTAATGGAACTGTTGTTGCTAAGACAGCTTTCAGGGATGGTAGTATGGAGCAAAAAAACGAAAAAATGTCCAGTAAACATGGGCTCTAAAACGCATACCTGAGGAGCTATGGGCACTTATTCATCTACGCTATTGTGAAACACATTTCCAATATTCAATAAGTGCTCATAGCTCTTACGGTATGCAATTTAGAGCTCATGTTTACTAGATATTTTTTCTTGTTTTGGTCCACACTACCGCTCCGAAAGTTTCCTACCCCACACTCTCGCTAACAACGACACCAGTACATGTGTTCCACAGAACCTCTAGAACAACCTCTAGAAGAGTGTAACATGAATTATGAAATACTTTGTATAGGAAAAGAAATTCACTGCTGCACAACTTACACTATTGTTAACAAACTGCTAGAAACAGCAAGTACCGTAAAGTACTTAGAAGTAAACTTACGGAGCAACCTTAAGTGCAATAATCATACCGACATCTACATACATACTCCACAAGCCACCGAACAGTGAGTGGGCGGATAGTGGACTGTACAACTGCTAGTCATTTCCTTTCTTGTTCCACTATCAAACAGAACGAGGAAAAAACGACTATCTATATGCCTCCTTATGAGCCCTAATTTATCGTACCATATCTTCTTGTTCATTACGCGAAATGTATGTTGAAGGCAGTAGAGTCCTTCGGCAGTCAGCTGAAAATTCTGGTTCTCTAAATTTTCTCAACCGTCGGACCTATCCAGAACAAATCTAGCACCTCGCCTTTGTATTGCTTCATATCTTGCTTTGATCCGACCTGGTGCGTATTCCAAACACTCGAGCAGTACCCAAAAACAGGTTCTAAGAAATAACCAGTAGGAGAAGCAGATGCCAGACTGCGATTCATAGGACGAATCTTCAGAAAATTTATATCTTCCATGAAAGAGGTGGTTTACAAAATGCTTTCGCGGCCGATTCTTGAGTAGTCCTATTACTCACCACTCTGTGTCCTTTACTAGGTTGGATCAGTAGAAGAGATGGACAAGAACCACCGTAGAGCGGTGTTTTTCGTCATAGGATTGGTTGATCGGAGCGAGTGCGTTACGGAGATGCTCAACAAACGCCTGTGGCAGACGCTACAAGAGAGGCGTTGTGGATCACAAGAGGTTTACTACTGAAATTCCGGTACATTCCGTTCGGGGGATAGTCGGCCAATGTATTACCTCCTCTCACACACGTCACGAAATAAGCTTCGACGAGAAAATTCGAGAAATTAGAGCTAATACAGAGACTTATCCACAATCATTCTTCCTACCCACGATTCACCAATGGAACAGTGAAAGGGAGATCAGACAGTTGTACGAAAAGTAGCCCGCCGTCGTGTGGCTTGCGAAGTAAATGTGGATGAAGATACTGCTCAAGCGCCAAGGGGAAATCATTAGAATATCTCAAATACAAGCAGGAGCGGATACAAAGAGAGCGTCATTGGGCTTGAGACACCCCCCCCCCCCCACATACACACACACACACACACACACACACACACACACACACACACACACACAAAGAACAACTTATTAACGATGCATGTGTTATTAAGAAGAACGATGTAACTTTTCTTTGGACATGGATGTATGTCCTAAGGGGCAGGCACTGCGGCCTCTACAGCCGTCATGAAATACATGAAATGTATTCGGAGTTGGGAATACAAACAACTACCAGCTGTATAAGGGAATGACGACAGTGAAGATCACATAATGTGTGTACGAGTACATGTGGAAGCTTGGGTCTGGCTGTGAGTCGTGCATGGTTAGCCCTTTGTGTACAGCAGGAAATCCGGGTTCTTATTCCGGTCTGACAGAAATTTTCATTGTACTCATTACATTATACAGCTGATGGTGGCTCGTATTTGCAGTTGCGAATACATGTCACATGTTTCATAATGGATGTAGTCGGGACAGTACCTATTCCTTCGGACATGGACATGGATGTCCAAAGAACAATTGTATTGTTATTCTTAAAACCACAGGAACTGCATTTTCGTATTTAACAAACCTATATCAGGCACCACCTGTCCTACTTCTGCGGGGATTTCGTAACGTCTACAAGTACAGGTTGTGACGCAGGACCGACGACATGGAAGTTTGGGTCTAGCCGTGAGTCGCGTACTAATAGCCAAACCGCTCGCGGAAGAACAGAAAGAAAGCTAGTATTCCGCGTGCCGACTCGTCGCATTGTACAGCGCAGGTAGAGCGCGTATGGGTGTACACAGTTGACGCTGGTTAGACCGCTAGTCAAATGCAGCTGTGCCATTGCTGAGGGAGCGTCGGAAGTGCTCCGTTAGCTCTGTAGTCTTTCTTACCCGATTTTACAGATATTGTTGTTGTTGTGGTCTTCAGTCCTGAGACTGGTTTGATGCAGCTCTCCATGCTACTCTATCCTGTGCAAGCTTCTTCATCTCCCAGTACCTACTGCAACCTACATCCTTCTGAATCTGCTTAGTGTATTGATCTCTTGGTCTCCCTCTACGATTTTTACCCTCCACGCTGCCCTCCAACGCTAAATTTGTGTACCCTCGATGCCTCAGAACATGTCCTACCAACCGATCCCTTCTTCTAGTCAAGTTGTGCCACAAACTTCTCTTCTCCCCAATCCTATTCAATACCTCCTCATTAGTTACGTGATCTACCCACCTTATCTTCAGCATTCTTCTGTAGCACCACATTTCGAAAGCTTCTATTCTCTTCTTGTCCAAACTAGTTATCGTCCATGTCTCACTTCCATACATGGCTACACTCCATACAAATACTTTCAGAAACGACTTCCTGACACCTAAATCTATATTCGATGTTAACAAATTTCTCTTCTTGAGAAACGCTTTCCTTGCCATTGCCAGTTAACATTTTATATCCTCTCTACTTCGACCATCATCGGATATTTTACTCCCTAAATAGCAAAACTCCTTTACTACTTTAAGTGTCTCATTTCCTAATCTAATTCCCTCAGCATCACCCGACTTAATTTGACTACATTCCATTATCCTCGTTTTGCTTTTGTTGATGTTCATCTTATATCCTCCTTTCAAGACACTGTCCATTCCGTTCAACTGCTCTTCCAAGTCCTTTGCTGTCTCTGACAGAATTACAATGTCATCGGCGAACCTCAAAGTTTTTACTTCTTCTCCATGAATTTTAATACCTACTCCGAATTTTTCTTTTGTTTCCTTTACTGCTTGCTCAATATACAGATTGAATAACATCGGGGAGAGGCTACAACCCTGTCTCACTCCTTTCCCAACCACTGCTTCCCTTTCATGCCCCTCGACTCTTATAACTGCCATTTGGTTTCTGTACAAATTGTAAATAGCCTTTCGCTCCCTGTATTTTACCCCTGCCACCTTCAGAATTTGAAAGAGAGTATTCCAGTCAACATTGTCAAAAGCTTTCTCTAAGTCTATAAATGCTAGAAACGTAGGTTTGCCTTTTCTTAATCTTTCTTCCAAGATAAGTCGTAAGGTCAGTATTGCCTCACGTGTTCCAACATTTCTACGGAATCCAAACTGATCTTCCCCGAGGTCGGCTTCTACCAGTTTTTCCATTCGTCTGTAAAGAATTCGCGTTAGTATTTTGCAGCTGTGACTTATTAAACTGATAGTTCGGTAACTTTCACATCTGTCAACACCTGCTTTCTTTGGGATTGGAATTATTTTACAGATATTATTCTTCAAAAAAATTTGATTTTTAATTTGCGTATAACTTTATATCTCAGCTTCATGGTGACGTGCCCATCATTTCGCAAATGACCATACTAATTCTCATTTAAGTAAGTCGCTGTGTGAAATTGGGGAAAGTTTGCAATGAAAAATATGGGTCGCTGTGATTTTGCGTCTGGTGCTTATTACACCATATGTCACTTGTAACATTTAGCGTCCGCAGCTCGTGGTCGTGTGGTAGCGTTCTCGCTTCCCGCGCCGGGTTCCCGGGTTCGATTCCCGACGGGGTCAGGGATTTTCTCTGCCTCGTGATACCTGGGTGTTGTGTGATGTCCTTAGGTTAGTTAGGTTTAAGTAGTATAAGTTCTAGGGCACTGATGAACGTAGATGTTAAGTCCCATAGTGCTCAGAGCCATTTGACATTTAGCAAAGATATTGAATTTTTCTTTAGACTCGGGAGGAGGTCTCTGTCCGTCTCCAGTCTCGATAAAATGGAAATTATGTAGCACGTACACTTCGACCGTACAAACGCCAGAATGAAATATTCGTAACATACCTCATATCTCCTAAACCGTTCGAAATAGCGATACGAGATTTTGGCAAGTGATACCACGCACAGACAGAGTATTTTGCTATGTGGTTAACATAAATCAGAATCTAAGGAGAAATCAGGTCAACAATTACCAAGAAGTATACCTCCGATAAGAAAATGAAGCGTAATTTCTTCACTTATGCTGTTGCAAAGCTCCACAGCAAATCTCGTTTCATCACCTACCGCTGGCCCTTAAAAATTACGTTGTTTCATTACTTTACGAACCGCTTCAGACTACTTATTAAGGCTGAAACAGATTATAAATATATGTAATCTATTTTTAACACATTAAAAGATAATTGTGGTTGAGAAGTTCACCATTTCACTCTGAATGGTCATAGGAACAGAAATATGGTACACTATTTGCTGCGAATTACTTTCGTATTTATAAGTTGAAAAACACGGAGAGAACCATTCATTTTTGGAACACAACCTACGACCAGCTTAGAGACAGAAGTGATGACACTTTCTGCAGGACCTGACCATCATTTTACAGGACAATGCTCAAGCACGTACAGTGCAGGCTGTTACTGATTTGTTTGACTGATGGGGATGTTCAGTGCTGTACCACTTACTGCACTCTCCTGACTTAAGCCCTCGTGAGTTCAACTCGATTTCTAAAGGAAGGAAACACGTCACGGCATTCACTTCAGAAGTGCTACAAATTCGTCGGGCAATAGACCACGCCGCTCGAACTGTCAACACAACTGGCACTACTAAGAGTATCGTACGACTTCGACATCGCTAGCAACGGGTTATACACAATGCTGGTGACTACTTTGAAGGTCAGTAAAACTTTGAAACACGTATCTATTTTGTACGAGCTGTAAATAAATAGTTGCCACTGTTAAAGTTCCAACCATTGCATATGTAGCAGCATGACAAGAGCTCAGCTTAAGCAACATTTCATTTTCATTTAATGGGTATGATCTACACAGCAAGCTGCGAAAAGCGAGTTATCATAACGGTAAGAAAAGGACACGATGAAATGAACATGAACCACAAACAAAGCTGACACAACCAGATCAGTGTAGAAGACAGATAGGAGAATAACAAACAGTACACACTTAGATGTAAAGCTATGTATGGAAATGGAAATGCCGTGTGGCTAGGGCCTCCCGTCGGGTAGACCGTTCGCCTGGTGCAGGTCTTTCGATTTGACGCCACTTTGGCGACCTGCGCGTCGATGAGGATGAAATGATGATGATTAGGACAACACAACACCCAGTCCCTGAGCGGAGAAAAATCTCCGACCCACCCGGGAATCGAACCCGGGCCCTTAGGATTGACAGTCTGTCACACTGACCACTCAGCTACTGGGGCGGACAAGCTATGTATGTGAAGACGTCTCTAACTAAAAGCAAGGAATAAGGAAAGAAAATTTAAAGAATCTTCTCTATTCTATATTTATCTATCGTATATCTTTTTATTAATATTATTAATATTTGTATTAATATTTGAAACTACCAGTTGATAATTGGCGCAAAGTTGCGCTCCGAGTCTCGTGGAAATGAAATCCATCCCGCCACACGCAGTAAACACGGAGTAAAAACAGAAATTCACATCTAAAATCTGAGACGATTCTGGGAGCTTAACGTCTGGGAACTTAACGTAGAAATTTTGTTGCGAAAGTAGCCAAACAATTTAGCAAACCGCATTTTCGATGGGGAAAATGTGTACTGTAACTTCACGAGGCGTGCTTTCCAGATGACCTACATATACACAAGATTCCATTTCAGTATGCTGGAAGCCCAAGGCAGTCTCACGTAATCCATTTTTGCTTATACCCTGAGTATCACTGAGAGGGAGTAATACCTCAAATAACTGTCTTGTAAATAGTAAATTGCAAAAAAGTGAGGTGCAGCTAGTGATGTTCTCAAATAAGTAAGGATTGTGCTCATGAGGAAGAACTGTATGAAGCAAGACTGTTATGAAGTTAAATTAAAAAAAGACTAGAAATGGGGAGACTACATTCGAGCAGTTTCAGTGTAGTAAAGGGGAAACTGTGGTATAACACAGCAGTGGTTTGTTGGTTGATCTGGGGGAAGGAACCAAACAGCGAGGTCATCAGTCCCATTGGATTAGCAAAGGATGGGGAAGGAAGTCGGCCATGCCGTTTGAAAGGAACCATCCCGGCATCTGCCTGAAGCGATTTAGGGAACTCACAGAAAATCTAAATCAGGATGATCAGATGCGGGTTTGAACTGTCGTCCTCCTGAATGCGAGTCCAGTGTGCTAACCACTGTGCCACCTCACTCAGTCAGTGGTTTGGCCCAGAATTGTTATGCTAGTGGTGTGGGGGGGTGTAGTGCACCACATGTAGTTTTTTTCTATATATTTTGAATATTTTAACATTGAAATCAGTGGTTTAATCAATTGTAAGTTATTACTACTACTAGTATTATTGTATATTATTAATATATAGTTACAATAATAAAACTTTATTTATGTATTAATTACTGGTCACATATGAGTTGTGAATATTGAGTTATACAACACTGACAATTTTTACGTGCAAAGCTATTGTACTGAAATGACTGAATACATCAGATTTACAACAAAGATCGATGTAATGTATGAAAACATAAAAACTCTAATTTATGTGTCATACATTTGCTTGTTATTGATTACAAGGCTGCAGTCAACAAAATATGTTTTTGGTGTAGACAGTACCATAACACACTCATTACGCAAATAAAACAAAATAAAATAAAATAAAATAAAAAATAAAATTCATGACTCATCTCCTTATTGACACAATCATCACACATTACTATGAAATGGTCCATACATAAATATCTGTCACATCTCTTGCAAGTATATTTTCTTTCTCAGTCTTCATTCCTTGGACATTTGACACAATTACTTTGTTTTTTCTGAATTTTGTTATAAGGTCGTTGAGGTAAAGATTCTATTGAATGTCATCGGACACTTGCAGTGAGTTCTGTAGGGAGATTCAAATTTTGTCTCTGATTCACTTGGCTCCTAATATGCTGAAGAGACAAATTCTTCAAGAACTTCCAACATATATATTTAGTTATTGTGTTAAAATCATAAATTATTTGAGAATTAATTCCTGACACATTCATTAGAGCAAAGAACGAGGTCAGTGGCCACTGCCTACAATTTCTTGATTTATCATATGAGGCAGAAAGTTAATTTACAACATCAACACCACATTTTGTAATATTGTAGAAATTATCGATTGCCGGCTGAGTCCTGTCACCTGTGGAATCATCAATGGCAGCATCATGGTGCACTGTTGACATCAGTAATACCACTTTATTCTTTTTGCGAATATACAAAACCGAAGTTTTGCCCTCATGAAAACCGAAAATGTTTGAATGAACTCTTCATCCTTGTGTGTTTACGAATGATGGTGGAATCTCTCTCTTGTTTTCCCATGTTGTACCAGCCGTTGTAAGTTTATGTTCCTTTAGAGGTTTGGAGGCAAGGCCGCAACTTGTGAACAACGTATCTGTCATAACATTCCTACCAGAACCCGAAATTAGTTGTATAAATCGTTCCACTAAGACTTCTGTTTTATTGATAACTCTGAAAGTCCCGTCTGGCTGCTGATCTACATTAACTTGTAAGTTCATGGTGTAACACACCCTGGCAACCACGCAACACTTCTAATTTTTCGTCTAGTGTGACATATTCACTGACGGAGAAATGTTTCTTACAGTTACCCACGGCCTGGGTAAGAATATCTCTAATTGGAGCCAATTTGTCTACTTCTTTTCTGGCTGCTCGAGTACCTTGGTCATCAAAGCTAAGGCACTGCAAGAGTAATCGGAATCTTTGGAGGGGCATAGTTGCCCGAAAAATCTCTATACCAGTTGCATCAGATGCCCAAAGATCTTCCAAATTCAACCTTCTTGCCTTTTGTGTCCCTGCTAAGTACTGGAGCCCATGTACTACATGTTTCGTTGCAGGTTTTAGTAGGTGTTCTTGTGAATACTTCCCTTTCTGACTCTCTATGCGCTTATTTGTACACAAAACAATTTGTTCAAAAACATCAGGGCATACGAAGAGACTGAAACATCCTAATAGTGTAGCACATTGCTTGGTATCACCAACGATGCCTGGAAGGTGGATAATAATACTGCGCGACCTTGTTTTAACATTTGATCATGGGAATTCTCTACATCATTTAGTAGTTTCGTCTTTTCCATCACTGACCTCATCTTTATAATTTTCATATTCTTCATGCTCTGATGATGTGTCGTGGTCACTTACATTAACAGCATTTTCTTCATCATCGGAATCGATAGGCCTCTCGTCAAGTACATCACCAATCAACGCTCGTAGTTGGTCTGTAAAAATATTTGCTAATAATAATTATACGATTAAATGTTTTATCTTACGGAAAGACGTTCAAAAATGCAATGAATTGTTATCTTCACTTTTCTTCTTGCGGGAAAACAGTGTGTGTTGGGGTTTTACAAACCCCAATCTGCTCCAAATTGTTTCAATAGCACCTCATGAAGACCTGTTCACAATTAAAATTATGGAAACTCACTTGTATTCCTCTACGGATATCTCGCGTCAGCTAACTGGAACAACAAAGCAGGTCGACGTGACATCTAGCGATTATCAACAGAAATTCGTTGTATGGGGTGCATCACACCCCTACACACTATTTCTGGGTTAAGAAAGTTTTGTTCCCGTTGCGAAGGGGAAGTTGTTCCCGACTTGCAACGGTGGACAGTTAAGGTATCCTAATGCAGCATGGCGCATACAAATGAAGATTAAGCTGTGTTACTTACTGAAATATAGTAGTAAGGAAGGGACTCTCGACTACTTTAACAACCTTGTTACTCTTCTCTGCGTTTGGAAGAGCCTGGGGCACGTAAAACCACGATGAAAGAAAACACTAGGCACCTACGCTCGTGACACACGTACAGTTATATAGGACGCTACATCGATCGTCTGTGGTGGATAAAAAACCCAATTGCCGAGCTGTGGACCGTACGTTGCATTATACACCCATGTACGTGCCAACATTCTTGCCGCCCGACGAACGTAGGGACAAGGTGAATTTTAAAATCTGAAGCGCAAAGACACTTATGCAAGTGCGTATTGAGGGTTTCTGGAGAAAAGAATAAATGTACCCACAGTAAAAGCTCGTGAGTTAACACAAAAGAAGAAATCTCGAGACTTTCCATACCTAAGATTACTGAGAATGAAATGATGATTTAATAAAGGAGAACGTACTATTTTTATATATTAGATAAGTTACAATGATTTTCTTGTGAATAAATACAATGTTGTTACTATAGTTGAAAGAACATATTACTGTAAAAACTGATATGTGAAAGAACCACGTACGTGGTCACCAAATATCAAAGAAACATGGACTATAATGAAACGAAGATTTTGCAATGCCCGAGAACACTCTGGCACAAATGAAAGACAGTATGTAACAAACATTTCGTGAAGTGAATCATTGGGCTCAGACGTGTGAGTGTAAACTGCCCGGCTTCGCCCAAAGGGGCAATGAAGCGTTACAATAATTAATTCCGTTGTAAGATGGAGTATTATGATCTCTGTAGAAAAACAGTACCTATGTTAAGGTTGACCTTGTTTTGTCACATTCTTCTATCTTTGCCATTTTAGCGTTGAATAGGACTTGGGCGCCGACCGGCGTGGCCGAGCGGTTCCAGACGCTACAGTTTGGAGCCGCGCGACCGCTACGGACGCAGGTTCGAATCCTGCCTCTGGCATGGATGTGTGTGGTGTCCTTGTTCTAGGGGACTGATGACCTCAGAAGTTAAGTCCCATAGTGCTCAGAGCCCAGAGCCATTTGAACTATTTTAGGACTTGGGCAGGTGGGAGCAATTCCTTTCGTTATCTAATAATAACCATTAAAGCGAAGAAATCGGTGTACACAATTATTATGATTGTCCGGTGGCATCTTTTACTGTAGAGAAGGAGAAGAAGTTTAGCTGTTCTTCGAGGCTGTAAGAGGAGGTAAGTGAAAGGATTAATTCCTGGTTGGCTTTCATTGTGTCAAAATAGCCTCTTGCACAGAACGTAAAAATTACGCGCGTATATTCTCACCCTTTTCAAGAGCTGGCAGTCTTTAACTTTCCGCTTTCACATTGAAAACATAAAAGGAATAATACTTTCCTCCAGGTCGGCTCATCAAAGAAGCCCTTTGCCTCCTGCCTATCATACCGATCTAAAGCGAGACAGGTTTTTCTTTCTTTTTGTTTTGTTTTTTAGATCGTAAAACTAACCACAATCATTAAATATGACACTAGGAAATAACCCGTTCGTACCTCTCTCGCTAATGTAAATCCCTTTTGGGTGCTGCGACTAACGATTCCATCGAAAATCATCCTCAAATTGTGGGAGTGCCTGATTTTCCAAATTATTAAATTATTTTTTTCTCACTAAACAGTCAACAAATCTTCTATCCCTATCAGCAAACGCAAGTAATGTAGAAGGGGATTTTACACAACCCAATTATTGTTGGTCGTGGCTTGAATCTACCCTCTACATGTTGGTATGGAAACGAGCGTTTGGCGTCATTGGCCGGGAGGCCCCTTGTGGGGCAGGTCCGGCCGCATTGGTGCAGGTCTTGTTACATTCGACGCCATTTTGGGCGACCTGCGCGCCGGATTGGAATGAAATTATGATGAAGACAGCACAACACCTAGTCCCTGAGCGGAGAAAATCCCCGAACCAGCCGGGAATTGAACCCGGGCCCGTAGGACGGCAAATCCGTCACGTTGACCACTCAGCTATCAGGGCGGACTATATGTTGCTGAAAATACATGTTTAAAGTCGGTGATGGACATAAAACGACGCCCGAACTCGTACTGAATGCTTTTCTAGAAAATTATATTGAACAATTAGTTCAGAAGCCCACTCTAAGTGTAAATGGTTGCGAAAACATACTTGACTAAATTACAGACCCGTATCACTAACATCGATTTTCAATAGGATTTTGGAACATATTCTGTCTTCAAATCTTTTGAACTATTTTGAATAATCCTGAGCAAATAGGGAGCATCATGATGGGTACCGGGATTGGTGACAACGAGGTCGTGTAGCAAGACTGAATACCGTAACATATAAAAATATGTTTAAAACAGCAGATAAGAATTCGTTTGACGCCTTGCTAAAAGACAGTCTCCGTTCCTTCTAATCTGACTAGGTAGGCGTAGAGCAGATGTGGCTTAAATTCAAAGAAATAGTGTAACTGAGAGATATATGACAAGTAAATTAACAAGAGATAGTACTGATCCCCCACAGCACAAAACAAGGTAGAACACTGTTGTACAAGCAACGTAAAAGGCATACCAAATTTAAAAGCACGCCAAATCCCCAAGATTAAGTTTTACAGAAGCTCGAAATTTAGAGCGATCTTCAATGCTAGATACTTTTAATAGCTTCCACGTCGAAACTTTATATCGAAATCTGTCAGAAAATCTCAAGAGGTTCTGGTCGTACATGAAGAACACTACCTTCTAGACGCAGTCAATATCTTCACTGCACGATAGCAATGGTAATGTTACTGTGACAGTGCTGCTAAATCAGAGTTACTAAATATGGTTTTTCGAAATTCCTTCACTAAAGAAAACGAAGTAAATATTGCAGAATGGGAATCAAGAACAATTGCCAGCAGAGGAGCTTGAACATAGACATCCTCAATATAGTGAAGCAGCTTAAATCACTTAATAAAGGCAACGCCTCCTGTCCAAATTATACACCACTTATGTCGCTTTCGGAGCATACTGACACAATAGCTCCGTACTCAGCATTAATATACAAACGCGCGCTAGTCGCAAGATTCTGGAAAGTTGTACAGATCATATCAATACTCAAGAAAGGAAATAGGAGTTACCTGCTGTACTACAGATCTGTATCACTAACATCTATTTGCAGTAGGATTCTGGAACGTATACTGTGTTCGAACCTTATGAATTACCTCCAATAAAACGATTTATTGACAGATAACCAACAAGGATTCAGAAAATATCGTTGTTGTGAAACACAACTGGCATGGACAGGGGATCTCAGATTGATTCCGTGTTTTCAGACTTCCAGAAGACTTTTGACTCCGTTTCTCAAGAGGGACTTCTAATCAAGTTGTGTGCCTACGAATTATTGTCTCCGTTCCGCAATTACATTGGTGATTTCCTGTCAGAAAGATCACAGTTCGTAGTAAGTTCCAGAAATTTATCGACTAAAACAGAAGTAATATTTGGCGTTCTCCAAGGAAGTGTTATAGACCCTCTGCTGTTCCTTACCTATATAAACTGTTACGGTGTAAAGTCAGCGCTGGCACGTCAGTCGAGAGCGACAGAAGAGGAGGCTGTGAGAAAAGGTCACCCAATCGTACGCTGGTTGAGCTCCCCTCCAGAACGACAACGTGGCAGCAGTGGCCCCTTTGTGAAGAGGACATACGCGCCGCGCCCGACTGGTGGCAGCCCACTTGGATAGCAGCTTTAACGTTAGCCACTTCTGAGCCATGGCTGGCTCATGTTATCCGTTGGATTAAACCTTGGTTGCTATTCTGTGTTTAGCCTCCCACGAGTGGCAGCAGCAATGTGTATCTATATTCGCACATTGTGCTATCTTTGGCCTGGCGCTTATACACTCCTGGAAATGGAAAAAAGAACACATTGACACCGGTGTGTCAGACCCACCATACTTGCTCCGGACACTGCGAGAGGGCTGTACAAGCAATGATCACACGCACGGCACAGCGGACACACCAGGAACCGCGGTGTTGCCCGTCGAATGGCGCTAGCTGCGCAGCATTTGTGCACCGCCGCCGTCAGTGTCAGCCAGTTTGCCGTGGCATACGGAGCTCCATCGCAGTCTTTAACACTGGTAGCATGCCGCGACAGCGTGGACGTGAACCGTATGTGCAGTTGACGGACTTTGAGCGAGGGCGTATAGTGGGCATGCGGGAGGCCGGGTGGACGTACTGCCGAATTGCTCAACACGTGGGGCGTGAGGTCTCCACAGTACATCGATGTTGTCGCCAGTGGTCGGCGGAAGGTGCACGTGCCCGTCGACCTGGGACCGGACCGCAGCGACGCACGGATGCACGCCAAGACCGTAGGATCCTACGCAGTGCCGTAGGGGACCGCACCGCCACTTCCCAGCAAATTAGGGACACTGTTGCTCCTGGGGTATCGGCGAGGACCATTCGCAACCGTCTCCATGAAGCTGGGCTACGGTCCCGCACACCGTTAGGCCGTCTTCCGCTCACGCCCCAACATCGTGCAGCCCGCCTCCAGTGGTGTCGCGACAGGCGTGAATGGAGGGACGAATGGAGACGTGTCGTTTTCAGCGATGAGAGTCGCTTCTGCCTTGGTGCCAATGATGGTCGTATGCGTGTTTGGCGCCGTGCAGGTGAGCGCCACAATCAGGACTGCATACGACCGAGGCACACAGGGCCAACACCCGGCATCATGGTGTGGGGAGCGATCTCCTACACTGGCCGTACACCACTGGTGATCGTCGAGGGGACACTGAATAGTGCACGGTACATCCAAACCGTCATCGAACCCATCGTTCTACCATTCCTAGACCGGCAAGGGAACTTGCTGTTCCAACAGGACAATGCACGTCCGCATGTATCCCGTGCCACCCAACGTGCTCTAGAAGGTGTAAGTCAACTACCCTGGCCAGCAAGATCTCCGGATCTGTCCCCCATTGAGCATGTTTGGGACTGGATGAAGCGTCGTCTCACGCGGTCTGCACGTCCAGCACGAACGCTGGTCCAACTGAGGCGCCAAGTGGAAATGGCATGGCAAGCCGTTCCACAGGACTACATCCAGCATCTCTACGATCGTCTCCATGGGAGAATAGCAGCCTGCATTGCTGCGAAAGGTGGATATACACTGTACTAGTGCCGACATTGTGCATGCTCTGTTGCCTGTGTCTATGTGCCTGTGGTTCTGTCAGTGTGGTCATGTGATGTATCTGACCCCAGGAATGTGTCAATAAAGTTTCCCCTTCCTGGGACAATGAATTCACGGTGTTCTTATTTCAATTTCCAGAAGTGTAGTTTCTGGCTGCGCTGTGTGCGACCAGTTGGTCGGTTGGCATAGAGCAGCGAGGAAATCTCTGCGGTACGTAGTTTGGCTGGGGCCGCTGGCGGCTTCTATGTGTGGTTGCAGTGCATGGTGCTGTTACCATTGCGATGAGGTCCGTGGCTCACCGATCCTGGATATGAAAGTTGAGTTTTGACTCAATCTACCAGCAAGTCACGACTGTTCACATAGTGTCATCTGGATTTTGTTTTCGGCTGTTGGGACATTACCGCGAGCAACAACGTGTGTTTTCAAGTTGGTTAATCTTAGCCACCCTCCGGTGGGGTTTAACTGTGTTTGGTTATTTTGAATTAAAATGCAGCAGCGGAATTATCTACCTTGTGGCCATTAACGTTCCGGTTACCTGCCCTGGCCGTTGATGTAAATTTAGGCAGTGTATTTTCCTCATCGTGTTGTCGCTGTCCAGCACGGTGTGTAGTTTGACAGCTCAATGTGTGATTGGTTGTGGGCACCAATACTTTCTACGTTGTTCCATTGAACTCCCTGTTGTGTGCTGGTCAGGTGGAGCGGCCTGCTAAGAAAGGACCACCTTGTTTACGAGTTGGCAATAATGCACACACCGATTGAGGGCAGTGTTCCGGAATAGGAAGCCCGTTTGTGCACTGCCATTCTTCAGCCAGTTGACGTCACGTCAGTGGTGGTGGGTGAGACAAGAGCGGCAACTAAAATTTGTTTGAGGCTATTAAAGGCCTTGAGGACACTATTTGTCTTTTGGAGGGAACCCAACCTAGTGACAGTCAGTTGCGTAGGGTGCAGGCACAGCTGATGAATTTAACTAATTGGATAGCGGATCTAAGTACATTAGATTTGGAAGATCATCACAAAAAATTAGCCATAGAGTTGGCAACTTTCATGAGCGCGTTACAGTTTAAGCTTTCGAATTGGATGGGAGGAAGGTTGAAGTTCGGGACTTGCGCTGTCAGGAAGAATGCCAGCCTGTCAAGTTAGATGCTGTGTTTGCCAAGGCTGGCCTATTTCTTCCGAGATATTACTAAATTGGTTGTGGAGCGACTCAGTCAGGTGGAAAAATTGCTGTGGTTATTGGTTCGTCTAGAACAACATGCGACCACCTTTGCGTTCCACACCAAGTTATTTTGTCGTCGTTGTACCCGTTAGCTAGAAGTGAGTTGCAGAACCTTCTCTCGCGAGCCATGGCGGAGGGGTTTTCTTTGCAGCAATTAAGGGAACTCGTAATGAGGCAAAGGTTGACCACTGGGGTTTGTAAACAGCTTGAGTGTCGTTACATTTGGGAAGTGCAGCGGAGTGAGGAGCAATTACATATGTCTATAGAGTTCAGACAGCCTCTTTGGCCTTGCTAATTGACTTACCTGGACAAGAATTGGTCTCTATCGTTCTTAGGGGAATGCGTGTGGTGGATAAGTCACATTTTGTCTTCCGTAAGCAGCCTTCAACCAGGGAAGAGCTCCGTGACATGGTCATAGCAGCATCCGCATTAACACTTGAGAATCATGTAGATCACGAGGTTAAGGGGTGAGACGTCGGCGCTAATTCCAGAGTATCTACATCCGCTGAAGTTATCAAAAGGGAACTTCGGAGTTGTTTCAGGTGCAGCAGTACGGCTCATTTGGTGTGCACTTCACCCTCGTGCACCCAGAGCCAATAGATCACACAGGGTTGGGCCACGAACTCAGGTTCGAGCATTCAGACATTGACGTACTCAGGTGGTCGCTCCGTCATCCCCCTTGCCTAACATTTGTTTTCGGGTAGGTGGCGAGCTGATTTGTGCTCTTTTGGATTCTGGTAGTTCCTTTTCGTTATTGAGCCTCGAGTGGTTTTTGGAATTTAGGCATCTTACGAAACTTCAGTCAGTTCCTTCGCCGGTGCAGAGATGTTGGGTGGCCAGGTGTTGCTTTTGGATGGTTGATTCTTGGGAAGTATATCGGTCGGCGATTTTTCCTGGCCTGGGTCCTTAGCCTTGGTTAAGGAACTGCCCGTTAATCTAATTTCGGAGTGTGATTTCATCAATAAAACTGGGTTGGTCTTGGATAATTCCGGACACACGTTTTCCTTAAAGTTCGCTCCTGAAGAGAAGTTCGGCCTTTGCGAATGCGCTAAACCTATTGTGCATCCAACTGTCGGATCGTTGGCTGTTGCTAACGAGTTCTATCTGGCCCATCTCTTGCCCCATCAGGCTTCTCAGTTACACAATTTGTTGCACAATTTTCCCCAGCTCCTTAGTGATAACCTGGGTGTGACTAACGTTCTTGATTATCATATCCGTCTGTCCGACAATATTCCGGTTAGACAGTCCCCATACCGCCTCTCACCCCCTAAGGTGAAGATACTTAAGGCTAAAATATCTCAGATACTCCAACAAGGAATGATTAGGCCTTCTGTATACGCTTATGCTTCCCCAATATTTCTTGTACCTAAAGGTCAGGGGTGTGATTTCAGACCTGTGGTTGACTACCGTCGTTTAAACGCCAAGGGTACCCCTAGCTGATCTGCATAATTCTTTTACTTGGTTTCCCTCCGCTAATTGGTTTATGATCCTTGATTTCAATCAGGCCCTATTATCAGACTCCATTGGCTGAAGAATGTAAAAATGTTACCGCAATTTGAACTGATTCGAATTTGTTTAACAGAGTTCCTTTTGGGCTAGCAACTGGAGCGGCCATGCTTACTCGTTTGTTGAATAATATCCTTGTCTGTGTTTATAATTATTTGGACGACTTGGTCATCTATAGTCATTCGTTTGAGGATCATTTGGTGCATATCCAGCAAGTTCTTTTGAGATTACAGGGAGTCGGGCTGACCGTTAAGCCTAGTAAGATGACGCTAGCCAAGTAGCAGGTATCTTTCTTAGGTCATATAGTGTCGGGTCAGAGTATTCGCATTGATCAAGAACGAACTAAAGCCTTACGGGCTTTGCCTGGGCCGACGGATAAGCGTTATTTCAGGCGTTTCGTACCCAATTTCGCTCAGTTGGCAGCACCCTTAAATCAGTTACGCCGGAAGGGCACCCGTTTTGAATGGCGACCCGACCAGGAGGCTGCCTTTGAGCATATTAAAACAGTGATAGCCAATCCTCCGGTCCTTGGGGTACCCGATTTTAATAAAAGGTTTATTGTTCAAACTGACGCTTCTAATGCTGGTATTTCAGCTGTTTTCCTCCAAGAGTTTGAGGGGCAGAGACGGCCATTAGCCTACGCATCTCGTCAGTTAACTGATGCCGAACTCAAGTACTCCGACTATGAGTGTGAGGCTTTGGCCATTTTATTTGCATTAGAGAAGTACCGCTTCTACCTTGAACTACGGGTTTTCCAATTAGAAACCGACAATCAGGCTTTGAGCTGGGTGTTGTCTAGGCCGCGTAAAAGTGGCCGTATTGCCAGGTGGGCAGTACACATTTCGGCATTTCAGTTTGAAGTTAAACATGTGAAAGGCTGTGAAAATATCCTTGCGAATGTCCTCAGCCGGATGTTCGCCGAAACTATACCTAGTGAGAGAAACCAGCTGGTAGAGGGAGACAGTCTTAATTGTATGGTGTTGGGAGAAATTCCCCTCTTGTTTGAAGATGTTGCTCAGCATCAGGATCAGGACCCTGTTTGGGGCCCCATTAAGTAACGTGTGTTGGCAGGAGAGCTGTCGGATGAGTATGTTGTTAAGAGTGGTGGGCGATACTAAGCAGTCTAAGATCTGTTTGCCTGTAACTTTGGTGCGCCCGGTATTTCGTTATTTTCATGTTTCGTTGGTGGGTGGCCGTACTTAAAGGACTTTCCAAAAAATGAAGGAGCATTTAACTTGGCCCTCCATGGACGGGGATGTGGGAGAGATGATATCCCAATGCCGCTTGTGTAATGTAGCCAAACCCAAGAATTCTCTTCATCAGGGTTTGTAGAGTTCTGATCGAGAGTCCTGTCCTATGCACAAGCTCTATATTGGTTATTTAGGACCTTTACCTCGTACTAAGAAGGGTCGTCGATATGTACTAGTTATTATCGATTCGTTCTCCAGATTTACTTCGCTGCTCCTAAGCCGTAACATTACCGCTGCCACCACTATTTATCATTTAACTAATGTCTTCAGTGTTTTTGGCCCACTCAAGCAGCTTGTTAGCGAAAATGCTCCTGCTTTTCTTTCGGCTTCTTTCAAGGCCTTCTGTTTTCAGAACGGTGTCAAGCATATCACGACCACCCCATATTATCCACAGGGGTCCTTTGCGGAGGGAGTTAAACGAAATCTTAAGTCCGCATTGATTATTTATCATCAGTCTTCCCTGGCTTAGTTTTGCCTATAATACCACCAGTTATGAAGCTTTGCAATTGCGAGCTACGCCCGCTTCCTTGATCCTTTCCTACTCAGTTAATTCCTCTCATTCGCACTTGTGGGGAAGACAAGATCTTATTCCAGCCGCTATTAGTCCTCGTGTTATCAAGGAAAACTGGAACCGGGCCAGGCGTAATACATTCAGAGCCCATTATAAAAAACCTGAGCGTTATAATCGTAATCGAGAAACCTTTAAGGGCAGGCCAGGGGATCAAGTTCATGTCCGCAATTTCCCCCCCTGCGGGTCCGGGGATTAGAATAGGCCCGAGGTATTCCTGCCTGTCGTAAGAGGCGACTAAAAGGAGTCCATCCCCCTCACGGGGGTAGTTAGCGCCTGCGTCCGGAGACGGACGGTTCCACGACCTATAATCGTGGTCTTTTTGGTTTTTCACTTCTCGTTTCTTCCTTCCTTTTGTTGGTTACTTTCTTTGCTCTTCTCCACCTCACTGTCTTCTTTACTCTTTCCCTTGACTTCTCCTTGCCTTCTCCTTGCCTTCTCATTGCCTTCTTCTCCTTGCCTTCTCATTGCCTTCTTCTCCTTGCCTTCTCATTGCCTTGTTCTCCTTGCCTTCTTCTCCTTGCCTTCTCTGGTCTCCGCCTCGGCGTTTGAGACAGTCTGTCCTCTTTCTCCCTCTCTCTCTTCTTTTTCCTCTTCTTCCTTCCTCCCTGTGCGTGCCTGAAGGCCGACCCACGCGTTCGCACGCGTAGCCGGTGACGGAGTAACGCGTAATTCCCCGCCCTGGGTAGACATGTAAGGCACGCGCGTACCCCCTGGTAAAGGCCAGGCCCGGGGAGGGGTGATTGCCTGAGCTGATACCTTCTGACCATGCCGATTGGTCCCTCCGTCTGTTTCTCGGGAGGTGTGACCTGAGGTGTAAACATTCACCTAAGGCGGAAGTGCCCTCTGAGAGGGTCCCCACAAGGAAGGAGCGCGCCATCGGAGACGCTGGCAATCATGGGGGATTCCTCCGCAATGGATTCTACTCCATCTCTCTCGACTTCTGCCCAAAAACGGAAACGTGACCAGCCACCAGTGACAAAAGTACTACCGCCTGCCCCACAGTTCCTCGTCGTTTCTCGATCTGAGGACGGAAAGGATTTTTCCTCTGTCAACCCTTTCGTTATCCAGAAGGGCGTAGATGCCATAGCCGGATCTGTCAAATCTTGTACCAGGTTGCGTAACGGTACCTTATTACTAGAAACTGAGAGTGCCTTTCAGGCACAAAAACTGCTTCGGGCCACACTCCTGTACACGTTCCCTGTCCAGGTGGAGGCCCACCGAACTTTGAATTCGTCTCGTGGTGTAGTCTATACTAGCTCCCTCGACGGATTGACTGACGAGGAGCTTCAATCTTTCCTCGCTGAGCAGGGCGTGACGGCTGTCCATCGGGTCATGAAAAAGGTCAACAATGACCTTGTACCGACCCGGACACTTTTCTTGACCTTCGATAGTGTTAAGCTGCCATCGCGCATCAAGGCGGGCTACGAGGTTATTTCTGTTCGCCCCTATGTCCCGACACCTACGCGCTGCTACCGGTGTCAGCGTTTCAATCACACTCGACAGTCTTGGTCCAATGCGGCTAAATGTGTCACTTGTAGCAGGGATGCCCATGAGGGTGACTGTCCACCTCCGTCTCCTCGTTGTGTGAACTGTCAGGGTGACCATGCCGCATCCTCCCGCGACTGTCCTGTCTATAAGGAAGAACGCTGTATCGAAGAAATTCGGGTCAAAGAGAAAGTGTCCACCTCGGCTGCTCGCAAGCTATTGGCTAGTAGGAAGCCCGCGCTGTTCCCAGCGGGGAAATACAGTACTGTCCTCGCCTCTCCTCGGACTACCAGGGAGGTAGCCACCCAGACATGCGATCTGACCTTCAGCACCACGGTCGTCCGTTCGGCCAGTGCTAAGATCGCACGGTCGACGTCTCCTCTTCCTCCCATCACCCCACAGACACCAGCCCCTTCATCAGCTTCTGCTAAGACGAAGACCCCGAAGTCAGATGCACGGGCCTTCAAGAAGGAACCATCCCGTGCAGACTTCATACGTACCTCGACCTCCCAGCCTTTGACCGGTACTTCCACCAAACGTCCTTCCAAAAAGGCTCATAGGAAGCACAGTTCTCCTTCTCCGCCACGGCGCATTTCTTCTCCTGCGCCACCCAGCGGTTGCCGCCCCAGGCCGTCATCCGTTTCGCCTGGCCGCACCGCTGGTGGCCGTACATCTGGCCGTTCACCGGCGGAGGAAGCTCCCCCTCCCGGCCATCCTCCCGAGATGCCCGATGAACCTATAGACCCAATGGACGATGACTGTCCGCCTACTGATAGCGGCGGCAGTGCTCGCTTGAAGCCAGGCCCTAAGCGGCCTTCGAGGTGACCCCTTCTTTCATCTTCCTTTTCTTACGATGGCACTTATTCACTGGAATATTCGCAGCATTCGCTCCAACCGAGAGGACTTGAAGTTGCTGCTCCGCTTGCACCGTCCGCTCGTCGTAGCCCTCCAGGAAACGAAGCTACGCCCATGCGATCAAATTGCCTTGGCACACTACACCTCTGTGCGTTTTGACCTACCCCCTGTGGTAGGTATCCCAGCTCATGGAGGGGTTATGTTGCTGGTCCGGGATGATATTTACTACGATCCCATCACGTTGTACACCGGCCTGCAGGCAGTTGCCATCCGAATTACTCTCCCCACGTTCACGTTTTCCTTTTGTACCGTTTACACTCCATCGTCATCTGCCGTTACCAGGGCAGACATGATGCAACTTATTGCTCAGCTACCTGCACCATTTTTGTTAACTGGAGACTTCAATGCCCACCATCCCCTTTGGGGCTCTCCAGCATCCTGCCCGAGGGGCTCCTTGTTAGCAGACCTTTTCAACCAGCTCAATCTTGTCTGCCTCAATACTGGCGCCCCTACTTTTCTTTCGAACACATTTCACACCTGTTCCCATTTAGACCTCTCTATATGTACTCCCCAACTTGCACGCCGGTTTGAGTGGTATGCACTTTCTGATACATATTCGAGTGACCACTTCCCGTGTGTTATCCATCTCCTGCAGTATACCCCCTCTCCGTGCTCATCTAGTTGGACCATCTCCAAAGCAGACTGGGGGCTCTTCTCTTCCAGGGCGACCTTTCAGGATCAAACCTTCACAAGCTGCGATCGTCAGGTCGCACACCTCACGGAAGTCATTCTCGCTGCTGCTGAATATTCCATCCCTCACCCTACTTCTTCTCCACGTCGCGTACCGGTCCCCTGGTGGACCGCAGCATGTAGAGTCGCTTTACGTGCTCATCGACGTGCTTTACGCACATTTAAACGCCATCCTACAGTGGCGAATTGTATCAATTATAAACGATTACGTGCTCAGTGTCGTCGTATTATCAAAGAAAGCAAGAAAGCCAGCTGGGCTGCTTTCACAAGCACCTTCAACAGTTTTACTCCTTCTTCCATTGTCTGGGGTAGCCTGCGCCGGCTATCTGGCACTAAGGTCCACTCACCAGTTTCTGGCTTGAAGGTCGCGAATGAAGTCCTTGTGGCCCCTGAGGCTGTCTCCAATGCCTTCGGCCGCTTTTTCGCAGAGGTTTCGAGCTCCGCTCATTATCACCCTGCCTTCCTCCCCCGCAAACAGGCAGAGGAGGCTAGGCCACCTAACTTCCGCTCCTCGAATTGTGAAAGTTATAATGCCCCATTCACCATGCGGGAACTCGAAAACGCACTTGGCCGATCACGGTCCTCCGCTCCAGGGCCTGATTCTATTCATATTGAGATGCTGAAGAACCTTTCTCCTGCGGGTAAAGGTTTTCTTCTTCGTACATACAATCGCATCTGGATTGAGGGACATGTTCCCGCATGCTGGCGCGAGTCTATTGTTGTCCCGATTCCTAAGCCGGGGAAGGACAAGCACTTGCCTTCCAATTATCGACCTATCTCGCTTACCAGCTGTGTCTGTAAAGTGATGGAGCGAATGGTTAACTCTCGATTGGTTTGGCTGCTCGAGTCTCGACGCCTACTTACCAATGTACAATTTGGATTTCGTAGGCGCCGCTCTGCTGTTGACCATCTGGTTACCTTGTCGACCTTCATTATGAACAACTTCTTGCGGAAGCGCCCGACCGCGGCTGTGTTCTTTGATTTGGAGAAGGCTTACGACACCTGTTGGAGGGCGGGCATTCTCCGCACCATGCATACATGGGGCCTTCGCGGTCGCCTCCCTCTTTTTATTCGTTCCTTTTTAATGGATCGACAGTTCAGGGTACGTGTGGGTTCTGTCCTGTCCGACACCTTTCGCCAGGAGAATGGGGTGCCACAGGGCTCAGTTTTGAGCGTCGCTCTCTTCGCCATAGCAATCAATCCAATAATGGATTGCCTCCCAGCTGATGTATCAGGCTCCCTTTTTGTGGACGATTTTACCATCTATTGCAGCGTGCAGTGTACACGTGTCCTGGAGCGCTGTCTTCAGCGTTCTCTTGACCGTCTTTACTCCTGGAGTGTCGCCAATGGCTTCCGTTTTTCTGCCGAGAAGACGGTCTGTATTAACTTCTGGCACTACAAAGAGTTTCTCCCACCGTCCTTACGACTCGGTCCCGTTGCTCTCCCAATCGTGGAGACAACCAAATTTTTAGGCCTTACATTTGACAGGAAACTTAGCTGGTCTCCACATGTGTCATATTTGACTGCCCGTTGTACCCGTTCTTTAAATATCCTCCGTGTTCTCAGTGGTATGTCGTGGGGGGCGGATCGAACCGTCCTACTTCGTCTATATCGGTCGATCGTCCGCTCCAAGCTGGATTATGGGAGCTTCGTATACTCCTCTGCACGGCCATCCATCTTCCGCCGCCTCACCTCCATACAACATCGGGGTTTACGACTTGCGATCGGAGTATTTTATACTAGTCCCGTAGAGAGTCTTCATGCTGACGCTGGCGAATTGCCACTCACCTACCGGCGCGATATACTGCTTTGTCGGTATGCCTGTCGGCTACTGTCAATGCCCGACCATCCGTCTTATCGTTCCTTTTTTGACGACTCTCTCGACCGTCAATACGAGTTGTATGTCTCTGCCCTGCTACCCCCTGGAGTTCGCTTTCGTCGCCTCCTCCAACACCTTAATTTTTCACTCCCTGCAACCTTTCGAGTGGGCGAGAGCCACACGCCACCTTGGCTCCAGGCTCAGGTCCGCGTTCACCTTGACCTCAGCTCGCTCCCAAAAGAGGTTACCCCCGGTTCGGTCTACCACTCCCGTTTTTTGGAACTTCGTTCGAAGTTCATCAACATGACTTTAATTTATACAGATGGCTCTAAGACCAATGACGGGGTCGGGTGTTCCTTTATTGTCGGGGCACAAAGTTTCAAATACCGGCTCCATGGCCATTGTTCGGTCTTCACAGCTGAGCTCTTTGCCCTCTACCAGGCTGTTCTTTACATCTGCCGCCACCGACATTCTGCTTATGTCATCTGCTCAGATTCCCTGAGCGCCATCCAGAGCCTCAGTGATCCGTACCCGGTTCACCCTTTCGTACACCGGATCCAACGCTCTCTTCAGCAGCTGGAGGTCGTTTTAGCCCGGTTAAGAATTGGACACTGCCGGTTCAGCCATCGCCATCTGCTGACGGCTGCGCCGGCGCCGTTCTGCCCATGTGGGCACTTGCTGACGGTTCGACACATTTTAATGTCCTGTCCAGATTTTAACACACTGCGCCTAGATCTTAACCTGCCAAGTACTTTCGATGCCATTTTAGCGGATGACCCACGAGCAGCTGCTCGTGTTCTTCGTTTTATCAATTTGACAAACCTCTCTAAGGACATTTGATGATGCTGTTTTTTAATCCTATGCCTGTCAGTCTGTCTTTTATCGTGTTTTCCCTTTTAGTTGTTGTTGTCAACTTGTGCCTCGCGGTGCATTCTTAGTCAGGGCGCTAATGACCATTGAAGTTGTGCGCCCTAAAACCACAAAAAAAAGTCCGTAATTTCCCAGGGAGGCAGGTGCATGGCGAGAATCTTAGTAAATTTACTCCTCGATTTCTGGGGCCTTGCACTATCGTGACAATTTTAGGCCCGGTAAATCTGTTGGTCAAGGAGAACAGTGCAGGTAAGCAATATCGGATTCACCTTAGCCAAGTTCGGGTAGCTCAGGGGTTGAATCACCCCCTCCCTGTGTTAAGTTTGAGGGTGGGGGGAGGGGGAGGTTGAACCATTGCTGGCTCATGTTATGCATTGGATTAAACCTTGGTTGCTATTCTATAGCGCGATTATTCTGTTATCCTCTCTCTCTGTGAGTGGCAGCAGCGGTGTGTATCGATATTCGCACCTTGTACTATCTTTGGCCTGGCGCTTAAGTTTCCAGCTGTGCTATGTGCGACCAGTCGGTCGGTTGGCGTGGAGCAGCGGGAAAATTTCCGCGGTGCATAGTTTGGCTGGGGCCGCTGGTGGCGTCTACGCGCGGTTGGACTGTGTGGTGCTGTTTCCATTGCTATGAGGTCCGTGGCTCACCGATCCTGGACACGAGAGTTGAGTTCTGACTTAATCTACCAGCAAGTCATCAATGTTCACATTGTGTCGTTTGGATTTCGTTATCGGCTGTTGGGACATTCCCGCGAGCAACAACGCGTGTTTTCAAGTTGGCAAATTTTAGCCACCCTCCAGTGGAATTTAACTGTACTTGGTTATTTTGAATTGAATTGAAGTGCTCCAGCGGAATTTTCTGCTTTGTGGCCATTAACATTCCGGTTACCTGCCCTGGCCATTGACGTAAATTCAGGTAGTGTATTTTCCTCATCGTGTTGTCACTGTCCAGCAGCTCAATGTGTAATTGGTTGTGGGTGCCAATACTTTCTAAGTTGTTCCGTTGAACTTCCTGTTGTGTGCTGGTCGGGTGGAGCGGAAGTTATCTTGTCGGTGGGTCCATAGACTGTCTGTCGGTTGGGTTGTCGTCAGATCGAGAATGGTTGGGCCGACTGCCTGTCTCACCTAAGCGAGCATTAGTGTTTGAATTCCAGACCGACCCTCGGAAACTTCTGAGCGCCTTTGGGTGTACTGTCTTTTCTTATTTCTTCTTGTTGTTTGTATTTGTATGGCTTCTAGACGATTTTTAAATTAGGGTTGTTTTCCCCTTAAAGCGTAAGACTTTTTGGGCCATCAGCCTAATTTAAAGAACTATTTTAAGTAAGGCCTTTGGCCTTTCTAAAAATTTAATTTTGTTGAGTCTTAAGTGATGGGCCTTCAGCCGATTTTGAACTGAAGCTATTTTGCTCTTAAGGTAATTAATGAACTGTTTTAAGGTAAGGCCTTAGGCCTTCTAAAAATTTATTTTGGTTTGAGTTTTAAGAGATGGGCCTTCAGCGGTTTTTTTTTTTATTTAAAGTTGTTTCGCTCTTAAGGTGTGAGATCATTTGGGCCTTGAGCCTAATTGAAAGAACTGATTTAAGATAAGGCCTTCTGCCTTTTAAATTTCCATTTTGGTTTGCGTTTTAAGTTATTGGCTTTCAGCCGATTTTAAATTAAAGTGGTCTTGCCCTTAAGGCATGAGTTTGTATGACGTATTCAGCTGGTTATTAAGTTCCAAAAACTAATGCTGTGTTTTTTTTAATTTTCTTGGATCTTGTAGTGTTTGGTCAAATAAATAATGTTGTATGTTCGAGTGTAACTGACAGCCGCTTATTTTGGCCCCTTTCCACAATTTAAACTACCTGTCCTATCCTGCAGGTTTACAGGGCGTCTCAACTTCCTTAGAAATCTTTAGGCAGCACAAACTTGTGTTTGTCTATACTGAAGACTGATTATTTTGTATGTCGACCTTTGCTTGCGACACGTCTTCCAATGTTAAGTACTGTAATTGTCTTTTGTAATAAAACTCATTAATACGAGTTGTTTGAATGTTTGTCTAGCAAACAGAGTATGCAGGATTCCTAGACACAACGTAAACAATTTGGAGACAATCTGAGCAGCCCTCTTATGTTGTTTACAGATGACGATGATATTTACCGTCTTGTAAAGTCATCAGATGATCAAAATCAATTGCAAAATGCTTTGAATAAGATATCTGTAAGATGCGAAAAGTGGCAATTGACTCCAAATAATGAAAAGTGTGAAGTCGTTCATACAAGTAGTAAAAGAAATCCGCTAAATTTTGGGTACACTATAAATCTCGCAAATTTAAAGGTTATGCGTTCATCTAAGTACTTAGGAGTCACAACCACGAATAACTGAAACTGGAACTATCACATAGATAATGTTGTGGAGAAAGCGAACCAAATACCGCTATTTATTGGCGGAACACTTAGAAAACGCAACAGGCCAACTAAAGAGATTGCCTACACTACGTTTGTCCATCCTCTTCTAGAGTAATGCTGCCTAGTGTGGGATCTGTATCAGATAGGGCAGCCGGAAGATAACGAAAAAGTTCTAAGAAGGGCAACTATCTTTGTATTATCACGAAATAGTGGAGAGGGTGGCACGGATATGATATGCGAATAGTGGTAGCAGTCATCAATGGCGTTTCTCTTTGCGGCAGTTGCTCCTCATGACATTTCAGTCCCTAGCTTTCTCTTCCGAGTGCGGAAATATTTTGTTGGCGCCCACTTACATATGGAGAAATCATCTTCATAATAAAATAAGAGATATCAGAGCTCGCACGGGAAGATTTCAGTGTCCGTTTTTCCCGTGCGCTGTTAATGTGTGCAGCGGTAGAGAAATAGAGTGACGGTGGTCCGATGAATCCTATGCCAGGCAGTTAATTGTAAATTGCAGAATAATCATGTACATGTGGAAGATTTTGTGCAGAAACTTTTAACAATCGGTCTTCTCGTTAGCTATTAATACAAGACCTTCATGTGGTCAACAGACGCATTGCCACAAACTTTACTATACATACCATTACATACTGAGATTGTTTACGAGATGTCGATAGAATCAAAATGCAACTTTTGATCAACAAGATTTCCATGTATTTCCAGTGTAGTCTACGTCTGTCCCTGGACTCTCTGTGTCTAACAATTATATAATCTCTCTGAAATCTTCCGATGGCCCCAGGTTTCTTCCACGTATACAATTGTTTTTCGCGACACTTATAGCAAGTGTGGGAAATAATGAAATTGTCTTCTGTGGAGAAAACATACCCTGCAACTACCCCTTTCATTCCTTCCCTCAGTCCCCGTTGTCCTAATTTTCCATCTCTTCCTCTCCACCCCCCCCCCCTCCTTCAACTCCCCCTGTCGCCCTACACCCTCCCGCCTCGGTACAATAAAATTTTCGTCTACTTCAACTATCCGAATAATTTCTTTTATTTCATCACACATTCTTTCAATTCCTTCATAGGGTGTATTGCAGCTGTATGCAAACACATTGAATAATTTTCACTGACATGTAAAGAAAGTCGTGCGGAGTTGTAGTGGGTTCGAAATACATTTGAATTAGTGAGAATTTTTGGAAATGGGACAGAATTAGTGAAAAAACTGCAAAAAATTCTGTTGGATATCGATGACACGAGATAATAAATAATAACACATTTGTATAACAAAAAGCACTGTAAGAACAAAGCCAAGAAAATAATGTAAAGAATTGCTGTATTTAGGAATCGAAACTATGAAATATAGATAATATGCGCCAAAGTGGCGTGATACGTGCATATAATAGTTTGAGAGTGAATACATCGAGAATGCAGAGAAAAGTCCAGAAATTAAAAACAAAAGCGCCAGCACATAAACCCGCGGCCTCTTGGGAGGAAAGCCTAGTTGGACAGTTGGAAGTTCATAGGACTGAAGGGATCAGAAAGGTCTCTTGAACCGCAGGGACACATTCTCAAACCTCCATAATACGGTCGGTTGTTTCCGACAGTCGTGGATTGCGTATTGGTATGACACTGGGCTGGTTCCCGGGAGGTTTCGGTTCAAATTCCCGCCCAGACATCAGATTTACGTTTTCTGGGGTTTCCCCTGTGACTCAAATAGTCAGGTGGGTTCCTTTCAACGGGACACGGCCGATTTCCTTCCCTATTCTATACGACTCCTAATTCGAGCTTACGCTTCTCCCTTAATGACCTCGTCATCGACAGGACTTCCTCTTTGTCCGAACATCGATATAACGCTGCTAACATGGTGTAGCATTAACGTAACATTCACAATGGGACATGTTTGGTGGAACCAGTATCCTCGATGAGAATTTGTATTTCTAGCCCTCGGTCTTCCCAAACGCTAATTTAATGAATATAATAAAGCTGTTTTATTTCATATTACTTATACTCAGAACGTTAAACGCAATAAAGTTGTTACACCAGTTGTCAGATAAGTTTTATGCGTGTTCTTAAGCCCAGGAGGTTCAGTTAATTTTACACTGTTTTAAGGCCAGAGCTTTTACATTCTTAAGAAGCAAGGAGTTCCTATTTAACAACGCTCTCGAAACTACTGCTTACCTTGCCTGAGGGAGGTGTTACACATAAGCTTTAAAGCTGTACCACCTCCTTTATGAGGTCCTGGGCACAAAAAGCTGACAGCCCTGATTTTATTGCATCGCTAACAACTGTAAGACACTTTTATACACTGCCAGTTGATGACCTCCCTGTTAACTTTCCTGAAGCTGATTCCATTTTTTGTACAGAAGAAATACACTCCTGGAAATTGAAATAAGAACATCGTGAATTCATTGTCCCAGGAAGGGGAAACTTTATTGACACATTCCTGGGGTCAGATACATCACATGATCACACTGACAGAACCACAGGCACATAGACACAGGCAACAGAGCATGCACAATGTCGGCACTAGTACAGTGTATATCCACCTTTCGCAGCAATGCAGGCTGCTATTCTCCCATGGAGACGATCGTAGAGATGCTGGATGTAGTCCTGTGGAACGGCTTGCCATGCCATTTCCACCTGGCGCCTCAGTTGGACCAGCGTTCGTGCTGGACGTGCAGACCGCGTGAGACGACGCTTCATCCAGTCCCAAACATGCTCAATGGGGGACAGATCCGGAGATCTTGCTGGCCAGGGTAGTTGACTTACACCTTCTAGAGCACGTTGGGTGGCACGGGATACATGCGGACGTGCATTGTCCTGTTGGAACAGCAAGTTCCCTTGCCGGTCTAGGAATGGTAGAACGATGGGTTCGATGACGGTTTGGATGTACCGTGCACTATTCAGTGTCCACTCGACGATCACCAGTGGTGTACGGCCAGTGTAGGAGATCGCTCCCCACACCATGATGCCGGGTGTTGGCCCTGTGTGCCTCGGTCGTATGCAGTCCTGATTGTGGCGCTCACCTGCACGGCGCCAAACACGCATACGACCATCATTGGCACCAAGGCAGAAGCGACTCTCATCGCTGAAGACGACACGTCTCCATTCGTCCCTCCATTCACGCCTGTCGCGTCACCACTGGAGGCGGGCTGCACGATGTTGGGGCGTGAGCGGAAGACGGCCTAACGGTGTGCGGGACCGTAGCCCAGCTTCATGGAGACGGTTGCGAATGGTCCTCGCCGATACCCCAGGAGCAACAGTGTCCCTAATTTGCTGGGAAGTGGCGGTGCGGTCCCCTACGGCACTGCGTAGGATCCTACGGTCTTGGCGTGCATCCGTGCGTCGCTGCGGTCCGGTCCCAGGTCGACGGGCACGTGCACCTTCCGCCGACCACTGGCGACAACATCGATGTACTGTGGAGACCTCACGCCCCACGTGTTGAGCAATTCGGCGGTACGTCCACCCGGCCTCCCGCATGCCCACTATACGCCCTCGCTCAAAGTCCGTCAACTGCACATACGGTTCACGTCCACGCTGTCGCGGCATGCTACCAGTGTTAAAGACTGCGATGGAGCTCCGTATGCCACGGCAAACTGGCTGACACTGACGGCGGCGGTGCACAAATGCTGCGCAGCTAGCGCCATTCGACGGCCAACACCGCGGTTCCTGGTGTGTCCGCTGTGCCGTGCGTGTGATCATTGCTTGTACAGCCCTCTCGCAGTGTCCGGAGCAAGTATGGTGGGTCTGACACACCGGTGTCAATGTGTTCTTTTTTCCATTTCCAGGAGTGTAGATATAACCAACTGGTAGAACATGCTCCAAGACGCCTCGTTAACGACGGTTTCATCATTAAATCTTGCTCTGAGACAGACAAATGCCTTATAAACGTGCCTAAAATCGTCACCTAAACTACTACGCAATGCAAAATGTGACTCGTTCTAATCGACTCAAATGTGTATTCTTAATCAAGCATTGTAATCATTACACAGATACACATCGTTATATAATAAATAAAAGAATTTCTAGAAACTGCGGAATAATATTTTAAATTAATGTCTTTTTCATCTCCCCATTCATTGGGTATAATGATAAAGCCCGGTGCACTGCAATTAAGGTGAGAGTGTATTTACATTATGATGTCACCTATAATTACAATTTAGTTATGTCTTTTGATTTTTGTAAATAACAGAGCCATGTCATCAACTGCTTAGATGTACAAAGTGAAGCACCTACCTGCTTCACCTCAAATGTTTTTGACCTGTCTTAAGGATATTGCTTAACTGTTTTCACCAAGGCGAAGAGTGACAAAAATTTAATCAAATAGCTAAAAATGTTTTTTCGTAACCTTATGAACTATTCACGTACAAGCTTCAACTTTTTTTTCTCAGGTACGACATACTCTGTCACTGGAACAACGGTGTGAAAGAATCTATGATAAAACTACAATCATACTTGTTAAATTGCAGCACCAGGATGTATGCATGAGCTGAAAGCAACATTGTACTGCGGATTAGCTACGTGACAAGACCCAAAAGACTGGAATTGTAGAGCTATTATGATCTCTGACATTGAAAATTCTGTATGTGATAACCAAACCTTCTAAATGACTTCGCCTTCCAGCAAGGAGCTGTTGAGAAGTTAGTTTCACATCATCAGTATCTTTATGATTTAAGGCATCCAGAATTACCTCCAACGCATTTCAGGAATACTTTCCACTAGAAAATAAAAAGAAAACTGAAAAAATCGGTCAAATATTTTGTGTAATCTACATGATTTCGAGGATCATTCAACGGCTCGTCAAATGCTATTTTCATTTATTTCTCACTTTTACACCAATCATTTCGCAAAACATGTGACAGATTTTTTTTTCAACTTCTTTAATTAATTTTTAAGTATTATTCAGAAATCAAGTTCCTACTTATACCTCATTTGCTTTCCTAGCGGCTTCCGTTCTCGAAATGTCTTGAATTTAGTACTTGATACGAGAAACATCATTCTGTCAATTAAGGATCACACTAATGTAACTTTTTGTGCACAAAATAGCTACGCCTTGAAAAAGATAAACTTTTTGACACCTCGTTAGCCTTTCTAGCATCTTCTATTGTCGAAATGTCCGAAATTTGGTATTTGATTCGAATGAAGTCATTTCGACAGTTAAATATCACAGCAACGCGATTTTTTTTTCCAAAAATTGCTTTCTTAACGAGATGAGCTTTTCTGGCACTTCATGTTCGCAACATCAGTAGCTGTTGGTGAAATATTTTGATTTTTCTTCAAATCACTAAATAAGGTTTTCTTCATTACCCTTATTACTTTCAAGCAATTAAATAAATTTTTGCAAAACTAGACCTCACGCTGGTTGGTTTTATATCGCACTTGTTGATTTCTCATTTTTCGTTTGAGTACGAAAATTCGTACAAAAATTTATCGTGTAATTTTCCCTCAAATTACAAAGTTTTTTTTATAAATGTAGTTACTTTAAAACAATTAAATATTTTCCTGTAAAAGTAGACTTCACGCTGGTCAGTTTGATATCCCATTTGTCTGTTACCCAAATCTTCATATGGCTCTGAAAATTTGTGCAAAACCGATTGTGTAATTTATATGAAGTCTTGTTTTGCTCTGCTCAAACATTTGATCAAATATAAAATTTAATTAAAAAATAATGAATATAAGCTCGTTAGTCTTATTTCACAGCAGATTTGCTTTTGACAGTATAAACCGAGAAAGAAAAGTCTTTAATGAAATGAATTATCTCAGTAAAACATGTTGGTTAGACTTCAGCACTTGGATCACTGTTGTTAGTCATCACAGCAGTTAAGTTTTCGCATTTTGACTATTGCATTTGTCTCGTCATCATTACAGTGAAGCTGTCGATGGTGGGAAGCTAAATGGTTTATAAGATTTCACCGAAATTGCTACAGAAGTGGCGATTTATTTTTATCAGTCCTGATACCCTTCCTTTTGTCAAAATACAGCACAGTCTACAAAACTTCACGTTGCCCACCTTATAATACAGTAGCAGTTAAGACTGAATCCTGAAACAGAGTGATTTATTGTCAATAACTTATGAGAAAAATCATTACCGGCATAAGAACACACGTGCAGTTTCTTCTCTTACACTGTTGCAATCCCTTAAAAATTACATTATAACATTGAAATAAATAATTAGTTCTATATCTCGCTATGTAAGAAAGTTTCACATTTTAATCATTTGACCAAATGTTCCTGTCTTTGTTTGTTTATCGAATCGTTTGAGAAGGATTGCAGAGCAACCTCCTCCAAGCGTAGCGAGTCGGCCACTACCAGCTGTGAAAGTGGTGAACGCCAAAGGATCAGTTCACACACGCGCCCCTAATGAATGGGTCATAATGCAACACATGCACTGGGAAAAATCGTCATCCCAAAAATGGGGAAGTTGCTGAACATGCATTCTCCTTAATGTATGATCACAAACTACCCAAATTTGATGCCCTCTTACCTCCCCTCATTCCTCCCACTCCCTTCCTCCTCCACCAAAGGGGGATATACACGCTTTTTCAAACGGTCAACTGCTATCATACTCCACACATTTACCTGTGGCTTACCGCCTTCCAGCTGCCAGATGAGTGGCACCTGGCCCACCTTAAGGTGACAGTCCAGCATCGGCCAACACAAAACGATGTGACGTCAATTAAACAATACGAGATAAACGATGGCCGCCACGCCCTGGTTGGGGCACAGCTGCTTAGGTCAAACCTACCCACCATCCCCCACACACACACTTATAATCAAACACCTGTGAAAAAGAAAAACGTAATTGTGACGATAATACAGGCTTATTACAAATGATTGAAGCGATTTCACAGCTCTACAATAACTTTATTATTTGAGATATTTTCACAATGGTTTGCACACACATACAAAAACTCAAAAAGTTTTTTTAGGCATTCACAAATGTTCGATATGTGCCCCTTTAGTGATTCTGCAGACATCAAGCCGATAATCAAGTTCCTCCCACACTCGGCGCAGCATGTCCCCATCAATGAGTTCGAAAGCATCGTTGATGCGAGCTCGCAGTTCTGGCACGTATCTTGGTAGTGGAGGCTTAAACACTGAATCTTTCACATAACCCCACAGAAAGAAATCGCATGGGGTTAAGTCGGGAGAGCGTGGAGGCCATGACATGAATTGCTGATCATGATCTCCACCACGACCGATCCATCGGTTTTCCAATCTCCTGTTTAAGAAATGCCGAACATCATGATGGAAGTGCGGTGGAGCACCATGCTGTTGAAAGATGAAGTCGGCGCTGTCGGTCTCCAGTTGTGGCATGAGCCAATTTTCCAGCATGTCCAGATACATGTGTCCTGCAACGTTTTTTTCGCAGAAGAAAAAGGGGCCGTATACTTTAAACCGTGAGATTGCACAAAACACGTTAACTTTTGGTGAATTGCGAATTTTTTGCACGAAAGCGTGAGGATTCCCTACCGCCCAGATTCGCACATTGTGTCTGTTCACTTCACCATTAAGAAAAAATGTTGCTTCATCACTGAAAACTAGTTTCGCACTGAACGCATCCTCTTCCATGAGCTGTTGCAACCGCGCCGAAAATTCAAAGCGTTTGACTTTGTCATCGGGTGTCAGGTCTTGTAGCAATTGTAAACAGTAAGGCTTCTGCTTTAGCCTTTTCCATAAAATTTTCCAAACCGTCGGCTGTGGTACGTTTAGCTCCCTGCTTGCTTTATTCATCGACTTCCGCGGGCTACGCATGAAACTTGCCCGCATGCGTTCAACCGTTTCTTCGCTCACTGCAGGCCGACTCGTTGATTTCCCCTTACGGAGGCATCCAGAAGCTTTAAACTGCGCATACCATCGCCGAATGGAGTTAGTAGTTGGTGGATCTTAGTTGAACTTCGTCCTGAAGTGTCGTTGCACTGTTATGACTGACTGATGTGAGTGCATTTCAAGCACGACATACGCTTTCTCGGCTCCTGTCGCCATTTTGTCTCACTGCGCTCTCGAGCGCTCTGGCGGCAGAAACCTGAAGTGCGGCTTCAGCCGAACAAAACTTGATGAGTTTTTCTACGTATCTGTAGTGTGTCGTGACCATATGTTAATGAATGAAGCTACAGTGAATTTATGAAATCGCTTCAATCATTTGTAATAGCCCTGTACACACATTCTTCCCACTAAGATAGGCGCAGTCCATTTTCTTTTAGTTTTACGAGCAAAGTGTATGTAACTTTTATGTTCGACTTCAGGATACAACTCGCATCTCAGTTTTTTTCGACATCCAACGAAGTGCACCACCGCCGATTACAAACGATCAGATTCCAGAGGCTATACATGTCCGCCCTGCATGAAATTGGGGGAAAAAAAGTTCCACTATTTTGCTGCGAAAACTACCAATAATCACACACTGTCATAATTATTTCGAGACCATCATCTAAATAAAGAAAAAGATAGAATCTAAACTCTGAAGAAAACATATTTATGTTGAGTAACTTTTTTCAGCTCGATGGACAAATTACACGACCTGAGAGCATCTCTCGCATTCAAATAAGTATCTGTAAATAAACTGTCATACACCTGTGTACTACAAACATTACAGAGTACAATCTTTCACATCATTTGGTCACATGTGGGACAAAAACACAATCATTTTATGTTTGACAACAAGCTTAATTCCGGAGTATGTTGCTGTGTTGTACACTACGGCAGGTTCCGTTTTACCAATGCTAAGCAACATCACACTGGAGTTTACGAAACAAATCGTGAGAGCCTGTCTTGTAATTGAAACTCCTACAAGATTTTACCATGTCTCTCTCTCTCTCTCTCTCTCCCGATACATCGAAACCAAATACCGGTAGTGTGGCTATATTTCACATTTTTTATGCATAACTCACCTCTACCTACCTGTCTGTAAAGTTTCTGTCATACAGAAGACAATGAATCGCAATAGCCGCAGATTCATGTGTTCTAGTTTTGTAAGCAATTTGATCTTCACAGCCTGTTCCACACAATATACTCATATGTAAGGAAAAACATTATGATTCTAGGTTCCACAGTGAGCTATAATTCAAATGGTGTGTTCTTTACAATTAGATTTTATAAAGTATGAAATAACATAGGACTTGCAGTAACACCTAGTTTTACACATGCAATCATGACAATAATAATAAAAATATCATGTTTCCACAAGAAGAGATACAGCAAATTTCCATTAGTTTTATGAGAAAAATTGGTGAAGTTTTGAGAGAACTATCTCCATACTAACTTTAACCAGTTATGCCTTGTAGTAGAACTTTGTATAAGATTTTACCACGTCTCTCTCTTCTCATCTATCGAAAAACAAATATCGTCTGCCTGTTGACATTGAGCATATTACATATAGACGTATCACTCCATTGAGGCCGGTGACAAGTCGTCAAAGTGGCCTGCACAGACCTGCATGAAGTTTTATTGACTGTACTGGAGGAAGACCATATCCAACAGACTATCAGTCACACAAGACTGTACCTGTATTGTTCCTTCTCAAGCACTTTAATACATTCCTTTTTTTTCGTGTGCAACATATCCAAGCCGTGTACGACTAACTACAGCTTTGTACACAACTACTCGCTTTGTTCTCTACCATGACTTCGAGCTCTGCGTCAGGTGCTAAAATGACATAACATGTTTCGATCCATTGGCTCTCACAGAAAACTGAACATCACATGGTTTAAACTACGCAACTCCCACAACACACAGATTGGTAGAAATAAAACACAGAGACTATGTTTCTCAGTGACAAAAATGTGGAAGATATCGTAACATATGGAAACTGGAAGAGTTTTTGGCACTGTAGAGCGTTTCCAATAGCTATCCGAAGATTATGACCTATACAGTTAATTTAATCTTCCACAGCAACAGGGTAGCAGATGTCTCAATGTTCAATTCCAGAGAGCATTTTCCCCCATTTTACAGTCATGTGCATGATTACTGTCCCGGTGTTGACCATTGTCAGAAAGTGCTGTTCACATCAAGCATAAAGAAGCAAAAATAAAAAGAGGTACTGTAATCTTATTGGTGAGAAAAAAGAACATGTGGAGGGCATCGCAGCATACGGAAACAGGATGAGTCTACAGAATTGAAACGCTACCAAACAACTATCTGAAGGTGATGACGTCTACATTTAATCCCATGCTCCACAGTGACAAGTAGCGGATATCCAGTGTTCCGTCAAGGCTCCCCCATCTCAACAAAGTGGTGTCAGTCAGTCATTATGTGGTAGTCAACAGCGCACCAGTGGACAGACGGGATTGAAAAGTCACCATTCATATGGGACGATGTACTCTAATATGAGCTGCATTTGATAGAGCTATCAATTTTTGCAATTTTACCACTTGTTCCATAACTTCAGTGCCAGCCAATGACACAGCAGATTGCTTCTCAGTGTCTGTATCATCGCTAAATCACCACTCTACTACTTTGCAAGTTCTTTATACTAGATTGCAAATACAGATAGATGACTGTACAGTACATCCATTTGGCCACATACACCAAAGTATACCAGACAGCGTCCTATACCGATGCAATTAGGTTACTTATACATTTCCAGCGCATCGACCATAGTGCAGATTTTATGATTACGACAGGCCACCTTTCCCTGTGTGGGTGAGTGTTACAGAGTATTCTCATATTCGTAGGATGAAGTCGAGACAGACAGACCCATCCCACATTGTCGTTGACCAATCCTCCCTTCAACATCTATTTTACCCACAGCACCCACTGAAATGCACTAGATCTCACCAGATGCTGTGTGTCAAGGAGGGCAGCACCATTTATCAGTGTGTAATAGACAGGAGAGTGTTGCAGCGATGTTGTTTCTGTATGATGGAGCCCATGAAGGATGAAGTTTAAACATTTCACGTAAATCAACCGTGCTATCAATTCAGAAGCATTATGCCACGGTCTGGAGTAAGTACCAGGAAGGTACCGGCATGAGAGAAATGATTGTAGAGCATAAGCAGACACTGCTCTGGTTATACGGTTCTCCACCTGAAAATTATATTTTGTTAAAACAATATGGTTTCCAAAGTGTCAGTCATGATGAATGCAACGCTCTTAACACTCTAATGCAGGATGTATTTGTCCAACATTAGACATACAACCACCCCGCACGTTCCTACCCCTATCACTATTGTGATAAACTTTAAAATGGTAATACTACTTCATTCTACACTATTCTGACGTCGTAGGAAGGCGTTGTCTGTGTATATCCGCCGCTCGATCTCGTTATAAATCAACCAGAACGAAGTCAGGAGACTGCTGTTCGGTCTCTTAGGAAATCAATGGATTTTATACGTATTTTTAAGCTGGAAACGTAATTATACCCAGTCACACTTCCCACGTCAACCATGCTCATCATTAGTAGTAATAGTATCGGTTTTGCGTATGGGCTATGTTTCACTTGGAAATAGAGCGAGGAAAAACCGATATGAATATTTCCGGTAACTGACACGCTGAGGTACCACCTAAGCCCTGCTGCACGAAAATGCACACGAAGAAGCAGCAGTTTCTTTCGAGGGAGTAAGCCACAATTGGTAGCCAGAGGATATGTAACAGTCTTGTTACTGTTTACAGTAGCATCACCACAGCTCTGGTATCATTCCTCTTGTACAAAGAAGTCCTAGTCTGGTGTTAGGTAGTTCAATATGTTGTTGTTGTTGTTGTGGTCTTCAGTCCTGAGACTGGTTTGATGCAGCTCTCCATGCTACTCTATCCTGTGCAAGCTTCTTCATCTCCCAGTACCTACTGCAACCTACATCCTTCTGAATCTGCTTAGTGTATTCATCTCTTGGTCTCCCCCTACGATTTTTACCCTCCACGCTGCCCTCCAATATCAAATTGGTGATCCCTTGATGCCTCAGAACATGTCCTACCAACCGATCCCTTCTTCTGGTCAAGTTGTGCCACAAACTTCTCTTCTCCCCAATCCTATTCAATACTTCCTCATTAGTTATGTGATCTACCCATCTAATCTTCAGCATTCTTCTGTAGCACCACATTTCGAAAGCTTCTATTCTTTTCTTGTCCAAACTATTAACCGTCCATGTTTCACTTCCATACATGGCTACACTCCATACAAATACTTTCAGAAACGACTTCCTGACACTTAAATCTATACTCGATGTTAACAAATTTCTCTTCTTCAGAAACGGTTTCCTTGCCATTGCCAGTCTACATTTTATATCCTCTCTACTTCGACCATCATCAGTTATTTTGCTCCCCAAATAGCAAAACTCCTTTACTACTTTAAGTGTCTCATTTCCTAATCTAATTCCCTCAGCATCACCCGACTTAATTCGACTACATTCCATTATCCTCGTTTTGCTTTTGTTGATGTTCATCTTATATCCTCCTTTCAAGACACTGTCCATTCCGTTCAACTGCTCTTCCAGGTCTTTTGCTGTCTCTGATAGAATTACAATGTCATCGGCAAACCTCAAGGTTTTTATTTCTTCTCCATGGATTTTAATACCTACTCCGAATTTTTCTTTTGTTTCCTTTACTGCTTGCTCAATATACAGATTGAATAACATCGGGGAGAGGCTACAACCCTGTCTCACTCCCTTCCCAACCACTGCTTCCCTTTCATGTCCCTCGACTCTTATAACTGCCATCTGGTTTCTGTACAAATTGTAAATAGCCTTTCGCTCCCTGTATTTTACCCCTGCCACCTTTAGAATTTGAAAGAGAGTATTCCAGTCAATATAGCCCCACAAAAAGCAGTCGCGTGTGTTCAGATCTGGAGAATATGGCGGCCAAACGAAACCCATGCCAGTGGGTTCTGGCTGCCTGAGAGCCAGAATGCAGTCGCCCTGCTTCGATGAGGTCGAGCTCCATCTTGCATGAACTACATCTTGTCGAAATCAGGGCCACTTTGGATAATGGCGATGAAATCGTCTCCTTGTACTTTCGGTAGTTACCCGTACTGTGCCAACAAGGAATATCACACCAGTTATTCCATGACTAGACATTGCACACCACACAGTCTCCCATTGAGGGTGAAGAGACTTCCCGATCGAAAAATGCGGATTCTCAGTCCCCCAAACACGCCAATTTTGCTTAGTGACGAACCCATCCAAATGTAAGTGCGCTACATCGCTAAACCAAACCATACATTGCATACCAATTCCCCCATGCCTGCAGCCACCCATGCAGTTTGAGCATCCAACGAAAACCGTTCACAAGTTGTGACGATTTCATTTCATATAGTTCAATAACTATCATCTCGTACTTACGGGAAAAAGTAGATCAACGAGAAGAGGGGAATTGTTAGGATTTTCTTGTAGTTGGTGTACATGACACACAAATATCCTCGTGTAGAATCAAACAACAAGCGGGTATGCTGCCAATGCGACCATATACATATGGAAAACTCTCAAAAATGGAAAAAAATGACACCAAATTGGTAATAATCGAGAAACACCTGGAACAATTACAACAACTTGATGGGAAATACGTAAAATTGAGGGGAATACGGTGAAACATGTAAAATCACGAAAAAAACTTCCAAAATTACGTAAGTTGACTGAGAATACATAAAATTAGAGAAATAGTACCATGAAGTGCAGGGAATTGAGGTGGGTTGGTAGTACCCAGACACTCAAGACAGAGAAAAGCTTAAAAATTATGCTCTGGCTGCATTCACATTTAACCCTCCCCTTCCCCTCTAAACTATGTGGGTTTTCGTAACACATACTTCAAAAAACGTGACATAAGTATTACACAGAAGCGCCATATTAAAGCAGGGAAAACGTACATATCTCAATCCAAACTGTGTTCTCACACATGCAGTCGAATATAGATATTACCGACTTACAGTTGGTTCTTACAAACAATTTTATTCCTTAAGCATTAAGGAGAAGAATCGATGCATTTTTTAGAGTGATTTGTAGGAGAGTGGACTGATGTCATTTAATAGTGTGAGGGGGGTGTACTCAAGAGTGTAGTGTTACGAGAAAATAGCTGTGTTATCCTACACATGAGCAAAACTACCTAACATCAGATTAGAACTTCTTTGTGCAAGTGGAGTGCTACCAGAGCTGTGGTGATGGCTGTGAGCACTATAGGACTTAACATCTGAGGTCATCAGTCCCCTAGAACTTAGAACTACTTGAACCTAACTAACCTAAGGACATCACACAACACCCACGCCGGAGGCAGGATTCGAACCTGCGACCGTAGTGGTCGCACGGTTCCAGACTAAAGCGCCTAGAACCGCTCGCCCACCACGGCCGGCTGCTGTGGTGATGCTACTGTAAACAGCAGTAAGACTGTTACATCTCCTCTGGCTACCGATCACGGCGCTTACTCCTTTGAAAGAAGTTGCTGCTTCTTCGTGGGTATTTTCGTGCAGCAGGACGTGGGCGGTACCTCAGTGTATCAGCTATCGAAAATATTCATGTCGATTTTTCCTCGCTCTATTTCCAACTGAGAATAGCCAAATACGTCAAAACTGATACTACTGCTCTACTACTAATGATAAGCATGACTGACGTGGGAGCAATGATTAGAGGGTACTTATGTCTCTGACTTAAAAAGATGTATAAAATCCATTAATTTCATAAGAGACCGAACAGCAGTCTCATGACATGGTTCTAGTTGGTTTATAACGAATAGAGCGGCGGAAGTGCACATGCAACGCCTTCCTAGGACACCAGACTAGTAGAGAATAAAGTACTATTATCATTTTAAAGTTTATCACCATAGTGATCGGGGTAGGAAACGTGTTAGGTGGTTGTATGTCTGATGTTGGATAAATATATCCTGTATTACGGTATTAAGAGCGTTAAATTCTGAATGGCTGACACTTTGGAAACCACATTGCTTTAACAAAATAGAATTTTCAGGTGGAGAACTGTGTAACCAAAGCAGTGTCTGCTTATGCTCTACAATCATTTCTCTCATGCCGGTACCTTCCTGGTACTTACTCCAGAGCGTGGAATAATGGTTCAGAATTGATAGTACGGTTGATTTACGTGAAATGTTTAAACTTCATCCTTCATGAGCTCCATCATACACAAACAACACGTTTCTTCTTAGCTGTCTGTTGTTTCACCGCAACACTCTCCTGTCTACTATACACTGATAAGAGGTTCTGCCCTCCTCGAAACACAGTATCTGGAGAGATCTAGTGCATTTCGATGGGTTCCTTGGATAAGATTGGTGTTGCAGGGAGGATTGGTCAAGAAAAATGTGGAGGGACCTGTCAATCTTCGATTTTATCCTATGAATGCAAGAGTATTCTGTGATGCCTATTCACACAGGGAATGATAGCCAGTCATAATCGTAACTTTTGCATTATGGTCAATGCGCTGTAAATATGTAGATAACCTAACTGCACCGGTGGAGGACGCTGTCTGGTATACTTTGGTGTACATGGGCGAATGGATGTACTGCACAGTTGTCTATCTGCATTCGCAAGCTAGTACATGGTACCTGCAAAGTAGTGGAGTCGTGATTTAGCGATGATATAGAAACTGGATAGCATTCTGATTTGTCATTTTCTGGCATTGAAAATACGGAATAAAAGTACAATTGCTGAAATTGGTATTGCTACCAACTGCCTTGCATATTACAGTACATCATCCCATATTGACAGTTTCTTTCCCATACCATCTGCCCACTGGTACACTATTGATTACCACATAACGATTGACTGGCACCACTTCGTTGAGAAGGAGGGAGCCTTGACAAAAAACTGGATATATGCTACTTGTCACTGTGGAGCATGGAATTATGATTCAAATGGCTCTAAGCATTATGGGACTTAACATCTGATGTCATCAGTCGCCTAGACTTAGAACTACTCGAACCTAACTAACCTAAGGACATCACACAGTCCATGTTTGAGGCAGGATTAGAACCTGCGACCGTACACAATCAAGGACACCAGTAGCTGTATTTGAAGAACAAAACACAACTGTCTCATTCCTTTCATCACTTTTAGTGCTGCCATCCTCAACAAGTAGTGGTCTTAAAGTCATATCTTCTTCTGCATGCAAAAGCATGAGGTCATTGTCACTAAATTTGGTAGGATTTAGAGGGAAAATTGTTTTGCTGAAGCCAGGGATACCCTTTTCACTATTTGCAATCCACATGAAATCTTTGCTAAAGATATGACAAATGTCATAGGGTGTTATTTTTATTTTCTGGTGGGGGTTGGACTTCATAAAATTGACACATTCTTGAATAAATGAAGCTTTCAAGCTGCTGAAAAAGGTGTAGCCTGTGATAGCAGTGAGGTGGTAGTGTTACCACTACTAGTCCATTGCCCTTGCAAAATTTGTAGGTTTCTAGTAACACATGGCTAGTGTGATTGTCTAAAATCAAAAGAATGGTATTGTTCTTAGATGCCTTGATAAAGTTAGCAAAATACTCCCAATACTTTGGAAAGAGATCTCCAGTCACCCAAACATTATTGCTACAACTTTGTGGGCCTCCTCTCTGTAAGGCAGGTGTCATCCAAGCTAAGGAAAAATAAACATGGGAGGTACATATCTCCTGCTGGCAATCACAGCATAGCACAATGTAAAGTTCTTCCAATGCTCCCAGCTTGTTTCTGAGCTAATTTGTGTAGCTTCTTTGGGTGCTAAGATTTTTCCTACCTTTTGAACTGTTGATATCGCTATGTACAGTTTCAATGAAATTCTAGAGGCATGGATCTTATGGATGTTCCTGACAGCAGTGAGCTTTGAGAAAAGGAGTTTAACTTCATTCACAATAAAAGCTGAGATCTGATGAAGACTGGTAGCCTCAGGTTTTCGAATGCAGAGTGACACATTTCTAGTACAAAACCCAGTGAGCTAATCCTTTCCAGCTGTTTTGAATAATTTACTAAATTTATGCTGAATATTATTTTCCTTGTTATATTCATATAAATCTTCTCAGCTCCACTGAAGATATTTCATAACAAAAGCACATGCTTAGCTGCATCATCTTCCTGTCCTTTAGAAAATGTAGGTTTTCTTCTTAAGCTTACTTTAGAACAGTCTACAGTTTTTAACCTATTTCTTAAAGCAGAAAAAGGTATTCCATACAATCTTGCAGTTCCTCTCTGTAGCTTTCCGGTTAATATAACATCATGGAGTGCGCAAGTCACTTCGTGTTCTGTCCACCCTTTCCGCCTTACAGTCATTCTGACTCTTTTTCTCCCCATCTGTGTTAAAAATAAATAAAAAATAAAATAAAAAAATAAAAACAACAACTTGTGAGATGGCATACATTTCCAAAAATCTGATTCATGAAAATACTACAACAAATTGCCAGATGAGGCAATAGAGTTTAGCATGGAAAAATAGTCTGCATCCAGAGCTGGGTTGCCCATGACAACATGACCCAGAATTTTTAATTCTGACCAAACAATCACAGTGTTTAACTGCTAACATTTGATGTTTAAAACAAGTTCAAGAAATGCATAATTAAAGCGAGCTACTTTAAATATTGTTACTACTAACATACTTCACTTACCTCTGCACTCACGATTTTATTACAAACAAGTCGAATTCAAATGAAATCAATTGTTAAATACAACTGACAGGGTCTGGGCTCTTTCAGTGGAAAAAAAGAAAAGAAAAAAAGAAGAAAAGAAAAAAAATTGACCCTGTGCAAGTAGGGCTCAGGCACTGAAAATACCATATGAAATTAATTATGGACATATAAAGTTTATCTGTTCCAGGAATCATGGATGTTTACAATTTTTGCCTGTTATGGGCATTGATGTTGGCAATATATTGGTCTCAAGGATTCCAAGACTTTCAAGAATGTTTTAATTTCATGTTTGGAGTTAGACAATAAATTACAAAAGAAATATTTTTTCATGTGATGTAATTACAAATTAACAATTTCGCCCTTTACTTGTACTATGAAATTTTGATTCTTACCAAAGTTCACAATTCTAGGTCAGTGGGAAGTACCCTATAGGTTTTGATGAAAGTGTTTCTGAGCATCAAACTGTGTGACATAAATAGCGATATTTTTAGTTGAATTGACTTAAAAGTTTAAAATTTTTCCACCACCAAGGGACATAAATTTGAACTTGATACATCTACTCATTCTGAGATAAAGGGCTCTTAACAGTCTGACACACAGAAAAACAGACAACAAATCAATCCTGTAATGATTCCATTTATATAGACTGATGCAAGGAATCCTAAAAAGGAAATCAACAAGTTCTACTTTTCCTAGACAATGCAATCTGCCACTAGAAAGTGAAGTTATTAAATATAAAATTGGCTTGATTCCCACCAGGTACAACCCATGGACCAGAGGGTTATTTACGCATCCAGGTCCCATTACAGATGGTTATTGATGCAGTGTCTTATTATTAGTGTTGAAGAAATCAAAAGTGCATTTGCTCTTGCAAGGTCAGTTTCTTTCATGGGTGCAGTAAATTGTAATGGACTGGCTTGGCAGTATGGGAAATAAAGCTCAAAACTGCCACCAAGCACTTCAACAAAATTTGGTTTGAAGGAGACCAACAAGATGGTTCTGTACTCTTTGAAGCTCAAAGAAATGCAGCAGCAATTGCTGAATTAATTCAAATGCAAAATATTTCATGTAGTCCAGATAACTACTTTCAAAATGATGACTTTCTGTTGACTCAGTCCAATTTTACTTCAGCAACAGATTTAATAGAAATCTACAACATAGAAAATAACGAGGTAGAAAAAGGAAGAAGAAGAAGAAGAAGAAAAAGAACAACAAAATGTTGTGCATAGCAAAATTAATACACCTAAAGTAGCAACTGCATGCATGAATTATGTCACGCAACATGCAGCACACACAAATACTTCCAATAACTAATATGTATGTACAACAATATACAAATTTAAAGTTACAGAGAAATACAGGCATGCTGTGTTATGCCTCATTTAGTGCAATGGGCCCAGTCCAGTGTTCTGTTGTACAATATACAGTAATTGAATGTCTATATGGAAGAGTAAAGGTGAGTAAATATGTTCATAATTACAAATTTATCCTTTTGAGCAAAGTGCTGCACAAATTTTATATATCCTAGTGTGTTTTGTGTAACCTGAAAACTAGTCCAATTTGGATAATTTTTTAAGTCCCATGTGGTTCCATTCTGAGCAAGTTTTATTTTTGTGCTCTATTACTAGTCCTCTTTATTACAAGGTCCATTTGTTGGAATGCCCTCCACCCAAAATCAAATCCCATCTATGCCTATGTGCTACATCATTTTTTTTAAATATCTAATTAACTTTGCCCCTCCATCATCCCCCTCCCCATGAACCATGACGTTGCTGTTGGTGGGAAGGCTTGCTTGCCTTAGCAATACAGACAGCCGTACCATAGGTGCAACTACAATCGAGAGGTATCTGTTAAAAGCCCACACAAACATGTCATTCCTGAAGAGAGGCAGCAGCCTTTTCAGTAGTTGCAGGTTTACCAGTCTGGATGATTGGCTGAACTGGCCTTGTATTATCAACCAAAATGACCCTGCTATGCTGATACTATGAACAGCTGAAAGCAAGGGGAAACTACAGCCGTAATTTTTCCTGATGTCATGCAGCTCTACTGTATGGTTAAATGATAAAGACATCCTCTTCAGTAAAATATTGTGGAGGTAAAACAATCCCTCATTTGGAACCCGAGCAGAGACTACTCAGGAGGACGACATTATCAGGAGAAGCAAAACTGGCATTCTGTGGATTTGAATGTAGTTAAGGTAGATGAAAATTTAATGGTCATGGAGAACTAGAATTCACCAGTAGGAGAAGGAAGAGATGGAGAAATAGTAGGTGGGGCTAAGGAATGGAAGGGGAAGCCGCATTGTAGAATTTTGCACAGAGCATAACTTAATCATAGCTAACACCTGGTTTAAGTATAGTGAAGAAGGTTGTTTATGTGGAAAAGACCTGGAGACACCAGAAGGTTGCAGACTGATTATATAATGGTAAGATAAAGATTTAGGAAGCAGGTTTTAAATTGTAAAACATTTCCAGGGACAGGTGTGGACTCTGGCCATAATTTATTGGTTATGAACTGTAGATTAAAACTGAAGAAACTACAAAAAGATAGGAGTTTTGAGGCGATGGGACTTGGATAAACTGAGTTAACCAGAGATTGTAGAGAGTTTGAAATGGAGCAATGAGGATCAATTGACAAAAACAGGAGAAAGAAATACAGTAGAAGAAGAAAGGGTAGCTTTGAAAGATGAAATAGAAGACAGCAGAGGATCAAGTAGATAAAAAGATGAGGGCTTGTAGAAATTCTTGGGTAACACAAGAGATATTGAATTTAATTGATGGAAGAAGAAGATATAAAAATGCAGCAAATGCAGCAGCCAAAAAGGAATATAAACATCTCAAAATGAGATCGACAGAAAGTGCAAAATGGATATGCAGGAATGGCTTGAGGACACATGTAAGGATGTAGACGCATATATCATTAGGGGTAAGATAGATGCAACCTACAGGAAAACGAAAGAGACCTTTGGAGGAAAGAGATCTACCTGTATGACTATCAGGAGGTCAGATGGAGAACCAGTCCTAAGCAAAGAAGAGAAAGAAGAAAGGTAGAAGGAATACGTAGAGGGTTTATACAAGGGAAATGCACTTGAGGACAATATTATGGAAATGGAAAATTGCATATGTTACTGCATGAAGAATTTGACAGAGCACTGAAAGATCTAAATCAAAACAAGACCCCAGAAGTAGGCAACATTCTGTTAGAGGTACTGATAGCCTTAGGACAGCCAGCCAGGATGAAACTCTTCCATCTGGTGAGCAAGCTGCATGAGGTGGTGAAATAACCACACACTTAAAGAAGAATATAATTATTCTGATTCCAAAGAAAGGAGGTGCTGACAGGTGTGAAAATTACCAAACTACCAGTTTAATAAGTCATAGTTGCAAAATAGTAACACAAATTCTTTACACACAAATGGAAAAACTGGTAGAAGCTGACGTCAGGGAAGATGAGTCTGTATTCCAGAGAAATGAAGGAGCACATGAGGCAATGCTGACCCTATGACTTCTCATAGAAGATAGGTTAAGGAAAGCAAAACCGACATTTATAACATTTTTAGCCTTAGAGTAAGCTTTTGGCAATGCTGACTGGAATACTCTCTTCCAAATTCAGAAGCTGCAGGGGTAAAATACAGGGAGCAAAAGGCTATTTACAACCTGTACAGAAAGCAAATTGCAGTTATAAAAGTTGAGGGGCACAAAAGGGAGCAGTGGTTGAGGAGGGAGTGAGGCAAAGTTGTAGCCTATCCCAGATGTTATTCAATCTGTAAACTGAGCAAGCAAGCAGTCAAGGGAAAAAAAAAGAAAAATTTGGAATAGGAATTAAAATCCAGGGAGAATAAATAAAACCTATGAGGACTGCTGTTGACATTGTAATTATGTCAGAGACATCAAAGGACTTGGAAGGGCAGCTAAATGGAATGGACAGTGTCTTCAAAGGAGGATTTAAGATGAACATCAACAAAAGCAAAATGAAGATAATGCAATGTAGTCAAATTAAATCAGATGATGCTGACAGAATTAGATTAGGAAATGAGACACTTAAAGTGGTCAATGAGTTTTGCTACTTGAGTAGCAAAATAACTGATGATGGTCAAAGTAGAGAGGATATAAAATGTAGTCAGGCAATGGCAAGGAAAGTGTTTCTAAAGAAGAGATATTTGTTAACATTGTGTACAGACTGAAGTGTTAGGAAGTCTTTTCTGAAAGTATTTGTTTGGTGTGTAGCATTGTATGGAAGCGAAACATGGACTATAAACAGCTTGGACAAGAAAAGTACAGAAGCCTTTGAAATATGGTGCCACAGAGGAATGCTGAAGGTTAGACGCGTAGATCATGTAACTAACGAGGAGGTGTTGTAGAACTGGTGAGAAGAGGAATCTGTGGAACAACTTGACTAGAAGAAGGGATTGGTTCGTAGAACACATTCTGAGGCATCAAGGGATCACCAATTTAGCACTGAAGGGAAGTGTGGAGGATAAAAATCATAGAGGGAAACGAAGTGATGAATGCAGTAAGCAGATTCAGAAGGATGTAGGTTGTAGTAGTTACTCAGAGATGAAGATGCTAAAACATGATAGAGTAGCATGGAGAGCTGCATCAAACCAGTCTTTGGACTTAAGTTCGCAACAATAGTTATCTCTGATAACAATTCCAGTCTCACCATTTTGTATATTTTCTACACATCATGTTCTTCAGTGACATATCTAAAAGTGGCAAAAATATCTATGGGAAAGTGGGGCAAACAAGATACCTTAACTTTGAATTGATTATTTTCAATCCCTTAACTTTGAATTAATTAATTTCAATCATCAGTAAGTTTGCAAATAAGATTATTCAGATCTCTCTCATATTCAACATCATATAGTAGTCCAGTTTCAGTATAAAATAAACCATTTCAGCATAAAACATATTAACCTCAGTAGCTACTGAATACTCAGTTTTGTCCTATTCATGTGGTAAAATTAGGTATGCATTTAAAAGAATAGTAGAAAACTGAAAACAAGAAATTTTTTTGTTCTGTTGTAAAAGACATATGCCTTGATACAGAAACCCTTAAATATACTATCAAGAGATGATATAAATCTGTTTTTTTTTACCAAGTCTGTTTATAGCTAAGAACTTCAAATTTTCAAAATCTTTATTGCTAAGCAACTAACCCAGGGCACAGTAACCTGGTCTCAGTTGCAGATCTAATGGCTTCCAAGGACAACAAAACTTTCATTTTCAGTATTTCATATAATCATTGCATGAATTTAAAAAGCTGTTATTAGCTAATCATTAAGAGATATAATCTTTCGTTACAGTTCAACACAGTAAGATAAGTATTACAGTTAGAAACTGTGGGTATGGCTTGAGGTAGCAGAACTCCCATCACACAAATACCCACACTACACTCATGCAATATTTCAGAATGAGAACACTTACCATCTTCCAACATAATTAACAAACAATTTCAAATGTTTATGCAACTTCTTCTCACTGACAGTCCCTTAAAATGAAGAAAGAAAGAAGTTTCCCACTTGCTGCTCATGCAGTTAAACTTCAGTGTTAGGTATGTGTTTCAATTTATTACTTTTTTTACTACCAATTGTATTCACAACACATTTTGCCACTGGCAATTTGTGCAAAATTTAATCAATGTGTTACAATGTGCTGGCATAGTCTTTTGACTTACAAGGTCAGTAATCATAACTAAGTTGTGTGTGTGTGTGTGTGTGTGTGTGTGTGTGTGTGTGTGTGTGTGTGTGTGTCTATATATATTTTTTTATGTATATAAACTGAACTTTTTAAATATATTTAAATTGCACAATTAATCATTTGATATTGTGAGGAATAAAATAAAATGAATGAATAAGAAGATGGTAGCTGCAGGAAAGTGAGCTGCCTAATCCCCAGTCAATGTACTCGTCGACTGAGCCACGGCACCATTTCCTCAAATGCTTCTAAAAAAATCTCTCATAATCTATGCTTGCACAATACTTTACACAGGCAAAATACTGACTTAGTACTGTGAGCAGCATAGTATCCATAGTAACAGAAGGGATGACATCACATCAGAGCCTGCACAGTTGAAAACAGACAACTGCATCCCATCTCCAAGTTGATTGTAGTGTGGCTGATCATAGTTTCAGCACTCTAGACTAGTGGTCAGAGTGCTACAAAACATGTTTTCATCCAATTTATTTGCATACTAACATGCATTCAAAGAGAAATGGCATAATTTTAGTGCAATATTTACAGATGCTGTAGCATATTACCTCATGGTAACTGACCGCAACAGCATTTTGTGAACAGTACCCCCATATACTATTAAATGTGCCTCCAAAATTATATCACTTTAAAACTCATAGTTTCCAGAGATACAACATCATGAACACTGAGATGCCTGAAAAACTAGATTCCACTTAAAATGGTGTGCAAATTACTCAGACTATACTGATCCAGTTTGATAATTAGAGTACTTAGTGGCTTCCAACAAACTTTAAACCTAATTTCAAGCCTCTTACATTTTTTCTCTCTTAAATGCTCAACACCAAATATTTAACACATTAACTGACTTGTAAAGTAATTATAATTATATGTTTATGCTGTTTATTGCTTGGGAGTTTGATTCTTTAAAGACAGAGGGTTTTACTTGTGTTAATACAAGCTAAGTTCAACATTATTAAAGGCAGGAATCACAGACAAAGTAGCTGTCTTCTTCCTTAGCATTGGAACATTGCTCATGAGCCTTGCAATGACCAGACACACACTGGATCCATCCTTCCTTCAATAATGAGTCTGAATACATTCCCTCAATAATGAGTCTTGAATACAGCCCGTTACAAAATATGCAAGCTTTGTCAGTTCCCCCTCCTCCTCTCTCCACGACCCCACTGGGCCAGTGCACCTAAATTAAATAAGGAATTTATTCAGTAGAAGTCAGGCGTAGCAATATTGTTACTTAGCTTCATGCTCTGTGTTTCATTGCTAGAACATTGTGGTATTCGAGAATTTCTGAGTAAATTCTAGAACCACTCAGCCTTCTACTGTCTCGAACACATGATATTCTGGATGTGAGTGTGGGATGGTAGATTCCTATCTGCTGTGCGTCACATGTTTGTGTGTGAGGGTTTACAATCAGTCGCAGGAAGAAGGTAGGCAAGGCGGACGAACGGCACAGTCCGCGCCAGGTATCTTCGTGACCGTTACTCTGCAACAGCTGGATAGGCACTGCGCATGCACAGAAGTGAGCAGCTCTGCCCAAATACATTCAGCTGCCCTCAGTGTGCCATGTGTGTCTGTTGTGAGTATAGTACAAGTTCCACCTTTGTGTTCTTTTTCAGTATTTGTATTACTAGTGCGCAGTGACTTCATACTGAATATGACGTCTATTAGTATTTCAAAACCAATAGGCATAAAACTGAATAGTCAGTCACGGGAGATTATACATAGCGTTTTAATGTTTATGGAGGCTGAGTCCTCTCAGGGGATGAACATTCCGGTGGTGCAAGCTCAGCTGTGAGCTGAAGTGGCCACAGGCGTTTCGTGTAGCACTATACAGAAAATTAAAAGGGAAGGCAAACTATCGGAATATCGTGGGAAAAGGAAATTTGAAACTCCAGATAAAAAAACGTGAACACAAAAGAATTATAAATGTTGACACTTTTGATGAGGCCATTGTTAGGAGAACTGTTTACAACTTTTATCTGGCTGAAAGAAGCAGTAGACTTTCAAGGTAGCAACACTAGTGTAAGGCGGCTAATAAAGAAATTCGGTTTCCGCTGGAAACAAGCAAAATCAAGTAGGCTGATACTGTTAGAGAGAAGCGATATTACAGAAAAAAGTATATCGTATTTTTGCAAATAAAACAATGTAGGGAAGAAAACAAAGACATTGTTTATATGTAACTGGGAAATCATGGAGTGATAATATTGCGCATGGTCTCCTCAAACCGGTATCAAAGTGACAACGCCTAGTAACAACTCATCCAGGTGGCGAAAACGGCTTTATTCCTCATGCGCTTTTCATGTGAAAGCCAAATCAAGCAACGGGAGATTACCACAACCAAATGAACCAACAAAAGTGGTTGACAGAAAAGCTGATTCCCAATTTAAAATCTAACTCTGTAATAGTTGTCGACAATGCGCCGTATCACAATCATAAAATAAACAAAGCTCCAACATCTCACTCAACTAAAGACGATATCAGAAAGTGGCCGACAAAGGAATGTCTCCCATTCTCGGATTACATGTTGAAGCCCGTTCTCTACGGATTCGTTCGAAGAACCAAGGCAACGACCGTCGAGTATTCCGTCGATAAAATCCTTGAAATTGCTGGTCACGTTGCTTTAGGCCTTCCTCCTTACCATCCAGAATTAAATCCAATGGAAATATTTGGTCGATTGTAAAAGGTTGGGTAGCTTCTAGGAACGTTCTCTGCAATGTAACGTTTGTAAAAAATTTGTGTGAGGAGAAATTTAAATCCACCAGTAAAGAAGACTGGATTCATTGTGCGAACACGCTAAAAAAATTGAGCGGGAATACACGCAGAAAGAAATATTTATCGACAATGAAATGGATAAAATAATCATCATAGATTTAGGTGGTGCAGACTGTGATTCTAGCTCTGAAGATGATGGAGAACTGGAAGGATTAGCTGTGCTACCTGATGATGACTGAAGGTAAGTGCTCGCATTCTACGCTGATCAGATTTCAAAGAGAAAAAACCAGGACACTTTTGTTTATACTTAACTTCATTACCAAGTTACGTCTTACTCTTATTTTTCGTACCAGGTACTGTGATATTTTGAAGCTGATAATAGGCCCATGATGATGCTACACTTGAAGAACTCAAAACAAGAGTGTATCTTCAATTTGTGAATTGGGATAGGAAATATATATATCTGATCTGTAATAAGACGCAAAGTAGATATTTTATCCTAAGATTTACCTTAGTAGTATATATCAGAAGAATGAATGGATTTATTGTAGCCGTTCCTCGTTAGAAAGAAGATATTTTATTATTGATACAGTAGATACTGTGAAATACATTTCTCTAATGTCCTGCTACTAGGGAATTTAATTCTCATGATTTTTAATTAAGTAAGAAATGTTACTGCACGCATTTTGTTTCTCGGTTAAAATTGGGACAATTAAGTGTCCAGAGTGATTATCTCGTAACACCGGGACATTTATGTGAAGCCGAGACCTCTGGTCAGCCTAGCGCAGTCAGTGTTCTCAGCTCAGTGTGCTTAAGCTTGCTCCGAGCTCCGCACCAGTCCCCGCTGTGATTTCATCCATGCTTTCAGATATCTGGCGCGGAGTGTACCTGTCGGACAATCCACAGATGTTTTATTGAGTGTGTTAGGAGGAACCATGGAGTTTATATGCAGCTCGGTGCTTATTGTGTCATTGACTATTGTTATTAAAAAAAATACAGTTGAAAAGAACTCTTGAAAACTCTTGACACAAACTTGCTATAGGCAAGACTTATTCCTTGATTCATGTTAAGGAAAGTTATGGTATCTAAGGCAACTTTCTTTCAACTGTAACTCAATTTGTTTCTGACGTTTGACTGTATGAGAGACTTACGGGAAGTTATATATTTATGTGGAAAGTGAGATTTTTATTGTGTATGAAGGTCAAATACATTGTTAACTGACAAAAAGTAAAGTTTGAATGTCTACTTATTTCATAAGTAGAAAGAGTCTAAAAATTCCTGTACCTAGCGCTATTTGACGTAGAAGAAGTCAAGAGGGTTTCCAGCAGCTGGCTAGCTAGTAAAGAAGAGTAACTGCAAGTTCCAAGTAAGTCACCTAATAAAGAAGTGGAAGGTGTGAAACAAAACTTGATTACTTTAGTATGGAGTTGTACAAGATACTGTTGAGTGAACTTTTATTGTGTAATTGTCATATTTAAAGTTGGTTTTAAATGCTTAAAATAGCTAAGGCATAATAAAGTATGGAAGGTATACAACAGGTTGGGGAAACTCAAGGCCCAGCTACGGCCACGAAAATTAGCAAAGAAGTGCCTGACTGGGATGAGTTGATAAATTTAATCAAAGCTCAGAGTCTTAAGTTAAACTCATTAAATTCTCAATGAAATACCCAGATTGAAGGTTTAAATGCTCATAGTGAAACTCTAAATATTCAAATGAAAATTCAGGTTTGTTAAACGCCAAAGCCGACTCTCTAAGCAAAGAATTTAGTAATCTATGCGAAGGCATGGGAGCTTTGAAGACTGAGTTCGACACTATAAGTAATGAAGTAGAGAATTTGAAAGTAGATTTAAAGAACAAATTGACAAATTCTTTGACCACTCATATAAATCATATGTTCACTGACCGTAGTTGGGAACAGAATGACACTTTTCAAGATTTATCGAAAAGGTTATAACTTAACATTGAGAACAAATGTAATAATCTAGAATACGAACTTATTGAAAAGTTAGGATATTTTGAAAACGTGTACAATATTAAGTATAATGATGTAAGGCAGGGGTTGAATACTTTGAAAGAGAGTGAAGATAAGCAGAATGAATTAATGCCAGTCATTCAGTCGCAAATTACAGGTATCAATACACACGTAGATAATGTAGAAAGAATTTTCAAAGAGAAAATAGCTAACTCTGATATTATAAAGGTAATTAGTTTGGAGAAACAATTTGGAGAAATTATAGTTCAAAAGGTTACCAAGAGAATAACATCTGGAAACATATGGCCTATTCTGTCTTCCGAACTCAATGATACCAGGAAGGGTATGGACAACCTGTGGAGAGAAATTAAGCTTATCCAAGATAAGTGGTGACTGATTTGCAATGGGGAGCTAATTCAGGTTTATCTAGACAATTCCTTAAATATAAGCCAGACAGAGGTACACACCTGACCCATTTTTTAAAAGGATTTAACCAAGCTTCACAAAAAAATTGGGAAGATTCCAGGAAGATCGAATTTGCTTTAGGGTACCTTCCAGGGGAACCCTCAGAATGGGGAACAGTAAATACTGAGAATTTTTCTTCTTGGGGTGACTTCCAAAGAAATTTAAAGAGAAATACTGGTCTGCCAGTGTTCAAGAAAAGTTAATATCAGATCTATGGGACCCAAAATATTATAATAATACTTGGGGTACTATGAGGAAATATTTCAATTGGCATTTAACATGAGCAAAGTATTTAGATAAGCCAATGGAACAAGAATGGTTAGTACATATTTTAATCAGATGAGTGCCAATCTATGCAAGAAAAGACATCTATAGTGAATAGTTTTTTATTCGTCTCATAACATACAATTTCTAATCATACGATTAGTGTACAGGAGACACACAAAAAAAATGGATAACACAACTTGGGCCTAATTGGTACAAAGAATTTTAACATTAATATAAACTTTTATTTTTCTTTCCTCCCTTTTGTGGAGGACAGCTACATTTACACACAAGACTATATGTAAATTTATCCTGCTCGAATGATCAGTTCATCCTTCATGAACTCCTCAACAGTGTAGTAGCAGCGTTTGACAAGTATATCATATAGCTTTGTTTTCAGTGTATCTAGGTTCATACTCAGAACATTCTTTCCTTTTAGCTTGTTACGAATTTTCATTGCCATATACTGAGGAGACTGCGCATATTGGTTTAAGTGATGAGTGGGAAGCATAAAATTGTCTTTGTTTCTCGTGTTATACACGTGATTGAAACAGTTTTTCTCGAATAACTTTAAATTGCTATGTGGAAAGATGATAATATAACAGATGTATAAGGAGAGAACTGATAATAACTGTTGTTTTTCAAATAGTGGTCGACATGATGTCCTTGGATGGGCAGTACACATGTTCCTTATTATTCTTTTCTGTAACTTTAGTATGCGCATTATGTTGCTTGAATTTCCCCCAAAAATAATACCATACCTTACAACTGATTGAAAGCAGCTGTGGTATTCAATTTTCCTTGTATTCATGTCTGTTGCACCAGCTAATATTTGCATAGCAAATGCAAAGCTACATAATTTGTTTAACAGGTAGTTAACGTGTTTATTCCAATTTAAATCTAGATTTAACCCTAAAAACTTCACAGAATCTACTTCTTCTATATCCTAATTTTTATGAGTTATTTTAATTTCTTGGGGGCTTTGACTGTTTTGTTCTGAACTGGACCATCTGGATTTTGGAGATGTTCAGTCTTAATCCATTCAGTTGGAACCATGTTTCTAGTTTGTTCATTGTGTTTATTATGTAAAGAGGGATGTTTTCTGGCTCCTGGTTTTCAATTAATACAGATGTGTCATCTGCAAATAAAATCGATGGAGCATTTATATTGTTCGGTAAATCATTAACATAGAACAAAAACAACATAGGTCCCAGAATCGAGCCTTGGGGGACACCTTGGGCTACTGTTTTCCATTTTGAATAGTAATTTGCTGCATTTGATGAGACAATCACTCTTTGTTTGCTATTTGATAAGTATGAAGTAAGCCAATTTAGAACATTACCCTTGATCCCATACTTGTCAAGCTTATAGATGAGCAGTGCATGATTTACAGAGTCAAAGGCTTTTGTGAGATCACAAAAGATTATTGCAACTTTATTATGGTTGTCTAATGATGTGCTGATCTTGTCGATAAACGTGTTAATTGCATCAGCAGTACTTTTGCCACGCTGGAAACCAAACTGGTTTTCCATAATAATACCATATTTCTCCATAAAATTTCAAATCTGCATAGCAGCAGCATTTTCAGAGATGTTTGATAGGACTGGAAGGAGGGAGATGGGACGATAATTCCCCATATCCTCTCTTGACCCTTTTTTGAGCAATGGTTTTACTTCTGCATACTTCAGCACCTCTGGGAAGGTTCCTTGTTCAATGGATTGGTTTATTATTTTAGATAGTGGGTATCCTATTATTTTACACACAAATTTAAGAACTTTTGCTGGTATTCCATCCCAACCTGCAGAATTTTTGTTTTTTAGTTTTAATATAATTTTTTCTACATCTGTTGTTGAAACTGTTTTGAATTTTTTGAGGCATTCAGAATTAAGATTTAGTCCAAAGGGACATACATTGTTCTCATAATCTGCTACATTAACCTCTGGTTTCACTACATTAATGAAGAACTCATTGAAGCATTCTAAAATTTGAGCCGGATTTACAATGATCTCATCTTCAAGCTTAATTGTACTAATTCCATGTCTAGAGGCTTTGATACCTAATTCGTGTTTTACAACTGACCACACTGCCTTTGATTTATTCTCATGTTTTAAGATTAATTTATTATTTGTCATTTGCTTTGCTGCTTTGACAGCTTTCTTAAACGTACCTTTGTATCGTTTAACATATTCAAGAAATTCAATTTTTTGTTATGTCTTAGTTCCTTATGTAGCTGCCTTTTCTTAGCACTGGCGACTTTTATACCTTTAGTGATCCATTTCAATTTTATCATTTTATTAAAATAAGTTTTTTGTGGAGACATTTCATTGAAAACACTTAGAAAATCCCTTAGAAATGCTTCAAAATTTGCTGTGCATGAAATATTTTTAACAAAGTGCCATTCTGTCTCCTTCAGCTTAACATGGAATAGAGTCAAAGTTTCTTGGTTGAAGATCCTTTTTACATAAGCTTTTTTACATGGGACTTCTCTAAATGCTCTGGGTAGCTCAGTGAATAATACTGAATGATCAGAAATTCCTCGATCTAGACAAAATTTATATCCATCTTCAAATAAGTAATTCATTAAAATATTGCCAATGCATGTAGCTGTCTGCGCATTTTCTCTTGTAGATTCAGAAAAAATTTAATTTGAAGCCATATTTTTTTATTAAGTCTGTAAATTTTGATACCTCACATGTTTCATCCAACACATTGACATTGAAATCAGCAGCAACTACAATTTTTTTCCTCTTTTCTTTACTGAGGTATTCTAACCAACTCTGAAATTTATGTAGGAAATGCTTAGTTGTCACCTTCCCTGGGAAACTATAAATTGATATTATAACAACATTTAAGTCCTTTAACTCCACACAGCAACCCTCAAAAATACACTCTCCATTAAAACAGTTGAAGTCACATCTTACATGGTAATCTAAATCAGAATGAATGAGTATGCATGAACCTCCTCATGACTTATTTATCCTACAAAAGCTGGTAGCTACCTTGAAGTTTTCAATTTAATTTAAGATTTTTATGGTATCACTACTAAGCCAGTCTTCATTTAAACAAATTACTTTACCATTTAGAATTTCAGATAAAAAAACTTGTAGTTCATCTAACTCAGAGCTTCTGTCACATGAGTATTCAGCACTTAAACCATTTATATTACAATGCATTATATAGTTACTACTAAGATCATCAATTTTATTTTTTAAAGACCTAATATTTAATAATGAGCCATCCTCACAAAAGGGTAGGTCTGGATTCTTTTGTAGCAGCCCATCAGCTTGCTCACTTGGCTTGTACATTTCTTTGTCATTTTGATATTGTGTACTTACATCCAAGGTTACATTCTTGATGGCACTGGATCTGGATGGTGCTGAAGTGATTTCCCTGCTGCCAGCCATAAAAAATCACTGTTCCTCTGTGGAGCTTTCCTTGTTCTGGAAGACACACGTACAGCAGCTTGTTTGTCTTCCAGTATTTTTGGAGCTTGCAAAATTTGTGCTTCATTTCTTTTTGGCTTGAACCATTTCGTAATTTGAGTTTGTTTCGCAGCTTGAATGTTACTTTCTGGCCAATTGGTTTTAAACCATTTCGTGATTTGACACTGATTGATGGCTATATTGTTCGCTGCATGAAGAGAACGCTTTGTTACTTTCCATCGATTTCCACTTGTCCTGGGTACTTCATTGCACCGCGAAATACGAGTGAAATTTTTTTCCGTAAGTACCTCCTTTCCTAATGCATTCAAATGAAGACCATGAACTGTATGGAGCCTTCACTCCAAACTGTTTATGTCAATAACGTCTGCATATACGAACAGACTACATACTTCACTGAAACTCTTGTTTGCGGCGTGAATTTCACTGTTTACACACAACCACCTTGGTAAATCGTGACGATGCGGGATATTTACAACGAATACATTCGTGTGAGATAAATTATTGAGGCATTTTCTCAATTCTATGCTAGCCTTGAATGACTCATCATTTGATCCTCCCAGCAATACAACAAAGTCATCCTTACACAATCTAGTTACTTCATGTAATTTTGTAAGGTTTTTCAGTTCACTTGTGTAGTGGTTGAAAAAGATAGAAGAGTTGTTGTCTTTTGTTGATGAACTGGATGAAATAAATAAGGACTGCAACGAAACTTTACACCAAAACAAAAGAAGTATCCACCTTCAAATTTAGATCTGGTGGCTTCTCAAGAACTTTTACCAAGTAACCATAAAACACAGAATGGGAATGTATATCTCGTTTCGGTAACCAACCCATAATTAGTAGTAATGAGGAAAACATTTTTCGATCTGGATCCAGGGCCAGGGTCCAGGTCATGAAGATACATCAGGAGGCCTTATTCCATATAAGTATGTTAACTTTACACACAAAATACCCACAAAGGAATGGTTGCTGCTTGAAGAACCAACCTATAATAGCAGGAACAGTGGAAACTTCCGAGGTTAACATGTTTATAGGTTTGGGGAGTGAGGCATCACTTATCTCAACGCATTTTCGAACTCGATACAGAATAAACAGCACTTACCGTTATTGCCAGTGACTGGAGTGTACATAATCGTGATAACGGGAACAAAAAGTAAACTTGTAAAATACGAAACTCAAGTCAACTGCAGTACTGGAAATATGTTATTTCGTCAAACGCTATTAATAGTAGAGGATATTAATAGAGATGTACTGTTTGGTTTAGATTGATTGTTAGAGTTTAAAGTCATCTTAAACTTTGACGAACATCTTCTTTGTTTTGGTAGAGGGGCCAGTAGTTGCTGGACATCATTTGTGCCAAATAGCCACACTGAGGACCAAACAACTGAGTGTTAGTGTCGACGATTAACAGCTACAGCAAAATTATCACCAAAAATCGATAATGTGGATCAAGTAACATGTAGAACTGATATACAAGACAAAGTTAATGAATCCCTAATATTAACTGATCTATAAAAACGAGATTTGTATAAAATTTTAATGGACTATGAAGTGGTGTTTTCCGATTGTCCAGGCAACATCAGCGACTATATCTCTAAGTTCAAAATCAAAGATGACACTCCATTCTTTTGCAAACCATATCCTATACCAGTGAGTTTGAAGGAAGCTGTTTGGGATGAGATTAACAAACTCTGCTTGGAAAATATGATTGACTAATGCTCATTAGATGACAAAGAAGTAGAAATTGGAGGAAGAAGAGTAGGGTGTTTGAGGTTTGCTGATACCATGGTCCTTCTAGCCACAGGGGAAAAAGAATTACAGGATGTGGTGGACACCATTGAAGCTAATGTTACTTAAAATCCGTCTTGATTGCAAATTTTTTTTTATTATTCATATGACCGGTTTCGGTTCATTCAGAACCATCTTCAGATCTGATATTTCAGTTACAGGAGTAACCTGTCCAAATCCAGCAACTTTCACATGCTACGTCACATATGTGACCGGTTTCGGTTCATTCAGAACCATCTTCAGATCTGATATTTCAGTTACGGGAGTAACCCGTCCAAATCCAAACGTCACGTAGCATGTGAAAGTTGCTGGATTTGGACGGGTTACTCCTGTAACTGAAATATCAGATCTGAAGATGGTTCTGAATGAACTGAAACTGGTCATATGAATAATAAAATAAAATTTGCAATCAAGACGGATTTTAAGTAACATTATAAAATCACTGACTGCTGTTATCCCATAAGACATTATGTCTGTTTTTGCAAAAAACCATTGAAGCTAATGGAAAAAATTATAGAATGAAAATTAACACAAATAAAACAAAAGTATTGGCACTAGAATGGAGAAATACTAGAACAAGTGCAAAATTTTAAGTAGCTTGGAAGCAGGATAGACACCGACTGGAAGTGCGCCACAGAAATTAAACAAAGGATAGCAATGGCAAAAGAGGCATTATATAAGAAAAGGAGAATTTTGTGCAGCGGTCTGGACAGAGAACTCAGGAAGAGACTCATAAAATGTCTTGTATGGGGTGTTCTTCCATATGGTGCTGAAACATGGACTTTCAGGAAAAAAGACAGAGAAGGGCTGGAGGCTTTTAAGATGAGGACATGACTGAGAATGGAAAGAATAAGTTGGGTGGACAGAGTAAAAAATGAAGAGGTACTGAGAAGAGTGGGAGAGAAAAGACAGTTACTAAATGTAATAAAAAGAAGAAAAAGGAATTTGATTGGGTACATATTAAGAAAGAATGACGAATTGATAAAAACAGCTTTAGATGGTTATGTAGAAGAGAAAAGGAAGTGAGGAAGGAAGAGATTTCAGATACTGGAAGACTTGATGGACAGTACAACATACAGCAGCCTTAAGAAGAAAGCAATGGATTGCAGAAAATGGAGAGGCAAATGACCTGCTAATATAGCAGAAAACTGATGATAATGATAGCAAAATGATTGATAATAATATTATAGAATAAAGTTCCAGTGTAATGAGTGGTGAAGAAAGCTACAGGCGGGATACGATTAGTCTTAAATGCTCGTACATTGAATCGACATACAGAAACGGTTAGAGAGCGACTGATTAATATCAACGAATTTTTATCCAAATTTGAAACGGCAAGATTCTTTAGCATTATGGACTTGACTGCGGGATATTGGCAGATAAAAATACATTCAGAATCCAAAAAGTATACAGCCTTTTTGTTTGATGGAAAATCATATCATTTCAATGTATTGCCATTTGGACGTAATATCTCTGTGTCTGTATTTATATGTGCATTAAATGAAGTAATAGGGAGAGACATGTTGATGGATTTGATAATATATGTAGACGATATCTTAATAATACCAGTTACTTTGGAGGAACATTGTCTAACTTTGCGCAAGATTCTGAAAAAATTTAAAGAAAAAGGTATTACAGTGAAGCTGTCTAAATCGTTTATTGCACGCCAAGAACTTAAGTTCTTAGGTCATATTACAGGTGTAAAGGGAATTAGACTGGACCCTGAACACATACAAGATATCAAAGAATGTCTGCACCCCAGAAATGTAAGACAATTAGAAGGATTTATAGGTATGGCCAGATACTATCGACAGTACGTACAAGGGCTAAAGTTAAATGATCCGGGAATTTTATGTTTATGTAGAAAGGGACTACCATTGACTTGGGATCAAGGTGCAAATGATGCATTTGAAAATGTTAAAAGAGCACTTGTTGAGGCACCTATATTACATCATCCAGTTATGGGCGAACCATTTAAATTTTCGACAGATGCATCTTATTACGGTGTTGCTGCCGAAATTTTCCAAGAAGAATGGGATCCAAGTAATGTAAAACACAGAACCATAGCTTTTGCTATCTGTATCCTAAATAAACATGAACTAAATTACACAGCTACCGAAAAGGAATTATTGGCGATTGTGTGGAGTATTCAAAAGCTTCAAACACTAGTATGGGGATGAGAAATCGATATCTATAAAGATCATCAAACTTCGTTTCAGATGAGTAGTCGGTTACTACACAGTAGGTTGATGCGATGGATGCTTTTCCTACAGGAATACGATATTGTTGTTGTTGTTGTGGTCTTCAGTCCTGAGACTGGTTTGATGCAGCTCTCCATGCTACTCTATCCTGTGCAAGCTTCTTCATCTCCCAGTACCTACTGCAACCTACATCCTTCTGAATCTGCTTAGTGTATTCATCTCTTGGTCTCCCCCTACGATTTTTACCCTCCACACTGCCCTCCAATACTAAATTGGTGATCCCTTGATGCCTCAGAACATGTCCTACCAACCGATCCCTTCTTCTGGTCAAGTTGTGCCACAAACTCCTCTTCTCACCAATTCTATTCAATACCTCCTCATTAGTTATGTGATCTACCCATCTAATCTTCAGCATTTCTGTAGCACCACATTTCCAAAGCTTCTATTCTCTTCTTGTCCAAACTATTTATCGTCCATGTTTCACTTCCATACATGGCTACACTCCATACAAATACTTTCAGAAACGACTTCCTGTCACTTAAATCTATACTCAATGTTAACAAATTTCTCTTCTTCAGAAACGCTTTCCTTGCCATTGCCAGTTTACATTTTATATCTTCTTTACTTCGACCATCATCAGTTATTTTGCTCCCCAAATAGCAAAACTTCTTTACTACCTTAAGTGTCTCATTTCCTAATCTAATTCCCTCAGCATCACCTGTCTTAATTTGACTACATTCCATTATCCTCGTTTTGTTTTTGTTGATGTACATCTTCTATCCTCCTTTCAAGACACTGTCCATTCCGTTCAACTGCTCTTCCAAGTCCTTTGCTGTCTCTGACAGAATTACAATGTCATTGGAAAACCTCAAAGTTTTTATTTCTTTTCCATGGATTTTAATACCTACTCCGAATTTTTCTTTTGTTTCCTTTACTGCTTGCTCAATATAAAGATTGAATAACATCGGGGTAGGCTACAACCCTGTCTCACTCCCTTCCCAACCACTGCTTCCCTTTCATGCCCCTCGACTCTTATAACTGCCATCTGGTTTCTGTACAAATTGTAAATAGCCTTTTGCTCCTTGTATTTTACCCCTGCCACCGTCAGAATTTGAGAGAGAGTATTCCAGTCAACATTGTCATAAGCTTTCTCTAAGTCTACAAATGCTAGAAATGTAGGTTTGCCTTTCCTTAATCTATTTTCTAAGATAAGTCGTAGGGTCAGTATTGCCTCACTTGTTCCAACATTTCTACGGAATCCAAACCGATCTTCCCCGAGGTTGGCTTGAACCAGTTTTTCCATACGTCTGAAAGGATTTCACTTTAGTATTTTGCAGCCGTGACTTATTAAACTGATAGTTCGGTAATTTTCACAGTCAACACCTGCTTTCTTTGAGATTGGAATTATTATATTCTTCTTGAAGTCTGAGGGTATTTCGCCTGTCTCATACATCTTGCTCACCAGATGGTAGAGTTTTCTCAGGACTGGCTCTCCCAAGGCCATCAGTAGTTCTAATGGAATGTTGTCCACTCACGGGACCTTGTTTCGACTCGGGTCTTTCAGTGCTCTGTCAAACTTTCACGCATTATCATTATCGAATCTCCCATTTCATCTTCATCTACATCCTCTTCCATTCCCATAATATTGTCCTCAAGTACATTGCCCTTGTACAGACCCTCTGTATGCTCCTTCCACCTTTCTGCTTTCCCTTCTTTGCTTAGAACTGGATTTCCATCTGAGCTCTTGATATTCATACAAGTGGCTCTCTTTCCCCAAAGGTCTCTTTAATTTTCCTGTAGGCAGTATCTGTCCTACTCCTAGTGAGATAAGCCTCTACATCCTTACATTTGTCCTCTAGCCATACCTGCTTAGCCATTTGGCACTTCCTGTCGATCTCATTTTTGAGATGTTTGTATTCCTTTTTGCCTGCTTCATTTACTGCATTTTTATATTTTCTCCTTTCATCAATTAAATTCAATATTTCTTCTGTTACCCAAGGATTTCTGCTAGCCCTCTTCTCTTTACCTACTTGATCCTCTGCTGCCTTCACTACTTCATCCCTCATTCCCCCATTCCTGCCAATTGTTCCCTTATGCTCTCCCTGAAACTCTGTACAACTCTGGTTTAGTCAGTTTATCCAGGTCCCATCTCCTTAAATTCCCACCTTTTTGCAGTTTCTTCAGTTTTAATCTACAGTTCATAACCAATAGATTGTGGTCAGAGTCCACATCTGCCCCTGGAAATGTCTTACAATTTAAAACCTGGTTCCTAAATCTCTGTCTTACCATTATATAATCTATCTGATACCTTCTAGTATCTCCAGGATTCTTCCATGTAACAACCTTCTTTTATGATTCTTGAACCAAGTGTTAGCTATGATTAAGTTATGCTCTATGCAAAATTCTACCAGATGGCTTCCTCTTTCATTTCTTACCCCTAATCCATATTCACCTACTATGTTTCCTTCTCTCTCTTTTCCTACTCTTGAATTCCAGTCACCCACGACTATTAAATTTTCGTCTCCCTTCACTACCTGAATACAGTATTAAGATACAATATGTAAAAGGTTCCGAAAATATTGTACCTGATGCTTTGTCGAGGCTACCCATAGGAATGGAAGAACGTAAACGTACAGAAGGGTCCAGCGTTATTTTTGCCATTAATTTTATATCAGCAGAATATCCGAACATCATGGTAAAGGAAATGGCTCAAAGAGTAACAGGGAATATCACTCATGATCCTTATTTCACAGAAATATTTTCTATCAGGATCCAGAACTCGCTACCTCCTAATCAATTAGGAAAATGGATCAGAACTTGTTTTGGAGAGACATCATAACATCACAGCATTGGCGCTTATGTATCCCGAAGGTGATGGAAGACGACCTTGTGTGGTATGTTCTCCCAGGATATAAACACTTCGGAATCAAAAAATGTATATCCCATATGAAAAATTTTTATTATTTCAAGAAACAAGGTCATGAAACAGCATCTTTGATTGGAACCTGTTAAACTTGCCAGAAAGTAAAAGAGAATAATACTCACATGAAATACAAATGTAACCTATTATTCCTAAGTCATTGCATGACCACATAGCGATGGTTTTTGTTGGACCAATTCCACAAGGAAGAGGAGGAGTATCATATTATTTGGTTATCATAGAATGCTGGTCAAATTATGTTAAATTATATCCTATTAAAAGAGCAAATACGCAGATGGTTATACACTGTTTACAACAATACTTTCTAGAAGTAGGTAAATCAAAATGGTTTCTTATGGATAACGGACCACAATTTGTGAGTAAAGAATTTAGAGAATTCCTAGCATGGGAAAGTATTTGACAAGTTTTAATATCCAATTATAACCCGTCATCAAATCCATGTGAATGAGTAATGAAGGAAATTGGAAAATTCTGTCATAATTACTGCCAAGAGAACCATACTTTGTGGGCAACAAAAATTAAGGGCTTTGAACTTATCCTAAATGAATTACCCCATTTATCAACTGCATTGACACCTTTAGAAGTTATAGGCAAATCTTTTATAGAAGAACCTCTAATTAAGTGTTTTAATTGGCCTAAACAACCTATTGTGAATTACAAAGCAAATGAGGAAATAGTTTCTAAGAATTTAATTGAAAAGGTGCTACAAAGAGTAAGTAAGTAAGCATAACGAGCAGGCTGTGGAACCTCAGTACCAAGTTGATGACCTGGTTCTTATAAAACAGCATCTTCACAGCTCAGCTCTGAAGAAAGAGACGTGTAAGTTTTTCCAAAAATATGAGGGACCGTACTGGGTACAAATGGTCATCCAGCCTAAGATGTTATTTTTAGTAGACCCACTACTGGATTAGAGAAGGGGAAATGCAATATGAAGGATGTAAAATTGTGTACTGCCCAGAGATGTTAACAATCTGAGTCAACAGGTGGAGTAACGACCATCGGATCCCGAGTTGTTTTCAGTGTTTTTTCCAAATAGTTTCCTACACCGAATTTCTTTAAAATCTTAAACTATCCTGTCATCTATCCCTCAGGGATGTTAACGTCCCGAGTTGACGGGCGGAGTAACGACTGTCGGATCCCGAGTTGTTTTCGGTGTTTTATCCAGAATAATTTTCCTGCACCAAATTCCTTTAAAATCTAGAACTATCCTGAAATCTTACTGCTTCGAAAACTGGACATGACTGTAAAAAGAAAAAGTGATATCTACACGAAATAAACTGAATTGACTATTATATTTGTGGAAAATATTATATGATGTGGCTAGTTGAACAACTGTTATACTCCAGTGTATATATTTTCTATTTTGTATAGAGTATTTTATACCTTTTATGAGATGTGATACTGATGTGAGGGTTTGTATAAATTTCAAAAGGAGTGGGTATTGTAGCTAAAAGCAAGATTTACAAAAACAAATAAATCATGACTAACACAAAACACACATCACATCTTTCAAATAATCCTCACAAACAAGTGTGCCTGATTTTTCATCATTTGTCATTTCCATAGGGTTGCTAGGATTTCCTTAGGGGACCTCAAAGGGTGAAAGTGGGACAAGTACATTCTGTAGGGGACGATTTAACACCAGACCTCCTCTGGCGTCTCACCCAAGTAACTGAGGGGTAGGGGTCTTAGGAAAGGGGGGTTGGAAGGGTTTCCTGTCTTTGGGGCTATCTTCTGTTTCTTCTTCGATCGTAGCATCTACATCTATTTTTTTCTTTTCTTACTTCTCATTTGAGGACCTGTCTATTTTTTCCCTCTTTTCATATTCACAAACTTCTATAGCTGAAGTCCTTCCTTATTTCCATGTTTACTAGAAACCTAAATATTATCTTTGGATAAGAAGGCCGAAAAGTCAGACTCCACAAACACACATCCACATATACACAAATATACACTTCTACACAAACATTAAATTACGTAAGACAAAGCCTGTCACAATGTGAGAACTGCCAGCTGTTGTAGGGGAAAATGTGTGTACATATGGAGGAAGCTATGACGGTTCTACATCGAGTGTACATAACAAGGGGTGCACATGACATTAGATTAGATTAATTATTCATTCCATAGACCAACAAAAGAGGGGATCCTCCTGGGTGTGGAACATGTCAGATAAACACATTACGAAACTGAAATTAGAAAAACTTGAGTTTCATTAATTTTAATGATCCTCAGTCAATAAACAGTAAAATGATGTACATGAATTAAAATTAAACTTCTACTATTTACAGGTTTAATACTTACATCTGCTTTCATTAAATCCATCATTCACACAGTAGCTAGTTACTTGGCTATTACAACCAAGTATTGTCAAAAATTAAAGTAAATTATTCATTTCAATGATCCTCAGTTAAGAACAGTCAAATTATGTACAAGATTTAAAATTAAACTTCCACTATTTACAGACTTAAGACTTATATTTGCTTTCCATACGTCCATCATTCACACAGTAGGTAGTTACTTGGCTGTTACAACCCAGTATTGTCAAAAATTAATGTATAATAAAACAAAGAACAGTGGCAGTTCTAAATAGAGATTGGAATAGGTACAATGAACTCATGCGCAAAGAGAGACAAAAGCATATAAGTTTATGGAACGAAAATGCTACATAATGAACAACTATAAAGTAGTAATGAGTAATGGATAAATAAGAAAGAGGTGTGAGCAAAGAAAGAAAACGAAAGCATGAGAGGAATTAGTCATGTTGATTATTAAGATATGTCAGTGTAATAAATACTCTAATGAATTGAACGATAGTGGGACGAAAATAGTATATGTAGATATAATATCTATTGAAAATATAGAAGATGATAAGTAGAGGAGGACTCTAGGGAGTAAATGATATATTAAAGAATGAATGCGAAGTTTAAGATAGATTTATATTTTTACTAGAGGATACTTAATTATGGTATACATAGAAACGTATGCTAGGGTAATGAACCATGAGGCCTACTCAGAAAGGATAAGGGGAGGCGTACCCAGCATTTACTAAGTATAAAGGGCAGGCGTGCATACATGAAGATAGGACGATCTGTGGTCTAAAAAATAGGGATGTTTTGTAAGGGGCATACCTACTAGAATGGAAAGAGGAAGTGCTCTCATAACGTCAACCCACAAGCAAGGAACAGGTGCTGATAAGTCACAAATTTTATAGGGATTATTTTAGGAAGTGTGAATTCTATGAACGACCAGCATTATTATGTTTTGTGGAAATAAATGAGTGTCAAAAGAACACTTTCATTTCGTCCAGAGTTCCTCCAAGCTACAAATAATGAAAATAGTACATAATAGGAAAAAGGTAGTACAAAAGATAAGAATAGAAAATAGATTACACGTGTCATAAACACCTAAATTTTGTGATTGAAAAAGAAAGCAGACTAAAACCACGAGTAAATTCTCATGTCTTAATAACAAAGTAAAATAAGAAAAGAGTAGAAAAACAATAAGCAAAAGATTGTTCAAGAGAGGACAGAGAATTTTTATTGAAAGGAAAGATGTGTATATAAACATAAGTAAGAAATGTAGACTGTTAAGATATGAAATGTTATTATGAGTGATATTATTTGCATAATGATTATGTATAAAGTAAATTCTAGAACCGACTCAGCCTTCTGCCATCTAAAACACACAGTATTCTGGATAAGAGTGTGGGATGTCAGAATCCTACCGACTGCGCGTCACATGTTTGTATGTGCAGGTTTAAAATCAGTCACGGGAAGAAAGTAGATGCGGCGGACGAACAGCATCGACAAGTACCTGTCGGGCAATCCGTAGATGTTTTAGTGAGTGTGTAAGGAAGAACCACTGAGTTTATATGCAGCTCGGTGCTTATTGTGTCATTGACTATTGTTAGTAAAACAAAGACAGTTGAAAAGAACTCTTGACGTAAACTTGCTATAGGCAAGACTTATTTTTTGATTCATGTTTAGAAAAGTTGTATCTAAGCCAACTTTCTTTTAACAGTAACTCAATTTTTCCACAGCTTGTCGTCTTGCGGTAGCATTCTCGCTTCGCAAGCACGGGGTGACGAGTTTGATTCCCAGCGGGTCAGGAATTTTCACCTGCTTTGAGATGACTGGGTGTTGTGTCGTCTTCATCTTCATCATTCATCCCCATTACGGTCGGAGGAAGGCAATGGCAAACCATCTCCGCTAGGACCTTGCCTAGTACAGCGGTGCGGGTCTCCCACATTGTCCCCTATGCTCTGTCAAGGAGTATGGGACTTCAACATCTTCATCATCATCATCATCATCATCATCAATTTGTTTCTGGTCTACGAGAGACTTACAGGAATTTACACATTTGTGTGGAAAGTGAGAGTTTTATTGTGTATGGAGGGTAAATACATCATTAACTGACAAAAAGTAAACTTAATGTCTACTTATTTCATAAGTAGAAAGAGTCTAAAAATTCACAAGTAGAAAGAGTCTAAAAATTTCTGTACCTAGCGGTATTCGACGGAGAAGAAGTCAAGAGGGTTTCCAGGAGCCAGCTAGCCAGTAAAGAAGAGTGGCTGCAAGTTCCAAGTAAGTCACCTCGTAAAGAAGTGGAAGGTGAGTCAGGGAAATAAACCGATATAACCGAGATTCACACTCATACTTTAAGTCATTAGAACGTCTCGCTGAGATACAGAACAAGTCAGTTTTACAATTACGTAATTCCTTCTCACCAGAAAATGGTGACATTTTTTAACTTTTTTAAGTAGCTAACTGTATATCTTGTAAAAGACTTAAATGACACATACCACTCCATGGGAGTGACGTGTATCCCTGATTACAGTAACAAATGATACTTGCAGCAAAAGTAATTTATTTAGTAAGAAAATTATAATGTGAAATAATGTCTAATATACTCGTAAACAGCCAGATACAGTGGTCTGGTTTTATTTTTTTGAATATCTGGGAAGCCATCTTGAGAGACAACATACATCTTCAGCATGAGACAGGATTTGCAGCAACGTAACATGAGGAAATACATGCTTGGCTGTGGAAATAAGAATGCGACAGATCACCTTCCTGTTCTGGAGGTGCAAAGACCTCCCCAGAACAACAATATGGACTGTACTGAGATGCTGTAAAGGAGGCTACAGGAACTTTTGAAAAAGACATAGATCTCATATTCAGAAGCATTACCATAACGTATGAGTTATCAATATATTTATATTATGAGAAGGAAATTTGCTACTCACCATATAGCAGAGATGCACACACACACACACACACACACACACACACACACACACAAAACTGCAGTCTCAGGCAACTGAAACTGTATTTGAAAGTACTAATTACAGATGATGATGTCAGAAGTATACGGTCAAATTACTGTTATACATTCCTAAGAGCAATGGCTAAATCACACTTATAGCACCCAGCTGCAGGACACTGTAATATAGCAGACCAGGACAACCTATAATGAAGTAACCATTTATGCAGTTATGATATTACATGATCGACATTTTGTTTTGTTCACAAATATGAAAGTAATTGCATGTTGATTATTGTAGTGTAACATATCGCTTTGGTAACGAGATATGGTGCACAGAATCTATAGTACTTGTACTTATGAATGATGGGCAATGCGATAAAAATATTTTTTAGTTTTAATAGTTATTTTAAACTTTTATATTGTTTTGGAGTTTTATTTGATTTGTGCACGTAATCTGATCTGGATGGATGCAGCATTTCTACAAAGTGGGTTGACGAGACTGCTTCAGCATGCTTTGTGGTAACTATTGGTAGGGAGGTTTACTCCATGCAGACCATTCCCAGCTCAGAGATGTACCATACAATAATGAGTACTGTCACATTCAGTGTTACATCAAAGTAAAAGAGGAAGCTGAACTGTATTTAGAATCTTAGAGATCTGTTGCTCATGTCAAATGGATGCATGTAATACTGTAAGGTATGTATTATTACAAATTATTATGATGTTTTTCCTGGTTGTAAAGAAGACCCAATATATGTTTCCAAAGAACTGGTTTAGCTCATTTAATAGAGCTGCAGAACTGAGAAAAACTTTTCAGCTACCAGTGCAGAAGAGGAAGCAGAGGCAAAGAAGTCAGCAATGGCTAAGAATGACACATGGTTATTCTGATCATTGAAGCAACAGGTAGAAGGTCAGAATTAATAATTAACAGCAATCATATGTTTTTATTCCATCACATACACATTTCACATACGAGTTGATGTCATTACATGTAAGGGGAACAAAATTGAAGGTAATTCATGTAAACGTTTCACTGAATATATAAAAACTAAATATGATTGCAATTAGTCCAGTCAAATACCAGATATACCTTGCAAAAGGTGGGGTAGAAGAGTTTATTTTTTCAATACGTTTATATGGTTAGAAAGATTAGAAAACCGAGTTTTGTCAACAAAATTTCACTTGGGAAAACTTTCTGCAGTCAAAAAATTTGGAAAATTTCGTCCTTTTTTCACTTTCTTCAAAATATCTCAGTTTTTTGCTCCTATCGCTTTAATGTCTATTTTCTTTTTTAAAGAGCACAAAATTCTCTAAAAATTTGATTCTTGCCATTTTTTTCTACTCCCAATATCTAAGGCGCTACAGCACCTCAAAAAATACCAATTTTTCAAATTTTGAGCATAGTGGCAAGATACCTTATTTTTGAACACTATTTTTTCACTTTCTGTTCGTGTAGTATAAATACATTATACATCATGTTATATGTTGGAATTTACCACCTCACTTTCAGGTATTCAATTTCTCTGTATGCAACATGAGGATTGCTGGGCACCCAACTATTGTCATTCTTACATCACTACCTGAAGTTAACTATGGGCCACCTCAGCCCTGGTATTTGTAAAACTATAAATATAAAAATACATCATTAAGACACACACACACACAAACACACACACACACACACAAAATAATCTGTCTCAGGAAACTCAACTATTATTAGCAACAGCAGGAGAACAGGTTACTATCACATTGTATAGTGGAGGTGTCAGCAGTTCCCACACACTAGACCATTTGCGGTACCAGCTATTCGCCAAGTCTGCCACAAAAAGCAAACTGAATCTTGCACCTAGGCAACCTAATCAGGTAGGTAATTATTCTTGTGGATAAAATCCACACAATTGACATTAAAAAGAAGTAGCTTTATTACAATTAAAATGCATTGTCAGTTACTAAAAAATGTTGACAGTTCTGGGTGTGTAATACTTGTAATTTCGCACTTTAGCGCACTTGAGACAGATATGAGCATCACTTCCAACGTTTTGATGGGCCAGGTTCCTCAGTGTCACCAGAAATACCTTGAGTTACGGATTCAGGGTCTGTACATAGAGTTGGACCCAGATTGACCTCTTTTTTAAACAGCGAGTCAGCCTCAGCAAGTTCGTTGATTTCGTCAGCGGTTTCCTCAACATCCTCCATAACATCTTCTTCACTGTCTTCATATAAAAATTTTGGCACTTTTTCTTGACCCCAATACATTTCTTGCAAATTGAAGAACATTTCAAACCCGCTTTTCTGCAGGAGCACGCTCCACCACAGTTCAGCTTGCATGAGCATGAAACAATGTGAAGAAGTGCTTCAGGTGCTGGATCTTGGCTCATTATAACGGGTATTGGACCGTGGTCACTGTGATTCCAGCCCCATTTCTCAGGAGGTTTCCAGTTTCCCATCCAACTTTGGACTTGTTGGTAAGTCCGCAACGAATGATGTTGTGCAGCATCTTGTGTAGGTGGCAACCGTGCAAGATTCAGTTTGCTTTTTGTGGCAGACTTGGCGAATAGCTGGTACCGCAAATAGTCTAGTGTGTGGGAACTGCTGACACCTCCACTATACAATGCAATAGTAACCTGTTCTACTGCTGTTATTATTTCTTCACGGGTAGCATGTGGTTTATTGAACATGCAAAGCGCTGAGATTAGGTGTTCATTTTTCACAAAAATATTGCAGCACTTAATTTTTCCTTGACCACAAAAAACGGATGTTGTATCCCATCCGCTAAAGGCGTTAGTGAACAGAATATATTCACTGTCAAACTTGTTAAGATGCAGTGGAAAACCACTTGTCTTCTGCATTTCCTCTTCCTGGCTTTAAGAAAAATAAGTTTTCAATGCCTTGCCCTAAACTGGTCATGAGCACAAGCAGGTCAACATCTTCTCCTACAATGACAACACTTCCAAAATCTTTGGTTCTTGAAGTGGCAGATGTTACAAACATAACGTCAGCATCTTCTTGTGCCTGGTGCACTTCAATGCTACACCCACAAATTCCTTTTTAAGAAGTGTGATCAAACGCATCTTGTTTCGTTCGTTGTACAAGAACATGTCCTGAGGGACTTGGTTCACCATCTCTGATTCAACCACAACGTCAACTGAAGCATCCTTTTTGGACCTATGAATCCTCTCAACACTCTTTGTGCTACATTTGTCTCCCTCACATGGATACCCATCAAATACAATAGCAAATTGAGATCCAAAATGATGTTGCAGGTAAGAAACATAGCTTTGGGCTATTGACTTGAAGCAAACATTTCGAGTCCAAGTCACTTTGTGGATAAGGTACCCTCCATCAATGACAAAAAATTTACTCGGCCCACCTGACTTCACATCTTCCACTGGAACGAAGGCATTGTAGAATGAAGATTTTGTTCCTTTTCGCATGCCTTTTTCTGAGAATAGGGACATTGTGTAAGGAGCAAGTTCATATTTCAGAAAAGCTTTTAACTCTTCTTCACTTTGTTTCATTAAACAAATCCTTTGGAAAAGAGTTAAAGGATAAACAGGAGTAATTTTAGTGCTCCCAGCTTTAACAGAATTGAACGCAGAAAGGAGAGTCACAACTTTATCTTTTCTACAGAACTTTACATCGTGGTAATTGTCACCAACTATCCTTTTCATGCCTTTTTCCCCCTCTTCATGACACATATGACAATTAACATCCTCCATTCCGCCAACACCACTGCTGATAGACATTATAAAATCACTTTCAGGGAAAGGATAGTGCATTGAAAATCAATCACGCAGCTTCCGCAAGTCTATGCCATCTCGTTCGATGTGACATCTTCTTGCATCTACATGCTGTTCTGATGTTACTGTGCTCACTTCGCAATACGACTCAATTTATTCACAAATGTTCTGCATGTGAATCATACCCAATGTCCATCTGGTTAATACACTATCCGTAATTCCTCGGCGAGAAGTAAGTCCTCCAGAACTCTTCATGGTTCTCATCAATGTTTGTTCTGTAGTCACGTCAGAAGGAACCCCTGACCAATACTTTTCTGATCGCCGGATTGTAAAATGTCTTTCGTTGTGAACTTCTCATATTCTGATAAATCCATTTTATCCTCGAGTCTCAACATATCCTGTAAGTAGAGGTGGCAACTTTTAGCGTACATAAAATGTCCAGCTGAACGGAAGTAGGGAAGCATTTTTCGCACGCTTTCAAGATGAAGTTTCCAATTGCCTGATCGATCCGCTTCAATAAATTGTTTCATGAGAGTGACCATCTTGTAGTACTGAACCCATAATTTTGCTGTGGGTCCCTTACTTTCAATCGTTTTCATGGCAGTTACAAATTTTTTTATGACTTGTTCCCTGAAAACACTGGTATCCTGGCTAACTGACAGTTCTGACTCACCACAAGGAGAAGACAAGTCATTCAATGTCCCACGTTCATCTTCTGTTAGCTCAATGTGATCCCACACTTCACAGGCCAAAGCAAGGTGACACAATAAATGCACCTGCACAGCTCTGGAATATGCATCTCCTGACAAAATCTTTTCAACGCTGTTTTCAGCGAACGACATAAGGAAATGGAAACCTCCAAGTCGGACCTCCACATTATGAAATTCAGGAAGGTCAATCTCCACAATATCCCTTGCCTTCCAATACAGAGGCTGATCAAATATGAAGAGGCATGTTGTCTGATTATGTCTTTTACATGCATCTCTAGCTATCATCAGAGCAGTATATATGGTGTCATAATGGGTTGGTGATGAATTAAGAAATGGAAGAGACTTTATTTCAGAACGTTCATATTCTTTGCCTGCCGTCAAGCGTTCCATGTAACCATTCCATCCTGAAACAACTACATTCTGAGACCATTTACAATATAACCACGTAATTTCCGCGGTTGAGATGACGATCTCACCTTTTGCAGGAGCAATTATGTCCAAATCTTCAATTTTTATAGCCTTCAGCCCTCCAACTTGTGTTCTGTGGAATGTCTGTATGCCATTTTTTCCAGCTTCACTAACAAGTTGAGCTGGGGGAGGATGATTCAACTTTTTAATATTTTTCTCAGGAAGCAATGCATCATGAGGAGTAACACACATTATACCTCCCATTGCATGAAAAGTACCAGTTCCATCTAGGGTGTTTACATTGAAATCTGCATTATCAAACACAAATTGGCAAAATGCATCACTTCGTTGCCTTTCATTGTCAAGCTGAAGGATTGAAGACACTTCCAATAGGGCAGCTCCAGTATAAGATGTTGCAAAGCCAGGGGAACACAAAACCTGGATGAGCTGTTTTGAGCCAAACTTCTGGTACAAGTATGCACTAATAGCAGTCAAAAGTGATGGAATAAATGAACGTTGTCTCGCATCACTTATGAGTGCATGAGCAAGAGAAACACATATTTTCCCCATTTTCTGGGAGACTGCTTATGTTTCAAAATTATAATTTCAAAGAGCAATCTTACAGATTCTGGTATGACAGACTCATCACATAAAAAATTGTCAGAGGGAGTGTACTGTTTTACGTCGTACACTACTGATCTTAAATCGTCTAATATGATATTTGCAGCTGCTTTGCGATTCGTAGTCTTTCTTGCTCAGGACCTGAATTTCTTTTGATGTACCAGTTTTCACTGAGTAGTTGGTGCCCAACATTCTTGAAACATACGACTGCTGGCTTTGAAGCTGTTTCAGCTATCACCACATCGTCACCATATTTCTGAAAAAGGTGAGCCTTGAAAGTTCGAATATCAGGACGAGGTGATGTGGGTATTTATTTGTTCTAACACATCGTCCATAGAAAACTGACATTCTTCCGTATTGGTTTCCAGGTAGGCAAATATAGCCTCCATGCCTTCATCTACTTGTGTTGCAGGTCGGTAACCTCGTTTCTCTCCAGTAGCTGAGACACGGTGAAAGAACTTTCTGTAGCAAAATTTGTGGTACCACCCATCTGCAGCAATCAAATCATTTACATTTTGAATCCGCTCTATCACTTCTTGACCAAATTGATCACCACGTCGTTTAGCCTGTTCTAATACTGTCGACTGCACTTCCAATTTCATTACTTTGTAAACAAAATTTCGTTTGGCATATGGCAATCTTAACTGCTTGGTTAAAAAGTCATCAGAATTCCCTTTTGCACATAAGAAGCATTTCTCTTTGAAACTGAACTGACCTTTTTCCTGTGACCGACGTAGCACGCCTGTTGGTTCCTGAGGATGTCGAAGGCTAGCTGCTATCATTCTCTCATTAATGTACTTCTTGTAGCATGCTTCATGCACCATCACTTCACTGAGCATTTTCAAAAAACTGGGTGTGAGCAGACTCCCTGCGTTTAGCACTACAATCGTTAAGTGTGCTCAGTCCTTTCTTTTTCACATTGCGTCCACCACTCACCACAATTTTTTTGCAAATGAAACACAAATTCATGTCACACATACTCATTTTCAGCACCACAACATATACTGAATTGAAGCGACTCCAAACTGTAGGACCCTCATTGTTGTGTGCTAATAGCTGTCAGCGCGCTGTGAACAATCACCAGAGATAATTGCCTTCTGCCCGCCAAAGAATAAATACGCTTTTGTCCGCTAAAGAACAATTCCTACATACTTTTTCTTATAACTGATAATTAACGTCAATCAACTGTAGAAAATGTATGGCACCTGCATGCAATCGTATTACATATTGTAACACAAATAAACTTCACGCAACCCGATGTGAATGTGTTCGTAGTTACTGAATATGATGCTGTTTGTCCTGGCCCTGCAGCAGAGTGAGATGGTAAATTCCAGTGAATAACATGATGAGTAATATGTTTATACTACACAAATAGAAACTGAAATAACAGTGTTCAAAAATTAGGTAATTTGCCACTTTGCTCGAAATTTGAAAAATTGGTATTTTTTTGATGCGCTGTAGCGCCTTAAATACTGGGAGTAGAAAAAAATGGTAAGAATCAAATTTGCAGAGAATTTTGTGCTCTTTAAAAAAGAAAATAGACGTCAAAGCGATAGGAGCAAATGAAACTGAGATATTTTGAAAAAACTGAAAAAAGTCCAAAATTTTCGAAGTTTTTGGACTGCAGAAAGTTTTCCCAAGATAATTTTTTTTGGCACAACTTGATTTTCTAACCTTTCCAACAATATGAACGAGTTAAAAAAATATCTTCTACCCCACCTTTTGCAAGGCACAGGCTTTTTTCTGACAGTTTCACTGGACTAAATGTAAAGAAAACAATATTTTCTGTTCAGATATAACATATGATGATGTCTTTCACATTATACACAACTAGTTCAGACACCATGTAATATAGGTACTAGTAACATTGGTCATTTAGTATTTGCATTGGTCATTATCAAATTACATTTAAATATTTTTATAGCCATGAAATGTTTCAACTTTCACTTTTTTTTATTATTCTGTGCAATAAATTCATGAATACTCATTATTTTGTTCACCAAATAGTTTGCAATTAATTTAAAGCAAAAGTTTGTAACCATAATTTATTAAAAATTGTAAATCCAATAATTCTTGCAGAAATCATGGTTGTTGAAATACATGTTGAAAATTGAAGTTATAAATGAGTACCTGGGTGCAACAAGTGTTAGGGGAAAATGCCATATTGTGATAAATGGCCTCAACATTTTGAAAGTTTAGGTATCATTTAATACAACACACACTAAGAGGCAGATTTATTATCAAGAATATGCAAATGTCTAATGTTTTGGCATAACATCCAGTCATGTTTAATGATGCAAATATATATATTGACATTTATAGAAACTTAATTAACACAGTTATGGCACAGAATACATACTATTCAGCCTCTTTGTTTTACAAATGTTCAAACTCTTATTTTTAGGGTTACTGCACAATCTTTAGTTCTCAGATTCTAATTCAACATCTGACATGTTAATTGGGGCATCATTAATAACACATTCCGTGTTTAGCACACAAGTAAGCGACTCAGCATTTCTAAGGTTTTTTTTTTTTTTTTTTTTTTTTTTTTAAACAAGATTTACTCGTGCTATAGGCTCATTTCTCAAATTAAGATCAGTGAAAAATAGAAAAGGGGAACTATGATTGAAGATAGTAAATGGTCGATATAGTAGCATATATGTATGTGATTCTGATATCACACCCCTTAGAGAATAGTGTAGACGATTATACTTCTGAATGCTAAATCTGTAACTGTTGGCATGTGGTGTCTTAAAAAACATTGCAGCAAGAGCTTTTGACCAGTCTTATCAGCGAAGCAGCATTAATGCAATTTAATGGTTTGGGGTACATCCTACTTTCTTCCATCATTTTTACATATTCAGTAGGCACTTCTAAATTTTCAACATTCTTTAGCAGTGCAGTGGCGGATACTTACGAGGGGACATGTGCTGCCTGCCCCCCCCCCCCCTCCCTGGTGAATCCGCACACATTGCCGCCCTCCCCCCCCCCTCCCCCCCCCCCCCCCCCCCCCCCGCCCCCCATCCCCCGTCAGTTGACTCGACCAAATTGAGTTGTCGAGTAGTTTTACTTTCCTATGCAGCATGCATGTCCATGTCATTGTACTTTATACGTTTCTGTCTGGCACATAGATAGCTAACACATACCTATGAGAAAAGTTGCGGTCATGTTATTCTGTCTAGCATTTGTTATTTTACTGTTTTCTTGAGGACTACACAAACACCCAGTCTTCTTGAGGCATGCGAAAATCCCTGACCCCACTGAGAATCGAACCCAGGAGACCGTGCTCGGGAACCGAAACCAGGAACCCATGCTCTGGAAGCGAAAACACGACTGCAAGACCACAAGCTGCGGACTTCTTGTACAGAAAACCTTCGATACATAGCATTATAAATAAGGATTATTTACTGAATAGGACGCTAGTTTACATTTAGAAGCAGAAATATTAAGACTCAAGAATGAATAAGTAAAAAGTCCTAGTTGCGGCAAGTGCCAGTGTGAAGATTAGTCAAGTGTGTGAGTGATCAGTTGATTGTGAAGTATTAATGTGGGTGCGCACTGTAAGACCTTCGGTACACACACCATCAGATTACTTGACTTGTCGCTCTAACGAAGTAGGCGAGTGTCAGCAATATGTCTCGTGGTCTTATCGTGGCATGTTTATCTCCTGCCGTTAGGTCAGACGATAGAAATGCCACTTGCACGCTTAGAGTAGCAGATTGACGGTGACCAACTTTAAACAGAAGTTGATTAATTTTCACACACATTTATTAAAATAATAAAAATCATAGATATTACGTAACTTGATTCTGGATGGTGTTTACAATAAACAATCTGAAGTTCCTTTGGTCTTGGTACGTTAATCTTATTCTCACATATCTCTGATACTTGACAAAGTGTCTATACATTTCGCTTCATGGCTATGTACAGGAATATGATAATCTTATTAGGCGCAGAGTGAAACTTGACTGTGGACTGGTACAGACTAACGCAGACTGGTGCAGATAAATGCAGATTGACTAACCGGAGGTCTGTACACTCGTTATAATACCTCGCGCGTTAATGTATCACTGCACGAGTGTGATCCACGAGGAGAAAAGGTTCTACGTTAGCAGCAATCTCATTGGCTGCGTTACATATTAATACACGGATCGGCAGAAGCAGAATTTGGTCCGTCTCTAAGCTAGTGCCATCTCGTAGTATTGTGCTTAGCGGGGCGCACTCTAGTGGGAAAGTTGTGTACACGCTGACTACACGGAACTATGTACACAACAATTAATAAAAGTAATGTCTCAGTAAAAATATTGTTACGAGACTTGTATGGGAAACTATTGATGCGTAATAGTGACTTTCGAGAAGATTTCTAAAACCACATTGTTAACCATAGACCCTCTATCAAATGCACTAGAAAGGAACGGAATCAACAATAAAAGTTCCACACACATAAATTGCTGGACGATGTTGTCATTGTAAACTCACCCTTATATTATACGTTGTAAGGAATACATTGGCTTGTCATTTTCACAGTAGGTACTTGTTCACTCTCCATAGAAGTCTGGAAGCGAACATTCTGGTAGCGAATGTTACTTGAAACTACTGAGTCACATATACAGGGTGTTTCAAAAATGACCGGTATATTTGAAACGGCAATAAAAACTCAACGAGCAGCGATAGAAATACACCGTTTGTTGCAATATGCTTGGGAGAACAGTACATTTTCAGGCGGACAAACTTTTGAAATTACAGTGGTTACAATTTTCAACAACAGATGGCGCTGCAAGTGATGTGAAAGATATAGAAGACAACGCAGTCTGTGGGTGCGCCATTCTGTACGTCGTCTTTCTGCTGTAAGCGTGTGCTGTTCACAACGTGCAAGTGTGCTGTAGACAACATGGTTTATTCCTTAGAACAGAGGATTTTTCTGGTGTTGGAATTCCACCGCCTAGAACACAGTGTTGTTGCAACAAGACGAAGTTTTCAACGGAGGTTTAATGTAACCAAAGGACCGAAAAGCGATACAATAAAGGATCTGTTTGAAAAATTTCAACGGACTGGGAACGTGACGGATGAACGTGCTGGAAAGGTAGGGCGACCGCGTACGGCAACCACAGAGGGCAACGCGCAGCTAGTGCAGCAGGTGATCCAACAGCGGCCTCGGGTTTCCGTTCGCCGTGTTGCAGCTGCGGTCCAAATGATGCCAATGTCCACGTATCGTCTCATGCGCCAGAGTTTACACCTCTATCCATACAAAATTCAAACGTGGCAACCCCTCAGCGCCGCTACCATTGCTGCACGAGAGACATTCGCTAACGATATAGTGCACAGGATTGATGACGGCAATATGCATGTGGGCAGCATTTGGTTTACTGACGAAGCTTATTTTTACCTGGACGGCTTCGTCAATAAACAGAACTGGCGCATATGGGGAACCGAAAAGCCCCACGTTGCAGTCCCATCGTCCCTGCATTCTCAAAAAGTACTGGTCTGGGCCGCCATTTCTTCCTAAGGAATCATTGGCCCATTTTTCAGATCCGAAATGATTACTGCCTTAGACGACACTGCGAACACCTCGTGGTTTATGCAAGATGGTGCCCGGCCACATCGCACGGCCGATGTCTTTAATTTCCTGAATGAATATTTCGATGATCGTGTGATTGCTTTGGGCTATCCGAAACATACAGGAGGCGGCGTGGATTGGCCTCCCTATTCGCCAGACATGAACCCCTGTGACTTCTTTCTGTGGGGACACTTGAAAGACCAGGTGTACCGCCAGAATCCAGAAACAATTGAACAGCTGAAGCAGTACATCTCATCTGCATGTGAAGCCATTCCACCAGACACGTTGTCAAAGGTTTCGGGTAATTTCATTCAGAGACTACGCCATATTATTGCTACGCATGGTGGATATGTGGAAAATATCGTACTATAGAGTTTCCCAGACCGCAGCGCCATCTGTTGTTGAAAATTGTAACTACTGTAATTTCGAAAGTTTGTCTGCCTGAAAATGTACTGTTGTCCCAAGCATATTGCAACAAACGGTGTATTTCTATCGCTGCTCGTTTAGTTTTTATTGCCGTTTCAAATATACCGGTCATTTTTGAAACACCCTGTATGAGGGAAGTAGAGATGCTGCCAGGTAGTCAGTTTGAACGCTACAATCGTCGCGATAGCTTGGAAGTGATAAAAAGTGAACAACTGCGATTATTGGCTACTACCACGGACGTCAGTCAGTGTTGTGCTTAGTGATAGAAATATGTGGTGTGTGACAGTGTGTGCTTTAGTGATACGTGTACTAGCGTTGCATTTTTCAACGCAGATAAAGTGTTCATTCGACAATAATTGGCATCTAATTTACCTACGTCGTAACAATATAAGAAAGTGGATTGTTATGTAGTAAGGAAAAGAAAAACAGAAACATCTGAAGATTCCGGTCACAATTCAACCGCAAAAACACCACCAGATGTACAGGCAGAGCCCAGCCCTTTGCCGAAACTTCCACAACGAAGTTCATTGACTGATTCCATTAATCCCATGGATATTGGCAATTACTTTTATATATAAGCATCAGGAAATATTAGTGATGATATAAAACACAGGCTTCTCACAACTCCAAGGAAACCCGAAAAAGGTTATATCTTTCCTACTTCTGAGCACAACAAGAGGGGACTGGTTGAACACAGACAAGTGCACAATAATCGCTTTGAACAGTATCCATTGCTGGTGTTCTGACACGTTAAAAAGGGACTTCTTGCATTACTGTTCGATTTTTGTGAATAATAAAATTGTTTGAGGAATGAAATCCATTATCACCAAGAAACTTGTGACTGAACTACTAACAAAGTTTGCCAAACTTACTGGTAAAGATAGTTACCTTGAGACCCACTCTCAGCTCAAGTAAGACGTTGAAGAGTCAACAGATGCAAAATTATTTTTGGTGACATGAGACAACCGCGAACTTGAGGTAGTAAATCAATTGTCAAGGCAGAGAATGGAAAGCATTAGAGAAAACAGAGACTGTTTATACCTATAATAAAAACAAACCTATTTCATGGAAAGCAAAATATTCCTCTGCGAGGGCATAGAGGTGATGGAAGTCTACTAGAAAATGAAAATGATCGTGAATGTACAGTGAGTAACGAGGGTAACTTTAGAGCTCTTCTAAGATTTAGAATTGACGCTGGAGACTTGCAACTAATAGATCACCTTGAGACCACTAAAGTGAACACCACTTACATAAGTAAAACAATGAGTAATGAACTTATTTCATACTGTGAAACAGTGGTGTCATCAAGAATAATGGAGGAAATCAAAGAGTCTCGTTATTACAGCATAATCTTCAATGAGACTACGGACATAGTGCACATTGCCCAACTGCATTTACGTGCAAGATATGTTGATGGTGATGGCAAATTACATGAAAGATTTTTCGGTTTCGTTGACATACATAAAAGCAATGATTACAGTGGAAACATTGATGATGAACCTCAAGAGAGTCATGATGAAGAGCGTAGCATTACTGGTGAAGTATTAGATACTATGATTCTAAGGAGAATGGAAAGCCTTTTGTCTGTCGCTGGAGAACTGTGTGGGTATAGGCTGTGATGATTGCTCAGTTAATATGTCAGAATTGAAAGGAGCTTTGGCTTCAATAAAAAAGAAAGCTATCAATGCGCAAGTAACACCGTGTCGAAGTCATCAGCTCAACCTCGCTGTCTCTTGCAGTTGCCAAGTTACAAGTGTGAGAAACTCACTTGGTACTATTGAAGAGGTAGTATTGTTCTTTACAGCATCTAGCAAGCAGTTTACAACATTTAAGAGTCACCTAAAAACAATTGCTGCAGTCACATTGTCAAACAAGATAGGCTGAGCGACATGATGCTGTCATTCAATTCACAGCTGATCTCCGAACAGTTTGCAAAGTTCTTAAAGAAATACAGTCTTGGGGGGATAGAACAACTGCTGCCAAAGCCAATATTTTCCTTAGAGTTCTCTAATTGCGAGTCTATTGTTACTCTGTTTACACGGAGTGACATATTATGACCATAACACATCCAGTCAGCTAAATCCTACTTGACCCTAGTTTGGACGTCGTGATGGAAAAAGCAAAATTAGATTCAATGCTCAAGGCGTACCACAACATGAGAGCTAATGCTGATAACCCCATTGCTTGCACTGTTGAAGAGGCAAAGGTAGTCATAGAAGAGTTATACATGGAGATGAATGTTCCTCGTCTTACAGGCAGACAAAGACATAGGGAAAACCACAATCATAATCATGATGCTACGACATATTGGAACAAGAACTGTTTTTATTCCAACACTGCTCCATGTTATGACTGAGATGAGAGAACGTTTTGCTGAAGAAAATATTTATCATTTAAATTTCAACATACTTTTGCCCTCACAACTACTGAAACATGACGGTAATCATCTAGCATATAAATTGAATCAGTGCTTAACTGAACTACCATTCTTTGAAGAAGAATCACTCTTTGTGACTAAAAAAAGAGATTAATGAGAGAGATTCTACAACATAAGCTAATGATTGTGATTCTGTTATGCAAGTGTTGTCTGTTTGTCCTAGATCTGATTATGATCTTCCCACTCGCTGTGCAAAATATTTGCTTACCTGCATCTATTGCTACAGTATAAAGAAGTTTTTCAACACTGCAGTGTACAAAGACATGGTAGAAGTCGACAATGAAGGAGGATCAACTTAATGGCTTAGTTCTGTTGAATACTCACTCTGACGATGATTGTCCTATTGATGATGTCATTAACTAATTTGTCAGGAAGAATAGGAGCACAGAATTCACCATTTAAGGAAGAGAACCATAAATGTAAGTTTTTTTTATATTGAAACACAGCATTGTCTTGTATATGTGTATAATCAGTTGAAATAAAACTTTCTTTTGAACTTTGGATGTGACCTGATTATTTTTTGTTACAGTCAAAGTAAAGATAACTGAAGATATCTCTAGCGCCCCCTCCTTGAGGTTTTTCTGTATCTGCCATTATATCAGCATACCATATTTTCCAAAATTTTTGTCACATTTGTTGTAGGAGTGATCGCTAACAGGGAAGATATGTTCAATTTCAATCTTAATATCTTTGGCCAGGCATAATGAAAACATAATGACAGTAATATTTTTGTTCTGTCCAACACAATTTTCTTCACATTCACATATATGGCCAACATTTTCTTATAAAATCATACAAACATGAACACACAGACTGTGGGCTTTCTGTTGCTTTTATTTCCAAGAAACAGTAGAAAGAGCCAGTACCATCATCATGGCAACGAATATTAAAATTATACAACCAAATAAGTTGTTTGTAAAACTGTGACGTTACATTCAATTTAGGTATGAACAAGTTCTGGGCATAAGCAAATTTTAGAAAAAGAATCCTATCATCAGAGACAAATTTAATCTGTCTTCAAAGATTGATATGCTTTGGCATGTGCCTTATGTATGTTAAGTTAACTTTACATTGGTCATCATGATCTTTTGCCAAAAGCACATCACACTCAGCACAAAAACCACACCTAAGAGAATATTTGTGTGTTTCCTCCAATATCCGTGATAAGTGGTTTCCCCTCCAACTCATAAAAATGTTGCCTAAAGCACAATAAAGTTTATGAATGGTTAATTTACGATTATCACAATACATCCTTTTAGTTCTGGCACGCTGTAGTGGGACTCCTTATGAAGGAACTGGGACCAATGTGATTCAACAACGTGCCAGACGTTTTTTCCTATCTTATTGGGCCGATTATGGTGTTTACCCATTTGGTCTTCAGGAATAGCACCTGGAACATAGGAGAACCACCCCAAATAATTTTTATTTAATCTGATTATTGAAGACAATATTACAGATCTTAAAACAATATTTGTGACATGGATAAGTCAGTGTTAACATAACATACCAATCTTTATTGTACTTTGTACTGATCTCAGCCTCATTTCAGAAATCTGCAGCACAGATCGTAAATATTTCTGGCAAACTATTTTTATGAACCCATTATGTTTTATGGTACATATCCAATAATAGTTCCTTTTTTGTGTGTCAGAATTGAAAGATGTAGGTTTTTCTTGTTTTGATATGTATCCCATCAAGATCGCGTCCTGTAGTTCTTTGTCACTATTATCCCAAAATGCAACACACAATTGCTTTTGTTGATCGATTAGTAAACTCTGACAGCACCTACAAAAGATTGCAACAAATATAGACTATGATACAAAATTAAGTAGAACTGTATAATACTAAACTTTGTCCACTTGCAGATATGGCACAGAAAAATGAACAAATAAAACATATACTTCTTTTTCAACTGGCTTGAACTTATTGGCTGGTATTTTCTTTCCAATGTGTACAGATATATACATTTTGCCTGAATTTTGAAGCTTCTTAACAACATTTTGTTTCCACCCTCCCAAATTGTGTTGTTTTAACCCTACACAGTTACTGTCATTGTCATCAGCAATAATTTCTACTTCCAAAGTAACACATTCATCACAAGCGTCCATCTTCACCATGTGGGTGCGCTGCATGTGTGAACAATTAACTAAAGTCGTGCATGCAACAAAATTGTTGTTGTATGTGATCTTCTTTCCAAATAGCTCCTGCCATCTAGTGACATGTCATATGGAACTAATTTCTTTGTAGACGATGTTCAAATGTTTGAAGAATGCAATGTGGACACTTAGGCAATAACAGAGTTAGCCATTTAATGCTCTTGTTGCACCTAGGTACTCAATTCAGAATGTGTTTTCACCTTATTACTATTCATGTGTGAGATACGACAATAATGGGACCAAATCAGTTTTTCGATTAAGAGCAATTTTTAGTTTCCCCACGTTATTGATGAAAAGAGTTGAGTATTATTAGTATGACCTGTATATTTCACTATGTCATATAAATAGTTGAGTTATAAGCTTCACCCCAGATAATTAATAGGAGCACAACATGAAATCAAAATTATCATATATAAAACTTTTACATAGATGGAATATTACAATGTGAATTTCAGAATAGATGGAATACTCTAACCAATAAACATGTTTTTCATGAAGAAGAGAAAGTAATTCCAGTAATAACTGAAACTTCCTGGCAGAGTAAAACTGTGTGCCTGACTAAGACTCGAACTCGGGACCTTTGCCTTTCGCGGGCAAGTGCTACACCATCTGAGCTACCGAAGCATGACTCATGCCCGGTCCTCACAGCTTCACTTCTGCCAGTATCTTGTCTCCTACCTTCCAAAGGTCCCGAGCTCGAGTCTCGGTCAGGCACACAGTTTTAATCTGCCAGGAAGTTTCATATCAGCGCACACTTCGCTGCAGAGTGAAAATCTCATTCTGGAAACATTCCCCAGGCTGTGGCTAACCCATGTCTCCGCAGTATCCTTTCTTTCAGGAGTGCTAGTTCTGCATGGTTTGCAGGAGAGCTTCTGTAAAGTTTGGAAGGTAGGAGACGAGATACTGGCAGAAGTGAAGCTGTGAGGACCAGGCGTGAGTCGTGCTTCGGTAGCTCAGATGGTAGAGCACTTGCCTGCAAAAGGCAAAGGTCCCGAGTTCGAGTCTCGGTCGGGCACACAGTTTTAATCTGCCAGGAAGTTTCATATCAGCGCGCACTCTGCTGCAGAGTGAAAATCTCATTCTCCAGTAATAACTATTCATTCCTTGAAATAAATAGAAAATTTGCATTTTGAATGAAATTGCAATGTAGGTTGTAAAGAAAGATTATATGTGAAGAACATTAAATAAAATTAACAGGTAAGTGTACCAAAGCAACTACGTAATAAGAAAAATATGTTTCTAATTGTGAACTGTTGTGAACATGTTGGGATGTCTATAGTAATTGCTTATGTTAAACTAAGCGATAAAGCTTTACAAGACTTTTGCACTGACGACCTGTAATTAGAGGTGACAGAGTAATATCCAACCGAAAATTTTCCAAAAGAAATCAGTGTGAAAGACAGACAGCGGATTATTGTAGTGGATGGTGACTAGTGAGCAAATGGTCACTATTCAGTGGTTTCCCAGATCCAAAGTCTATAATAGGGGTCTGGACACCAGTGTTACTTGTGGTACCACCATACTGGGGCACAAGCAGATGATACAGTGTAATATGGCTGAGAGAAATGTATTTGCTTTTGCAGTAGGTATCACCTTGAGGAGTTTTGAACTATAAATTGCACTGTCGTGTTTAAAAATAAATCATTGACATTATACCAAGCCATCAATAATAATATAGTTGTAGAAAAAGGAAAACCACAATATACATTTATGCCGAGAAATTTGTGTAAATGATCATGAAAGGGGAACGCTTGCAGGCGATTATATAGTTTCTCAGCTATTCACAAAAAATAAACTTCAAGTGTAACTTAGGAGTTTTATTGCATTTATATCCTTTAATAGAATATTGACATATCATTCACAAAAAGAGTAATCGATACCTGGCAAGTCAAATGGTCTCAGACTCATGGATAGAAAATATAATAAATAATTTTTTTTTTAATTACATCTTTACAGTCCTCAGATTAAATGGCACACATTTCACAGTTGTATGGGATCTGTGCCTTATAAAATATACTGCCCATGATCTTATAGGCATAGAATTCCAATACTTTTTATAACTCATAGTACTGTGGCTGAATTAGGCATTGGAAGACACAGAAGGATAACCTAAACAGTGAACCTCAACAAATATTCTTTTAGAGAAAGCAGAACAAACAATATTGTTAATGCAACAATCAAAGGTTTTTCTACCACTTGAAGGATACAGTTCACTGGCTATAACTTTTCCAAAAGCTGGAACAATATGCTATATATTTATTAAGATGGTATCTGTTCTTTCGGACATGTCCGAAAGAACAGATACCCTCTTAATAAACATATAGTTAAGGCTCACCGGCCACTTAACCATCTTCTTCTTCTTCTGTGTGAATGCACAAACAGAGCCCGAACTCTTGTGGGAATCGACAATGCGACGCGAGTAATGAGTATAATGGGCGGAGGCACTATGAATGTAGTGCGGGAAAATACGTTGAGAATGTGGGTTTCGTGGGAGGCGTACCAGAGGTAAATCCCTGTAGTCGCACTATCCTCTGTGGCTCAGATGGATAGAGCATCTGCCATGTAAGCGGGAGATCCTGGGTTCGAGTCCCAGTCAGGACACACATTTTCATCTGCCCCGTTGACATATGTCAACGCCTGTACGCAGCTAAGGGTGTTCATTTCATTATAATTACAATATGCTATTCCCAATAATTAGCATATTCCACGGAATTTCATAGGAATGGGATATCATTTTAACAGTTTCCTTCCCTCAGTTCTTTTCATCTTGAATGGTGGGTCTTCAAAGTAAAGTTTAATCAGATCGTATGTACTTATACTCTATGGAGAAACATTGTATTTTAATTTTGCCTTACAAAACTTGTATCCTACAAGTTTTTAACTATTTTGCTATCCAAATGTTTTCTGTAGGAAATCTGAATAGCCTGATCCCTTTTGCTCAGTTGCTGCAACAATTTGGTGCAACACAGCATCCCATTTCAAAGGTTTCAACACCAGAAATTTACTATCATTTTGCTATTAAGTCTCATCTGCTTCCAGGTTTCAATAATGAAGGATTAAATATAGAAATCAGTGATAAAATCAGTCGACTAACTTTGAAACTTGGTGAACAGGCTGAAGCAATTGGGAAAAACAAACTCTAAATTACATATAATGAATTCTAAGATAGAGAGTCACATAAAAAAGCTGCAGGGACAGATTGTGCAGTCTCGTCAGGAAAGGACTCAGATAACTCTAAGAATATAGACTTAAAGAAAAATGCATGTGACTTTGTTAGGAATGAAGTAGGTGAACAGTTTAATGACATTAATAATCAAAGAATCCACTGAATGGAAAATTATGGAAATGCAAAAGTAGATGTCAGACACAAGCACAAAATTAAATATTTTAGTATAACTTACAGGTCCAAATGAAATAGGTGTCTCATGTTCTACTTGCACTGTACTGGAGGAATGTATGATAGATTTAAATGAATACAAAGTTCGGCGAAAGACGGCAAGATCTGTTAGTTCACCTCATTCTTCGGGTGACTCCAAGTAAACAGAAAGACAGTTTCAAAAACTTTGGGTGGAGGTAGCAAAGGCTGCAGGAGATGTGAAACGAAAGAAATATACTGAAAATTGTGATATTCTGATAGAATAATCTGAAGAATTTTATTTAGAATCGAAGGCAAATTTAAATAAACAATTCCCTATATTTATATCTGAAGAGGATGCACACACTATTTACTTTCTAGAAGCATTTGCAAATTCATTACCAAGGTTTTGGAATGATGAGAAACAAGGGCATTTTGTTCCCAATTATTCGGAATCAGACTCTTCCAAGTGGGAGCTGCTTATTTGGAGGAATTCACTTTGTAGAATGACTGCCAAGGAAAGTTTAAAAGGTATAATGGACACCTAACACACATGAAAAATTAGCACTCCGGTTATTAGATCCTCAATATTATAATAGTAACTGGGATAGTTATAAGTATATACAATGGAACCTTACAATGTCGAAGTATTTAGAGAAACCCAAAGAGGAAATCATTTAGTAAAAATGTCGGCCTGTCATCTACTTTACCAGGGGTGCAAAAAGATTGGTGTCATGATTGGACAAATGTTAGTTACATTGCTACATTGACACCAGTCACCACATGCAAGTTAAGTGTTCAGCAAAATGTCGGCTGAGAAGGAGATAGAATTGTTAGCTCTTGTTATGCGAAGCAACAAGCCCTACCTTGGACGCAATAACATATTCCAGAGAATTGATACTGCAGTTAAGAGCTTGTAACAAACAAAGTGGACAGAAGACCACTGACCACTAGTGAAGAAGCAGGCTGCATTTGGTGATAACAAACAGAACTTCACATCATTATCTCCTGCCAGTCTTCATAAATAACATGGTTCTCTTGCTCTGAAAGTAGCCAATCATTAAGATCAGTGAAATTCGTACCAAAGCACTCGGTTCATGATTATCATGGTGTAGTGATATCCATGTGTTCCATATTCCAGCACTTCTTGTGAACACTCTCCACTCATGGGACTCTGCATTGCTGGCGGAGGACTGAGTATCTTCTAACATAAGTACATCCATAGTGCTTATTGCACTAAAATCATTGTCACGGCTGGGTAAGAAAGTCATCCGGTACTTGATTTCCTGATCATTGCTGCAGGCATTTCCAGATGCCAAGGGCCTATCTGTCTGGTGTTCTAACAATGTGGGGCATACTCACATGCTATGGGTTTTCCTGCAAACTGTGAGATGGCATTCTGCAACACTTTTACCAAACTACTGGACTAGCAGTCTTGGCGACCAGCCAGGCTCAGCCAGCAATAGGAGTAAGTGGAGAATTTCACTGTGGCGCTGATTCAAGGCGTCATGAGAGGCTTATGAGAAGATACTTGCTAATCACTTTTTATTAGTGCTGAAAGATAATATGTATCCACAACAACATCCTAGACAACATAGGAGTGTCCACCCTTGGCACCACTACAATTTGGCACCAGAAGTTGTTCTTCAGCAACATCAATATGATACTGATACCCAGGAGCAGTTGATGCAACAGGATTGGACGTCGCATTATAAGAAATAGCTACCTGACATTTCTAACACTGTCCACACACCTTAGCTACAACTGCAGTGTTGACACCTTAGCTACACCTGCAGTGTTGAGAGTCTAAAGAGCATTTTCTACTGGTCTTTTTATTTTTGTTGTTTCATATGGCCATGATTGGAAGTAGAGATTTACATGTGGCATAGGAAGTGACATTTGTCAAACCTGGAGATCTGCCAATTTAGAGAGTCTTGTTGTGAAACTTATTTGGTACTTGTGAGATGCGAGAATTGTAATTTAACTGATCATAGTGTGCCATTAGTAGAATGGTACCCACAACATGCACCACTTGTAGGAATTGTGGTCATACAGCACACGATTGTACCAAGTGACACTGGGCAATTATCAGATGTAAGGATTAGTTAAGATTATCTGTATGAGTTTTGGATGTGACTATGTCTGTTGAGTTTTTCTATTACTTTTAGAAATGGAAGTGTTTCCTTCATATTAGTCTTGTGAGTGTAAAAGTAATAAAAAATTGCACAAGGTGTTAGAAACACAGTCAGCTAATAAGAGAGACACTGTAGCTGCTCTGATGGAGCAGGTATCAAAATTGTTTGAGAGCAGTAAGCAGCAGAAGTTATATAATGATGAGTTAAGAAAGGAACTAGAAGCTTTGCAAGCTGTGCAACAATCACAGTCTTGTTCAGATGTGGTTATGGCAGTAGTGAGTGTATCATCCTCCTCTAAAGATCCTTCGGCAGCTAACATAACATCCTTCTTCTGCAAGACAACAGAGGAAAAGTCAGTATTCATAAATGATGTTTTAGGCACGGCTGAACTCTGAACTGAGTGGTTGGTCAGATGAGCATGTGGATGGCCATTAAACATCTAACAGGTGAGGCTAAAATGTGATGCATCACAAGACAGCAAAGCTCTCATATTTCAGCAATCAGAGGGTTTACAGCATAAATGCCATAAACAGAAAAGAACTGGATATTTTCAAGAGAAGTTAAGTGGATTAGTACAGAAAGGCAACGAAACTGTCAAAAACTTCTCATAGAATTAAAAAAGTGAACTTGCGGTTGTATGAGTCAACAGAAAATCCAAAAGAAGGTGCAGCCACGGACAGATAATTGCAAAATAGGGCTGCAGATGTCATTCTACAGAGAATTCCGTTAGAATTTTCACATACGGTCTGTATGGTATATGCAAATAACTTAGCTGCAGCACTTCGCATCGTCATGCCCTTCCAGGAAATCAACATGATATGAAAATATGCAGTGATCGACAAATGTTTGCTTCTGAAAAATGTTTCAATTGTGGGAAGAAAGGACATTTTAAGGCACAGTGTCACATCTACAGTGTTATAATTGTAAACACTTTGGCTGCAAGGCACAGGAACTGGAGTAGGAAATGACAACATGGAATCATTGGGGGACAAAACAACTCAGTTTTAAGATAGGAACTAATGGATTTCGTGACCACATACATCTTCCGACTGTGGGGTAAGGATATTCCGCGATTCTCATACTTGACTTCCTGGATTGGCATTATGCTAAAGCTGATCATTGGCAGCGTACAGTTGAACTTAGAAGTAATTCATTTACCAATGAGGCAACAACTACAAATGTTTTAGTGTCACTAGGCACACCAATTCTTAAGGTGTCACCAGCTGAACAGCTAACACATGCCTTACAGATTGTTTTGCATGTCAAAGTACAAACAGGTACAAGGAAGTTGATTTGGGCAACTGTGGATGTTGATGCACTGCAATGGTGATTCTGTGTGGTTGATACACTGCCAAATGATGAAGCATTTGATGAAGGGCATGTTTTATATGAAGAAGCATAGCATGTGCAAGCAATGTCAATGGAAAATTTATGGTTCCAGTAAGGCTGGATAATTCTGGGGTGAACACGAGTCTCCTGAAGTGATAAACAGTAGATATTCGATGAGGATGATATTGATAGATCAACAGAGGATCAAAGCCCTCAAGCAAACTGTCAATGCATCTGCACTATGTGCCAAGGTTCGTCACTTGAAAACTAGTGAATGGAAAATCATGGAAACATTGGTATTAAAATACCCAGACTTTTTTTAAAACTCAGATGGTCCATTGCCAGCAACACCTGCAATGAAACATTATATTCCAGTGGCAATAATATACCAGTCTACAAGCAGCCACATAAAATGCCAAAGCAACTACAACTGCTTGTAGATGAATTTACAGATCAACAGCTAACTGAAGGCATTATCCAACATAGCAATAGCCCCTTGTCAGCCAATATCACTGCACCAAAAAAGACAACCAACAGAATCAAAAATACAGGATCTGTTGTGACTCCCATTACCCGAATGACTGCACTATAACAGATATGTATTTTGGTTTATTGGCTTTTACGGTCTGACTTGAGAATATCGGAGAACAGACAAATAATAACAGGTAATGATAGTAGTATGTGATCGGAGTATAAATTTTTAACGGTGCATAATACAAACTTTGGGCACTTGACAATAGCTTTTTGGTTAAGGTCCATTCATTGTAAGTTTGACCACGAGTGACTCTTCTGAAAATGTTTATTTATCGGTCTTCGTAGATGTAATAATTCCTAAGTTTTGGCTCCTGCTGGACCGTTCATCAGATTTGTAACACAGATCCATTAGCCATGACAAGACACCGTTTAAATGGTACAATAACTTGCAACATAAATGAAATACAAGGTTAAATAACATCACTGTATTCACAAAATATTATACTAAATTAAATTACATACACACTTAAATTAATTCTGTTGCTGTGTGTAACTAAGAGTACACCTAGTGAGATTGCATCTCAATAAAATAGAATAATGGCAGTGTGCCAAATAATTATCTGCAGCGATGGCAGATATGCGTCCGATCTGGATCGCTACAAGAAAAAAGAAGGTGCCGTCTTTTTGATAAGACAAGTTGACTGCGTAATTATTCTAATGTTTCAGCGGTTTCATGCCACAATTGATACAATCACTTACACTAATTAGTATCTTAAGTAATTCTTTATTTATATTATCAACTTATATCTACATTTTTGCAATATATCAACACCCATCCTGTAAATGTGCCTTTAAATTGCCCTCTGAATTGTGAGGCAAAAGGATGCACCTGCAGGCGAGCAATTCACCCTAAAGCATATTCAGTGCATTATTAACACACATATTCAAATACAATTCATGGTATACAGTAGTTGAATGAGGTGCATGAATGTTGGCATTGCGGCTGCCGTGCAGGTGCAGTCGCGTGTATTTCAGTGTGGAAGTAGCTGTTAGAGTGTTAGTTGAACTCGCAACATGGTGATCACAGTTTATATATAGTTCCTATGTGCATGTGCGCAAGACATCACTGTGACAGCACACTCCATGAAGTTTTTACAAAAAAATATGCACTAACATCTAAAACCGGCACAATAATCTTAAAACTACTACATATGTTAAAGCAAAATAAATTTCATCATTGTCATTGTCTCTCATGGACAGTATTGCATTTAAAATGTCTTTCTGCTTCATATTAGCTGTCTTTGCATGACATGTCGTCGTTTTGCAGTTCATATTCATAATACATACAATAATAATGCAAAGGTAAGCATTGTTTTGGTAGCTTGCATAATGTAATTACTGCATGTTGACATCACTGTTCACAGATTTGACAACCAATATGTAGGCATGTTCACTTGTTGCACTGTTTATTTTCACTGATAACACTGTTCTTCATAGGTTATGCATCATGCGATTGAAGACCAGTTGATTTCCTTCAACATTAAGTTCCATGAAGGCATGGATGCAAGACTTTGGATGGCAAAATGCTGGCATCGATCCTCGATTTGTCCAGGTGAGAGTGGCTGTCATATTCCGAGAACATTACATTCCCTGAAGTCCCATCCAAAATTCCTTCACCCGTGGAGTTGTCTTCAATGCTTTTGTGCATTGAAACCTTAAGTCCAGTAGTTTACCAGTTCCTTACTTTGCACAGTTGCATAGCAGGAAATGTCATTAGGTGATGCAGTACAAATGTCAGTTCCACTGTGCTCACCGTTTATTTGGCGATGCACAAAGAATGTTTGTTAACAAGTTTTTACATAAATATTTCATTGCAATCATTCTCTGACGACACATAATGAATAGTTTTTAATAATTTTGCACACACACTTCATCTCGGTTGCAGGCATGGCGATGTATGTAGAATGTCTTTAAACTAGTCTCTTTTGCATAAATCTAGTGGTTTTACACATTTTGATACATATTACAAATTCTGATCACATTTACATACTAACATATTACATTCTGCTTTATATCAATATAGATAATTACACACAAATATATTACATTTTGGCTTTGTATGGTACAGAAGTATTTACATAATCTAACAAGCATTACAGATTTTTGAACCAAATTTTGCATTCAGGAACACCTGAAATTGAAAAGATTAGACACAACATCTGAATACATCAGCAAACAAGCCCAAGCACACATATACTAATGGACAAACGTCTACGCACTAAAATCAAGCCTACAGAATTCTTGTGTTACGAGTGTTTATGTGGCCTTGGCTTAACATAAACCTGTGTTATGCAGTACAAAGTGCATCTAATCCATTCCTATGTCATACTGTTTGGCTGTCAAGTGGTTTTACGTACACGTCGATCAGTCATGAATAGTCCTTCACCACCGCTACTGTTAGTCAATTATGTTGTCTCAAAAATATTTTCATCACACTTCGCGTAAATGGCGTCATAACATTTGTGTTAAAACTTAGGCTGATGATGTTTATGTATGTTCGGTGAAGTCGGAATCTCTTCTTCTGCTGCTGGCTGGATTAGCTGAAATGAAATTTCTTGTTGTACCTAATTTCCTTGCAGTAGTACTAAGAGGTACATGTGTTTTATAAATATACAGTTTACTTCCTCATTACTATAATTATGTGTTTACTACTAGGAATGAAATCCTCTTAAGGCGTAAAGCCTAATGATTCTATTTGTTACTGGTTTCTGCAACAGGTATGCACCAGGATGCTGTATGTTGATAGTTATATATGGACTGTCCCATAGCTTATGCCACTTCGCATTGTGCCACTTTAGTGCAGAAGATTTGTGGCGAGCATACAATAGTACTTGTATGCCTTGAATTCCTGCTTTCCCTTAAAAGTACTAGAGTAGTATGAATAGCATTAGCATGCTGCATCAGCGTAGTACTCCTCTTACTTATTCATCATGCGACAGCTGCTGAGGTAAAAGCTTTGGCAACAGATTGCTCCACTTATTTGATTCTTTGCGGTCAAACATCAGCTTGTTAGGTGTATAGGTTGTGTCATATATGTTCAGGTTGTTGTGAACTTCTTCAAATAGTGACAAGTAACTTACCCAATTCGAATAATGTGTAGGTATATATGTCCTCACGAATCTTCAGTTCTCTGAAAATTCATTTAGTAGGATTTGAATGTGGGCTTAACTTCGAGCTAAAGATGCTCTTAATGATATGGTCCTTTAAGAATTTACTCCATTTGTACACTGTGTAGCATGTGCCATTCTCAGATAAAATTGCCTTGGATTTCACTGTCTGATGATTGTGTTAGCAGTTGCAGATTTTATGGCGTGCAGCTTAACATGTTTAGAAAGTATGTCATAAAATGCTAAAATATACTTCACACCACCACTACTCATTGGATGTGGACCACTTATGTCCGTACTTACAGTATCCAGAGGTTTGCTAGGTAGCACAGATTGTATATGGTGATTATAATTAAAGTTAAAATTTCAAACTGCTGTAGAAATAACACTGCCAGTCAGAATGATGCCAAATTGCAATGGAATATTATCAGAGAAGAGGGAAAACATATGGCAGAAGAAAAATAAATAGTTACAAAATGTAGCAATAGGTGGCACTCTAATCATCATAATTTAATAGTAGTCAACTACAAATAACAACGAATCATATAACAATGCCTAAGGTGTACGTTTGACATATGAGGGCAAGTCAAATGAAAACCTTAAATGTTTTTTTAAATATTATTTATTGTGCAGAAGTGGTACAAAGCTGTATCACTTTTCAACATTATCTGCCCCCACTCAATGCAAGTCCTCCAGCACTTACAAAGTGTATAAATTCCTTTAGAAAAAAATTCTTTTGGTAGTCTGCGCACCCAGTCGTGCACCGCGTAGCGTACCTCTTCATCAGAACAGAACTTCTTTCCTCCCTTTGCGTCTTTGAGTGGTCCAAACATATGGAAATCACTTGAGGCAAGGTCTGGTGAGTATGGTGGATGAGGAAGACACTCAAAATGCAGGTCTGCAATTGTTGCAACTGTTGTATGGGCAGTGTGGGGCCTTGCATTGTCATGTTGCAAAAGGACACCTGCTGACAGCAATTCACATCACTTTGATTTGATTGCAGGCCGCAGAGGATTTTTTAGGAGATCTGTGTATGATGCACTGGTGACAGCGGTCCATCTAGGCATGTAATGCTCCAAAATGATGCCTTTTTCATCCCAAAAGAGAGTCAGTATAACCTTCCCTGCTGATGGTTCTGTTCGAAACTTCTTTGGTTTTGGTGATTGGGAATGGCGCCATTCCTTATTCGCTCTCTTTGTTTCTGGTTGGTGGAAGTGAACCCAGGATTTGTCCCCAGTAATTATTCTTGCAAGGAAGACATCACCTTCTCATTCAAAGCGCCAAAGAAGTTCTTCACAAGCATCAACACGTCGTTCTCTTATTTCAGGAGTCAGCTGCCATGGCACCCATCTTGCAGACACTTTGTGAAACTGCAGCACATCATTCACAATGTGGTGTGCTGACCCATGACTTATCTGTAAACATGCTGCAATGTCATTCAGTGTCACTCGGCGGTTTTCCTTCACTATGGCTTCAACTGTTGCAATGTTCTGTGGAGTCACAACTCGTTGTGCCTGACCTGGACGAGGAGCATCTTCCACTGAAGTCACACCATTTGCGAACTTCCTAGTCTATTCGTAGACTTGCTGCTGTGACAAACATGTATCACCATATTGAACCTTCATTATGCAAAAACCGAATAACAGAACGCTGTTCTTCCCTGGTGCAAGTCGCAAATGGGGCAGACAGCTTTATACTGATACTGCGATGGTATGTGTGCATCTGTATTATGCTGCCACCTACAGGCCATTCTGCACACTGTTTGTAGCACGCTTACCAACTCACAGGATAACGGCGCGAAATTTAATGTTTTCATTTGACTCGCCTTCGTACAAACTGTACTACTCAGTGTGCATGTGCGTACAGGTGTGATACTGTGAATTATGTAAGCCCAGCCAAATCCGATTATTAATTTCTATGTGACTGGTGTAAAACATGTTCAATATGCTGTCCACCATTTTCTGCAACAAGTTGAAATTGAGAAACAGCATTTTACAGAACTGCTTGAAGTGTTTCCGCAATAACATTCAGACTGTGTTGTGCAATGCGTGCCTTCAGTACAGCTACGTTTGCAATTGGAACACTGAATACATCATCTTTCAGATACCATCAAAGCCAGAAGTCACACGAATTAATATCAGGCGATCAGGACGACCAGGCTGCAAGGAAATGGTGGCTGATAATTCTAGCACTTCCCAAATAGCTCTTCAGCAGCTGCTTAACTGGATTTGCAATGTGTGGAGGTGCGACACCTTGTATAAAAATGATCCCATCCCCACTGTTGGAGAGCTGGAATGACGAGATTGTGCCAAAGACACTCATAGTGCTTAACAGTGATGTTACAGGTAACAGGATTGGAAGCACCTGTCTCTCTGAAAAAAATATGGCCCTATGATAAATGATGCCACAAGCCCGCACCACACAGTGACCTTTTCAGGATGAAATGGTGCTAGTTAATTTGCGCGTGGATTTTCCGTTGCCCATATATGACAATACTGTGTATTGAATTTCTTGTCAGATGGAAGTGGGCTTTGTCGTCTGCCCACAAAATCTTCCACGGCCAATCACTCTCCACCTACATATGAGCAAGTAATTCTAAAGCAAAGGTCTCCCATGCTGGCAGATCAACAGGAAGCAACTCAGGCACATGGGTAATTTTGAATGGATAGCAAAGAAAGATGTTTCGTAGAATTTTACTCACCTTGCTCAGGGATTGGTCCACTGTTCGACTGTTCAGGTGGCATGCGAGTGACTCAACTCTAGACTTCCCTTCTGTGAAGACTCATGAGAGGTACACATACAGCGCATCTTTGACAATAATGGCTACTCTTCCAAAGCCTTCTGTACACTGTTTATGTCAATCCAACACATCCAGTGGATGCTGAGAGATCAGATGCCAACTCCTGTGCAGTACGAAGGCAGTATTGTCACGCCCTTGCAGCCAAACAACGGTCCTCTCTTTCTGGTGAGATATGTGGCCGGGCCCTACCCTGGTCCTCGGAATGAAGTTTCAGTCTTCATAAACTGTAACCACATCTGAGAAACAATGGAATGATTAACATTAAACTATCGGGCCACATCAATTTGCGACTGTCCTGCTTCCATTCTTCCTATGGCAATCCATCGCAGAGAGCCCATTGGGTGTCTTCTCTGTGCCATACTGCACATTTGGGACAGTGTATACAGCGACTGCGAATGTGGGATTACACGGAAAACATTACCCCATTTAATAGGTTTCCTGGTGTTATCATTGGTGTAGCTGTCATTGACTGGAATGCCATCTTCCATGCAGAACATAATCGTACGGACATCTATTGATAATTTGTATGATTATATTGTGAGTTAGACACAAAATGGGGAAATTGTAGTTTGTTGCTCTAATTTTGGGCATCAATGTATTTAAAATTCAGATAAACTTGGTAGTGGGAACTGGCAGCTTTAAGTTTCCAATATCCTCCTCAATCTCCATGTCTTTAATTGTGTGTGTTATCTGTAGATTTACAAAAAAGTACAATAGCATAATGGGGTAAAGTACATAGGTCTAGTGGGGTAGAAACTCGCAGTGCATACTTTCATCCTATCAAGAAACTATTTGCAAACTTTTACCCAATAACTTGTACTTTTACTGATTTAATTCCCAGTAGAGTACTCAGCCACTTTTTATTGGTGTTTGTTTACCTTACAAGGGAACCTCCCCATCGCACCCCCCTCAGATTTAGTTATAAGTTGGGACAGTGGATAGGCCTTGAAAAACTGAACACAGATCACTCAAGAAAACAGGAAGTTGTGTGGAACTATGAAAAAAATAAGCAAAATATACAGACTGAGTAGTCCATGCACAAGATATGGAACATCAAGGATAGTGTGAGCTTAGGAGCGCCGTGGTCCCGTGGTTAGCATGAGCTGCTGCAGAACGAGAGATCCTTGGTTCAAGTCTTCCCTCGAGTGAAAAGTTTAATTTTTTATTTTCAGACAATTATTTTGCGAAGCTGCACAGGTACACAGAGCAGTATTGTTTACGTGATCATGTGTCAATTATCAAAGTTCACGCTCTCACACATAATCAACTTCGCTCTCCAAAATTGCAGGACATGTTCAGATTTGCTTGGAGATATGCAGGATTTGACAGTCTACACACAGAAAAATTTGGAAACGTTAAAAACATATGTTTTGACAGAGCACAGGGAAAACTGTAAGACTGTGAAACTGTTGCGTTCATTTGTTGCAGTTTATGTGACAAACTCTTATGTTTTCATCACTTTTTTGGGAGTGATTATCACATCCACAAGGAAACCTAAATCGGGCAAGGTAGAAGAATCTTTTTACCCATTCGCCAAGTGCACAAATTAGGTGGGTCGACAACATATTCCTGTCATGTGATGCACATGCCGTATAGAACATATCAGACATGTTTTCCTGTGGAGGAATCAGTTGACCTATGACCTTGCGATCAAATGTTTTCAGTTCCCATTGGAGAGGCACGTCCTTTCGTCTACTAATCGCACGGTTTTGCGATGCAGTCACAAAACACAGACACTAAACTTATTACAGTGAAGAGACGTCAATGAATGAACGGACAGATCATAACTTTGCGAAAATAAAGAAAGTAAACTCTTCACTCAAGGGAAGACTTGAACCAAGGACCTCTCGTTCCGCAGCTGCTCACGCTAACCACGGGACCACGGCGCTCCTGAGCTCACACTATCCTTGATGTCTATCTTGCGCATGGACTACTCAGTTTGTATATTTTGCTTATTTTTTTCATAGTTGCACACAACTTCTTCCTGTTTTCTCGATTGATCAGTGTTCAGTTTTTCAAGGCCTATCCACTGTGCCAACTTATAACTAAATCTGAGGGGGGTGCGATGGGGAGGTTCCCTTGTTAGAAGCCTCATTATTCACCTTAGAGAACTAAAATTAATGTTTCCTTTCTTTAGTTTTTCCAGTAGTGGTTTTTTCTCCCCAACATACCTAACTCTCAAACACACTTTGAATATAATTATATCTTCCATAGTAGTATTTTTTCATAAACCGACAGAACATCAACTCTACAGCCACTGACAAAGCTGCTAAAAATGTTGATTTTGCAGCACCAAAAGTGACTGGTCAAAGTTTTGATTGTGATTCTCTTGAGCTCAGTTACCTACACTTCCTAGTCACTGATGGAAATGAGAAGTTGAATCAACAAGAAATGAGAAAAATCACTGTAGAAGACAGGAAGCAGGATGATGGGAATCGTGGAGCAAGATCCGAGGGTCATTATTTCTGAACCAGGACCTTCAACTGTTTCTTCCATCATAAGTGGGTCACCTGCTCATCTTTTTTCTTCACACACCTCATCTGCTAATTGTCACGCTAGCTTCTCTCCCAGTACATCCTCCTTTTCTGCCAATCCTACATCTACTGAGCTCTTGCTATGAACAGAGGAAATAATTCCACTACTGAAAGTTCAAATAAAATGAACATTCAAAGTAGTATTCATCAAAGGGGTTACCTTCGACCCATTCTAAGGCAATCTCAGAGGCAGAATCTGCTGAAAAGAAGGCATTAGATGAGGAGGAGAAAGAGAAAGCCCTTATTAGACACAGTAAAAAGAAGGTGAAATTTTCTCCTGTTAAAAACGTCAAAGGAACCATCTCTCTGACCTACCATGAATTTTTCAGAAGATGCAGCTGATGTAAAAGATAGTAAGTAATAAGAAAAGGAGAATTCATAGTTGTATAAAAGTCCACAGAAAAACTAGAACTTCACTTTACTTTTGCCTATTCACAGTAGTTCATTCTTTTAGTCAAGGCTATGGGGCGAAAACTATCAAAATCAATTTAGAAACACTCTGGAAGATTTACCAACACTATCAGCTTTTCAGAACATATTTTTGGCTTACAAATTTGCTGAAAGAATCGTTAAAAAAGTGTGGATGGTAACCTGTGTTTTTTCTCCTTTCTTCATTTCTACTGAATTATATTAAAATTTCTTAGTTTCAAAATGCCTCTTTTCTGTACATTTCCAATGTTCAATGGAAGTAATTTATATTTTGTTTCATTGTCCTTACAGCTATGTCAGTATCCAAAGCTAGGTTCAGTAACCTTTGGTAGCCAAGTAGTTTTTAATTTATAAGGCTGTAATACATAAAAGGTTGTTATAAACTATTATATAAATATGTTAATGTGACATTTTTACAAAATAGAAAGTTAATAATTTGTTTTTCCGTGTATTTATTTCTAATCCTTACACACTATGTACTCTTGCCTCACACCAATGTACTGTTAGCCCACAGCATAGGAAAATAGTATGCAAAGTTACTCTTTAGGTAAACTATTATTCCTCCTCTAATAATAAGTGCATGACAATGAAACTTTTACACAATGCTATCAAGCTGTCAAACTAAGTGCTGCATGTATAACTGATACACACTGTCCAGTCACATTAATGTGACCACCTGTCAAAAGCCTGTCTGATCGCTGCAAGACTTGCAGGAAGAGCGTCACTCAGGTTCTGGGAGATATTGACAGAGATGTGGAGCCATGTAAACTCCAGTGCTGCAGCCAATGTGCTCATTTTCTCAGTTGACGATTAATGGCATGAACAACCCAACTTAGGCGGTCCCACAGACTCTTACCTGGGTTCAAATCTGGGGAGTTTGGGGCCTAAGGGAGTATGATAAACTCATACTGGTGCTCTTCAAAGGAAGCATGTACAATGTAACCTCTGTGACACATTGCACTGCCATGCTGGTGATGCCAGTGTGCCAAGAAAAACCAAATTTCATGTAGGGGTTCACATGATCCCTAGGGATAGGCACATACTTGTGTTGATCCACTGGGTTTTCTAGAGTGATGAAGTCACCCAGAGGGTGTACGAACATTTTCCCCAGACTTTAACATTCTCTCCTCTAGTGTGGACCCTTCTGACGATTGTTAAACAACATCGGTCAACTGTCCAATGGAGCATAAAACTTGAGTCTTCTGAAAAGGCCGCCTATTGCCATTCAGTGGCTGTCAAGTTGTGGTACTGGCACACGAATCCCAGCTTTTGTTGCCAACGAACGGCAGTCAACATGGGTCTTCTGCTGCAAAGGCCGATACACAGCAAAGTTTGCTGAACGCTTATTGAAGAGACACTGTTGACAGCTCTTTAGTTCATTTGGGCTGTCAGTTGCTCAGCAGTTGCATGACAATTTGCCCATACTCATCACAGCCGTCACTCTGTTTCCGCATTAAAGCAATGAGTGCATTGTTTCCTGTGTTCCCCTCGACACAATTTTATATAGCCACCACTGCTAGTGCTGCCACCTGCTGTCTGTGGGTGACTGACAATGAACATAGGTGGTGGACACAGTAACATGACTGGACTGCGTAATAGTGCTTCAAGTTTTTTTTTTCTTAATATTTAGTGAAACTAAAACTGCGTATTTTTACCCCCATCTGTCCTATGTCTTGTGGGCACCTGTTTAGGCAGATGCGAGTTGATCCTCCCAGTACATCTGTTGTCGAGTATCACTGAATTTGAAATTAATGAAGTTCTGTAATTTGCACAATTAATCAGCATTCTTAACACTTCCAACATACAATTTTACAGTTTCAACATACGCATTGTCACTGGATACAAAGTGTCACTATATCCATTCACCATGTACAGGTATGAACCTCAGATATCTTCAGCTTGCAGCTCTGGCATGTGAGTGCACATCTCATCCACACAGTCTCCATGTATTTATTGTCACCCCTTCGCAGTAACTGAAAGGAGAAATACTAAGCTAGTACATTGATTTGTACAACACAAATCAGCACTCTTTATACAAACAACTGAACAGTGCAAAATAGTGAATATGGTGATAATGTTGGATTTATGAGTTCTTTATAAGTAACACACTGTGCAATTGTAAGATCTAGTGCCTACCACACACAGCCACAAACTCTGGCCCCACCGACGAGCCCTGGGCACATAGGTGCCTTCTTTGGCACTTTCCAATCTCTCAAAAGTGACTTACTAATCTGTACAGTAGAATTGCAATCATCCTATGTCCAGCTGTCTGTCACCAATTATCTGGATCACTTTGAAGAAAAAGAAATTTGTACTGTATGGCTAAAATCTTTGATTTTGGTAATAGTTAACACAACATATAGTACACTGTATCTTTCTTTATTGTTCTAAAATAATTCTATAGTAAATGTATTAAAAGATAAAAATCTTTCTTCCAGTGAATAATGAATACAGTATGAACATTGGTATATGCAGCATACACACACGGTGTGTTTGTGGTGCCCGTCATTCAGTGCGGCCTAAATCAGTCTGTGTCGAGACCTTAACATACCTGCTGATTTGTTACAAGATGTTTCATCTTTTGTTTTGTTCTGTGTGTGCGTTTTAATTTACTGTACAGCATGTGTCTTCTAAAAGTAAATGCATTGTCTTATTATTGGCAGACAAAATAAACGTCCTTGAACAATTAGACAGAGGCATGAGTGCAAAGCACTTGGCTGAGAAGTTTAGCATGGGAACACACAGTTTCAGACACAAAAAGAAAACATGTTCTCAACTTTAAATTTTGTGTGTGTCCTTGAAATAAAGACAGAAGATCATCAAGAAAAGAAATAATAATAATAATAAAGGGGGGGGGGGAGACAAAGGGACTGAAGAGGCCATATTCAAGTGGTTTCTGCAGCAGCAAGCATTGGGAAGCTCCCTTTCAGGACTGACTGTTTGCAAAATCACAAAATTTCAGACAAGAATATCAACAGTTTGTGTTCATTTAAAGCTGGCTGCAGAATTTCAAGGCAAGGCACAGTGTTCAGGAGTTGAATTCAAGTAGTGAAAAACTGTCAGCAGACCAAAACGAGTAGAAAATTTTATTGAAAAATTCAAACTTAATAGAGAATCTTATGGCACTGAATTTTCATACAATGCAGATTAGATAGGCCTTGTTTGCAAGGCTTTGCCTGAGACAACTTTAGCTTCTAAAGGGGAAAGTAGTGCTCCTGGCAATAAGGTTAGTGGAAACCATGTTACCATGCTGAACTGTGCTAACTCTATGGGAAACCACAAAATACTACTCTGTTGATAAGAATATCTTTAACAAGAATCAACCAAAGGCCTGGATTACTGCTACTTTGTTTTACAAATGGTACAATTCAGTTTTCGTACTTGAAGTTTTTTTAAAAAAAAAAAAAATGCCAAAGCATCATAGGGAAGAAGTAAGGAAATTGATGTTAACTCTGGACAATGCATCCACTTATTGATCCACCCCACAGAAAGCCACCTTGATATACAAGACAGACGCTTCAAAACACTCTTTCTGCCACCAAACATAACAACATTGCTGCAGCAATAGCCCAACTGGTTATCGTAACTATCAAGAACATTATAGAAAACAACTGCTGAGGAAGCTTTTGAGACAAGATGGAAATGCAGAAGGCATTGAGGTGCATCACCAAAAACAGTTTTTTTTTTTTTTTTTTTTTTTTTTCATATTTGCCAAAGTCATAACCATAGAACACTTATGCATAAAAATGAGTTAAGAGTGACCACATGCCCAATCAATGGAAGGAAACAGACCTAAGAACTAGGACATCATATCGGAGAAAGGTCCAAAAAAATAAACTACAGATACAATGGAGGTCCTGAACTGAAGATTAAATGTCCTTTACCCTATAGCTATGACAGATACAAAGCAAAATGTGGTTGACACCCCCACGTAATTTGCTAAAACAGCCAATAACTCAATGGCAGACAGACAGTAGAATGTAAACAGTTAAAAAAGGGCATACGGTCAGGAAATGGCAGACCATCAAAGGTTGATTACAATGAGGATTAATGGTGGGGGATCACCACTAACAAATGGCAATGGCTAAAATGACAGTACCCAATAAGCAATCTATCTAAATGATCTCCTCACAGCGAGAGGGCCGAGAGGAGGTTGGCCAAGCTGTTGGGAGAGGTTTAATTCTCCAGAGCTTGCTTCCATGCAGAGAGGATCAGTGGTGATGCCAAAGTGACATCAGAGGCTGACAGGCGGCAACACAGATACCCTTGGAAGGAATGGAAGAGCTAGCAGGCCAAGTTAGGACGACTGTAGCCTTGGCAGTAGAGTCGGCAGCCTCATTTCCTGTCCAACCGATGTGAAGAGAAATCCACATAAATATCACAGCAGTTCCCTCAAGAGGGAGCAAGAGGAAGCCTTCTTGGATCCACTGCACTAAGGGATGGTCTGTGAACAGCACACAAAGATTCTGAAGGGCACTAAGAGAATTGGAGCAAAACCTTTTGTTGCTGGATGTACTGAGCAGCCTGATAGAGGGCAAAGAGGTCTGCTGTAAATACTGAGCAGAGTTCCAGTAGCAGATACCGAAAATGGGTGGTGTGAATGACAAAGACACACCTGACACCACGATCAGTCCAAGAGGCATTAGTGTACACGAAGGTACTGTAGCTAAATTACATGCGAAGTTGAGAAACTTACAGTGATACAATGAATATGGAGCAGTTTCCTTAGGATGTGAATGAAGTCCAAGATGAATATGGACTGGCGCATGAAGCCATGATCGTGAAGGGTTAACAGCAATTGGGAACGTGGCAGGTAGTGTGAAGTTAAGCCAGAAAAATAGCCGAAAGTGACTCTGGGAGGTAACAGACAAAATGGATGCATTCCATACTGGTGGTCAAGGGAGTCATCAAAGGAGGAGGCATAGGATGAGTGGCCGGGCATGGCATACGAACAGCATATGTATCCGCTGAGGAGAACATCATGATTCCCGGATAAAGGTGTCTGATTAGGCCAAACCATCACGTACCTTGAAAACTCAGTCTTTCAAAAATTCCTGAAGGAAATGGGGCAGGTGACCTCAGAAACCCCATGTGTATAGAGTACGGAAGATACCAGTCGTTCTGCAGGTGGTGTAGGCTTTTTCCAAATCAAAAAGCATGTCGACATTCTGGGATTTCCGCAGAAAACCATTCATGTAAAGGGTTGACAAAGTGACGAGGTGGTCAAGTGCAGAACTGCGTGCTCAAAATCCACATTGTGCAATGGTTAGCAGATTGTGAGATTCAAGCCACCATACCAAACGACCGTAAATCACATGTTCCATCATCTTGCAAACACAGCTGGTGATAGAAATGGGGCAGTAAATAGAAAGAAGGTGTTTGTCCTTAACGGGCTTAGGCACAAGTATGACAGTGGCTTCACGCCAGCATCTGGGAAATGCGCCCTCTGCCCATATGCAATTGTATGTACGAAGAAGAAAGTGCTTGACCGCAAGAGAAAGGTGCTGCAACATCTGAATGTGAACATCGTCTGGCCATGGGGTGGAGGTTCGGGATGAAGTGACAACTTTTAGATTAGTACCTGTTCCATAAATCATGAATACAACACTTCGTAATGATGTGGAACGTGTCAGGTTAATAAAAGGTGTCTATACGAGGTATTACATTACACAAAATATTACATCACACTAAATATTTTTAATACTTCTTTTTGGGTGGGGGTGGGGAAATTACCCACTTAATATATCCAAAAATTCATCTAATGAGTTGAAGGAGTTGCCAATCAGAAATTCTTTTAATTTCCTTTTACATGCTATATGGCCATCTGTCATACTTTTGATGCTATTAGGTAAGTGACCAAAGATTTTTGTGGCAACATAATTTACCCCCTTCTGAGCCAAAGTTAGATTTAATCTTGAGTAGTGAAGATCATCCTTTCTCCTAGTGTTGTAGTCATGTACACTGCTATTACTTTCGAATTCATTCGGATTGTTAACAACAAATTTCATAAGTTAATATATTTATTGTGAGGCTACAGTGAAGATCTCTAGCTCTTTAAACAAGTGTCTGAAGGATGATATTGGATGTGTTCCAGCAATTATTCTGATTACACACTTTTGTGCAATGAACACTCTTTTACTCAATGATGAGTTACCCCAGAATATGATTCCATACAAGAGCAGGGAATGAAAATAGGAGTGGTAAGCTAATTTACTGAGATGTATATTAAAAAAATTTGCAATGACCCAAATAGCATAAGTAGCTGAACTCAAACGTTTCAGCAGATCTTCAGTCTGTTTTTTCCAGTTCAACCCCTCATCAATGCATACCCCTAGAAATTTTGAATATTCTACCTTAGCTACCGATTTCTGATCGAAGTCTATATCTATTAATGGGTCATTCCATTTACTGTGTGCAACTTTATATACTGTGTTTTGTCAAAGTTTAATGAGAGTCCATTTGCAGCGAACCACTTAATGATTTTCTAAAAAACATCATTTACAATTTCATCAGTTAATTCTTGTCTGTTGGGTGTGATAGCTTGATCTAGCACCCTCATAGTAAAGGCAACAATGTAGCATTCATGATTCTGAGAGGAGAAGGGTGTATGAAATCTCTGCAAAATAGTGGCCTAAGGTGTTGGAGATAGCAGTAAGATCCAAAAGTCCACAATGGTGTCACCCGCTATGGTCAGGCCAGAAATTGGGGTCTGGACTTTGGTCCCAAAGAGCTGCTGGAGGTTGCCCCACAAGATGGAAGAGGCAGAGAAACTGTTGAAAGAACTAGCAACTGCAATCCAGCTAGCGTATCTGCTACCCCGAACTATTTGTAACAAATACAGTTCACCATTGTACAATGACAGTTCAAAATGTGAAGGGCATGACTCTGCCCATGAATCATGTTGCGGCATCCCTCAGTCCACCAAGCAACTGGGACATGGTGTGGTAAAGATGAAGTGCGATGTAGGAAACCTTCTGTGGTGGTAAGGATAACCTTTTAAGGCATTCTACCTGGTCATCAAAACTTGGGAACTGTTGTTCAGTGAAGGTTTCCAAGGAGTAGTACAGCCTCCAGTCAGCCTAAGAATGCTGCCAATTGAGTTTATATGTAGGTGGGATAAGAGTCACTAAATGGATATCACTTGGGAAATGGTCGCTCGAGTAAATGTCAGAGAGCTAACCACTTAAGACGATGGAGAAGCTGGGCAATGCTGAACAAGACGTCCAAATGGGAATATGTGTGCATGGAGTCAGAAAGGAACAATGAGTTGATTGAGAAGGTCAGCCAAGAGGGCACCTCTTGGTCAGGTTCTCAAAGAGCCCCAATGAGGATGGTGTGAATTAAAGTCTCTGAGCAGCAAAAAGGGAGTGAAGGATTTGATCAGTAAGCTGGAGGAAGTCTGCCCTAGAGACACCAAATGACAGAGAGGGATGTAACACTGCAAAGGGAAAAGGGGAAATGAGGAAGGGAAATGCGGACTGCAGTAGTGCACAGCTGAATGTTCATTGAGATGGTTTGACTACCAATGTCATTCTGGATGAGCAGCATGATTCCCCCATGAGATGGAGTGCCACCTTTGGGATCAAGGTCAAAGCAGATCAGAAGGAAATGCAAGAGGTCAAAGCAGTCACGAGAATGTAATTTTGTTTCTTGGAGGCAGAAAACAAGCAGATGCTTCGATTTCAAGAGCAGCCACGATTCTTCCTTACTGGATCTAATGCTGCAAACATTCTACTGGAGGAGAGTCATGATGGGAAAAGGGGAAGAGCGAACAAATGTCACTTCGGCAGCTGCTGAGTGTCAGCCTTCGAACACTCACTGGTACAGGGTCAGTGGCTGGAGGATCCTGTTCCACAAGATCTACAGAGACATCAGCATTTTCTCTAGGTTGGCCTGTGGATTCAAGGGCAGAAAAACAGTAGGCAGGGTGACTGGCAAAAATGGAGGCTGGCTGGGTGAGGGTATCACATGGCAACACCATTGAAGACGATCTCCGAATCAGGGAAGGAAAAGACCATTTGTCTTCAATTAATTTCTTTGAGCCTTTTTGACTGGCAGATGAAGACTCAGTTAATTGTCAGCTGGACGGACGCAACAAGTCTTCATGGGAGTGTTCCTCTTGTCCTTTCCTGCCAGTTGTGAAGCAGGAGATTTGACTGCTGGGGCGAAGATTTGGTGGCTTACTGCACATCTGTAGGAGAAGGAGACAGGGATTTTATGACTGCAATATGGAATTGGATGCCAGGGGTCAGTGTGGCCATGTCAGTTAGGGAGTAAGGCAAAGCAGAATTGAACTGTAAGTACCAAATTGTAAAACACAGGCTTTTGAATAGCCAACAACTTTCCAGCAACAGGGTAAGGTACATTTTTCCTTCACCTGAATCTCCTGGATGGCCTGCTCATTGAGGTACATGGGTCATTCCATGTCAGTTCAACCAGGGACTCCAGCTCATAGATTTGACTGAAATTCAGTACACTAATTCTACCACATGTGGAACACTCATGTACAAAGTATTAGTTTCCCCTGCCAATTAGTTCCAGAATTATGACTTGTGAAAGAAGGTTGCGTGACCCAGAAATTGCAACCCGCATCTGGCAATCTATCTTCAGACCCAACTTCAGGTCTTAATAACTTTGGAACTACTCCACACAGTCCAGCGAAATTTTTACAACCCAGTAACATCCATTTAGAGAACACACTCCATGAATCAAAACACCAGCAACATATTTCTGAGGGAAAATAAACATTCCAAAATGTGATTTAAAAAATGTAATACGTTAAAAGGTACATATTGTAGGTGCCCACTATGCCAAATATAATTCACTCAAAAGGGGTATAAATTTTTTGTGGTAAGCATAATATGGCCTAAACACACACAGAACTCATCATGCCCATATCAGTCACAAAAACTGAGTTACAAGCACACGAAAATATAAAAATTTGAAAAATTACCTGAAAAACATGGATTTTCGAAGTGTGGTAGCACTAAAGGGACAAGTGGTATCCAAGCCAAATTTCACACACTGCATAAGTAGACCATAATGATATATATCTCAAAATTTCAGCATGTTATTGCAAGACATTTGTGTACAATGGACGTTGACAGATGTATTTGGTGATGTGGCCATTTTTCTACAACACAATTTTGTAAAAACATATCGTAAACTGTTCTGCCTCTTCTTATCCTCTCCCACAACTGTTTAGTCACTAAGCAACAACATATAGACAGATTAACACAACATATCATTAATGTTTACTGCACTTTAACTGCTAAAAACCAGTTGATTGTGCTTCGAAGAGAAGTTCTCCCACACTTTAGCTACTGTACTCTGTACATTGAGTGGCAAATTTTACTGTCTTCCTGACAATGTGGTACGAACTGGAACTGTCATAAGAATATGTTCAAAAGGAATCCAACACCTGTCTGCCAAACATGGCCAATGAAATGATCTTGCTGGTCCTGCCAGTGCCATGAAGTTCACAAATACATCACATTCTGCTTCACAGCACTCTGAAACACATCCTAAGTACAATTTGTCATCATAAACAGCAATAACATAACAACCTGGTTGTATGTTGCTGCTTTTGCTTCTGAATCCTGAGTCAGACACACTGTGAAGACACATATTGTGCATGAACCTATGGTTATAACCGGACTGTCATCTCATCTGCACATTGTCAGAGTCTCCTGGAGAGAAGTGATGATGGCTCCTTGTACCTGCAACAGTTTGAACTTGTTCTAGTCTGCTTTTTAGCAACTCTTCAACTGATTTCACCTCATCTTTCGAAACATAGAATGATTGTATGCCAGATATATTTATCTGTACCCAGGTAAATAATTGAAGAGGTGTTAGAATGTGACCTTCTGTAGGGTGCTGCAGACCAGGTCGTGATGCCATGCACTTAATGGTACCACCAATACCATAACATACATTTTTACCATGAATTGTTGTGAAAAAATTCCATTCTGCGTGAATCTGAAAGTCACAGTAATGCATGCATAAATTTTTGAGATTTTTACAGTTTTTGTACTGACTAGCTCCCCCATCAGTGAAGTATTTCGCAAAATGTATGTGAGGCAGGTTGTTTTTCACATATGCCATGACAGTGAAAATGTGGGCATGAACTGCAATGGCATCTTGAATTAAACAGTCACGAAAAATGCACAGATTCATGACAGACACATCACATGATTCACCTCTAAAGTAAATTGCAAATGGCTGGAGAGTTGCTTAAATGTTGTCCCAATGATATCCTTGGATGGCATCTTGAACTATAAATGCATAATTTTCAGAAAAGTCTAGTATTACTATAATTTCATCTTGTTTCAAATTATCCTTACAAAACTGGAGATAAGCCGATTGTGCTGTTGCTGTGAAGCTGTGTGTGGTCAGTTTGTCCGTTTTTTGACAACACATTTCAATAAAATCTTCCACTGTACTTCGCTTTGTTTCAAGACTTGTGTGATCCATGTGTGTCCATTGTTTATAAGAAACAAGTTCATCGTCATCCATAAGGAGTTCACCATACAGTTTGTTATTCATGTGTTCTGCAAGATTTGCCTTACCAGGACACTTTTCACACCTGTGTATCATGCACTGGTAGGAACTGATGTCACACACTAGCAGCTTCATTGCACCTTTGTAATCCAGACCAGAATCCTTTATAGCAGTAAACATCAGCTTAGCATTTTGATGGGTCTCACATGCACAAACATTGTGTGTGCCCCTTGCACTTACAGGCACAACCCAGATTGAAAAAAGATGATAAACCTACTTTGGTGTTGGGATACTTTTCCTTGAATTCTACATATAGTTCTGATATGTTGCATAGCAACAGTCTTTTTTTTGCATCTGTACATGTACATTTACCATTTTCACTGTTACGTATTCTTTTTTTTTCCAGGCATTATTTGGCTGTAGTCATTATTTTCATAAAATTCCGACACTAGCACATTTATTTCTGAACTCAATTGCTTACCCTGAGCCTGCTGAAGTTGTGGAAGCACTCCTTGGGTTGCTTTTATTTTCCTAGCTTGCTTTACCATATGTGTAGAAACATTGAATTCCTTTGCAGTGTAGTCAATAGACCAGCTGGAAGGTGCAAGGGTAAGAATAGCTACTTTTTTCTGACGTGTGGATATGGCACATTTTTCTTTCAAATCGTGCACAATTTTGTCCAAATCAGAGCATTTCTGGCATGACTTCTGTTCCTTTGGAGCAGATAGTTCTTCCTCTTCTACCTTTAGTGTGTCAGCTATTTTGTGTTTTAATTCCATTTGAGCTTCTTGTAGTTTTCTTCTGCCATAGCTGGGCCTGTCTCTTTTCCCAACTTTGTGTGTCTTCATGGGAGAGAAACCAAGAGCAGTCACTGAAGCATTTAATTGCTCATCCACTGTGGTTGTAGGTGGCTGATACTTTTCGCCACTGTCATGTAAATTATCAGAATAATCTTCATTTTTTAGCAGTGTAACTCACCTGGAACATAACTTTTGTCCTGTTTTCATTTCTCTGAGGCTACACTTCACTATCTTCCTATGAATCCGAAATGGATCAAAACAACTTCATTGTAGGAAATAATACTTACCCAGAAAAACTTTCATATGATGATAACAAACACTAAAGTTTCCTGGAACTGTACTTCTTGTGCCCACAGGGTGTATCCCTGATCTCCATAGCAACAAATCTTGGTCCAATTCATCCAGATCATACACTACAAAGCAAATGCCACATTTCCTTCCATATGTTGTTTTATGACATTCAGATGCTTGTGCTCTACCAATACTGCAACTTGTTTGAACAAATGCACCACTAGTACACTCTTCTGCCTCCATACTGATTTTCCACAACAGTACTGACCAGTCTGAACTATAATCTTAAAAACATGAGTAACCTGTAATTGTTGCTTGTTTCCTTTGTTGTTCCTGCCTAACAATGACTCATTCTGTCCCAGAAAACTACCATTGTTTAACTTTGTGTTGCCTAATGATTCCCAACAATTGCTGCAGCTTTATCTGAAACAAGCTGTCTGCATCATCACTATTACTTGCTAAATCGTGTTAAAAGAAACGTAACCAAATACATATCTGTCAACTTTTATTGTACACAAATGCCTTGCAATAACAAGTTGAAATTTTGCCACATATTATATTATGGTCTACTTATGCAGTGTTTGAAATTTGGCTTGGATATCACTTGTCCCTTTTGTGCTACCACACTTCAAAAATCCATGTTTTACAGATAATTTTTCAAATTTTTGTATTTTCGTGTGCATGTAACTTTGTTTGTATGACTGATATGGGCAAGAGGAGTTCTGTGTGTGTTTAGGCCACATTATGCTTTTAAAAAAAACCTTTTTGAGTGAATTATATTTGGCATAGAGGGCACCTACAATATGTACCTTTTAACATATTACATTTTTTAATCACATTTTGGAATTTTTTATTTTCCTTCAGAAATATGTTGATGTTTTGATTTATAGAGTGTGTTCTCTAAGTGGATGTTACTGGGTTGTAAAAATTTCACTGGACTGTGTGGAATAGTTCCAAAGTTATTAAGACCTGAAGTTGGGCCTGAAGATAGATTGCCAGATGCGGGTTGCAATTTCCAGGTCATGTCACCTTCTTTCACAAGCCATAATTCTGAAACTAATTGGCAGGGGAACTTAAAATTTTGTACGTGAGTGTTCCACACTTGGTAGCATTGGTGTGCTAAATTTCAGCCAAATCTGAGACTATCAGCTGGAACATTTTCTCAAATTGCACCATGCCGTTGCAATTGATACAGCGGGGAGGAGGAGGTTGGCAATTACTCTTGTGAGCAACCCTACAACAAGTAACCAATTTGGCTCTGCTTTGACAGGACGTGGGAGTGTGTTTGCACCAGGCCTGGAGTGTACAGTTGGACCATGGTGACTTTATAGCCTGTTAATCTTTTTTTAATCTTTGATGGCAGCACAGCTCTATGAAACAGGAGAAAAAGAGTGCGTGTAGGCACCAAGTTTGCATCAACCTTTATCATTAACCGATGGACTGCAATGACGCCATGATCAGAGGGATAATTTTGGATTCCCCCCTCCCCCCTGTCAGACCATAAAGCAGCCAAGTGTAAATACTACTATGCGAAGAATGTAGCATTCGATGGGCCTCAACACAAACAGGACAGCCATGGAGTAGTGAAGCTGCAAGCAGTTGTTGGGCTTGAAAAGCACTATTTGTCTCCAAAAGCAGTTCTATTACGTAAACAACAGCAGTTTTCACAGGGCCTGCAACTGCATCAACACCTCTCTCAAAAATAAACGGATTAAGCATAGCAAAGGATTGACCTCCTTCAGTCCATGATAACACAAGGAACTGAGATGCAGCTGACAGAGTCTCTGAATCTTTAGCCTCTTTCCATTTATGTTTAGTAGACGAAGACTGAGATGGTGATTGGCTCATTGTGAGAAAATTCCCCATGATTGCTAGTGTCTCCAATGGCACACTACTTCTAACTGGGGTCCCTCAGAAGGGGGCTTACCTGCTTAAGGTAATTGTTTACACCTCATGTCTATTTCCCCAACTCCAGACAGAGAGACCAGTTGTCCCTCTCGGGACATGGCCTGTACTAGGGGGTACGTGTGAACCCCACCTGTTGACCCACGTCTGAGGATTATGCATTACCCAGTCACCTGTTAAGTGTCAAAAGCGTGAACCAGCATTCAATAGCACACAGGGAAGAATAAGAAATACAGGAACATCAAACGCTGTACATGAGGAAGGATAGGAGATGAAGAACCAAGAAAGAAAGAAAGAAACAGATGAGGGGCTGTTCCCGATGTCAGGCTATTAAAACCTCAGAACACATTCTGAAAAATATCCCAGACACATTCCCCAAGCGAGGGTAAAAAGAACAGAAGGGTAGACATGCAGCACAGAAAGGGAAGAGATCTTGTAAAGGCTGAGACCCTGTGGTGGCCAAGGAAGAACTCATCAAAGAGTGCAGAATTGGATTTAAAAGACTGCTCGTTCTTACATGGTGGTGTAAGCATAGGATGGTGAAGACAACCACTTTTTAAACAGCTTAGAATAAATGGAATGGTATTTCAAACAAAGATAAAAATAAGTGTGAAAAGGAAGAGGAAGAAAAAAAAGCAACAGAGGACAAAATGTCATATGTGGATGTAAGAAGGATTCTTTTGAAAATCACTGGATGTCCTATTTGCACTGCAGGAGATGTCGGTGAGTGGTTTGCTTGTAATTCTTTGGCCATCGGTGTCCTAACTCTCAGTGACAATGAAATCATTCAAAGTGTGAAGAAGAAACTAATCATCAGGAGGATGGCATTGACAATTAACTAGATGTGGGACCATCAGCTAGTGATGTGTTCGCATGGCTGGACACTGTGTTTAACACAGCTGGAGTAGCAGCCTGAGGTGACATATACAGCTGCTCACCATCAAGCAGATGTGAGACTTGGCTGCATGAAACCAACTGAAGAGAGTAAAACAGACTCTGACCAATATGCCCAAGAATTGACACTGTACAGTACTGTACAAAAAATTAAACAATATTGTTTTGTAGTCATCAGGATTAATATTACAGTAGAATGTATACACAAATTTAGATTTTTAAAAATAAAGAAGGGTCAATCCATATGAAGTGGTCCAGTGATGGTTGCTTGACCATTTTTAAATATTTTAATTTTTTTATATGTGATTGCTCTATAATTGAGAAGTTCAAAACAGTTTTTAAAAAATTTTACCTTTCACATTTACTGAATGGCAGCCATTTTCATTTGTAAGCGCATGATGACGTTTCGGTTTAGAGACGTTAGCAAAAATACAAATATCTCTGCACTTGGTGAAGTTACAACATTGAATTTGACATGATTGTTTTTAGAAAAGTGTCCTCTACAACATTGTGTATTACACAAAATCCCCTAAATTGAAAAATAATCAGTCAAAATAACCTCCAAAGTTTGGTATCCAAATTCTCACACATCAACTTTTTTGACCCCCCCCCCCCCCCAAAAAAAAAGAGTGATTTATGAGAGTACTTTTTTCCTATAGTTAGTTATCATAAACTACTAGCCTCATATAGAACAAGAACACTTACTAACGTTTCCTTAATGTTAATGAATTTCTGAAATTTGAAAATTTTCATTTTTTTGTAAATTTTTGGGTTAGTTATTTCAGGTGGGACTGAATATAAAAATATGATTTTTGCACAGTTTGTACACCTATATGATAGCAACGTACTGTAAAAATTTCATCATTGATATCTGACTGTGAACAAAGATATGAATTTTTGAAAATGAGGAGATAATTCACATTACTCTACAACTGATCTTATGGCTGTTGCCTATTTAAATGGTTCATTGTTTCATTGTAATAAAATGTAATTATGACATATATTTAGTTGACACTATCATCCAATATTCATTTAGTTTATTTATTTTTAATAATGCAATATTAAACAATAGGAGCTTTCAATTTTGTTCTATGGTAATAAAAATCCCATTTACGTTTAGGTTCACTGTCAATATAGAAGAACATTACTGCTGGGTGTGGCATTGTTGCAGTCAGTCTGTTCTGAAACCTCTGTTAGAGTGGATTTACATACTTCGTCGAGAGATTAGAATTTGTTATGTGCTTTGTTGTGTGTGTAATTTGTAATTAATTTTGAGAGAGATTAACTGGAATGCAATAACATGGATGACCAGTGCTCTTTTGTACAGATAGCAAGTGAAATGTGTCACAAAACAGTTTATGGTTCAGTTTCATTAAAATAGAAAAATGTCAATGACTTTGATGAAGTTAGAAAAACTTTGTTTAAATTTCAAGTAAGTTCTTCTGTAACTTCAGTGTGTGAGTATCATGAGAAGAAATATATTCTGAAATACAACCACATTTTTGGAAGAAAGTGCTGTGATCCACTTCAAGTTCATAAAAAGCCTATTACTAAAGGTTTGAGGGAAATAAAACTTGAACATTTGACCTTGTTATGTGAGACAAACAACTTCCAAAGTGAAACGTAATGCGAATCCTGGAAATTCCCTTTACCCAAATTGTTACTCAAAAATATTTGTTGTGAATCCAGAACCAGAATCATGTAACCTTGTTAATGACATTTATATTCCTAATGAGGAAGCTGCTAGCATATTGGATTTTGCTTGTTCTAATTTAGACGTATCTCCTGCTTCAAAAATAATAAAATTAAGTAGCAGGAAAAGAAAAGCAGCTATTGAAAATAAGGTACAACAAATATCAGACAAAATTAGAAAAAACTTGGACTCGTGCTTAAATAACACAAATACCAATATAATTTCTAAAGAAGAAAACCTACCACCAGCATCATCTGACACTGAATATTTGAGCTGAATAGAGAAATTAAAAATTAAATGTTCAGTGACATATAAATAGGAAAAATTTTAAATTTTAAGTTTGCTCCTTGACTCATGGTCAAGAGAAAAAATAGTTCATGAATTCAACATTTCTCACCGTTTGGTTAAACTAACCCGAAAATTAGTGAAAGACCAAGGCATTCTTCCATTTTTAGGAAAGAAGAAAGAAGTAGGTATAGGTGAAGAAACAATTGAAAAGATCCAGCAGTTTTTTTCAAAGATGTTGAAAACCATGGACCTTGTCGTCGGTGGGGAGACTTGCATGCCTCAGCGACACAGATAGCCGTACTGTAGGTGCAACCACGATGGAGGGGTATCTGTTGAGAGGCCAGACAAACGTGTGACAGCAGCCTTTTCAGTAGTTGCAGGGGCAACAGTCTGGATGATTGACTGATCTGGCCTTGTAACACTAACCGAAACGGCCTTGCTGTGCTGGTACTGCGAACGGCTGAAAGCAAGGGGAAACTACAGCCGTCATTTTTCCCGAGGGCATGCAGCTTTACTGTATGGTTAAATGATGATGGTGTCCTCTTGGATAAAATATTCTGGATGTAAAGTAGTCCCCCATTCAGATCTCCAGGCAGGGACTACTCAGGAGGACGTTATCAGGAGAAAGAAAACTGGCATTCTATGGATCGGAGCATGGAATGTCAGATCCCTTAATCGGGCGGGTAGGTTAGAAAATTTAAGAAAGGAAATGGATAGGTTAAAGTTAGATATAGTGGGAATAAGTGAAGTTCGGTGGCAGGAGGAACAAGACTTCTGGTCAGGTGACTACAGGGTTATAAACACAAAATCAAATAGGGGTAATGCAGGAGTAGGTTTAATAATGAATAGGAAAATAGGAATGCGGGTAAGCTACTACAACCAGCATAGCGAACACATTATTGTGGCCAAGATTGATACGAAGCCCATGCCTACCACAGTAGTACAAGTTTATATGCCAACTAGCTCCAGAGATGATGAAGAGATTGGTGAAATGTATGATGAGATAAAAGAAATTCAGACAGTGAAGGGAGACGAAAAATAGTCATGGGTGACTGTAACTCGATAGTAGGAAAAGGAAGAGAAGGAAACATAGTAGGTGAATATGGAATGGGAGGGAGGAATGAAAGAGGAAGCCACCTGGTAGAATTTTGCACAGAGCATAACTTGATCATAGCTAAAACTTGGTTCAACAATCATAAAAGAACGTTGTACACATGGAAGAAGCCTGGAGATACTGACAGGTTTCAGATAGATTACATAATGGTAAGACAGAGATTCAGGAACCAGGTTTTAAATTATATGACTTTTCCATGGGCAGACGTGGACTCTGACCACAATGTATTGGTTATGAAGTGTAGATTAAAACTGAAGAAACTGCAAAAAGGTGGTAATTTGAGGAGATGGGACCTGGATAAACTGAAAGAACCAGAGGTTGTAGAGAGCTTCAGGATGAGCATTAGGGAGCGATTGACAAGAATGGGGGAAAGAAATAAAGTAGAAGAAGAATGGGTTGCTTTAAGAGATGAAACAGTGAAGGTAGCAGAGGATCAAGTAGGTAAAAAGAAGAGGGCTAGTAGAAATCCTTGGGTAACAGAAGAGATACTGAATTTAATTGATGAAAGGAGAACATACAAAAATACAGTAAATGAAGCAGGCAAGAAGGAATACTAACGTCTCAAAAATGAAATCAACAGGAAGTGCAAAATGGCTAAGCAGTGATGGCTAGAAGACAAATGTAAGGATATAGAGGCGCATATCACTAGGGGTAAGATAGATGTTGCCTACAGGAAAATTAAAGACACCTTTAGAGAAAAAGAACCACTTGCATGAACATCAAGACCTCAGATGGCAACCCAGGTCTAAGCAAAGAAGGAAAAGCAGAAAGATGGAAGGAGTATATAGAGGGTCTATACAAGGGCGATGTTCTTGAGGACAATATTATAGGAATGGAAGAGAATGTAGATGACAATGAAATCGGAGATATTATACAGCGTGAAGAGTTTGAAAGAGCACTGAAAGACCTAAGTCGAAACAATGGCCTCGGAGTAGACAACATTCCATTAGAACTACTGACAGCCTTGTGAGAGCCAGGCCTAACAAAACTCTGCCATCCAGTGAGCAAGATGTATGAGACAGGCAAAATACCCTCAGACTTCAAGAAGAATATAATAATTCCAATCCCAAAGAAAGCAGGTGTTAACAGATGTGAAAATTACTCAGTTATCTGTTTAATAAGCCACAATTGCAAAATACTAACAAAAATGCTTCACAGAGAAATGGAGAAACTGGTAGAAGCTGACCTCAGGGAAGATCAGTGTGGATTCCATAGAAATGTTGGAACACGTGAGGCAATACTGACCCTACGACAGATCTTAGAAGCTAGATTAAGGAAAGGCAAACCTACATTTCTAGCATTTGTAGACTTAGAGAAAGCTTTTGACAATGTTGACTGGAATACTCTCTTTCAAATTCTGAAGGTGGCAGGGGTAAAATACAGGGACCAAAAGGCTATTTACAATTTTTACAGAAACCAGATGGCAGTTATGAGAGTTGAGGTACATGAAAGGGAAGCAGTGGTTGGGAAGGGAGTGAGACAGGGTTGTAGCCTATCCCCGATGTTATTCAATCTGTATATTGAGCAAGCAGTAAAGGAAAAAAAAAAAAAGAAAAGTTCTGAGTAGGAATTAAAATCCAAGGAGAAGAAATAAAAACTTTGAGGTTTGCCGATGACATTGTAATTCTGTCAGAGACAGCAAAGGACCTGGAAGAGCAGTTGAATGGAATGGACAGTGTCTTGAAAGCAGGGTATAAAATGAACATCAATAAAAGCAAAATGAGGATAATGGAATGTAGTTGAATTAAGTCGGTCAATGCTAAGGGAATTAGATTACGAAATGAGACACTTAAAGTAGTAAAGGAGTTTTGCTATTTGGGAAGCAAAATAACTGATGATTGAAGTAGAGAGGATATAAAATTTAGACTGGCAATGGTGAGGAAAGCGTTTCTGAAGAAGAGAAATTTGTTAACATCAAGTAGCCATGTATGGAAGAGTAACATTGACGATAAATAGTTTAGACAAGAGGAGAATAGAAGCTTTCAAAATGTGGCGCTACAGAAGAATGCTGAAGATTAGATGGGTAGATCACATAACTAATGAGGAGGTATTGAATATAATTGGAGAGAAGAGAAATTTGTGGCACAACTTTACTAGAAGAAGGTAGGGCATATTCTGAGGTATCAAGGGATCACCAATTTAGTATTGGAGGGCAGCGTGAAGGGTAAAAATGGTAGTGGGAGACCAAGAGATGAATACACTAAACAGATTCAGAAGGATGTAGGTTGCAGTAGGTACTGGGAGATGAAGAAGCTTGCACAGGATAGAGTAGCATGGAGAGCTGCATCAACCCAGTCTCTGGACTGAAGACCACAACAACAACGAAAACAGTAGAATGTGCCCAGGTTGCAAAGATAGCAAAGGAGTTGTTATAAATGGAGTTAAAGTAACAAAGCAGAAATGACTAGTGCTGTCAAATTTAAATGAACTTTATATAGCTTTCAAAAATTCTCATCCTGAATACAAAATTGGAAGAGCAAAATTTTGTGACCTCCGCCCTAAGTGGTGTACTCTGGCTAGATCCTCAGGGGAAACACTCCGTATGTGTATTCTTTATATCATCAAAATGTGAAACTGATGACTGCAGGTCCAAAACTCAGTGATCTTAACTATAAAGAGTTACTAGGTTTAATGGTCTGTGACACTAACAGTTATGGCTGCACGATGAGTTAGTGTAACAAATGCCCTGGTAAGGAAACATTTATTGAATTGTTTCATGAATATGATGAGGGAAAGCCAGACAGTATTACCTTCAAACAGTGGGTCACAACTGACAGGGCAGAAATGATAATAGTGGTTAAATGTTAGGGAGAGTACTTGGAATTTTTAATTGATAACTTACAAAAACTCGTTTCTAAAATTCAAAGTAAGTTTTTGAAGACAAAGAGCACAACTTCATGAAACTGAATGCATAGTGCTAGCTTATTTTGCAGAAAATTTTACATTTGTGATTCAGGATGCAATATAAGGGTACCACTGGGTCAATGACCAGGCAACAGTGCATCCATTTATTCCATACTTTAAAAATGAGAAAGATGAAGTTCGCAGTTCTTCAATTTGCATTCTAAGTGACTACTTGGAGCACAACACTTTGGCTGTACGTGTGTTCCAAAAGAATGTCATACATTACATAAAAGAAAATTTTCCGAAGGTTGAGAAGCTGATATACTTTTCAGATGGAAGTGGTAGTCAGTATAAGAACAAAAAGAATTTTTCAAATCGGTGCAAGCACAAAGTTGGCTATGGGTTGGAGGCTGAATGGCACTTTTTTGTATCTTGCCATGGTAAAAATGCATGTGATGGAGTACGAAGTACAACAAAACATCAAGTAAGTAAAGCCAGCCTACAAAGACCAACCACAGACCTAATTCTCACAGTACAGGACACATATGTCTTTTGCAAAGATAATATTAAAGGCATTACCTATTTTCTGATCAAGAAAGAAGAAATGGTTCTGCATGTGAAAACAACACTTCAAACCACATTTGAAAACTGTACAGCAATAAAAGGAAAAAGGCATTTCCACAAATCCCTTGGCATTGCAGAAAACTTAGTTCAATGACATGTAACATCAGAAACCAAAATTTATGAGGATAATTGAGTCAGTAAAATTACATCTCTGTCTTTATCGTTGAATGACATAGTGCCACGTGTGTATGATGGACAGTGGTGGCTTGCAGATGTTCAAAGAATAAGTTTTTACCACCCTGCTGGCCCAAGAACATCATTCAAGAAATCTACTAGTGACAAAGTTTGGATACCAATGAAAAATATTTTAAGGAAACTTTCAGTGCTTGAACTTACCACAGCGACTTGGAGGTCTTATTCTGTATCACAGAAGCGGTCTGAAGAGATAAGTGTTCTTAACACTCACTGTTTAGTAACAGTCACATCTCGAAGGATGTTAACTGAAAATCTTTATTCTGAGTATGTCAAAGTAATATACATGTTAAATTCAATGATGTTTCCACTTTCTGTATATAATTCAGTGTTTCCACTTTTTGTATATAATTCAGTACCTTACTTCAATAATAACTGATTACATCCTGCCAATATCGCACATAAATAGGCAACAGCTGTAAGATCAGTTGTAGAGTTATTTGAATTATCTCCTCATTTTCAAAAATTTGTATCTTTGTTCACAGTCAGATATAAATGTTTATATTTTTACAGTACGTTGCTGTCATATAGGTGTACAAACTGTGCAAAAATCACACTTTTACATTCAGTCCCACCTGAAATAACTAACCCAAAAATTTACAAAAATGAAAATTTTCAAATTTCAGAAATTCACAAAAATTAAGGAAACATTTCTAAGTGTTCTTCTTCTATATGAGACTAGTAGTGTATGGTATCTAACTAAAGAAAAAAGTATTCTCATAAATCACTTCTTGTTTGTTATTTTTGGGCCTAAAAAGTGGATTCTTGAAAAATTGGACACCAAACTTTGGAGGTTATTTTGACTGGTTATTTTTCAATTTAGGGTATTTTGTGTAATACACAATGTTTAGAGGACACTTGTCTAAAAACAATCATGTCAATTGCAATGCTGTAACTTAACCCAGTGCAGAGATATTTATATTTTTGCTAACGTCTCTAAACTGAAAGATCGTAGTGCACTTACAAACGAAAATGGCCACTGTTCAGTAAAGGTGAAAGGTAAAATTTTTTTAAAAACTGTTTTGAACTTCTCAATTATAGGGTAATCACCTATACAAAAATCAAAATACTTAAAAATGGTCAATCAACCAACTTAATTTTTATTGGACCACTTCATTTGGATTGACCCAGAAATAAAAAAATGACCTGTCTTCCTGATTTATCCTATTATCTAGATTGGGTACAGTCCCAAGTCATCTGGATAACTGTTTCAAGTTCTAAAATACTATTATTTTTTTCTCTTAACAGTAGCATTTGATGGAATGATATTAATTACATCATAATAAATTTTGTAAAGAATACTTGACATCAATCTAGCAGTGGTCCAAAACATATATATTTCATGAAAATAATGTAGTTTGATTTGTTATTAATTGTAAATGCCACAATCAAGCACAAAATTATTAATTAGTTTAATTAATATATATTAGCTTTACTAGCTGCAATTTGATAAATTGATCATGACCGAAGTCTTATATCAAGCACAGTATATGACTTGACATACTGAAAACATCTTAGCTCCTGTATGTTTAACATTTTTGAAGACAGCCTGTAACAGATAATGAAAACTTTTATCTTTTTGCATTTGGAACAATTAATCAGGAAGGAAATTACTCTAACAACAACTTCATCCATTCACCAGTTACACCTCCCCCCTCCACACACATTGATGCACCCATCCCCAGTCATTTCGGTAAATATCTAATAACATAACAGCCATTGTTTATGCTGAATCAATGTAACAAAGTTGTGTGGACTTTTGCTAGCATCTTCTTCATCTTCATCTACAGCAACATCTAGGTACATACTCTGCAAGCCACAATATGGTGCGTGGTGGAGGGCACCTTGTACCACAGCTAATCATTTCCTTTCCAGTTCCACTTGCGGATAGAGCAAGGAGAAAAATGCCTGTCTATATGCCTCCACATGAGCCCTAATTTTTTGTATCTTATCTGCATTGTCCCTATGTGTAATGTATGTTGGCAGCAGTAGGATTGTTCTCAAGTCAGCTTCAAATGCCATTTCTCTAAACTTTCTCAGTAGTATTCTTCAAAATGAATGTCTTCTGATTGAACCTAATAGTAAAAAATCTAGCAGCTCACTTCTGAGTTGCTTTGATGTCTTCTTTCAATCTGACCTGAGACAGACCCCAAATGTTCATGAATAGGTCACACCAGCATTCTACACTCCTGGAAATTGAAATAAGAACACCGTGAATTCATTGTCCCAGAAAGGGGAAACTTTATTGACACATTCCTGGGGTCAGATACATCACATGATCACACTGACAGAACCACAGGCACATAGACACAGGCAACAGAGCATGCACAATGTCGGCACTAGTACAGTGTATATCCACCTTTCGCAGCAATGCAGGCTGCTATTCTCCCATGGAGACGATCGTAGAGATGCTGGATGTAGTCCCGTGGAACGGCTTGCCATGCCATTTCCACCTGGCGCCTCAGTTGGACCAGCGTTCGTGCTGGACGTGCAGACCGCGTGAGACGACGCTTCATCCAGTCCCAAACATGCTCAATGGGGGACAGATCCGGAGATCTTGCTGGCCAGGGTAGTTGACTTACACCTTCTAGAGCACGTTGGGTGGCACGGGATACATGCGGACGTGCATTGTCCTGTTGGAACAGCAAGTTCCCTTGCCGGTCTAGGAATGGTAGAACGATGGGTTCGATGACGGTTTGGATGTACCGTGCACTATTCAGTGTCCCCTCGACGATCACCAGTGGTGTACGGCCAGTGTAGGAGATCGCTCCCCACACCATGATGCCGGGTGTTGGCCCTGTGTGCCTCGGTCGTATGCAGTCCTGATTGTGGCGCTCACCTGCACGGTGCCAAACACGCATACGACCATCATTGGCACCAAGGCAGAAGCGACTCTCATCGCTGAAGACGACACGTCTCCATTCGTCCCTCCATTCACGCCTGTCGCGACACCACTGGAGGCGGGCTGCACGATGATGGGGCGTGAGCGGAAGACGGCCTAACGGTGTGCGGGACCGTAGCCCAGCTTCATGGAGACGGTTGCGAATGGTCCTCGCCGATACCCCAGGAGCAACAGTATCCCTAATTTGCTGGGAAGTGGCGGTGCGGTCCCCTACGGCACTGCGTAGGATCCTACGGTCTTGGCGTGCATCCGTGCGTCGCTGCGGTCCGGTCCCAGGTCGACGGGCATGTGCACCTTCCGCCGACCACTGGCGACAACATCGATGTACTGTGGAGACTTCACGCCCCACGTGTTGAGCAATTCGGCGGTACGTCCACCCGGCCTCCCGCATGCCCACTATACGCCCCCGCTCAAAGTCCGTCAACTGCACATACGGTTCACGTCCACGCTGTCGCGGCATGCTACCAGTGTTAAAGACTGCGATGGAGCTCCGTATGCCACGGCAAACTGGCTGACACTGACGGCGGCGGTGCACAAATGCTGCGCAGGTAGCGCCATTCGACGGCCAACACCGCGGTTCCTGGTGTGTCCGCTGTGCCGTGCGTGTGATCATTGCTTGTACAGCCCTCTCGCAGTGTCCGGAGCAAGAATGGTGGGTCTGACACACCGGTGTCAATGTGTTCTTTTTTCCATTTCCAGGAGTGTATGTGTAATCACCTTTACAGATGAACCAATTTTCCTAAAATTCTCGCAATAAACTGAAGTCAACCATTCACCTTCCCTATCACATTTCTCACACACTTCTTCCATTTCATATCACTTTGCAATGCCACACCAAAATATTTAAATGATGAAATGATGTTACTTTGTCAATCAGGATACTACTAATGCTGCATTTTAACACTGCAGGTTTATTTTTCTTTAACTTTAAGAGCCAGCTTCTATTCATCACACCAACTACAAATTTTGTCTAGATCATCTTTTATCAACCTTCAGTCACTTATCTTTGACACCTTCCTGTACACCCCAGCACCGTCAGCACAACTGCAGATTGCTGCCCCCCCCTGTCTGCAGATCATTTACTTACATAGCAACAGTACTATCACACTTCCCTCGGGCACTCTGTCTCCAATGAACACTCGCTATAGACGGCAATGTACCGGGTCCCATTACTTAAGACGTACTGATTTGTGGATATGAGCTTTTCGGTCTCTAGGAAATTTATTATGTTTGAACTCAGAATACGCTCTCGAATTCTGAACCAATGTTAAGGATATTGGTCTGTAATTTTGCAGGTCCATTCTTTTGGCACTTTGCGCTGGCCAAGAGGTTTGTGATAAGTGCAGACTATGTAAGGGGCCAATCATGTAGAGTACTCTTTGCAGAACTGAATTGAGATTCCATCCATACCTGGTGACTTATTTATTTTCAACTCTTTCAGTTGTTTCTCTACTAGAGGGATGCTTATTACTATATCATCCATACAGGACTCTCTGCATTGGTTGAATGACAGTATGTTTGTACAATCTTCCTATGTGAACAATTTCTTAAATTTGGAATGTAAAACCTTGGCCTTCCCTTGGTTGTCTTCTACTACCAAACCAGACAGGTCAGTGGGTGACTGAATGGAAGCCTCAGACCCACTTAGCGATTTTACATTGGACCATAATTTTTTCCGCCAGATCTTTAGCCAAGGAATGACAGTGGTAGCTGTTGTATGCTTTGCACACAGATCTGTGAATCCTCCTTTGAACCGAGAGTGCAACGGCCTTTGCTTCCTCAGCATTTTCCAAATTTTGTTATTAAACCACAATGAGTCTTCTTCGTCCTTAATCCACTTACTAGACACATAATTGTCCAGAGCGCAATTTACAATCTGTTTAAACTTTGCACACAATTTCTCTAAGACCATAATTTAGGAACTATATGATTCCAGTTCAATGTCCAAGTGAGATGCTAACAATTATATATGAATATAGTAACTGTTCTTGAAAGAACAAAAGCCATTGATGACCGTGCAGCTTCTCTAGAATAAATGATAATTAATTGAAACCTTTAGCTGCAGACAGGTGTTTTTGATATACCTCGATGGGGACAGTTGACAATGTGCGCCCCGGCCGGGACTCGAGCCCGGGATCTTCTGCTTACATGGCAGACACTCTGTCCATCTGAGCCACCGAAGACATAGATGAACAGCGCGACTGCAGGGACTTATCCCTTGCATGCTTCCTGTGAGACCCACATTCCCAACTGTCCACAATCTACATACATACGTAATTTACTTAATAGATATTTGGCCACCCACTCATTACTGCAGTCACGCTATTCATTTGTGTCCTCAGTGGCTCAGATGGATAGAGCGTCTGCCATGTAAGCAGGAGATCCCGGGTTCAAGTCCCGGTCAGAACACACATTTTCAACTGCCCCATCGAGGTATATCAAAAACAACTGTTGGCAGCTGAGAGTTTCAATTAATTATCATTTATACTAACAATTGCTTATCTGCTCTTTCTAGCAGTAATACTCTCTTAACCCTCTTGACTGCTTTATTAACCTTCATAACCATATTCGCTTTGATGACATCATGATCATTAATCCCATCTCTATACTGACGCCATCGATACAGTCCCGCTTGCTTGCAGCTACACTGTCCAAGATACTTGATGCAATTGGTATCTGGTTTTTTAATCCTCTATATCTATCTATCAACAGACAGCAGATCTTAATGATTGATTGAGGGGGCTTTGGGACTAAATGGCGATTCAAAAATTACTTCCTTAAGATGGAGGTGTTCGCTAAAAGTGGACGGATCCAGTCAGAGGGGTCAAACTATAAAATGAGGAAGCTAAAAACACACACAGTAGAAGGCACAAAGGGGTAGGTCAAATCTAAAAATTGGAAAAACAGAAGGATAAAAGAGTGGTATGTGCAAGGGGAAGTGGTCATGGCTCTTAGACCCACAAAATGCGATGAGAGGTCCCAATCACAACCACCCTGCCCTGCTCCAGGAGTAAAGCAAAACCTTATAACGAAAAATAAAAACCATTTCATGGAGGAAACTAATGACCACTTCTACCATCCATGAATCATCTTCTAATATTTATGACGAAGGGAGAAAAGAAGGGGACATTCCACCAATATATGGGGTTCCATCAGTCTGGCTCCACAGCCACATTGTGGGGATGGCTCCATACACAAGAAAAAACAATGGGTGACCCTAACATGACTGATGTGTAAACGTTGTAAGACTGTGGACACCTTCTGAGAGGAGTGGAAGGTAGAGTGCCAAACTGCAGCTGTCTCCTAGACTGTGCAGAATTTATTACTGTGAGCAGTAGCACACCAAATGTCACTCCACTTCTGGGAAAAGAGAGATCTTCTGCATATCTGCACTGGGAATCATGAAAGAAAATGGGTCAAGTATCTGCCTCTCTAGCCAAACGGTCAGCCAGTTCATTCCTTGGGATGTCCACATGACTTGTGATCCAGAGAAAGACAACTGAGCCAATGCCAGAGAGGTGATCGTGGATAACAGCGACAAAAGGGTGATGAGAGTAGCATCGGTCAATAGTCCACAGACTGCTCATTGAGTCAGTACATAATAAAACACTGTGGAGGTAGGCATGAGTAACAAAATGGAGTGTCCTGCTAATGGCTATCACCTCTGCTCTGAACACAGTACATGATGCTAGCAGTAAATGGTGTTTCATCCCAGTAGGAGATGTAAAAGCGTATCCTGTCTTATCTATCATTTTAAATCAATCAGCATAGAAGATGGTAGCACCCTGGAACTCTTCAAGGCCAGAACATACAAGACACTGGAATATTGGATGGGGAACAGAGACCTTAGGACACTGGAATAGGTGGGTCCTAATCCATCGTATAGGCATCATTGAAGAGGAGGACGTGGGGTGGTGGGGCTGCAGGAGGAATTACATGGTGTACAGTCCAGTGAGTGGAGATCCCAACAAAGGGAAGTGAGACTCATTCAAACTGGCAATCCCACTCGAGGGCGGGTATCAGGAGGGAGACATCCTTCATGGGCAAAGATGAAGGGGTACATGGAATCGTTGAATGGTAATTGTTTAAGAACCTTAAAGTTGGCTCCATCCTATTTGTAGAGGGGGAATACCACATCTGAGAGGAGACTGTCAAGAGAACTAGTGCAAAAGGCACCAATAGCCACATGCCCCCCATAATGATGAACAGGCTCGAATAGTTTCTAAGTAGAAGCAGTCACTACGACGTAAGCCTGACAATCATAATCTGGTCTGGACAAAACCAGAGTGCAGTAAAGATGGAGAAGAGTAGCTCGGTCTGCACCCTAAGATGTGTGGGATAGGAGGCAAAAGCATTAAGCTTCCCCATGCAGGTAGTCTTCAGGTGGCGAATAAGGGGTAGCCACATTAGCTTTTTATCAAAAATAATGCCCAAGAAATGGGACTGTGCTACACTATTCAGGCACAGGTTGCCTAAATAAAGTTCTGGATTGGTGTGTACTGTGGGTTGATGGCAAAAATACATAACCTGCATTTTGGAGGGAGAAAACTGGAAGCCATGGGATAGGGCCCATGCAGAGGCCCACTCGATGGCATCTTGGAGCTGGCGTTCAGCAGGTGCTACTGAGTGGGAGCTGCACCAGATGCAAAAATTTTCAGCACACAACATCAGTATAACCAGAGACCCAACAGGGGTTACAAAGCCCATTGATAGACTGTGACACTTAACACAGAACCCTGTGGAATGCCATTCTCCTGGATCCGAAGGGTGCCGAGTGAAGTGCCAACTCGAGCTCCGAAGGGCCAGTGCGATAAAAATACATGGATAAAATTTGGAAGGAGGCTGCAAAAGCCCCAGTCATGGAGGCTAATTAAAATGTAATGGCACTAAGCCAAGTCATATGCCTCGTATGTCAAAGGTGGTCAGACACGGTGTCAGCATTTGGCAAAAGCCTGTCAGATTGCAATTTCCATTATGAGTAAATGGTCAGTTGTACATCATCCTTCTCAGGAACCACAGTGATATAGGGACAAAAGGCCCAGAGATTCGAGTATCCAACATAATCTAAAGCTAACCACCCTCTTGAGCGGTTTACGAAGGAAATTGGTCATGCTAATCGGTCGGTAGCTGTCGAGAGACATTGGGTTCTTCCCGAGCTTAAGTATGGGGATAACTATGCTGTCTTGCCATTGGAAGAGCCAAATGTAGTTGAAGACCCTGAGTAGAGTGAGTGTAATCTGGGCCTCGCACCAAGTTCTGTGAAGAGGTACGAGACTGCAAGAATTCCAATTCAGTGAAGGGTTCATTATAGGCTACAGTTTGGCATGGGTTGAAACAGAGGGGAGGGGCTTCTACAACTTCTTGTTTCTGCTGGAGAAAGGTAGCAGAATAGGAAGAGGATGCTGATGCTGCCCCAAAGTGTGTCGCTAGGTGTTCTGCAAGGACCGATAGATCAGCACACAGTGCACCTTGGAGGATAAGATCCAGAACGGTTGATTGTCACTGGTAGCCCAGAAGGCTATGGAGCTTGGACTAAACCAGGTAAGAAGAGGCATATGTCCCCAGGGAGGAAAGATAGTGCTCCCAGAATTCCTTTTTACCGTGCTTAATAAGTTAGCAAGCCTTAGCATGGAGACACTTAAAAGGTTAGTCTGTGAAGAGTGTCGTTTAAATTGTTGCAGCATCCTTGGTGGTTCTGGATGGTAATTGCTATGTCCTTGGTCCACCACGGTACTGGTCGACAACGAGGGGAACCTGTTGATAGCGGATAGCAATGCCAGCAGCATGAAGAATAGTGTCAGAGAGTCTTGCATGACTGCATAAATGCAGTCCATGAGAGAGGTGTTGAAGTGCACAGCAGATGTATATAAAGGCTGACTGGCTCTGCAGAATGCTCAATGAAGGGCCTGTCTGCCTGATGACAGGAGGAAAATGACAGAGTGGTCACTGTCACAAAGATCATCATGCCGTGACCAGTGCAGTGAAGCCATGAGAGCAGGGCAGGAGATTGTGAGATTGATGGCAGAAAAGGTGCCATGAGCAGCACTGAAGTGCGTAGGAGACACAAATTGAAGTGTGTAATAATCACAATTAGAAGACCCCTACTCATCGAAGAGGCACTCCCCCACAGAGGCTGGTGTACACTGAAGTCCCCAAGGGGGAGGTACGGGGGTGGGAGTTGCTGCACTAACGTAGGCAGTTCAACGTAAGAAAGTGGCCTACCTGTAGGGAGGTAAATGTTGCAGATGGTGATTGCTGGGGTCGTTTGCATTTGTATTGCTATTGCTTCCTTCCAGGTCAACACAAAGGGGGAGCCAGGCACTAATGACACTGGTGCAAACCAAAGTGCAGACCAGTCCAGGTACTGTCTTGGGGCTGGCACAGTTCCAACAGAATGCCCAATAACTATGAAACATTGAATAGTGGTCATCACAGAAGTGCATTTCTTGAATAGGAAAACAGAATGCAGAATAAGAGGAAACAAGTTGTTGTATTTCAGCAGGTGATGGTAATAACCATTGCAATTCCACTTGATTATCGTGTGGTGAGAGTCCATGTTACACATAAACAAGCTGAGGGGAGGTTACGTCATAGGTTCAGTGATCATCACTGACAAGGATGAGACGACATCCATAAAAACTGGGTTTGATTCAGAGTGAGTAGGGGGAGTCAAGCTCCACAGGATGCCGAGGAAGCCTCGTCCTTGGACTTGTGCTTCTTCTTCCTCTTCCTCGGAGGGATTAGTGTTATCAGTGAAGGAACAGACTGCAATAATGTCCTGACTGAACAGGAAGCATGCAGCTTTGGGGCTGAGTGTGGGTTCCTCGTCTGACCAAAGATTGTAGGCTTCCTATCTTGGGAACAGTGGGGCCAGAGAAGAGCATTTCATCTCTGGCCGAAAACGAGGAGGAGGAGGAGGAGGAGGAGGAGGAGGAGGAGGAGGAGGAGGAGTGGTTCCTTGATGGGAAGGGACAGGAGCCACAGGGAGGACTGGGAGGAAAGGGAAAGGGGAAGTGCGGAAGATAGGGAGAGGAGAGGGGGAAAGGACCATGGTAAGGAAGATGTGGAAGGGAGAAAGAATGTAACAGACACAAAAGTAGAGGACATCAACACAGGGTGGACTCAGTCATATTTTTGACAACTCTCAGTATATGAAAAATGATCAATGGACTTGTACTCTTAGATCTTCTTTTCTTTCTTGTAAGCTGGGAAACCTGGAGACTTTGGAGAGTGGCGGTCATGACAATTTACACAAACAGGTGGCTGAACACAGGGGCTTCCCTCATTGAATGGGTGTGCACAGTCATCACACAGAGGGTCTGCCATACAGTGGAAAGACATATGCCTAAAATGCAAAAACCAAATGCACCTCATGGGTGGTGGAATGCATGGCTCCATGCCACATCGGTATCACATAACCTTGATCTTCTCCAGGAGTGTATCTCCCTCAAAAGCCAGAATAAAGGCACCAGTATCAGTGCAGTTGTCTTTACAGCCCTTCTGCTGTTTGAGAACGGCCAGATATTTGCAGCTTGATAAGCTTCATGTGCCAAGCATCTGGCCTGACACCACCCACTCTGACCAGGGGCTCTCCAACTGGGTGCCACCCAGCCACAGCAAGGGCCGTCAGGCACAGCGGCCATTGCTGGGAGTTCCAGTGCTCCATAATGACGAACAACCACTCCTTGGCATAATGGGGACGCAACAGCTCTGGTATCAGTAGTGCAAACTGTGTGTTGTCGAGGCTCTCGGCCAGATGGGTACGTAACAGCCCAATGACATGGACTGTCTACATGTGCTAGTGACCTAGAGGGGTGGACGGAGGCTACAGTGAAGAAGTAAAGAGGGGAAGTAAAGAGGGGAGAGCAATCTACAGCACAGACTCTAGGGAGAGAGCTCTTCCCCAACTGGCTCACACTAAAGACAAAAAAAATTTAGAAGTGGAGGTCAAATGCCAAGGGGGGACCAAAAATGCTTAAAAAAGGGTGAGAGAGAACAGACCAGAAGAACAAAAGTGCAAGGAATGTAGGAAACCAGGTGGATAGCCAGGTTGACATAAATAAGAAAACAGAGAGAGGAAGGAGAGTGCAGCAGGAACGAGCAAGGATGAGAAGGGAGGGGCACGGTGAAGGAAAAGCAGCCCAAGAAGGAAGAACAGGCTGAAATAGCTGGGAGCCCCACGTGTGCCATGCAGGAACTCATGAATAAACCATGAGCCCCTTCGGAGTAGGGGGGCAGGTTGGAGTGAAAGATTTTACTATTTCAAACTGTGCGTCCCACTTGCTTTGTGTTGTATGCTTCTCCTTACCAGAAATGCAGAGTTACAAAATTACTAAATCTTTACTAAATCATGAGTAAGCACACTACATAAATGAAATGAAACCATTGGGTCTTACAACCAATTAGTTAGCCTCACACAAGCGGATTTCTGCGAACCTCTTCTGTGAATACTTTTGTTAGATTCAGCCTGCCAATCTCCAGCCCACTGTTTCCCATTAATATGCAGAACCTGCTCATCAGATCTAGTCTCCCAGATCCACCTGGTGGCCTGGTCCCTTCGTGTGTGGTTTGAACAGGTGGGTTTTTGGAATTTATCCAAGGCCCCAGGACTGCAAAGCTTGACTGACAGGTCAGAGGCCACAGGTAACTGATTTCAGGCCGGTGCTACTATGTCTTGCCAAAAGTACATTGTACACTGCAGCATTTTAGACATTATTTTACTGTGGCACATATTTGTATTTTAAAATTCATTCATATCACTGAGAGCAAGTTAGTACAGATGGTAGTAGGAAACTGTTGAGGTCACCTGCGGTTTTTATGCTACATACTTGTACAAGGTGTTTTAAAATCCCTATTAGAAGCTTCTATATTTTGTATAGTATACATAGTAGATAAATACTAGATAAGAGACACTTGTCTGGAAATGTATTGTTTGGATGTAAAATATGTTTGAAGGTCAAATCAGTGAAATCTCAAGGTACGGACACAGTGGAGACAATGATCTCTGACCTATGTGTTCTACACAAACCCATGGCACAAGCAATGTTTCTAGTGCTCATCATTGGGTTCTCTTGTACGTAATGAAGGACATCTCATTCTACATCATGAGCACTGCGTCCATGAAGCACCACAGTAATACTTGGTAACATAACAGTTTCTTGTAGACATTTTTCAGTTGATCAAAACTAGACATGATTGTCTTAATGGGAATTCCGCGATTGTTCATTAAATAAAATATGGCGTTTCAGTCTTTGATCGCTATTCTTTATTTTCAATTACCGGGTTTGGGCTAGCTGCTCATCTTCAGATCATATATTGCAGTTACAGAGTAACTTGTCCATACAGAATAATTGGTTCGCTGTCATAAGTAAAGTCTTACTTATGACAGCGAACAGATTGTTCTGTAAGGACAAGTTACTTTGTAACTGCAACATATGATCTGAAGATGGGCAGCTAGCCCGAAACCGGTAATTGAAAATAGAGAATAGCAATCAAAGACTGAAATGCCATATTTTATTTTTCAGTTGGACAATATTTGTATCTTATGTCAATTAAATCAGAGGCTGATGATGATGCCCTCTTCAGTTTGTGTTCATACCACGAAGAACAAGATTTTAGAGTGATTCCTCTTCTGTTTGTGTTCATACTGCATAGCAAAAAATCTGAAAGTGATTTGATCTTCAAAATTACTTACATCCAAATGATACATTTCCGGACATGGCTTCCTTATCAAAACTTAATCTAGTAACCCATAGAAGCCTAGAATGGGAATTGCGAAACATTCTGTATATTTCACAAAAGAAAAACAGCATGAAATGGGTGAAAAATGGATTGCAAAAGGTGAAATTCTAGTCATATGGCTCTGATTCAGAATCATTGGCATGCCTCTGAGAACTGTGAATATTGAATATACTAGCAAGAGGGCATTCTTGATCCTTTGCAGTGATGTGTGTGTGTGTAAATTCTAGACCCACTCAGTCTTCTACTGTCTCAAACACACGATATTCTAGATACGAGTGTGGGATGGTAGAATCCTACCTACTGCGCGTTACATGTCTGTGTGTGCAGGTTTAAAATCCAGTCGCGGGAAGAAGGTAGATGCGGCGGTCGAACAGCACCAACAAGTGCTTGTTGGACAATTCGTAGATCTTTTGGAGGAAGAATCATGGAGTTTTTATGCCGCTCTGTGCTTATTGTGTCATTGAATATTGTTAAGTGAAACAAGAACAGTTGAGAAAGTACTTTTACAGCCTCTTGACTCAGCCTTGGTAGAGGCAAGACATATTTTCTGATCGTCATGGTAGTCAAGCCAACTTTCTTTTAACTGTGACTCATTTTGTTTCTTATGTTTGACGTTTGGGGGAATAAATCAGTATAACCCACACTCACACTTTAAGTCATCAAAACATTTGTTTGTGTGTGTGTGTGTGTGTGTGTGTGTGTGTGTGTGTGTGTGTGTGTTGCTCAAGAGCACTCAACGGCAAGGTTATCAGTGGCCTTTACACACATTTAAAGAAATGAATGTGGATAAAATAACTAAAATGAGCTCATACATGCTAAGACAATGGGAAAGAATGAAAGATGCTATACAGTAGACTAAAACACAAGTAAAATGACAAAGTAGTTAAAAGGAAGGCACAGAAAAATGTCACTGGCTGACTGCTTATGTAAAATATGGGTGAGCCAGTCACCCTGTTAACCATCTCTCTAAAATCTTGGACAATCTTGGAATTGAAAACTCTAACGACATTTGTTTGAACATAACCTTAAATAGATTGCAGATCCATCAGCAAATCAGCAGTGGCCCACTGGTCAAAAAATATAATGCAGTCCAATAAAATTTGATGCACAGTGATCTGTGTACCACACACTAGAGGGTCTTCTTGCCAAAGCAAGAAACGAAGCGTCATAGGGCTGTGGTCTTTATGAAGATGAGTGAGGAGAACCTTGTCCCGTCTACATGGCTGGAAGGAAGTACACCACAGTTGCATTGTGGTCTTTACTAGACAGAGGCTATTGTCTGCCACTTCCAGCCATTCATCCTCCGATCAATGCAAGACTCTGAAGCTCAACAGCAAGATTATAGCTTACATGATGATGCCACCTGAAATATCAGAGGATCATGACATGCCTCCTTGGCTGCTAAATCTGCCCTTTCATTCCCCACAATACTCACGTGCCCTTGTACCCAACAGAAACACACTTCCTTCCCCAGTTTTTGTAGTTGGAGGAGAGTATACTGGATATTTAGGACTACTTTATCTACTAGGTACAAACACTGTAGAGAGTGAAGTGCACTCATAGGATCAGAACAACAAGAAATTTAGCACTGGAAGACTGTCTCATCTGCTCCAGTGCCCAAAAGATCTCATGTAACTCTGCATCAAAGACAGTACAGTCTTGTGGCAGTCGGACCTTCAGGGCATGATCTGGAAAAACAACAGAGCAACAAAAATGTCACCCTGTTTCGACCCATCCATAAAAATGGCTACATAGCTGCAGTGCTCAGATAAAACGTCATAAAATACTGCATTAAAAATGGAAGCATGAGTGCAATCTCTCCTGTACCACTCAAATCTAAAACTACTTTGGGCTTCTCCAGCAACGAGGACGCAGACGGTTAAAATCCTGGATTTTGTGTCGTACTTGCTTCACACTGAGTGATTCTAGCACACACTGCATGCAGATTCCAAATGGCATTGTGGCTCTTGGGTGATTGGCGTAAAGGTATTCCAGACACAGATGGGCAACAGTATGGTGTGCTAGTGAAGTCAAAGCTGCAAGGAAGTTACAGGTCTGATGCACCATGAGGAGCTGCTGCTGAAGTACGGTAAGTGGCAGTTCCCCAGCCTCAGCACAGAGGGTCGGTATGCTACTGGTCCTATAAGCATCTGTAGCCAGCCCAATTCCCTAATAGTGGGAAGCGTCAAAGATCTTCAAATTAGAAAGCCTTGCTGATCGATGCACTGCGCACCTATAGTCCTCTGCTAACACACAAAAGCCCTATAAAACTGGAGGAGACATGCCCTGTCTGGTCACAAAGACCTATTGTTACAGCACTTTATGATGTTTAGCGCCTTGAGAGATCCGACTTTCAGGTCTCTTATGCGCAGCAACCATGACAATTTGGAGTAAAAAATGAGGCCCAGAAACCTCAGCGAGTCTCTATAATGTATTTAGGATGGTGTCCTTCATGCGCAAGTCAGGTACATCTACCTCTACATCTACATGGATACTCTGCAAACCACATTTAAGTGCCTGGCAGAGGGTTCATCGAACCACCTTCACAATTCTCTATTATTCCAATCTCGTGTAGCTCGCGGAAAGAATTAACACCTATATCTTTCCATACGAGTTCTGATTTCCCTTATTTTATCTTGGTGATTGTTCCTCCCTATGTAAGTCGGTGTCAACAAAATATTTTCGCATTTGGAGGAGAAAGTTGGGGAATGGAATTTTGTGAGAAGATTCAGTCGCAACAAAAAATGCCTTTCTTTTAAATGATGTCCAGCCCAAATCCTGTATCATTTCTGTGACACTCTCTCCCATATTTCACAATAATAAAAACGTGCTGCCTTTCTTTGAACTTTTTCCATGTACTCCATCAGTCCTATCTGGTAAGAATCCCACACCGTGCAGAAGTATTCTAAAAGAGGACGGACAAGTGTAGTGTAGGCAGTCTCCTTATTAGATCTGTTACATTTTCTAAGTGTCCTGCAATAAAATGCAGTCTTTGGTTAGCCTTCTCCATGACATTTTCTATGTTTTCCTTCTAATTTAAGTTGTTCGTACTTGTAATACCTAGCTGTTTAGTTGAATTTACAGCTTTTAGATTAGACTGATTTATCATGTAACCAAAGTTTAACGAGTTACTTTTAGCACTCATGTGGATGACCTCACACTTTTCGTTATGTAGGGTCAACTGCCAATTTTCGCATCATTCAGATATTTTTTCTAAATCATTTTGTAATTTGTTTTGATCTTCTGATTAATTTATTAGTTGATAAACGACAGCATCATCTGCAAACAACTGAAGGCGGCTGCTCACATTATCTCCCAAATCGTTTATATAGATAAGGAACATCAAAAGGCCTATAACATTACCTTGGGGAACTCCAGATATCACTTCTGTTTTACTCAATGACTTTCCGTCAAGTACTACGAACTGTGACCTCTCTGACAGGAAATCAGAAATCCAGTCACATAACTGAGACGATATTCCATAAGCACACAATTTCATTACGAGCCGCTTGTGTGGTACAGTGTCAGAAGCCTTCCAGAAATCCAGAAATACAGAATCGATCTGAAATCTCTTGTCAATAGCACTCAACACTTCATATGAATAAAGAGCCAGTTGTGTTTTACAGGAACAATGTTTTCTAAACCCATGTTGACTGTGTGTTAGTAGACCATTTTCTTCGAGGTAATTCATAATGTTCGAACACAATATATGTTCTACGAGGGCAGTTCAATAAGTAATGCAACACATTTTTTTTCTGAAACAGGGGTTGTTTTATTCAGCATTGAAATACACCAGGTTATTCCCCAATCTTTTAGCTACACAACACTATTTTTCAACGTAATCTCCATTCAATGCTACGGCCTTACGCCACCTTGAAATGAGGGCCTGTATGCCTGCACGGTACCATTCCACTGGTCGATGTCGGAGCCAACGTCGTACTGCATCAATAACTACTTCACCATCCGCGTAGTGCCTCCCACGGATTGCGTCCTTCATTGGGCCAAACATATGGAAATCCGACGGTGCGAGATCGGGGCTGTAGGGTGCATGAGGAAGAACAGTCCACTGAAGTTTTGTGAGCTCCTCTCGGGTGCGAAGACTTGTGTGAGGTCTTGCGTTGTCATGAAGAAGGAGAAGTTCGTTCAGATTTTTGTGCCTACGAACACGCTGAAGTCGTTTCTTCAATTTCTGAAGAGTAGCACAATACACTTCAGAGTTGATCGTTCGACTATGGGGAAGGACATCGAACAGAATAACCCCTTCAGCGTCCCAGAAGACTGTAACCATGACTTTACCGGCTGAGGGTATGGCTTTAAACTTTTTCTTGGTAGGGGAGTGGGTGTGGCGCCACTCCATTGATTGCCGTTTTGTTTCATGTTCGAAATGATGAACCCATGTTTCATCGCCTGTAACAATCTTTGACAAGAAATTGTCACCCTCAGCCACATGACGAGCAAGCAATTCCGCACAGATGGTTCTCCTTTGCTCTTTATGGTGTTCGGTTAGACAACGAGGGACCCAGCGGGAACAAACCTTTGAATATCCCAACTGGTGAACAATTGTGACAGCACTACCAACAGAGATGTCAAGTTGAGCACTGAGTTGTTTGATGGTGATCCGTCGATCATCTCGAACGAGTGTGTTCGCACGCTCCGCCATTGCAGGAGTCACAGCTGTGCACGGCCGGCCCGCACGCGGGAGATCAGACAGTCTTGCTTGACCTTGCGGCAATGATGACACACGCTTTGCCCAACGACTCACCGTGCTTTTGTCCACTGCCAGATCACCGTAGACATTTTGCAAGCGCCTATGAATATCTGAGATGCCCTGGTTTTCCGCCAAAAGAAACTCGATCACTGCCCGTTGTTTGCAACGCACATCCATTACAGACGCCATTTTAACAGCTCCGTACAGCACTGCCACCTGTCGGAAGTCAATGAAACTATACGAGACAAAGCGGGAATGTTTGAAAATATTCCACAAGAAATTTCCGGTTTTTCAACCAAAATTGGCCGAGAAAAAAAATGTGTTGCATTACTTATTGAACTGCCCTCGTAAAATCCTGCTGCATATCAACGTTAACAATATGGGCCTGTAATTTAGTGGACTATTCCTACTGCCTTTCTTGAATATTGGTGTGACCTGTGCAACTTTCCAGTCTTTGGGTACAGATCTTTCTTCGAGCGACTGGTTGTATATGATTGTTAAGTATGGAGCTAATGCATCAGCATACTCTGAAAGGAACCTAATTGGTATACAGTCTGGACCAGAAGACTTGCTTTTATTAAGTGATTTAAGTTGCTTCACTACTCCGAGGATACTTTACTTCTACATCACTCATGTTGGCAGCTGATCTCGATTCGAATTCTGGAATATTTACTTCGTATTCTTCTGTGAAGGCATTTCGGAAGGCTGTGCTTAGTAACTCTGCTTTGGCAGCACTGTCTTTGATAGTTTCTCCATTGCTATCATGCAGAGAAGGCATTGATTGTTTCTTGCCGCTAACATACTTCACACATGAACAGAATCTCTTTTGATTTTCTGCCAGGTTTCAAGACAAAGTTTCGTTGTGGAAACTGTTATAGGCATCTCGCATTGAAGTCCGCGCTAAATTTTGAGCTTCTGTAAAAGATCGCCAATCTTGGGGATTTTGTGTCTGTTTAAATTTGACATGTTTGTTTCATTGTTTCTGCAACAGTGTTCTAATCCGTTGTGTGTACCAAGGAGGATCAGATCCGTCATTTTTTAATTTATTTGGTATAAATCTTTCAATTGCTGCCGATACTATTTCTTTGAATTTAAGCCACATCTAGTCTACATTAATTTGGAATGAGGGGAGATTGTCTCTCAGGAAGGCGTCAAGTGAATTTTTATCTGCTTTTTTGAATAGATATATTTTTGCTTATTTTTCAAGGATTTGGGGATTACAGTATTCAATCTCACTATGACAACCCTATGTTCACTAATCCCTGAATTGGTTTCGATGCTCGTTATTAACTCAGGATTATTTGTTGCCAAGAGGTCAAGTGTATGTTCACAACCATTTACTATTCGCGTGGGCTCATGAACTAACTGCTCGAAATAATTTTCAGAGAATACGTTTAGCACAATTTCGGACGATATTTTATGCGGACCTATGGAATTCAACATTTTTTTTCGCCAAGATATCGAGGGTAAATTAAAGTCACTACCAACTATTATCATATAAGTCGGGTATGCGTTTGAAATCAGACTCAAGTTTTCTTTGAACCTTTCAGCAATTGTATCATCTGAATTGGGAGATCAGTAAAAGGTTCGGATTATTATTTTATTCTGGTTGCCAACAATGACCTCTGCCCATACTAACTCACAGGAAATAGTTAGTTCAATTTTGTGACAAGTTAAACTACTTCTGACAGCAACAAACACAACCACCGTCAACCGTGTTTAGCCTATCTTTTCGGAACACCGTTAGGTTCTTCGCAAAAATTTCGGCTTAGCTTATATCCAGCTTTAGGTAAACTAAAAAAATGAGAAAGATTAAAATGAACCCACTCATACTTACCTGCAGAAAACCGAAAACCCGTCTTTGCAGCCTACTCTTCTAACATCCGCACTGTAAGTTGCAACTGACAGCTTGCTGTTGCAACACTGGAGGAGAACAGAACACAGCAAAATCATGCATAAATAAGGAGCACTGTAAAGGACTCCTTACATGGACATGATACTATTTATGGCTATGGAAAAGAGGGTAATACAAAACACTGTCCTGAGAGACACCATTCTCCTACTCAAATTGACCTGACAGCGTGTCACCAATTCGAGTCCTAAAAAACTGCTGAGACAGGAAAGACCATAACAAGATGGGGAGGTGGCCATGAAATCCTTCTTTGATGCAGTTGTGTGCGAATACTGTGCCTGTAAGTAATTTCATATCCCTTACCGATATCAAAGAATATGACAATACGGTGACAGCCTCCTCTAGCAGGGTCAGGTTGTTGATCATGGACCGAAATCTCCAGAATCTACACAGAGTGGCTAAGGAGTTGTCTGGTCTCTAACAGCGAAACCAGACAATGGTTAACCATTCGCTCCATGATCTTTCCTATACAACTTTCCTAATTTGAGGCGAGGCATCAAATGTGCCTCTCTCCATGAGTTGGGAAAGTTACCTGTCTGCCATATAAGATTAAAACATTCAAGGAGGATTACCTTTGATGCCACTGGCAAATATTGAAGTGTGCAGTACTGGATTTGATTGTGACCAGGTGCAGTGTCATGAGTCTCTGACAGTGTAAATTGCAGCTCCCACATGGAGAATGGCTCTGAGCACTATGGGACTTAACATCTATGGTCATCAGTCCCCTAGAACTTAGAACTACTTAAACCTAACTAACCTAAGGACATCACACAACACCCAGTCATCACGAGGCAGAGAAAATCCCTGACCCCGCCGGGAATCGAACCCGGGAATCCCACATGGAGAAAGGAGAACTGTAGGCCTCAGAACCGTCAGATCTGTAGTCCAATTTGCCTCTCTCTACAGTTCACAGTAGTGATGAAATGGCAGATCCTAGTTGCGTTAGCTGTAGTTTTTGCAAAATGATCAGCCAATGTTCGAGTGCTGTCTCTCGGTATTGTTAGTAGACACCCCTGTTTCTACAATGCTATCAGGAAGTGACTGTGTTTACTGGAAATCCTCCGGAGGGCTTCCCATACTTCTGTAGAACAAGTGGAATGTTTGTTCGAGTCCTGGAACACTTGCCATGAGCTTTTCTTGCCCTCCTTCATGACGCGTCAAACCTTGGCTCTTGTGACTCTACAGGCTGTGATGATGATGTTTGGTTTGTGGGGCGCTCAACTGCGTGGTTATCAGCGCCCGTACAATTTCCCAATCTTTGCTCAGTCCAATTTCGCCACTTTCCTGGATGATGATGAAATGATGAGGACAACACAAACACCCAGTCATCTCGAGGCAGGTGAAAATCCCTGACCCCGCCGGGAATCGAACCCGGGACCCCGGGCTCGGGAAGCGAGAACGCTACCGCGAGACCACGAGCGGCGGACCTCTACAGGCTGTGAGGTTGCTGTTGAGCAGCATTTAAACATCGAAGAGCCACATGCTGGTTCCAGGTTGCTGAACAGCACTCATCTGTCCACCGGCGTACTGGTCACCTCCTATGATAACCTGAAGACTGTGGTATGTGTAATTCAAAGGCATGATGTGACCCACCATTCCTCGATGCTGTCACAGTGTTGAAACGTAGCCAACAGGCTGGACAGTGCCAATTTAGCCCTGCTGATCATCCATTTTGGTGGTTTCTGTTCAAGCAATTCTCTATCCAGCAGGTAGGTGGATCCACAGTGTGAAGTGGTCACTGGAACAAAGGTCACCATTTTCTCTCCACTGTGCTGAGTGTGCAAGGGCTAGAGAGAAGAAAGAGAGGTCTATGGCTGAGGATGACTCAGTAGCAGCTGAGAAATGTGTGGGACTGCCAGTGTTGAGGATGCACGGCATCTGAGAACATCATGAGGTTCTCCAAGACTAACTCCTGGAACAGGTACAGTTTGAGCTCCATAATTCATTATGGGCACTGAAATTACCCAGTAGGAGAAATGGAAGGGGCAGTTGTTCAATAAGGCCTCGAAGAGCCCCAGAGTCTATTGCATCCTGTGGAGGTAAGTACCGGGAGCAGATAGTGATTGTCTGACTCGCATGAACTGCGGCGACTACTGCTTGTAGGTCAGTACCTAAGGGGAGAGTAGAGGAGTGTTGTGTGTTATTGACAAGATGTAAACAGTAATGAAATTCTAAACTCAGATTGGAATGTATACCGCAGAGACAGGCTGGACAGTGAAGGGGGAAGCGTGTTTATAGCGATAAGAAGTGAAGTAGTATCGAAGGAAATTGATGGAGATCCAAACTGTGAAATAATTTGGGTGAAGATCATGGTTAAAGCAGGCTCAGACGTGGTAATTGGATGTCTCTATAGGCCCCCTGGCTCAGCAGCTGTTGTGGCTGAGCACCTGAAGGATAATTTGGAAAATATTCCGAGTAGATTTCCCCACCATGTTATAGTTCTGGGTGGAGATTTTAATTTTCTGGGTATAGGCTGGGAGACACAAACGTTCATAATGGCTGGCAGGGACAAAGAATCCAGTGAAATTTTTTTAAGTGCTTTATCGTAAAACTACCTCGAGCAGTTAAACAGAGAACTGACTCGTGGCGATAACATATTAGACCTTCTGGTGACAAACAGACCCGAACAATTTGAAACAGTTAACGCAGAACATGGAATCAGCGACCATAAAGCGGTTACTGCATCGATGATTTCAGCCGTAAATAGAAATATTAAAAAAAGGTAGGAAGATTTTTCTGTTTAGCAAAAGTGACAAAAAGCAGATTTCAGAGTACCTGACGGCTCAACACAAAAGTTTTGTTTTAAGTACAGATAGTGTTGAGGATCAGTGGACAAAGTTCAAAACAATCGTACAACATGCGTTAGATGAGTATGTGCCAATCAAGATCGTAAGAGATGGAAAAGAGCCACCGTGGTACAACAACCACATTAGAAAACTGCTGCGGAAGCAAAGGGAACTTCACAGCAAACATAAACATAGCCAACGCCTTGCAGACAAACAAAAATTACGTGAAGCGAAATGTAATGTGAGGAGGGCCATGCGAGAGGCGTTCAATGAATTCGAAAATAAAGTTCTATGTACTGACTTGGCAGAAAATCCTAAGAAATTTTGGTCTTATGTCAAAGCGGTAGGTGGATCAAAACAAAATGTCCAGACACTCCGTGACCAAAATGGTACTGAAACAGAGGATGATAGCCTTAAGGCCGAAATACTAAATGTCTTTCTCCAAAGCTGTTTCACAGAGGAAGACTGCACTGTAGTTCCTTCCCTAGATTGTCGCACAGATGACAAAATGGTAGATATCGAAATAGACGACAGAGGGATAGAGAAACAATTAAAATCGCTCAAAAGAGGAAAGGCTGCTGGACCTGATGGGATACCAGTTCGATTTTACACAGAGTACACGAAGGAACTTTCCCCCCTTCTTGCAGAAGTGTACTGTAGGTCTCTAGAAGAGCGTAGCGTTCCAAAGGATTGGAAAAGGGCACAAGTCATCCCCGTTTTCAAGAAGGGACATCGGGGAAGGGACATCGAACAGATGTGCAGAACTATAGACCTATATCTCTAACGTCGATCAGTTGTAGAATTTTGGAACATGTATTATGTTTGAGTATAATGACTTTTCTGGAAACTAGAAATCTACTCTGTAGGAGTCCGCATGGGTTTCGAAAAAGATGATCGTGTGAAACCCAGCTCGTGCTATTCGTCCACGAGACTCAGAGGGTCATAGACACGGGTTCCCAGGAGGATGCCATGTTTCTTGACTTCCGCAAGGCGTTCGATACAGTTCCCCACAGTCCTTTAATGAACAAAGTAAGAGCATATGGAATATCAGACCAATTGTGTGATTGGATTGAAGAGTTCCTAGATAACAGAATGCAGCATGTCATTCTCAATGGAGAGAAGTCTTCCGAAGTAAGAGTGATTTCAGGTGTGCCGAAGGGGAGTGTCGTAGGACCGTTGCTATTCACAATATACATAAATGACCTTGTGGATGACATCGGAAGTTCACTGAGGCTTTTTGCGGATGATGCTGTGGTATATCGAGAGGTTTTAACAATGAAAAATTGCACTGAAATGCAGGAGGATCTGCAGCAAATTGACGCATGGTGCAGAGAATGGCAATTGAATCTCAATGTAGACAAGTGTAATGTGCTGCGAATACATAGAAAGAAAGATCCCATATCATTTAGCTACAATATAGCAGGTCAGCAACTGGAAGAAGTTAATTCCATAATTTATCTGGGAGTACACATTAGGAGTGATTTAAAATGGAATGATCATATAAAGTTGATCGTCGGTAAAGCAGATGCCAGACAGATTCATTAGAAGAATCCTAAGGAAATGCAATCCGAAAACAAAGGAAGTAGGTTACAGTACGCTTGTTCGCCCACTGCTTGAATACTGTTCAACAGTGTGGGATCAGTACCAGATAGGGTTGATAGAAAAGAGAGAGGAGATCCAACGGAGAGCAGTGCGCTTCGTTACAGGATTATTTAGTAATCGCGAAAGTGTTACGGAGGTGATAGATAAACTCCAGTGGAAGACTCTGCAGGAGAGACGCTCAGTAGCTCGGTACGGGCTTTTGTTGAAGTTTCGAGAACATACCTTCACCGAGGAGTCAAGCAGTATGTTGCTTCCTCCTACGTATATCTCGCGAAGAGACCATGAGGATAAAATCAGAGAGATTAGAGCCCACACAGATGCATACCGACAATCCTTCTTTCCACGAACAATATGAGACTGGAATAGAAGGGAGAACTGATAGAGGTACTCAAGGTACCCTCCGCCACACACCGTCAGGTGGCTTGCGGAGTACGGATGTAGATGTAGACAAACACAGCAACACCTCCCTTGGCATCAGTAGCTTTGAAGTATTTTGTGTAAACACAAGCAAAGGGGTTGTACCAGTGCCAGTAGTTCCAGTTCCTCCACATGAGTGCTGAACCCATTCATGTTCCACTATAGTATGGGAGCTATTTACTGTGGGGTTCGTACTTTCACTCTGTCTTTCCACTGGGGTGAAAACCCACAGCGGTTGAGTTTCAGGCCTGGGGCAGGATGGTTGCCCCGGGCAGACTTCACAATCCATTGGCTTTGAAGGAGAGCCATGAAGTTGAATGACATAGACATGGACTGATGGTCTACTGCCTGCTTTCGCCTGTGGCGGAAGCTTCCCATTTGCTTTCTTGGCCTGGGATGGCTTTGCAGGAACTACTGCTGCAGCAGCAGCAGCAGCAGCAGCAGCAGCAGAGGCAGTGCTGGATTTTTTTACAAGACTCTGCCTTTGGAAGTACCATTACCTCCACAGTGGTAATAACTCTGGCTTTCTATGATGTTCTCGGAGGGGTTATGGGCTCTGAAACAACTGCAGCTTGACAAGACACAGGAAACGGAGATACTAGTGCTAACACTAGCAACCTCCATTTGTGTAAAGGTGTTGGCTGTCAAAATAGGCTTTTTAAGGGCCACAGAAAATGATGTAGTGAATGCGCGAGGCTCCATGGCTTTATAGACCTTTTTGACCTCTCCATATGGGATGCATTTTGATGTCTTACTCCCCTGTATCTTTCGTTCTTCAAGGAAGACAGTGCAATTCCTATTCCAGACAGTGTGAGCCCCAGAAAAATTTACACACTCTGGATGGGAGGAGCAGCCAACTCCACAGGGTGGCCTTGCCACATTTTCCACAAACTGCTTCATCCGTACATGCTAAGGTGGTGTGTGCAAAGCGCTGGCATTTAAAACAGTGCACTACGTTGGGGACATATGGCCTTATTCCTAGGTGAAGTAAACCTGACTTGATATGCATTGGGAGTTTTGTGCTATTGAAGGTAAGGATGAAGGAGTCAGATGTTACCAAATCCCCATCCACCTTTGTCAGTATATTCTGCACATCAACGATCCCTTCATGTGCCCACTCATTTTTCAATTTGTTTTTAGCAATGTCTACCAGATCTCTACATGACATAACGGCTTTAATGTAGTTGGAGGTGTTACAGAGCTCCATTTCGAGGGCATATTCTCCAAGCCATTTAGCTTTCCAGAGGTTTTTTGCTTGTTGGGAACTAGCAATTTCAACTAACAGTGTGCCATTGTGCAATCACTTGACGGATTTCAGTATACTTGTGACGCCCTCCAAACCTTTCTGAATATAAAAAGGCAAAACTTTTTTGAAACTGCCCTCTTTCTGTTTAACAATTAAAAATACATTCTGACTGGCAGCATACATTCTGTTACTATTCATGGACAAATTCAGTGTAACCCCCGAGTCTGCAGGACTGGCTACATGGTGCCTCTTATTTGCTTGGGTGTTAGTACCTACCAGCGGCAAACCCCTTCCACTGGAAGGAGAAGGAGAAATCTTCGAGGGTTCCATTTTTATCACACAAGCAGCTAGGAAAATAAGTGTACACTCAGACAGAGTCCAATGTGCCGCAGTAAGCCTTATATGACTGAGCTGCGGCAGGGTCCCCAGAGATTGCCCGCTAATGACAGTTCCACCTCAACAGCCACACATCACATCAGCCCACAGCACATTATCCTCACAATCCAGGCCAGACAGTGGTCGCTGAAGCATGCCCAGAGTTTAGGGTGACATGGAACTGGTGGCACTTACAAGACCCCAGCTCAGGAACTCCGGGGTTGCCAAGCTCATATGCAGCAAATGAATGCTGAACCCCTGAGAGATTTGTAACGAATAATAATAATAATAATAATAATAATAATAATAATAATACCTCATAATCCAGTAAAACAATGGACAGAACTTAGATGAGGGTAATACAATAATGGACACAATAAAAATAACTTTTTCTTGCCGCTCTCACTCAAACATCTGTCTTTTCTGCTTCTTTCAGAAGTCTGTCTATTTCTGAGATCACTCCTGAAACTTGATTTCAAATTTTATGCCTTAGCTTTTATTACACATAGGTCCACAGCAGGAATAAAGTGTGGAAATGTTTCATCCACATCTTCATACACAATTTTTTACATTGCTGTTCATGTAATGTTGATACTGTCTTGCACAATACAATTATGTAACTACTCCGATGTGGTAACTGGTCCACTCCTTGAAGCAAATAAAACGCTGTCATGTGAAAACCACATGAAAACTTACAGATTTTCTAGAGATAGCCCATCACAGCAATATGCACATGTATGGCTGAGGAGCCAGATCACTGGTTCTGAGAATAGTGGGGTTAAGGACCTGAAGATCAAATCTCCTCTAATCCATAGGTAGGGCTTGGAAGCATTCCAGAATCTGTCAGAAATATCTATGGTCTGTCGCTAAAATCCCCTAATGTGGGGAAAGCTTATTAACTGTTTAATCAGATATTAATACTGCTGTAGCCACGAGCAAAGAATTACCAGAGCTCCAGCAGTAACTCAGTGGCAGATACCATATCGAGAACTGTCAGACCAAGCAGAGAGAGAGAGAGAGATTTTCAGTGACCAGGTTAACCATGACACTGTACCTGGCTATATTACTATTGTGGCCCTGAGTCTCGCTTGCAATCAGTCGATAACAATAACAGACACTGAAAGCTCGGTAAACATTTGTCAAATGGAGCTTCATAAACATTTGTCATCGACTCCCTCTCAAATGACTCGTCATGCCTCATGTGCCACACATTCTGTCTACTACTGTAATCCGAGAGCACCACTCAAGCCACTATCGGAGTTCTGACTACTCGAAGTGTTTATATGTGCAGTTTAAGACCCTAAATTGTAAGAAACTAACTTGGGACAGCTCCATCAAACTGGCCCATATAATTCTACGTAGAAAAATAAAAATAAAGTAACATTAATTTTTGTCTGTAATAATAAGCAAACTGGCATTTTCTGCTAATATTGGGTGTTGCATGAAACATGTGCTGAACAGTATTTATCTGGGCTGACCCTCCTACACATTGCAAAAATGAATTTGCAACCATCTACTGAAACACCAGAGAAAATTCACCTAAATGAGATAATATTATATAGTTAGCATTACCCTGGAGAGGGAGGAAATTTAAAGCATTTTCCCATATCTCCTGAACCACATAGGTTAGTATGGAAATGCATATAATGGATTGCTGGCACCATAGAGATGTAGTGAGCTGCTTCTTCACCAAGGCTCCAACAAGATTCAATTTCGAGCCTGTAACATAAAAAGGAACCCTTCCACTAAAACTGATATATCAGAAACTTTACTTTAGTGCTGAAAAATGAGAAAAAATGAATTCATGCCATGTGGTACAAAGTATACATTTAGCCAGATAAACACAATTGGTGTTATACAAACACAAATACAACTGCATCTGCACAAGGTGTCAAGTTACTATGTCTATTTCCATTTCATGAATGTGTGGTAGAATATCAGTCCTCCTTAATATGGCTCACGGTTCACCACCCTGCATACTGGTTCATTAAAATATTAGCTGGATTCATTCAAAATTCCTGGTTTGAACTGGAAAATATTTGAAACAGCAACTGAAAATAAATGCTCCACTGCCAGCAGTATTGAAACTAAAAATGCTGTCCTCCTGTTTCTTGGATGATGATCATCATATTCATAACATACATTTGCATTACAGGACATCAAACTTGGAGCATTAATTGCAGGCAAGTGTTCATTATAATACTCATTCATCATGATATCAAACATCACATTTCCCATCATAAATGGGAGCTTTCAGGTGTGCAGAATGAGTTACATATTAACAGGCAGATGCAGCCACTGCATTCTACTTCAGTAATGAAACTAAAAAGAAATTATGACAACTGCTAAGCTAATCATACTGTCAATTATGGGAATTACTTCTAGATTACTTTATTTCTACTGTTCAGCTGCTGTTTTTATCACTACTCCATACATAACATTTCCACAACTTCATTAATTTTGCAGAACAATATCACATCTACATACTTGAAAAGCTAAAGAAGACTTAAATTCAGAAATGAATATTGTATTAACAATGAACTATCACTGAACAGCTTAAAATTTGAAAAGAAAATTAATGTGTTCAAGGAGAAGAAATAAAAACTTTGACATTTGCTATGACATTGTAAGTCTGTTAGGGGCGGCAATGGATGGGCAGAGCAGTTGAATGGCAGGGATAGTGACTTGAAAAGAGGTTTTAAGATGTATATCAACAAAAGTAAAACAAATATGATGGAATGTAGTTGAATTAAATCAGGAGATGCTGAGGGAATTTATCAAGAAATGAAACAGTGAAAGTAGTAGATGAGTTTTGCTGGTTGGTCTATGATAAAGTAGAGGATATAAAATGCAAACAGCATGTAGCAAAGAGGACATTTCTGAAAGAGAAATTTGTTACAACCAAATATAAATTTAAGTGTTAGTAAGTCTGCTGTGCAGATATTTTCCTGGAGTATAGCTTGTACGAAACTGGAACATCGATGATGAAATAGTTTAGACAGGAAGAGCACAGAAACTCTTAAAATTTGGTACTACGCAATAACACTGAAGACTAGCTGGGTAGACCAAATAAATAATGAAAAAGTATTGAATCAATTAGGGGCAAAAAGAAATTTATAGCAGAGAATGACTAAAAGAAGGCATGGTTGATAAGAGCATATCCTGAGACAGCAAGGAATTGCCAATTTGTTAGTGGAGGGGAGTGAGAAAGGTAAAAGTTATAGAGGGAGATCATGGCTCAAATACAGTAGGCAGGTTTAAATGGAGGTACATTGCAATAGTTATGCTGAGATAAAGAGGCTTGCACAGGACAGACTAGAAGACCAATAAGACATAAGACAACAACCAAAGCCTAAAGCTTAATGTTATTCACGATTATGACAGCTAAATTTAATCACATAGGTTGGCAACAAACCTGCTACAATGACAAAAACTGCTCTTACTTCATCTATATTAAATACAGTAAAGCATCAATATTCTCTCTCACTCTCTAATCACCAGCCACGAGGCCGGGCCAGTTGGCAGCAGCTCCTCATTCCTCACACCTGTCCACCCTCCATTTCAGCTCTTAGTAAGAAGAACAATTCATACCCTCCATTATTTATACAATGTACTCTGCTCTGGATTTTGTAATTTCTGTTTTCAACTATTCCCTCCATTATTCATTTCAATAGACCATCATGTTGGAGCACATGGCTTATCAGCTGAGCCCTCCTCTTTTTTAGTTGTTTCATGAGGAACCTTTTGTCTCTAGTGCTAATGAAAACTTATTCATGATCCTCTTTTTCCTCTGATTTTCATCATTTTTCTGTAGTAGCATGTTTTGAATGTGTGTGAGTCTCCTCTCGTCTATCACTCCTATCATCCAAGCTCTACTGCTGTATGTTGCAATGCTCCACATGTACACTTTCAACATTTGTTTCTCCATGTCAAGGCTTATATTCTTTGTAGTGAAAATGTTTTTCTTCTTATTAAAAGCATTCTTGGCCTGGGCAATTCTGCATACTATCTTCTTATAGCTTCTTCCATCGCTTGTGATTTTACTTCCCGGTAATTAACTTCGTTCACATCCTCGATTCTTTTATTTTTCAACTTTACTGCTGTCTTGCCCTCTGTGTTTCAACTGCAGACTAGAGCTTTTGTTTGATGTGTGGTATGGAATTCTTCCTACATTATTCTATCAATTGTGTTCACAACTTTCTTTTGTAAGTCCCCATTTTATGCAATTAGGCAGATCTCAGTATATTTTCCTTTACTCCATGAATTGTTACTCCTATGCTTACTGCTGCTCCCACCCTGTTTATTGCTTTTTGGAAGCACACACTAAATATGTGTGGGGATACGGAGAAACCTTGTCATACGCCATTTTGAAAACTAGCTGACTCTTCTTTATTACCACAGTGAACAACTCTGATTTCGTGCATGTAGGTGTTATATATATATCTTCTCTTTTTAAAATTGATTTCCAAAGGATACTGAATAATGCATTCCTGTTGACATTGTCAAATGCCTTCTCAAGATCTACAAATGCTATGGATGTACTCTCACCCTTCTTCAGCTGTTTCTCTATCACTTGCTTCAGTGTCAATATTGCTCTTCTTCTTCCCATACCTTCCCTAAAATCTTTTGTTAATCTTCTTCCTTAAGCTCTTGTATTTATGCGTACCTTTTTCATCCTCTGAGTTTTTATACTGTCTTTCCTTCATCATATTCACAACTTCAGGATTTATCCATTCTTTCCTACTCTCCTATTTCTTTTTCCTGGTATCACTTCTGCTGAGTTTAAAATGCATTTCTTTCTTTTACTACATTTCTGTTCTATCCCCATGCGTCCTCTGGTATCCTCATTGGTATTATGTACTCATTTTGGGTAAACTCATCTTTAAGTTTAGATATCTGCTGCTGTTTCCTTTCTTTCATCTTTAATCTTTTGAACTTTAGTTCACAGAGCATGATAACTAGGTTACGGTGATTGTTGACACCACCTCCATGGTATCTTCTGCTGTCCTTCGTCTGATTCTCTAATATTTCTCTTTCCAGTATGTAGTCTACATGTGACCTACATATGTCTCCTGGGATTTCCCATCTATATCTCTTCCTTGGATTATGCTGGAATACAGTATGTGTTACTAACTATTTATGTCATATGCATATCTCTACAACACTCTCTCCTCTCTCATTTCTTTGGCCCAATTCAGATTTACCAACTGTATTTCCTTTGGTTCCTTCTCCCACTGTTGCACACCAATCTCCATTACTCCATTAGGAGGAAACACGTAATGAAGTTGCAATACTTACATTTTTAAAAGCAGTGTCCAACCAAATAGTTATATCGAATGGCAAAAGAACAATAGTACACCAAAAAAAAAAGAAGGAGAAACATGGTGAACGGTGTGAAGGAGGTCAAAATGCAAAGTTGTGCTTATATGTCAATAATAAAGTGGTAATGTGACCTCCAGACCAGCAAATCATCCCAATGATGCCTTAGAACAAAAAAAAAAAAAAAGGCAAAACACATCTGTGATAAATAAATAAGTGGCAGCAGGAAAAGGCGGTTTTTATTTACAAAACAAGTATTTCTATGCTTGCTGCGGAGGATGGCCATGCAAACAAACTTGTTAAGAATGAAGACTGTAAATTCGAAAAAAGCATTACTAATTTGCAATACAAACTTCACATTTATTTTAACTCAAAATTCGAGTTTGCCTAGAACATTATAAACGAACCAATTTTCAACAGTGTACTATTTTTCAAATGTACAACAACTTTTACGCAAAATCTTGGACTAAATTGATTATCTTCAATTCATTTTGTAAATTTCATTAAAGAACTATGTTTTTCAATTAATTTTCATAAATGTTACAAACAATGCCATATATATGTCACAGCCCACAAACATTTGTGGAAAATAAATAAATAAATAAATAAATAAATAAAGCAACATACAAATTTAGTTTGGTCAGGTTACGTAGTCTGAAGGCTGTGGGGTGATTTTAATCCTGGGTTTTCGACAGTCCCGTAACATAAATGGGGGAGCAAAGAAAAATGTAGTCCTAAGAAATCTACAAGGTATTTTGTGGGTTACATTTACCTTGACAGAATATCATATTAAGATACACCGCTAGTAAACACAGCAATAATACAAATATTTTCTGCAATGACCAAAAAGCTCTTTTACACTAAATGAAATATAAAATTTTTGTAACCTTGCTATCTCAAGTAACATAAAACCTGCAATTGCAGTTCAATCTACTCATGTATGAAAACTGATGCGACTATATGTAATATATGAGATGAACTTGTGCCAGTTCAATGTAGGTGGCATGTTAAGTCATAACATTTCATTTCATGTAAATGTCTTAAACAGTCCAGGGGGCTACGTGCCATCCCCTGTTGTATTTTTCCTTGTGAACATACTTGAAAAATGATTTAATATTTTTCTGTAATATGTGAGAAACGTTGACATTTTTTCGTGTGAAGCGCATCAACTGAAAATGACAAAGATAATAAGCATGGTTTCTTATCTGTGTACACAATGATTAAAAAAGACAATATATACTCTGGTAATTTTCATTTGTCTGATAATAGAGAAGACACTGTACCTTTTCAAGTAGTATCACTGAACTAGAAAGACGCACTCTTCAAATGTTCCATATTAAGAGGTCTATTATTAAATTGGATAGATAATAGATCTACTCACCAAGCGGCAGCAGAAAAAACACGTAAAAGACTGTTGTGATTGGCAAGCTTTTGGAGGTAGTGGCTCCTTCTTCAGGGATAAAGGTTGAAGCGGAAGTCAGAAGGGTGAAGGAGAGGTCTAGGAAAATGGGTAGATTTTGGGAATGTCACCCGGAACCATGGGTCAGGGGAGACTTACCATACAGGATAAGAAGGAAAGACTGATTGTTGGGAACTGCATCGGATGAGATTTGAAAACCTGAGAGCTTAAAGGTGGAAGAGAGGGTAATATGCAAGACAGAGATTACTACTAAAACATCATGCACGAGTTAATAAGACTGAGAAGCTATGTGCATCGTATGTAATGGAGGTGGGAGGGGGCAGTGAAAGAGACAGGAAAGACAATGGAGTGAAGCAGGTAGTAGTTACAATGAAGAAGGAAGGAATTAATGTAAATTAAGGCCAGGTGGGTCGCGAGAACCAAGGACATGTTGCAGCGCTAGTTCCCACCTGCAGAATTCTGAGGAACTGGTGTCTGGGGGAGAAATCCAGAAGGCACATGTGGTGAAACACATGCCGAGTTCACGAATGTCATGTTGTAGAGCATGCTCTGCAACAGAATATTTCGAGTTGCCAGTATATACCCTTGACCTACGCCCATTCATCTTAACTGATAATTTGGTAGTAGTCGTGATGATGTAGAAGGCTGAACAGTGTTTATATAATAGCTGGTATATGACGTGTAGTTTCAAGGGTAGCTCTCCCTTTGATAGTATATGCTTTGCCAGTTACAGGGCTATTACAGGTGGTTGTAGGAGGGTGCATAGGGCAAGTCTTGCAGCGGGGCAGTCACAGGGGTAGGAGCCATAGGGTAGGGAGATGGGTATAGAAGGAGCATAGGGTCTGACAAGGAGATTGAGGAGATTGGGAGGGTGACAGAAAGCTATTCTAGATGTGGTAGGCAAAATTGCACACAGAATGGATCTCATTTCAGGGCATGATTTTAAGAAATCATGGCCCTGTCAAAGTAGCTGATCGACACATTGCAGATCAGGATAATACTGAGTCAACAATGGTATGCTCTGACACTGTTTTGAGGAGGGATCAACAGTACCAGGATTGGATGTGATGGCCAGGAAATCTGCTTTTTAGATAGGCTGGTGGGGTAGTGCAAAGAAGGCTGAGGTAAGAATGGTGGTATACTGCTGTAAAGAGTCTGCATTCGAACAAATACGTTTGCCTCAGATGCCGGGGCTGTATGGGAAGGAATGTTTGACATCGAAAAGATAGAAACTGTCACAATGTAAGTACTGTTGTTTGTTGATAGGACTAATGTGGACGGAGGTGTATAGCTGGCCTTCGGTGAGAATGAGATCAACATCAAGGAAAGTGGCATGGGATTCAGGATAGGACCGTGTGAAATTTAATTGGGAGAAGGTATTCAGAGGTTCTAGGAAGTTGATTAAGATGAGTAGGAAGGATGTCATAGGTTTGGAATCAGGTGGGCGATGACCGAGGAAATGTCCAGCAGCAGGCAGATCAGAAGATTTCCTAAAATCATGTCCTGTAATGAGATCCATTCTGTCTGCAATTTTGCCCACTACACCTAGAATAGCTTTCCGTCGCCCTCCCAATCTCCGCTGTACTCTTGTCAGACCCTATGCTCCTTCTGCACCCGTCTCCCTACCCTTACCAGATATTATGTAAACACTGTTCAGCCTTCTACATTGGCATGACTACCCCAAAATTAACAATTAGGATGAATGGGCATAGGGTATATACTGGCAACTTGCAATATCCTGTTGCAGAGCACACTCTACAACATGACATTCGTGACCTTGGCACCTGTTTCATGACATGTGCCATCTGGATTCTTCCCCCAGACACCTGTTACTCAGAACTCTGCAAGTGGGAACTAGGACTACAACATGACCTTGGTTTTCGCCACCCACCTGGCCGTAATGTACATTAATTTCTTCCGTCTCAGCTTTTCTTCACTGTAACTACTCTTTGCTTCACTCTGTTTTAGTTTCCTACATCTTTCATTGTCTTTCCCATCTATTTTTCACCACCCCCTTCCACCTCTGTTATGTACAACGCACTTAGCTTCTCAGTCCGTTCAACTCGTGCATGATGTTTTAGTAGTTATCTCTGTCTTGCATATTATCCCGTCTTCCACCTTTAAGCTCTCATGTTTTCAAATCTCGTCTGATGCAGTCCCTAACAATCAGTCTTTCCTTCTCATCCTGTACGGGAAGTCTCACCTGACCCGTGGTTCTGGGTGACTTTCCCAAAATCTACCCCTTTTCCTAGACCTTTTCTCTAGTCCTTTTCCTTCACCCTTCTCCCTTCCACTTCAACCCTTCTTCCTGAAGAAGGTGCCACTGGTTCCGAAACTGCCAATTACAACAGTTTTATGTGTGTGTTCTGCCACCACTTGGTGAGTAGATTTTTTATCCATCCAATTAAATTATTTTATCAATAATTGATTGTTTTTGTTGTTATATTAAGAGGTCTGTAATAAGTGTAATGATTGTTAACTTATCTACATTTTTTTCAGAATGCAAAATGTTAATTTTTTACTACTGAAACCATCTTTCATTTTTAGAACAATTGAGTCCTTTCCTGCAATTATTAAAAGTTTCATTAATTACGATCTTACCCTAATGTTGCCCGGCATTATGGTCAGTACAACTGTTTTTTGGTAGTTATTGCTTTTCTAGCCTGGATATTATTGAGCTAATGTATTTAGTTTATGCATTTATGAAAGCAAAACCTACCTCAATCATCAATTCGATTTTCTGATGCAAATTTTGTCATACTGGGCTACAAATATCTAGTATGTTATTTTCCATGTAGGCACCATTACAGAGAAAGCTGAAACTAAATATGGTTCACAAAATAAAATCAGTCTGCTACTAATAAACACACATACATGCAAACCCTGAAGTGTCAACCCCTGAGACCAAAATAGGTCATGTTCCTATGTTGTGTTTGCTTTGGTGTACAATAACGTATGTGCACGATAATGTAACTTCAGTAAAAGAGAAGTAATTATAATCAATTATTTAGCATAACGAAGTGTTGGTGTAATAAGTCTTTGTTAACATATTGCATTTTAAAACATTGCAAGAAGATCTGTGATAAAAATAAACACAATTATCTGTTTAAAAGACATCTTCAGACAACAAGTTACAATTACATTACACACAGATCATTCATTTAGTTACAACACATAAAAAATTTCACTACAATGGGACATGGAGCAAATGGAACAGCATCTGCTGGTAGATGCTTTTCATCAAATCTAGAAAAGAAGTTTCTTAAAAAAAGAAAAAGCTATCTCACAGTGCACGTTTTCTCCGATTCTTGTGGGTCGCAAAATAAAAACAATATCATGAATCAGTGATATTAAGATTATGCGAAACAACTAAAAGTTTTTGACAAAATAGCTCATTACTTCCCAATCAGGATCACAGTTATGCCCACTGGTAGAGTATTTAGAAGGAACTCAGAGAACTTGAAACCATAACCTTACCATCATACTATCATGAAGTTCTGAGCCACCATGACATCTGTATGGTTTTGGGCAATGACTAGCATGTGCACGATTTCAAGGGCGCTGTTAATAGATTAATGAAGAAGATGATACCATTCAAAATGTCTGAAGTCAGAGGTCTTATTTATAGAAAAACAAAGGTAGTGCTATATGTAAAGTCAAAATAACATACTTTTCCTCTCCGATCATTGTTGAAATGAAGAAAAGTAACAGATGGTTTAAAGAACATTGATCAAGCACCTGTAATAAAAAACCTAGACACCTTTTAAATGACGAAGAACCTCATGATGTAAAGAAACTAATTTAGATATATAGGACTGGTAGCCAGTGATATCTGAAGTTGAGGCATGCACCGAAGTTTCAGTGCAGTAGATGACACGTTTACAAGGGAGAAAATTCTTTATCTTGGCATCTGGCATTCATTATGATGTAAGCACCCCTCGAGTTCATGATGTACAAAGATCACAAAGTTGAATTACTTAAATCCAGTTTATGGTCCCGTGCAAAGTTGGAGATATATCTGTGACAGAAAAAAATCTGTGGCAAAGAGCATGCTACAATTTATCGATAATTTAGGAAAACTATTATAGTTACATAATGAGCTACATTTTCCCCATGAAACTGAAATACATTCATCAAATAAAAGACTGAAAGCAAGAATGGAATTATACATTATTAGTGTACACTTGTTCCCACCTCACCTCACTTGTGTGCTGATAAGTGGCACTAATATATTTTACTTGTCACAGTTATGGCCATATGGCAAGGTAAATGCATTGGGTCAATGTGACTCATGATTAAGGAATAGAGTAGAAACTTTTTATAAGAGTGTGTGTGTGTGTGTGTGTGTGTGTGTGTGTGTGTGTGCGCGTGCATGCGCGCATGCTACTGTTGATTGAAAAGTACTGTGTTATACTAAGTTATGTACTAGCGATAAAGATTGCACAATGACAGAGTCTGGGACACTGGGTTTTGCCCCAGTGAGAAGTGTTGCGGTTTTCACCCCAGTGAGAAGTGTTGCAGTTTTCACTTAATGAAGTAGCACAGTCGAGGAGGGAGAAGACTCAGTTACTAGGACAAATTGCAGAAAGGGATGAGCAGTTAGTGGCAATCAAATGAACTAATCCTTTTATAGAACTAGCCAACATCTATTTAATAACTCCCTTTTCTGGCATGTGAGTCATGGATTTAATGGCTTTTTTGGGAGTGACAGAGTGACCAGCAAACTTTGCACATAACAAATCCCAGTTGGCAGGGAAGGAAAAACCTTTGTCAGATATAGAGAGGGGTTGGGAGTGGACAGACATTTGAAACAAGGTGTCCCACAACAGTATAAAATAAAAAATGGCTTTAGGTTTTTCCACACGTGTCACATACGAGTTAGTAAGAGGCATGGTGAGGCAATAGAATGTTTTGTGGATAGGATATGCAAAATTAATGTGTAGATATACGACTTGGGGGACAGCGACGAGACGAATATGATCACACTCCAAGACGTTGAACATAGCATACTAGACACCTTCCCGAGGGGCCTACCACACGATACGTCAAAAAGGGTTTGGACAGGTACCCCAAGACACCTACATGCATTGTCATGTTGGCTTCATTGTTTGAAGAAATTGACATGGAAATAGAAGTATGCAAATGCAAGGAGCGTTTTCCTCTAATGTAAGATGTTATAGGTGTGGACGGTTTGAGGCAAATCCAGGACATGTTGGCAGCCTCAGTGGGATAAAAATTGTGTGGATGGACACCATGAATGAGGTTACAGAAGTAACAATATGGTGGGAATGCACAGGAGGGCCATGGACAGGCATTAAACACCAGAGGGTACCACAAGTCTGCAGAGCAGCATTCCTGTTCAGTGCTGCAGATTTGTTTGCAGACGTGATGTGTGATATAGGAGGAATTGTGGGAAGCAGAGAACATCAAGTTTTTGTAGGACACAGGGATGCTTGTATCAATGGAAGATCTGGATCTCATAGGTCTGAAGCGAATGAACCCACCATGCTACTGATTGCTTATGGTGGGATACAGTAATGTGAAATCATTAGGTTGTATGATATTAAATTTTCACGTTGGGTTGGTTCAGTTTAAGCAGACTATGGAAGTAGTGCCTTGAGTAAGCAAAGGTTATTGTATGATCCTAGACTTAAGAGTTTCTGTTGGAACACCATGTCAAAATTGACCTTAGGTGATGTACGGTGGAGTTTAGCACGACAACATTCTAACTGGGGGAAACAGTTGCCAGTGAAGTACATTGCAAGGTTCATCTGTCAGAAGGGGCAAGCTAGTTAAACTGCAAATAAAAGTGCTCCAGCTCAATTCACTTGATACTGTGCTGGAAGGCAATGGAAAGTTGTTTTGGGTGAATGTAGAACTAGAGCTGCCTGTTGATATGTTGGGTATAATAGGGCCACTGGAGTAGAAGGATGTATTGGTACATCATGCTGTTTCGTGAGGACAAGCAATACAGGTAAGAGATGCTGGGAAAGTGGTACCCATGAATTTGGGTAACTTTGACACCAATGAGGTAAAGCTAACACAGTGGCTGTTAGTAGCAAACTGAGACATCTTAGTGGAGGACGATTGGGATGTGTCAAATGTGGACTATGGCTAGACACAGGCAACCAGTAAAATTGCATTATGTAAGAAGGTCAAGCATCTGGAAAGAACAGAAAGGGTGCCAATGGAGACACTGCTACTGGAGCTCAAGAATTTATTTTATTCTCAAGGTCCATTACCAGCAACACATGTCACGCAGTATCAGGTACCAACACAGGAATGAAGCACCAGTATATCAACAACCATACTGTATACCTCAGCATTTATAGCCAATCATGAGGATTTCATTAACAAACATTTAACTGATAGAGTAGTAGAGGGGAGCAATAGTCCATGGGGTGCTGCCATTATGGTTGTGCCAAAAAGTTGGCAGATGGTTTCATGAAGTACAGATTTAGCTGTGAATATTGCTACCTAATAGTAAAACAGTAACAGATGTGTACCCAATACCCAATACCACTGAGACCCTTGATAACCTGGGACACTGCCAATACTTCTCTACCATGGATTTAAGGAGTGGGCACCATATGTTGGAAGTGGTTCCAGAGGACTGGCTGAAGACAGCATTTTCTGTCTCCCAGCATCATTAGCAGGACCAGATTGGGATTAAAGAATGCACCAGCAACATTTCAATGATTGTTGGATGGGGTACTGATGGGGCTGAAACCTTGGTGTAATGACATAATTCTGTACTTGAGGGATATGAGGGAGCATGTGCATTGGTTGAGAGAAATTTTTTAAAAAGTTACATGCCACACATCTGGTTTTGAGTGTGGAGAAGTGTCATTTTGCCTTGATGAAAGTTGGTTACTTTGGGCACACAATTTGTCAAAAAGGGATAAAGACACGAGGCTGGTACATGCACTACAGGATTTTCCGGTTAAGTAGTACAGGATTTTGTGGTCAAGTAAGGAGCTACTTTTTTTTAGGCTCACCAATTATTATAGGATATTTGTGAAAGGCTTTACACATGTTGTGTAATCAGACACACAACCACTAAAGAGAGGTAGGAAATTCAAGTGGAAAAAGGAGTGTCAGGTCGCATTCAAGGGGTTAAAGAAAGCTTTGACTTAGAGCCCAGTGTTGATTTTCCCAGACTATCATAAATAGTTTGTGTGGTTGTAATACATCCAATCAGCCTGTGGGGTGTATTTTAAGTCATGTGGTAGAGGATGAGGAGTAACCTGTGGCTTATGCTTCATGACAATGGGATGAGGAGGAAAGGAACTATTCCACAATGGAAAAAGAAATGTTCTACTTAATATATGGAGTGACATATTTTAGACGTTATTTGTAAGGAAAGAAATTCTACATTGTAACTGACAATGCAGTTCTGAAGTAGTAGTTAGGGCTAAAGGATTCCTCTAGTAGGATCACTAGGAGGGCTTCATGACAGTTGAGTTTGACTATTAAGTTTTGCGTAAGCCAGCATCTAAACAAAGATAGCTTGAGTTGAAAGGTAGCAGTAGTACAAGCACTGTGTCATGGCCTTGCTGAGTGGCAAGCAGCACATGCCACTGATGCTAACTGGAAGGTGTCCATGGATGCAGCTGCGTTCAGCATGTATGGCGGTCTGTTATCTAAGTTACCTAGGTTGGGGCCTCACGTGGTGGTGGCAGCTAAGTTCAAGAGACAAGTACTAAAGGACACACATGCTGGGCAAGGAGATCATAAGGTAACAAACCAGAGGGTAGTGGAAAAGTACAGGTAGAAGGGGTGAAAGCAAACATAAACCAATACATAAATAATGGTGTACAGAGTGCAATATGAGCAGGCATGAACTTTAAGCAGTCACTATTACAAAAGTTAGCAAAGGTTACTAAACCCTAGGAAATTATGGGAATGGATACCCTAGGTCCATTTAATTGGATTCCAGAAGGAAACTGCCATCTTAATGATCATTAACCACTTCTCTTGGTATCTGGAGATTATTGCCATTCCAAATTAGGAGGCAGCTGTGGTGGTGCAAGCAGTGGCCAACAACTGGTTGCTCAGATTTGGTTTGCCTGAAATAATATTCACTGACCAAAGGACCAATTTCACGTGAGACTTGATGAAATAACAATGTCATTTGATAGATTGCTCTGCACCCACAAACTAATTGGAGAATATAGTGTGCGCAGTACTACTGGTAGGATGTTGAGTTACTATGTAAATTCTCATCAGAATTACTGGGATGCATATTTATTATTTATGATAGCACATAGAGCCTGAAGGTTCACACTAGTAGTATGCTGCCCCTCCATAAGGTGATGTATGAGAGGAATATACCTTAGCCATTTGATATGGTCAAACCAAAATTGGCAAGGATGGGGAGTCGGTTACAAATTTCACCAGGATGCTTAGGGAAGTATGGAGGTGTGTGTAGTGGTCAAACACCAACACCCTGGAATGTAAAGTGTTAGTGGAGAAACACACACAGGAAAATTACCACACACCGAGCGAGGTGGCGCAGTGGTTAGGCACTGGACTCGCATTTGGGAGGACGACGGTTCAATCCCGCGTCCGGCCATCCTGATTTAGGTTTTCCGTGATTTCCCTAAATCGCTCCAGGCAAATGCCGGGATGGTTCCTTTCAAAGGGCACGGTCGACTTCCTTCCCCGTCCTTCCCTAATCCGATGAGACCGATGACCTCGCTGTCTGGTCTCCTTCCCCGAAACAACCAACCAACCAAAATTACCACAATATAGTGTAGGGCAATGGGTAAGCCTGTATACCCTAAAGGACAAAACAAAAAAGTATGTCACACAGTACCAAGGGCTAACAAGTAGTAGCAACATCAAGCTTCAGTTGCCAACTAGGATGACAGTTCACATCAGACACGGAAGGAAACATTATAGTGAAAAGGTTGTAGGGAATAATTTTCTGGTGTACCACAATTACTGGAACTTTTATGTTGATGGATTATGAACCACCAGGTGACGAAGTATATGCAGACAATGGTTGATACAATGAATTGATATCTAGGAATTATACAGACTTTATGGATGCACTGAACATGAAAATAACTGCAATGCTGGGGCTTGCAGCCCTCCAGCATAACAATCCTGGACCATGCATGGCGTATGCCAAAATTCACAGGGGCTACAACAACAACCACCACCAACATTGTATTTTTTATTGCACACATAACTGACAGACTGCAGTGGCACCATTCCAAGAGAATGCTATCAGCATGGACCTACTCACTTCCCCAGGATAAAATGCTCAAAAATATGTCTCACCATATTCTGGTGTCTCGTACGTGTTTAGGTTGACATGCAGCTACAACTAGTCAGTAGTTATCCATGGATGAGGACTCTGGGATTTATGCCGACTGCTGCCATGGTTCCTCAGACAGAAGGTCAACTGAAGTCATCCTGTGCAACCTGTCGTCTGATATTGGTCTGCCTGCCTGGGATCTTTACCTCCAACACTAAATGGAACACAAACAGTCATCCTTGGGCCATGCTGAGACTTTGCTCCTACAAAGCAGACCTCCGGAACATTGGTATATTGGCATGATACAGTGGTTGTGCAACTAATGACAATCAGTTTTTTGTGAACCAATACTTTAACTCTAATAATTGTGATTCAGTTTTCTGTGGCTGACAGTCCACTGGATTTGTCTGTCTCTCTCACTTCAAAGACAGACTTAACTATTTCCTGTGTTGCGTAATTATGCTGCAAAGGAGGAAATTTGAAGCTTTACGTTCATTTCAATAAACTTGTTTTCATTGTCTACCTGGGCTTTAGTTCCTCTGCAGGAAATTATGCATGGGCCAATTCAATTGGAGACAAAGTTGTGTGTGGGCTCTCTCTGTATGCTTCACCTACATCCCAGTTAATGGTTCTTCACGTGTTTGTGGCGGACTAAAATTTGCTCATCATTCCAGTATGTCTACAACTAAGGATGTAATTACGCAAGTCCTATTGCTTCTACAAAACATACAATAGGCCCAGGAGCTAATGTCAGAGAAGATCGCTGCCATCATCACTGTGTCACCAGAAACTCCACACAGTTATTGCACAGATGGAGCCATGGGCCAACTTCAATAACACTTCATTGCTCATGGATCTCAGGTTATATCAAGCAGTGTGCATATATAATAGAGGGAAACATTCCACATGGGAAAAATATATCTAAAAACGAAGATATGACTTACCAAATGAAAGTGCTCGCAGGTCGATAGACACACAAACATACACACAAAATTCAAGCTTTCGCAACAAACGGTTGCTTCATCAGGAAAGAGGGAAGGAGAGGGAAAGACGAAAGGATGTGGGTTTTAAGGGAGAGGGTAAGGAGTCATTCCAATCCCGGGAGCGGAAAGACTTACCTTAGGAGGAAACAAGGACAGGTATACACTCACGCACACACACACACACATATCCATCCGCACATACACAGACACAAGCAGACATTTGTAAAGGTAAAGAGTTTGGGCAGAGATGTCAGTCGAGGCAGAAGTGCAGAGGCAAAGATGTTGTTGAATGACATGTGAGGTATGAGTGGCGGCAACTTGAAATTAGCGGAGATCGCTGGCACGTCAATAGACACACAAACAAACACAAACATACACACAAAATTCTAGCTTTCGCAACCAACGGTTGCCTCGTCAGGAAACAGGGAAGGAGAGAGAAAGACGAAAGGATTTGGGTTTTAAGGGAAAGGGTAAGGAGTCATTCCAATCCCGGGAGCGGAAAGACTTACCTTAGGGGGAAAAAAGGACGGGTATACACTCGCACACACACACATATCCATCCACACATATACAGGCACAAGCAGATATATATATAGAAAGAAACATTCCACACGGGAAAAATATATTAAAAACAAAGATTCCATGACTTACCAAACGGGAAAACGCTGGTAGATAGGCACAATAAAAAAGCACACAAACACACACATACAAAATTTCGAGCTTTCGCAACCCCCGGTTGCTTCGTCAGGAAAGAGGGAAGGAGAGGGAAAGACGAAAGGATGTGCGTTTTAAGGGAGAGGGTAAGGAGTCTTTCCAATCCCGGGAGCGGAAAGACTTACCTTAGGGGAAAAAAAGGACGGGTATACACTCGCACACACACACATATCCATCCACACATATACAGCCACAAACAGACATATACAGAGGCAAAGAGTTCTCTGCCCTGCTTTCAGGAGTGCTAGTTCTGCAAGGTTTGCAGGAGAGCTTCTGTAAAGTTTGGAAGGTAGGAGACGAGGTACTGGCAGAAGTAAAGCTGTGAGTACCGTACGTGAGTCGTGCTTCAGTAGATCAGTTGGTAGAGCACTTGCCTGCGAAAGGCAAAGGTCCCGAGTTCGAGTCTCGGTCGGGCACACAGTTTTAATCTGCCAGGAAGTTTCAATTTCCACCGTTGTCTTTATCAGGAGCAACTGACTGTCAAAATTGCTGCTGTGGTGGCCTTATATAGCCCAGAAACAGCTTCTGATTGATTGGTAGTTATGTCATGCTGCTGCAGACGTTGTCAATGTCTGCACTGGTGGTGCCGCAGGCCCTGCTGTAGCATAAACATTGCAGCATATATCTCTGGCTCTTCTCTGCACTGAGAGCTCACTTCCATGCACCCCTAAGATTATATGCACCACCACAGTTGAAGGTTCTCTCACGCATTCTTATTTCTACAGCCTATTAACTATAGAGTCCCAGTATGAGAGCCTAGGTCAAAAGTATCATTTCGTCAAACAGTATTTTATTTTTGCTTGTGAGGCTGCTCTCAGCAACTGCAGATTTTTCCAGTTCTCTATTTTTAATATGCCATTCATGTTCCACACAGCAGTCATAAACTGTGTGGAGGACTTATGGATATAATTGGTTCTGCACTCACATGGGATATTGCAAATCACAAGAACCCTGAGAACAAGACTGTCCTTAACAGGGCGTAGCATCTGCTTTATCTTCTTAGGAGGTCACAAAATAGGTTTTACACTTTGTTTCCCAGGACTCTGCCTATTCTGCCACAAAAGGGAAGGAATGCAGATGGTGGCCCATCATGTGAATGTTCAACATTTTCATGTTTCCTTTTCTTGGAGAATGCTGTCTTCATATCACATGACCCATAGCCATTCTTTCCGAACACATACTTCAGATGACTGATTTCGGAACCCAAGTGCTCCTCGTCATAAACAGTTTTTGTTCTGTGTACCAGCTACTCTCTTCTGGACTGAATGGTGAAAACTCTAGGTGTTAAGATATAAATCAGCGTGTGTCTGCTTGTGGTACAGTGAGTGGCCAAGACACCCATCCAACTTTCGTTCTACCAGGACATATGAAAAAGACATCCTTCCCTTTTCCTCTGTCTTGATGGTGGGTACATGCTGTTCACATATCCCTGTAAGTGCTCAAGAGCTTCTAAGCCGTGTGCCCAAACCATAAATGTGTTGTCAATGTAGCAATAAAATTAAGATGGATGAAGCAGAGCCAAATTTAATGCATGTTCCTCAAAATATTCCCTAAAAAAGTTGGCCAGTGCTAGCAACAACGGAGACCCCGCAGTATACCGTCCATCGTTTCATAAAACTTACTGCTGTACAAGACGTAGGCAGTCGTTGATGCAGAGAGGAGCCAGAGGTATTCGTTGCAATGTTTATGCTACGGTGGGAGCAGCGGCGCCACCTGCGCAGACGTTGACGCCATCTGCGACAGCATGATGTAACTACCAACCAACCAAACACCCTCTTTGGCTATGTAAGGCCACCACAGCAACAATTTTGACAGTCAGTTTCTCCTGACAAAGACAACAGCGGAAATTGTCAAAAGTTCGAGATATTACCTGGAACTGATGCGGCATGGTGCCTGAAAATGTTTTATACAATAGTGCCATTACAAAAGATTTTGTTCTCGTAATATGGAATCTTTCAACATTACTGTCAATTGGGAGATGTATCACCACATGGGCTTCCCCACTTTATGACCTTTTTCTGAGCAGTTGAAAAGCTATAGTAATAACACTATTAAGGTAAAGGTTCAGTTCAGTGCTCGGGTGATGTACCAAGCAGTGTCCCTGTCAACCTGCATCCTCATGGTTGACATGTTGGGGACCACACTGATTTTGGTTTTGAAATCGTTCATTGCCTTTGGTTTAGAAGTCCACAGTTCAACAAATTGCATCCAACCATTTATCCCACATTCCTACCAGTGGTACTTTTGTTCAAAATATGGCTCCATTTTCTCACATCCATAAACAGGCATCACCGACATTGAAGCACACATTTCTGTACTGCCTTTGGTGACACCCAGGATTTTAAGGCATGGAAAGTCCCTACTGCTTGCACGACAAGCTTTGTCTTGAGCTGCAAGACCTACAGGAAGAAGCAATTCTGGTCATAAGCACCCATTATAGAACCAGAGAATGCTGGGACCGCGAGGGTAAAAAACCGTTGTGAGGTCCGATACAAAAAGGAAGAAAAAACAAAGCTAAAACATCAAGATGCTATGGAAGAGTATCTAAAAGATGTCGACAAGACACCAGAGTCACCACGTAGAAATCAAATCTCTTTTGTCATATTACAGTTTTTAAAAAAACTTAAAACGCGAGACACAGCTCGCACATCATCTACTAAAATATGTCCGGCAAAGCAGGCGGCAGCCCGACCCTGAGACATAAGTGACTAAAATAGGGACAGAAGGACAGCTGAGTGCAGGGTCGCCGCTCAACAAGTGGCAGTTACTAAAGCGGCAATGCCCTATTCGCAACAGCGAGACAGCCAAGAGGAAGTTGTTGGGACAGGTTTGACTTCGCTGAGTTTATTCCCATGAAGGGAGCATCAATGGTCATGCCAAAGTGACGTGATACACCGATAGAGTAAAGTAGAAATATCTTGCGTAGGAACAGATTAAGAGGCGGGCTGACTGAGATGGACTGCAGCCTTGGCATCGTCGTTCCCAGGCACACCAACATGGCCCACGTGAACATCACTTGGGCACCCCCATCCGGGAAAAAATCGAGGCAGTCCTGGATCCATCGAATGATGGGGTGGACTGGATTGGGATCATCCAGACTCTGAAGGGCACTGAGGGAGTCAGAGCAGATGACACAGGGAGTGAGCAGGTGCTTCCGGATGTAGTGAGCAGCCTGATAGAGGGCAAAAAGCTCTGCTGTAAAAATTGTGCATAGGTCAAGAAGCCGGTATTGAAACTTATCAGCCCCGACGACAAAAGCACAGCCAACACCATGGATGGACTTGGAACCATCAGTGTACAAAAATATGCTTTCGGCAAGTTGTGAGCTAAGTTCGAGAAATTTGCAGCGATAGGTCAGCTTGGGAGTCGAATCCTTTGGGAATGAGCTGAGGTCAAAACCTGTATCTGAAGCTAAGATGGTGAAAGGCTCTCCACCATCTGGAAAGAGGCAGGAAGTGTGAACTGCAGCTGCCGAAGCAGGTGACGAAAGTGGACGCTGGGAGGCCGCAGAGAAGAAACGTACATCTTGTATTGACCGTCAAGAATGCCATTAAAAAAAAAAAAAAAAGAAAAAAGGGGGGAGGGGTCAAAGGTTGGGTGGCCTGGCATGGAAGAACGTCGACATGCATACCTACTGAGCAGGATGCGTGCCGGTATGACAGTGGTAGTTCACCGGCTTCTGCGTAGAGACTCTCAGCAAGGCTAGTACAGAAGGCACCAGTGGTGAGGCGGATCCCCAAATGGTGGATTGTATTTAGATGGCGTAAGATAGATGGCCGTGCAGAGGAGTAGACAATGCATCCATAATCCAACTTGGAGCAGACAAGAGATCGATAGAGGCGGAGGACGACAGTCCGGTCAGCTCCCCAAGAGGTGCCATGCAACACACAAAGGACATTGAGGGACCGGGTGCAGTGTGCAGCCAGGTAGGACACGTGGGGAGACCAACTGAGTTTCCTATTGAATGTAAGCCCTAAGAACTTCACTGATCCATGAACAGGAGAGCATTTTGGCCCAGTCGCAAGGATGGTGGAAGAAATACCTTGTCCCGCCAGAAGTTGACGCAAACTGATTTGGTAGCAGAAAAGCGGAAACCATTTGTGACACTCCATGAATAGAGATGGTCCAGACAATGCTGAAGACAGCATTGCAGGAGACACGTCCGCTCGGAGCTGCAATAAACAGCAAAGTCGTCAACAAAAAGAGAGCTGGAAATGCCAGCTGGAAGGCAGTCCATAATAGGGTTGACGGCTATGGCGAAGGGGACGACACTCAGTACAGAGCCCTGAGGCACCCCGTTCACCTGTGAAAAGGTGTGGGATAAGGGGGAACCCATACGTACCCAGAAAACTCGGTCTGTTAAAAATTCCTGAATGAAAGTGGGAAGACGACTGCGAAGGCCCCATGTGTGCATAGTACATAGAATGCCTGTCCGCCAACAGGCTTTTCGAGATCTCATGACTACAGCTTGGGGTGGTTCTATCTCACAAAGCTGACAGAGTTGAATGTCCAGCTGCATTTGTTTACAAGATTTTAAAACATTCACAGCAAAATTACAGTCAAATCAAAAACAAAGCCTTAACTATCATATCTGCATTGAATAAAGTTCACGATTATGTGTTTGGACAGCGATATATCTTATTAATGTGTCATAAGCCTTGTTACCATTGTTCTATTCCCATGCTAATATTCCGACCAGGATTGCCGCACGCTTACTGAGATGGCACTGTTTCTCTTGGGGTGTCATTATAATGTCAATTATTGGTCCACAGCGCAACATGCCAGTGTGGACCTCCTATAACATGTGAATGCTGGCATCCTATCATGCCTCCCGGTGAGACATGATACGAAATGTCTCGTCAGCAGCACAAGGTTGACGATATAAAGTCAGTTCGTAGTAAAAATATTTCTGTTACTGATAAATCAGATATATGTACAGTATTTAAAAATCATTTTCTGAGCATTTCTGGTGAATTATATAAAAGTTTAGTTTCTACAGGGAATCAGATAACTTCCTTAGCAAATGCCTTTCCAAGATTGATGTCTGAAATACTCCTCTGTGATACAGACAAGGGAGAGACTGAGTCAATAATTAAATCACTGCAGACTAAGGAATCTCATGGATATGATGAAGTGTCTAGCAGAATATTAAAGCACTGTGCTGCACATGTTAGCCCTGTACTTAGCCATATTTGTAAATTATCCTTTAGGAATGGTCAGTTTCCTGAACAATTAAAGTACTCAGTAGTAAAGCCCCTGTATAAAAAGGGAGAAAGGGATAATGTAGACAATCTCAGACCTATTTCTATTCCATCAGTATCAACTAAAGTTATTGAAAAGCCTGTTATGTAAGGATAATTGATCATTTTATATAACACTATTTGCTATCAAATGTACAGTTCAGCTTTAGAAGTCATTTAACAACTGAAAATGCTATATTCTCTTTTCTCTTTGAGGTACTGGATGGATTAAACAAAAGGCTTTGAATGCTAGGCATATTTTTTTTATTTAACTGAGGCGTTTGATTGTGTTGATTACAAAATATTGCTCCAGAAGTTGGAACATTGTGGAATACGGGTAGTAGCTCACAATTGGTTCACCTCTTACATGGACAGTATGGGCGGTTGGGAAGGTGGTGGGCATTATGGAATGAATAGGATAATATTTAGACAAAGGCCATTTATTGGCAAAACATGTTAAAAAGGGGTGACATAGCCAGGTCTAGGGAGGCGAGGGTGAGCCAGAGTCTAGAGTTTGGCAAAACACAGTTCGCAAAGCTAACGAAAGTTGGCGTCTGCCAATCAGGTCAATACAAGCAGCATGACTTCCTGTTGCTAAGCCATGGGCCAAAGAATTTACAGGCAGCCAACGCTGCCAGCCGTGGCTTGGGTGTAATTGAAAAATGAAGTTACCCCTGGGAGCTAAGAAAATAAATTAAAATTTCCCTACTGACTGGCTCATCCTTTACATACTTTAGCAACAGACAGCAAAAGGTCATTATTCACAATGTTGAGAATGGCTGCAATGTGGGGTCTGAGTGGGGTATGGTCAAGTGGGGGGTGCCCCAGGTAACAGTGTTGGGGCCACTCCTGTTCCTAATTTATATAAATGATATGCCCTCTAGTATTACAGTTAACTCTAAAATATTTCTGTTTTTGATGACAGTTTCTTGGTGGTAAAGGATATTGTGTGTAACATTGGCTTGGTTTCAAATAGTGCAGTTCATGACCTGAGTTCATGGCTTGTAGAAAATAAACTAACACTAAGTAACAGTAAGACTCAGTTTTTACAGTTTCTAACACACAGTTCAACAAAACCTGACGTTTCAATTTCACAGAATGGGCACAATTAGTGAAACTGAACAGTTCAAATATCTAGGTGTTCAGATAGATGATAAACTGTCTTGGAAAGCTCACGGTTAAGATCTTGTTTAAAGACTTAATACTGCAATCTTTACTATTCGAAGGGTATCTGAAGTGAGTGATCGTTTGACATGAAAATTAATCTACTTTGCTTATTTTCATTCGCTTATGTTGTATGGTATTATATTTTGGGGTTACTCTTCCCATTCTAAAAGGATATTTTCGGCTGACAAACGGGCGGTTTGCGCAATTAGTGGTGTAAGTTCACATACCTCTTGCTGACTACTGTTCACGAGTCTGGGTATTTTGACATTGGCCTCTCAATACATATATTCCAGACTGTCATTTCTTATTAACAATATTAGCTTATTCCCAAGAATAAGCAGCTTTCACTCAGTTAATACTCGGCAGAAATCACACCTGCATTTGGCTCGGACTTCCTTAACTCTTGTGCAGGAAGGTGTGCAGTATACTGCTGCATCCATTTTCAATAAGCTACCACTCGAATTCAAAAATCTTAGCAGTAATCCACATGCTTTCAAATCAAAACTGAAGAATTTCCTCATGGGTCACTCCTCCTATTCTATTGAGGAGTTGAAAAATTAAGCTGATTCTTGTTGTATTGTTGATTGTGTTTACTTAAACTTACGAATTGACTTTTTTCAGGTTCATAAGCATTTTACTATCTGTTATTACTTTTACGTTGTAATTTCATGTACTGTCACGTTCCATGACCTTGGAGATTTGCTCCTCAATTTAGTCCTACGGAACTCGGCGTGTAAATAAAATGAAATAAAAACAAGTCTTGCAAGTTTGATACAGCTGCTGAAGCCTGATTTGACACTGGTAAAGAAGCCAAGGCTTCAGTGGCCAGCATACTGACTGATGCTGCAGTCATTGCCTGCCAGTTGCTGGAGGAATTGGTCCTCCAGGAAGTCATGTAATAAGTGAAGAAAGGTTGACCATTGGGTTGCAAGATTCTTTGAGTGGTCATTGTGCAAGCACATCAACAATGCATCTTGACATTACTTAATGAAGGCCACTGGGAGTATGGTCCTCACCAAGTTGTTGGGCTATCAACATGCATTCTGGAGGGGCACCAACAAAGAAATAGAACACATAATTGCAACATGAATGACATGTCAAAGCAAGCAGATAGCACCAGCTCCTTGGTATTTTCCTTGGCCAGATGAGACATTCCTGTGGTCGCACATTGTGATAGATCCCAACAACAGTTTTCCATGTATTTCATGCATGTACAAAACACCATCAACAAAAACCATCCTGGCCTTATCTGGAATCTTCTCAACTGAAGGGCTCCCCAAAACCCTGTGGCATATACCAGTCTTCAGTTCAAGTCAGTAGAGGGTGACATAGCCTTGGTACATGTGGCACTATTTCACACTGCTTCCAATGGGCTGGTGGAGAGGTTTGTGCACACTTTTAAAACTCAAACGACGAAGTCGCACTGACATCACAATGTCAACAGAGCGCTCAGTTCATTTCTTGCCCCCCTACCACTCCTCTTGAGAGGATGGATACAGCTTGGCTGATAAGCTCCATGGTCAGCTGCACAGATCACAGCTGTCAATCATCCACCGACTCTCTCTCTCTCTCTCTCTCTCTCTCTCTCTCTGTCTCTCTCTCTCTCTCTCTCTCTCTCTCTCTCTCTCACGAACACGCGCACACACGCACCTGGCATTCGTGCCATCACTGCTATACCCTTCAGGATGTAGTTGGGCACTAGCTGTTTCTAGGTGTCAATAACATTGGGTACTGGCTCACATCACATATCTTTTGGGCAGAGGTATGATCAATGTCCAACTGCCTGACTGCTCTCATTGCAGAAAGCATAATGAAGTGCAGCGTAGCAGGGCATCGGCTGCCTGCAACTTTTTGTTCCAAAGTTCATTCTCTCGACACCCAGGGGCGTCTACCATGACTGCTGGCTGCATCAGCTACAGGAGTTGCAGGCCACATGACCCAGGGACACCAGCGTTCTCATAAGCGAAGCATCCACACCCACTGATGTCAATGCCTTGTGAATCATAGTGAAGTGAGTGACTTACACCACTATATTCCTAAGTTTCTCTCACAAATCAGAAAAACTACACTCTAGCTCCGAGGATAGCAACAGTAATGAAACGCATAATATACTTTGCAATAATGATGACAATAGACTACAAGGACTACAATCCTCAGCACATAAATGACTACTAATCAGGTCAGTATATTTTTATATGAAGTTGTAATAATAACAAAAAACAATGTTGCAGTGGACGAAACCATAGTATTAATGTAACTTTCACATTATTGAAACTGACACAAGAAATGAGTGTAAACATCACTGATTCATGGTTTCAATGCACTCATATCTGCCTAATGATGCTGATTTCCGTCACATAGAACATGCAGCATGAAATCAAATTGTCCTCGCCCCAGATGATGCTAGTAAGAATGGAAGGTGACAAGCTTCCGAGTGTCGAAAAATTGACAAAGGCAGTAACAAAACAAACAAAAAAGTAAAAAGTAAATGAAGACAAAGTGAACTGATTGAAAACAGAGTGGCTTTGCTTTGATTAGGAAAAGGAGTACTCTATCATACACAAGTTCATACTGAATGAAGAAATGTTATTTGAAGAGTTTTATATACAACTTGAGAAATGGGGTTGACGTCATAGCCTTGCTCCAACTGAACAAGAGAAATTTTACAATGGTCCATGAACCATGCTCTTTTTCAGAAATGTAAGAAGCAATCAAAATGAATAAGACAACAGCCCATCAACTAATGTAATCTCTGAGGAGAATAAAGAAGAAATTTGAAAGTAAGAAGTATATTAGGCTCTCAACAATATTTGTATAAATGTGTTATTAAACATAAATATCTTATGAAAATAATCTTTTTTTAATACTGAAACTAAATGTGGTTTAGGACATTTTTTATATGCCCAGCTGTGTAGCTCTGTATTTCCCCTAGAGGAAAATACATAATAATACAAAGGTTACAATAAAATGTTCCTGTTTAGTTTAGAAGATAAATTTAGTATGTAACTATTAAAAAACTACCAACAAAGTTACACTCCACAGTTTAGTTTTTTTTATAGTGTCAAACGCAAAACATTCATTATTGAACAAGTAGCTATTTTGACTTATGCCACTATGTTTTCCTCAGCCATCCAATTCTTAGCCAATAGCTTTTGGGGTGAGGGAGTAGTAACGCCAAGTTTACAAGAAGCCTTTCAACCATGCGGTATATGGACAGCTAAATCCAGCACTGCAGCAGTACCCTATCAGTTTACAATAGAAGTTATCACCTGACTCGGAACTCAAACCAGGGCCAAGCAAGCAGAATTTACCACTGTACTATCATGCTGCAAAATACTAACGCGAATTCTTTACAGACGAATGGAAAAACTGGTAGAAGCCGACCTCGGGGAAGATCAGTTTGGATTCCGTAGAAATGTTGGAACACGTGAGGCAATACTGACCTTACGACTTATCTTAGAAGAAAGATTAAGAAAAGGCAAACCTACATTTCTAGCATTTGTAGACTTAGAGAAAGCTTTTGACAATGTTAACTGGAATACTCTCTTTCAAATTCTGAAGGTGGCAGGGGTAAAATACAGGGAGCAAAAGGCTATTTACAGTTTGTACAGAAACCAGATGGCAGTTATAAGAGTCGAGGGGCATGAAAGGGAAGCAGTGGTTGGGAAAGGAGTAAGACAGGGTTGTAGCCTCTCCCCGATGTTATTCAATCTGTATATTGAGCAAGCAGTAAAGGAAACAAAAGAAAAATTTGGAATAGGTATTAAAATTCATGGAGAAGTAGTAAAAACTTTGAGGTTCGCCGATGACATTGTAATTCTGTCAGAGACAGCAAAGGATTTGGAAGAGCAGTTGAACGGAATGGACAGTGTCTTGAAAGGAGGATATAAGATGAACATCAACAAAAGCAAAACGAGGATAATGGAATGTAGTCAAATTAAGTCGGGTGATGCTGAGGGAATTAGATTAGGAAATGAGACACTTAAAGTAGTAAAGGAGTTTTGCTATTTAGGGAGTAAAATAACCGATGATGGTCGAAGTAGAGAGGATATAAAATGTAGACTGGCAATGGCAAGGAAAGCGTTTCTCAAGAAGAGGACTTTGTTAACATCGAGTATAGATTTAAGTGTCAGGAAGTCATTTCTGAAAGTATTTGTATGGAGTGTAGCCATGTATGGAAGTGAAACATGGACGATAACTAGTTTGGACAAGAAGAGAATAGAAGCTTTCGAAATGTGGTGCTACAGAAGAATGCTGAAGATAAGGTGGGTAGATCACGTAACTAATGAGGAGGTATTGAATAGGATTGGGGAGAAGAGAAGTTTGTGGCACAACTTGACTAGAAGAAGGGATCGGTTGGTAGGACATGTTTTGAGGCATCAAGGGATCACAAATTTAGCTTTGGAGGGCAGTGCGGAGGGTAAAAATCGTAGAGGGAGACCAAGAGATGAATACACTAAGCAGATTCAGAAGGATGTAGGTTGCAGTAGATACTGGGAGATGAAGAAGCTTGCACAGGATAGAGTAGCATGGAGAGCTGCATCAAACCAGTCTCAGGACTGAAGACCACAACAACAACAACTATCATGTAGCAACAGTGGAAGTCAGGATGGACCAAGCATGACAATAAGTGCTGCTCGAGTTCCCGCTTGGTAATGGTCATGTATGATTTACATGTTTCACTGTTGACCCCTACCCACTAAAGTGGGAAACCTCAGAAAAATTCATTAGGGTAAGGACAAGAGAAATATTGCTAATATCAGAGGATGGGGATATGCATGCGGTAATGGCACTGGAAAAACTCTTAGGACTGTCAGTGTGAAAGGATTACAATACACCCAGCCAGAGTGATTCAGACTGCCAAAGACACATGCAAAGTTCAGCCGTTCTTCGGTAAAATTAATGTCCAGGGTTGTTTGTGTGATATCCTGGAACCTCAACCCTACTTTCACCAAGGAGTACCACACTGGGTCCATTCCATGGTGTATCACCATAGTGGTGGGAGCAAACTGCTCCAAGCAAAGTAGACTTTTAGGAGTGCTACTTCAGCATTATGATTAGTGTCATCTTAATGCTGAAGTTAGGTACATTAATATGGTGCTTGAGAGTACACAGATGAAAGAAGGCAGACCTCACATTGCAGTGGCGTCAGCTGAATCTACCAATACATTTGGCTTCACTAGGCATGGCCCGCATCACAATAGGTATCGGAAAGGTAGGATGGCAAAGCTTGTAGTTGAGAGTGTAAAGAGGGGGAGGGTATCACTGTTCGAAAAATTTCTGTAGTGAATGGAGTCAGCTGATAGGTATCTCTGTTTAATGGCAGTCTCTCTAGCAAAAGAACCACCTTCAAAAAAGGCCAGGCATCTGAGTAATGAAGGAATTAACATATTTCATCAGAATATAAGAAACAGTAGAGGTAAAGTTAATGAACTGCTTGTTTATGTTAACTCCGAAATTATCAGTGTATCAGAGCATGACTTGGACAATGTGACAATTCAGAGACATTCTATGCTGGGATACAGAAGCTTTTGCAACCCACGGTTGCTTCATCAGGAAAGAGGGGAGGAGAGGGAAAGACAAAAGGATGTGGGTTTTAAGGGAGAGGATAAAGAGTCATTCCAATCCCGGGAGCGGAAAGACTTACCTTAGGGGGAAAAGGGATAGGTACACACACACACACACACACCCCCACACACACACACACACACACACACACCGGCACACGTGTGTGTATGTGTGAGTGTATACCTGTCCCTTTTCCCCCTAAGGTAAGTCTTTCCGCTCCCGGGATTGGAATGATTCCTTACCCTCTCCCTTAAAACCCACATCCTTTCGTCTTTCCCTCTCCTCCCTCTTTCCTGATGAAGCAACTGTGGGTTGCAAAAGCTTGAAATTTGTGTGTGTGTTTGTGTTTTTTATTGTCTTCTACCAACATACCAACGCTTTCGTTTGGCAAGTTACAGCATCTTTATTTTTAGATATATTTTTGCCACGTGAAATGTTTCCTTCTGTATTCCTTCTAACTAGAGTGCAGGACAACAGCAACACAACTACAGACAACATTTCTGTTCAGTCTACATAACTACAGGGACATTCTGTTGATAACAGGATAAATGGCCTTTCAAAACATGACACACACAATCTACATTAACAGGAATTTGTATGCCCCCCCCCCCTTTCCCTCCACACAAACACACACACACACACACACACACACACACACACACACATTAAATATAATTACAAACTACTTAGAAATGTTAATCCAGTGGCAACAGAGGCTTTTTTTAAACCTCATTAAATTTACACGAGTTGTAGGGAGTTTATAGTGCAGATAACAGGCATAAGTACAATGCTTTGCTCAATACATTTCTCTTGCATTTCAAAAGTTACTTTCCACTAGAATGTTTATAACAGGGTACTGGCACTAACAGGCAACATGGATGGCTGACTCTGGGATAAGGAGATAACACAGATCAAAGCAGGAATTATATGAAAATGTTAGATGTAGTGACAACCAAGCTGCAGTAGTCCATTAGAGTCACTACTGTTAGGAGCTTAAAATGTCATTAGGAAGGCAAAGGGCATGTGGGATGCAAATAGAATAGCTAATTATCAGGATAAAATTAAAACCATTTCGTCAGTCATGAATAAAGTCTCTGGCCAACAGTTCAAGTCTGTAAGTAGTCAAGATTTTTTTCTTTTACCAGTAAGTCAGATATATGTGCAGTATTTAACAATCACTTTCTGACTACAGCAGGTGAATTAAATATAGCTTTTTGTTCTGTGCAAAATAGGGATAACTTCTTTCCTTTTTTTTTATTCATTTGCTGATTCCTTAAAAATCTATGCATTTTTTGTTGCTTTTCTGTCTACAAAGAAGCCTTTAGATCCTAAATCAACCTGTATAAATGATAGCATGATTTTTTAAATTAGTCTTTTGTGTCTCCAGAAACATTTATAAATTGTGAGTTATCTCTTTTCTATACTGAGGTTTTCAATTATTGACAGTGGGAGATTAGACATGTTAGTTGTAAGAAAAGGCTGCAGCCAGATGGCTGAAAGCTACATGGTCAATTCACACCCACTGAAGTTTGTCATTCAAGCTGTCTAGTACTCAGAGAGAAAACTGTAAATATTGTAGATTGTTGTCCACGTATGATGAGTTCTGTTGCAGACCGCTCTACGGTAGAGACACCCAGGGATTGGGTCTCCTGAAGGAGTGATGTATTGAAGATCTGTCACTGTTTTTTTGGGCATTTCTGTGGGCATAGCAGCTCAGCCATGGGCATTTCTTTGGACATAGCAGCTCAGTCACAGTAGATGACAAAGCCATGAGCAGCTAGTTAGTGCCAAGGCACTGTCATGCCACTTGCGGCAACAGGATTGTTTCTGCACCGCGAGAAGACCAGGCCGAGCACTACCTTCCTATTAACGTGGTGGAAACATGGGGCTCTTACAGGACAGCATCCCTCAAGTGAAACTCAGCTTGCTTTTTTCTCATACCTTGTAAATTGTGGATGAAAATCAACAGGCAGATTCCGTATTCCTATATTTCTGGAAAACATTTGATACACTGCCCCACTGCAAACCACTAACGAAAGTACACTGTTTGCTGACGATGCTGTGGTGTATGGAAAGTTGTCATTGTCAAGGGATTGTAGGAGGATATAAGATGACTTACATAAAATTTGTAGTAGATGTGATGAGTGGCGCCTAACTCTAAATAACGAAAAATGTAATGCAGAAGAGTAGGAAAAGCAAACCTGAAATACTGGAATACAGCATTAGTAGTACTGTGTTTGAAAGTCATCGATTAAATGTCTAAGCATAACTTCACAAAGTAATATGAAATGGAATGGATGTGTAAAGAAATTTTAGTAGGGAAGGCAAATGGCTGATTTCCATTTATTGAGAGAATTGTTGGAAGGTATGCTTGATCTTTACAAATTATTGGAAGGTATAGTTGATCTTTACAGCAGGCCACATATAGGTTACCAGTGACCTATTCTTGAATATTGCTAGAGTGTTTGTTTGGAACACCCCGCCAGGTCAGAGTAAAGGCAGATGCTGAAGCTATTTAGAAGCAGGCTGCTAGATTTGTTACCAGTAGGTTTGAACAACATGCAAGTATTACAGAGATGCTTCAGGAACTCAAATGGGAACTCTTGGGAGGAAAGGTGATTTTCTGTTTGAGGAACGCTACTGAGAATTATTACAGAACCAGTAGTTAAAGCTCACTGCAGAATGATGTTACTGCCACCAATGTACATTTCATGTAAGGATCATGAAGATCAAGGAAATTTGGGCTTGCATGACACACAGGTATACAGACATTCATTTTTCCCTTGCTCTATTTATGAGTGGCAAAGGAAGGGAAATAAATGACTAGTAGTGCAATGCACTCTCACCAAGCACCATAAAATGACTTACGGAATACGTATGTAGATGTAGACAGGCCAAGTGGTTTCCACACCCCCGGCCACAGATACATTGTTCCGCACATGGTTAGAAGTAGTGTGTCGGCACAATAAACGAGGTTCCAACCCATATAAATGAACACAAATTTTAGCAGTGGTATTCACAGTTCGGCAGCACCTACCACAATATGAGGACGTCAACACGCAACCATCATGGGGAAGTGGCTCTGTCATCACTAGACCAACTTCTAGCTCACAACCCAGCCCTGCTCAGAAGCGATTCTCCAACCAGGGCCACTTCACCACACAGTTTAACTAAACCTCAAAAACAGGGCCATGTCAATTGGTAGAGTTGTTGTGCCAGTATGACAAAGCATATACTAATATCTAATTTCCATACCCGTGGGAATCCAATAGGACACATTTGTAGAACATATCATTCTCGGTGGGCCAGCCTGATGCACAAAAGGATTATCTCCCCTACAAATAGCAGGCAAGAAAGTAACAGGGGAATGCCTAGTATCAGTATTAATACAGCCCACGAAAGAAATGGATATACTGAGTTGTGTTATGCACAATCATTTGATTCATGCAGGACAAAGACTGGGTAAACGTAATGAGAAAGTAGGAACTGGCATTTCAAGTTGGGGATCTTCTTATGGTCAAAAACCTCCTGTAAGTTCGGTGGGGGGGGGGGGGGGGGGGGGGGGGGGGAATGAAAGAATTATTTTCATTTCTATGAGAGTCCACAAATAATCCACAAGATGCCAAAGCTTTACCCCTACAAGAAACAGTTTGTGGAGTTTCCAGAAGTCTTTATAGTGTGGATCCAGTCAAATCATTCTTCAAAATAAAAGACAAAGAACGAAATATGTGTGATGCTGTTAAAGCGCTCTCTTTCTCTCTATCTCTCTCTCAGGCTAATAGAGTACTATCTTTTATATAAGTATTTTTAAGTCCTTTACTGACTCACAGTGGTAAGTCCTCTTCTGACTAGTAGAAAAATTATGACATTACTGCTATAAACTTGAAAAAATGAATGAGAATGTGATAAGATCAAAACTTAAACAATAGCATGCACAATCAATGTCAAAAATTGCTTCCCGTTACCAGCATGAGGTACAATACCGGAGATAATTATAAAGAGAATGTTAAGTGAAGTATTGTGGTGCTTGGCCACAATAATGAATGAAAGGCAAACATTCTGATTACGGTGTTACTTCGACCAAAAGTTTAGGTTACTTTTTGTAGTGAGAGGGGCAGGGGGGGGGGGGGGGGGATATGGAGATATTGTAAGTGGCTGCATGGAGGTATTACATACATGCTGACAGCTAGGGGCTGCTGTGGGATAGCAATGCTAACTGAAAGGTACATTACATGCTCCACATATTACACATCTCACTGATCTGGAGTGATATACAAGTATACAAAGTAGCATTTTATTCCATACCGAGGCCCCATGGAGTGTTAGCTGTATGCCGCTGCCTTCCAGCCATTTGCGCAATATATTATTGTTGTTCAGAAGAAAAGTTCATGCAGGGCTGTTGTATACTAGTTGATGTGCATCAGAATTAAGAATATGCAAAATTTACAAGCTGTAATTAAAATTGGTTATGTGTCTATCCACATGGTTTCCGAACACTGGAATACTGGTCTCCCAGTAAGAACATCACAGATAAGTTGGCACAGTTGTGGACGATGATGATGATGAATTACAGTGGTTGACCTCATTGGAATAATGACACAGTGGAAAGATAAGCTTTGTAAGCTTTGTTGTAGTGTATTGCTAAATAACTGGTGATGATTGATCTTGTTTGTAGGTTCTACTAAAATTAATATGCGTAAATCTTGGAGGCACAAAAATTTAAAAATACATGGATGTACCATTTTAATAATGTATAATTAAGTATATATACATACTGAGTGTCAATAATATAATCTACAGAAATTTATAAAATATGACACTGCATATGTTAGTTTTTTTGTTATGCCTCATGTGCTATCAGGCATATGGTTAGGTAAATAACTAGTGGTAGAGGATATAATGGCTCTAAGCCAGTAACTCTATCATTTCCTAAAATGAACATAGGTCTTAAAACAAGCCTGTAAGCATTTAAATTTAAGTAATATGCAAAAATAAACAGCATCTTTGACTTTTATTGGCAAAATCAGTAATTTCACAAGGAAAAAAGAAAGCAAAACTTCACCTATTAAGCCTTTCTTGATGAGCAAATCTGCTAATTAGCTACAAATTGAAACTAGTTGATTTCAGTTCAGGATTTAGGTGTTGGTTATACGTTGATAGGAAGAAATCTGAGCACAGCCAGGATGATTAATTGAAAAAAGCACTATTTGAATTTTAAACACCAGAAACTTGGCTGTAATACCACACCAGCCAACTTCTTTCAGTTTTATTTTAGCCCAACCTATGTTGATGCTTCAACTTCTTTGCTTGAGATGTCTTTCTGCCATTAAACTAACCCAATGAATTCAGAGTTGTTCTTGGTCAGTTCTGAGTGAAATTGTGCATGAGACTGAGACTGTATCACAGAGAAGCATCAGTTACTTGTGTTTGTACATGCACTGGCTAAAATGCCACACAGCTACATTCATGAAGAATATGCAGATATGGCTACACGTTTATGGGTACTGTGATGGTAGTGTTACTGCTGCTTTCTAAGAATATTGTCAGTGCTCTCCAACACATCATCAAATTCCTAATTGTGGAGTGTTTTAAGAGTTTCCAGCACACTGTGTGAAACTTATTCCCATTTTTCTTCTGAATGTGTAGTACAATAACTTGTGCAGAAACAGTTACACATTGTTGAAATGATGCAGTAGAGTTCTACTGCCAGCTCACATTGACTTTCTGCACATATCAATGTCCTATGAACATGTATATCGTTAACATTACTTGTGGGTGGAGAACTTTTACCCATTTTACATGCAACACATCCACAATCTCCACATGAGCTACAATGTCACATGGAGTGATTTCTGCAAACTGTTAAATGACTATCATAATTTTCTTCCATTAGTACTATTCACTGATGAAGCCATGTCTATACGGAATGGAATCAACGACACATGTAATGATCATTGATGATCGCAGGAAAACCTACAGGCTACAGTGGAAACCAATTCCAAGTTGTTCTTTCAATCAATGTTTGGTGCTGCATGACCAGTAACATGTTGGTAGGTCCATTCATTTTATAAGACCAAATCACAGAACACAATTACTCGCACTCTGTGGAAAATTAATTTGTTGAACACCTTGAGGATATTCCTTTGGCCACATGAGGTGCAATGTACTTCAATATAACGATGTGACTATGCATTTTACGAGATGTGTAAGGGAACATCTCAACCGCACTTACCCAATTGTTGGATCGGTTGAGGTAGTACAACTTACTGCCCACAAAGACTGTCAGACCTTACGGTATTAGATTTTTGTTTATGGGGCTGGATGAAATCTCAGGTGTACAAATGATAGGTGACACGTGAGATGAACTGCTTCATCACATCATGGATGCTCTGGTCCTCATTAGGAAGACACACTCAGACAAGCAATCCAACATGTTCCCAAGGAGGGCACAAATGCATTGAAGTCGATGATGGGATATTCATTGTGAACTGTACCACAGTTGTAACGTGACATGTACAATAATGCTTAGAAATGAATGTGTTTTAAGATATGTATTTTTCAATTGGATAAACAAAAAACCTACTTACCAAGCAACAGCAGGTGAAAACATGTGTACAGGTTAAAGAAATGTGCTTTCAAGGACAGTGTCTTTTTCTTCTTCTTCTTCTTCTTCTTCTTCTTCTTCTCCTTCTTGCAGAGGGGTAGAACAGGAAGGAAGAGGGATGAAGGGAAAGGACTTGCAAGGTGTAGGAAATGGGAGAGTTCAGAGAAGTTGCCCAGAACACCGTGTCAAGGGAGACTTACTGGAAGGAATAAGAAGGAAAGATTGGTTGTTAGGGACTTCACTGCTTGAGATTTGAAAACCTGAGAGCTTAAAGATGAAAGACAGGGTAATAAGAAAGACGGGTTACTGATGAAACATCACATAAGAGTTAATAAGAGCTGAAAGCTAAGTGCATTTATATTTGGCAAGGGGGAGGGACAGACAGGTCAGAAAATAAAATAAAAGATGTAGAAAACTAAAAGGGAATGAAGACAGTAATAGTTACTAGAAAGACATGCTGCAATCAAGGAAATTAAAGAAAATAATTAATGTAAATTAAGGCCAAGTGTATGGCGACAACCAAGGATATCTTGTAACACCAGTTCCCACCTGCAGATTTCTGAGAAACTGGTGCCTGGGGGAAGAATCCAGATGGTATGTGTGGTGGAACAGGTTCCGAGGTCATGATAGTCAGATGGAGAACATGCTCTGCAATGGGATACTGTGTGTTGCCAGTATACACCCTCTGCCTGTGCACATTCATCCTAACTGATAACTTGGTGGTAGTCACACCAATGCAGAATGCAGAACACTGTTCACATACCAGCTGGTACATGGTGTATCATTCCACAGGTGGCTCTCCCTTTGATAATACATCTTTTGCCAGTTACAGGGCTCAGGGGAATGAGTGCATAAGGATGATAGGGTCTAAGCAGTATATTGCAGAGATGGGGGAGGAGGGGGTAGGGGGAGGGGGAACTATTCTAGGTATAGTGGACAAAATGTCTGACGTAATGGACCTCATTTCAGGGCATGAGTTTAGGAAGTCTTAATCTTGTCAAAGCAGCTGATTAATACATTTGAGGCCAGGACATGCTGGGTGATGAGAGGAGTACTCCTAAGTTGTTTTTTGGAGGGATCATCAGTACCAGAATTGAATATGATGGAGAAGGAAATCTGCTTTTGAATGAGGCTGGACAGGTAATTATGTCCAGTGAAGATGAGGTAAGAATGATGGTGTATCAATGTGAAGTGTTTGCATCTGAACACGCATGTCCGCCTCAAATGCCAAGGCTGTATGGGAGGGAATGTTTGACATGGAAAGGCAACTATCAAAATTTGAGTATTGTCTGTTACCAGAATGAGATTTTCACTCTGCAGCGGAGTGTGCGCTGATATGAAACTTCCTGGCAGATTAAAACTGTGTGCTGGACCGAGACGCGAACTCGGAACCTTTGCCTTTTGCAGGCAAGTGCTGTACGTAGGAGAAGAGGTACTGGCAGAAGTAAAGCTGTGAAGATGGGGCGTGAGTCGTGCTTGGGTAGCTCAGTTGATAGAGCACTTGCCCACGAAAGGCAAAGGTCCCGAGTTCGAGTCTCGGTCTGGCACACAGTTTTAATCTGCCAGGAAGTTTTATTGTCTGTTAGTAGGTTTACATGTACTAAATAGTACAGAACGATAGCGTACATTAAATGTGTTCTATCTTGGAAATCATTCAGAACATGACATTTGCCCAAATAAAGCTTTTTGCTTCAAATGATCATTCCTGTAATAGCCCTAAATATAGACTATCGCTCTTGTGACAACCTGTATACCATATTTACTCGAATCTAAGCCGCACTTTTGTTTCTGGTTTTTGTAATCCAAAAAACCACCTGCAGCTTAGAATTGAGCACAAAGTAAGGGAAATTCTGAAAAATGAAGAAGAAGAAGAAGAAGAAGAAGAAGAAGAAGAAAAAGGGTAGAAGACGAGCTCTTTCCTCTGCCCCGAGTTACCACTGTATTTTCCTACATTATCCAAAGTAGTAAATAGAAATTCCATATCATTCATCTTTGAATGTAGCAGCCTTTCAAATTTTTGTAGCAACAAAAATAAATTTCTTTACACAAAAACAGCAACAATGCACAAGGCTTTAAGGATTACTGCACGAGTTGATACGCTGGGGCTCATTAAGATTTCACATAGCGGCACCGATTGCTTCATGGAATTTTGTGAAGTGCTTGTTGGTGTTAGTGAATCATAATGAAGCACTTTCATTATAGTGCCAAATTCAAGAGGGGAGTTATTTCTTTTGCGGAACAAAGTTCTAATCGTGCTGCAGGTCTGCGATACAGGATTGATGAGAGCAGCATCAGGTGATGGCAACTGCAGAGAGACAAATTATTTGAATGTTCAGGTAGCTGGAAAGCATTTAGTGGGCCAAAGTGTGGCCAATATCATGCACCTGAAGTGATTTTAAATGAATTTGTTAAGGAACAGCGTCAGAAATTTCTGCCTGAGAATGCTGAAATTTTAAAAATTAAGGCACATGAAATTACTAGAGAGCAAAAAAATCGAAAATTTTAAGGCTAGTCGCAGCTGGATTGATCTGTTTATGAAGCGCTGGGGTTTTTCACTTCGGAGGTGAACTTCAGTTGCACAGAAGCTGCCGAAAAATTATGAAGAAAAACTTGTGGAATTTGAGTGCTTCATAATTAGGTGGCGCACAGAAAAGCAATACCTTCTTGGTCAGATAGGAAATGCTGACAATACTCCTGTATTTTGACATGCCATATAATTATACAGTTGATGCCAAAGGTAAGAAAGACGTAAGTGTTCTCACATCAGTGGGCGAAAAACAGCGGATGTCCGTCATGCTTGCTTGCACAGCAGATGGACATAAATGACCCATATTCTTAGTTTTCAAGCTAAAGACTTTACTGGAATCGGAAGTATTTCCAAAAACTGCAATTGTACGAACAAATGAAACTCTTATCTCCCTCTCCCGCTCTTTTCCCTCTCTTGTATCTTGTACATGCTCTGACCACTCAGAGTTTCGTTATAGAGCTAAGTCATCTGCCTTTCCTGCTCCTGCCTCACACCATCCCACTACTCCCTCTATGCTTCATGCACCCTTTCCTATTCCCTCCCCACATCCCTCAACCCAGACAACTGCTTTTAATAATTAGTAAACAATTATCATTAATAAGTGTCGCTACAACTGTGGTAGTGTGTGGTTGGGAAACTGTGTGTAAATTTTTGTACTTTCTGTTCAAGGAAGATCTAGAGTTTGATTGCAAGTGAATATTATGGTCTGTTATAGCTGTTTATGCACCAAACATCAGTCCGTTACAGGTGGGAGGCTGCCTTTCTCTTATTTTATGAATTTTAAAGTAAAATACTTTGAGAAACAATAAAATGATTTGTACTAAAAATGTTTATCTTTGCTTGTTTTATTAAAAAAGTTAAAGGGCATCCTACATGCAAACACTGAACAACTTAGTTAGTTCCTGATATATTTGAAACTGCCAAAACAATAAATTACGTGTCTACCTAGGGCCATAAAAAGGTTACTGACCTCCCACTTTCAAACAAGTAAACCAGTCATGTGCATATTCAGACGTTTGTGTATGCAGGAGTGTGAGTGCCTACGCATTTGCATGTGAGGAGAGAGAGAGAGAGAGAGAGAGAGAGAGAGAGAGAGAGACAGACAGAGAGAGAGAGAAATAAGGCACTGTTCCCAAAATTAATGTGTGAAGACAGTTTACAAAATGTAGCCAGGTGCAAGTAGGACTTGTACACTGAGGGTTCCCTACAAGTTTAATAATATATATAGACAGGTCATCCATTCTGGAAATCAGGAAGGTCTACTATTTTTGTCCGTTTTGAAACTAATATTGGGAAGATATTGGTCAAGATTTCTGAGAGTGTTTTAATTTCAAGTTTGATGTTGGATAACAAATAAAAAAAATAATTTTTTTAATGCTGTACAATTACAAATTAACAGTTTTTGGGCTGTTCCTTTACTTGTACTGTGAAACTCTGCTTCTTGCCAAATTTCATGATTCTAGTCAATGGAAAGTACTCCTAAAGGTTCTGATGAGTTTGTTTCTGAGAGTATCAAATACATGACATAAATGGCCGTATCTTTTTCTTGCATTAACTTAGAAGCTTAAATTTTATTACATCACCAAGGGACTAAAAACCTTAGTATGTGACAAATTTCAACCAGAGATGTCTACCCAGTCCTGAGAAAAAGGGCTTTTAACAGAAAGACAGACAGACAGACAGACAGACAGACAGACAGAAGGACAATGAAGTGATCCTATAATGGTTCCATTTTTACTGAACGAGATATGGACCCCAAAAAAATGGCAGAAGTGATGCTATGTGTAACATTTGAATTAAAATTTAAGAACTGCTGGGAGCAGATGCTTCAGATATAAGGGCACTTCAAAAGTCACTTTTACTACATAATAAAGGAAATGGGACCACACTTGCACTGTGCAGTGGCACTTGACTCAGCAGAAATATCCACCTACTTGTCAACTCCCACAACTGTCCATCACAGAGCAAATCCTTAAGAGGTATGGAAGAACCTCAGATATTTAAACCTCATATAATGTTTTAGTAAGACAGTACTTGAATATTTTTTGATTTCTATCCTGACTGAGTAGCAATTTTCAAAAGTTGACTCCACTATCACTGAGAAGCAGAAATGCTTTCAGTGTCAAGTACTTAATACAGCTCTTGCTTTGAAAGGAGAGTGTCAAATACATTGGAAGTAAGCATCTTTCACATGTTAGTGTAATTATGTGACAAAAATTGTGTACCATTCGCTTTCAATAAAGAGAAAATGAGCTTATAAAGGCAGAGTAACAATATCTCTCTTTTAAAAGTGGGTCTCTTACAATTTTTGTTACATGTTAATTAGAAGAGTAGGCATATTCTTCATTTAATGATTTTCTGTTGGTACCTAAATTTTTACAATTTTTCCATATCATTCCTTTGAGTCAATATTGAACTAAGTTACTACACACCAGTTTAAAAATGTTAGTTTTGCTATTACTCAAATACTATTTTCAATTTAGAAGGCCACTGATACCTGTATTAATATAAGATCAACACAATACATCAGCTCCATTAAACTTCCTCAATTTAAAAGCCAAGGAAACCTTAAAGCATTTTTATAAAAATATGACAAATTTCTTGTTCAATTTTGTGCATTAATCAATACAACAGAACCCCCAAAGTAGAAATTTAAGTAAGAATCACTCTTTCTGATATGTCAAAAATCTAATATACTGGGAACTTCTATAGTTCACATCTGATACATCATCAGCAGTGACATCACTCAGATGATTAATCACAAAGTAAATATACTGATACTACTGGAAGTTCTGCCACTTCTGTTCACACTAACTGGCACAGCCACAAGAACAATCAGCTACTATGCTCCACCTGCAATATATGGCAGCCCCACAGGAGTCAGGTGGGGATTGCCATATTACCTCGACATACAGAATACTGAATGCTTACACTTACTTTTCCAGATTTGTGAGTAAATAGATAAACTGGAAGGCAGCAGCTGTGAGCCCACCACAATCAATCAATGTCAGCTCTCGCAGTTGAGGACACCCCGTTGAGATGGCTATCACTGTATCATCTCCTAGATCAGAGATTTGTGACAAATGAAGATATTCAAGTTTTGACAGGCTTCCGCTCCTGAAACACAAATAATTATCTGCATCATTTGTGCAAAGGTTCTTAAAGGATAGTGTGAATCACTTCACCGGTAAGAGCATACTGTCCACCACTGCTGAGAAGAATACAGGCAGCAGGAATATGGCAAAAGGTTGACTGCATAGTTCTAAACTCACCTGTCTAATTAATGCTGTGTAACTGGCTTATTTTCACACAAGTGATCTAAATATATTAAACTGTCTCGCCCTTTTAGTGTACTGATACTTGTGAAATAATAACGCTCAAATTTTTCATTTGCCTGGCTGTATTATCAGTAATTGCTTGATAAACAGTGTATTAATTATGGTACTGTTCATGCAACTACTGAAATGAGCTTCCTTTTGTCACAAAACACACATCATATCATGCACTTAAAACACATGACAGAGAGGTGGATATCTTATCTGTTTCTTGTTTACAATGAGGATTTGAAGTCTGCATGCACATTTCCTAAGTATGTTCATCTTTGGCTCCAATTCTGTAGTTAAAAATGTGCAAAAAACCAAGGTTAGGGGTAAAATTTGAGTGAAATGTGCAAATAGGCAACATATCATTCTCTCGGTGAGACACAGAACGTCTCCACTTATAATTTTTAAGTTGGAAATGGTGTGTAATACATAGTATCACTTTCGTGCAGTGATGTGTTGCACAAGCACCTACCAAACTGATGAGTGACAACTGCCAACATAAAAAAATTTAGTTAAGTAATGAATCGGCATAGTCTATTGTTCAGAAGTTTGTTTTCTTTATGTGTAGTAGCTAGGGTGGGTGGACATGGTGTACCTGCAAGCCGGAACAATGAGAGCAATCTTACTACATTTACGATACCTGCTGTTTCCGTCATTTATTACATGTTGTCATATCATAGCTTACAGATATGAAGTGAGTCATGGAAGAACAACAGCCATGACAATCCCAAGAGAAAAACTGCTATCTGTATACTAATTCGGTACCTGTTAACTAAGACAAACCATTTTGAACATAGTCCATAGTATTTGTGACTTTCTGAATAAAACTTTTTTACACATGGTCACTGTAATTGAGAGTACTTATACGACACAATGTTCCTGCATCATATTTATTTCGAGAATCTGGATATTAGGTTTTCTCTTATCTTTCACCAATAACTACAGCAGTTTGAGAAATGAGGTGCGATGAGAAATGAGGTGCGACTAAGAGATATTGGCAAGTGTGAAGAAATTACAAGGTGAGCAAGTGAATAATAGGAAACTGTAGCTCCCAAACTTTGCATCCCCACTCGATATCACAATAATCAGTACAGAACATCACATGTGGGGGCCGTGACAGGACCCAGAACAAATGCTGTCGGGGATGAATAAAACTGATGAAGATTATTAATAATAACCAGAAATTTAAATAGTTAAAGAATATTGGTAACTTTTGGACACAGATTTATGCGAGTTGACAGTTGTTGTCCTTAGCAACGGAGGTCAACAACCAAGATTATGATGCAATGCAAAAGCAATTTGTAGCACTGCAACTTAAAAACTTTGAAGTTATCTGAGTCTGATGAATAACTATTAAACCCTCTGACTACAATTACAACAAAGAAAGAAACTGATCCTCGAGTAGTAAGATCTCTTGGAAGGCTTCAATTGCACCATTAGTCCCACAACAAGTTTACAGCAGCCTTGTGAATCACAGTTGCAGCTTATCAACCAACAGTAGTAGCAGCAGCGTCAGCTACATACAATCCAAACATCATATCAATCCAGCTTCCCGTTGGCATCTCAACATGGCAAGCACGCAAGGCCATTTGGTGAGCATTATAAAATCCAATTCGGTTAGTTTCGAATTCTTTTCAATGGTGGAGTTTGTGTTGTGAAGTAAAAACAGCTAGTGAATTCACAACCAGAGTTTTTTAATGTGCCACAGTGCTTTGGCCAGTTTTGTAACAGTATTAATGTAAGTTTAATTACATACATATTATTACAGATATTATATGCCACTGGTGACAAGAAGTATGGATATGGAGGTGCCACAATAGTTTAGAACTTTTAGTGTGTTAGTAAGTGCTAATATATAGAAGTTAACTGCTAGTATAAATAACAGTAAATAAGAATTAAAAAGTGAAATAAGAACATCAAATGCCATGCTCAAGCCAACTGCTGCCACTGTGGTGCCAAATAATACCACACACTAGTGGCACATCAAGTCCCATCACAAAAACAAGAGACTCACAATAAAACATCGCAACTGCAAATGACACTTTCCGTCTTAGTAAGCAGTTACTTCAGTTTGTAATGAAGTCAAAGAGCAATTAGAAGATTTGAATAATGACTTAAAAACAATTACAAGAATTAACTGAGCAGGGGTCTAACATAGTTCACAAACAAATCTTAGGCTGATACGTAAAGTTAAGGGTGTTGGACTAAAGCTATCATTTAGGGATGGCTACTATTTCAGGCTCTACTTTTGCTAGCTTGGAAGAGCATGTAGTTGATTTAATACATCATAAAATACAGGGAAAGACTGAGTCATCTGTTGGTATGCCTCATTCTAAGACAGAAACGGGGGTAGTGGGGAATGAATTACTGAAACTAAGTATAAATAAAGTAACTAAGGAGTCCAATAAGTAAAAATTGGACATATATAAAGATATGGGTAAAATTACTGAGCACCCAAAGAAAGAAGTTTGTGGTAATATTGCCACATAGAAGAAGGTGTAATTAGATGAATGATGAACACACTAACTTCACTTAACGAAGGTTTATTCAGCACTTGCACATACAAGAGTGCAGAGCGAACTGCCTCCGACCAGAACACATACAGTATATATACAGCTACAGAACATTCCAGTACAATGATTCTTGACATTTGTGGATACTTCTAGAATGTACTCAAACTGAATATAGAAATTAAAATTGTACAATCCAGGTGAGTTTTGAACTCATGACCCTCCATGCAACAGTTTAGTATCATAATCACTACACCATGGAGCTACTCAGCTGCTTCTGCGACACTGATCCCTCCTTAAGAAAACAGCATCTCTGTGTTATGTCCTCCTAGTCCGGGAACGAGTCATAGGTCCTGCATAGTCCAACACCTGATGACTGATTCTCGTCCTGGCGGTGATGTTCTTAGAACTTCTTTTTTAGCTACACTCTTCTTCACCTTTCCGCTTGTTGCCTGGAGCTTTGAATTTACTCCGGGTTGTAAGATCCTTATCCGGGTTGCAGGATCCTTATAGGGCTTCATTTGAAGAATGTGGACCATATCTCTGATCTTTCATCTTCTTGTGTGGGGGTCGAAATCTTCAACTTCATAAGTAACATAAGACAACTGTCTTACAACCTTATAAGGTCCAAAGTAGCACCTGAGGAGCTTCTCCGACAGACCAACCTTCTGAACAGGAGTGAAGATCCAGACGAGGTCAGCAGGCTGGTAGACAACAGGGCAGTGGCTTGCATCATATCTTTGGTGATCGTTTTCTTGCACCTGCAGCGTGCAGTCGAGCTAACTGCCAAGCTTCCTCAGCTCTGGTTAACACCCGGCCAATGTAGTCGTCGTCGTCGTCCACATCATCAGGATGCAATGAAAACACAGTGTCAATCATTGAAGTCGCCTCATGCCCACGCACCAGGAAAAAGGGCGAAATCCTGTGGTGTATAGTTTGGCGGTGTTGTAGCACCACCAACTCTATAGAAGGCCCTGGCGCTACGTCATCAGTCGTTAGTGATGTCACAATACCTAGGCGTGCCACATGGCGTATGAGCGTGAGTGGTGGTTGTGCGGTGCCGTTACTTATTGTGTTTTCTCGACTACAGCAGTTATAGTGAGAGTTTTCACCATGGTGTACAAGTGTTGTGTTCCTCGCTGTAACAGGAATTATCCACATGGACCTAAGGCCCCATGTGTTTTCGTTTCCTAACGACAAAGACCTTCATCGCAAGTGGATTGCCGCCATTCACAGGAATGCATTTTCACCAACCAAACATTCCAAAGTAAGTAAATCTGATAGTGTTCCATGTTGTCAGTTTTTACAGTTCTTTATTCTTTATTTATACTTTTTGAAGACCTGTACGATATTGTACCCAGGCACCACTACTGGTTTTGCATTGTCAGTCTTACGTAGTAAATGAATTCTGACCGGTCAGTTCAGCAATTAGTATTCACACTTGAATAGAAGAAATCGTATTTTCTACATTACTTTTTATTTACTCGAAGGCATGATTTATTTGACCTGCATGTAGGCATAGACTGCTTTTCAGAGTAAAGGTCATACAGTTAGCTGTGTTGTGCCAACTCAGATTTTCGCAAAGATTTCCATTGAAAATAATAGTACGATGTGTACATTCAAAGTTATGAGCTCTAATACAATGAAATTAGTGTTCAATTTCAGTCATTATTTTCGAAATTATTTTCAGGTATGTGAACTACATTTTCCAAAAGAGGACGTTCTGAAACAAACAGAGTGCTTTGATCAGAAAACTGGACGGAGAATAGTGGCTCCACTCTACACACCGCGACTTAAGAGGTCAATCTGTGCCATCAATTTTTCCCAACTGCCCTCAATACCTGACAGTGATACAGAATAAACGAGAAGGCCCAGAAGCAAGAAGAACAAGATTGGACAACAGCGCTGTGTCTGCTGCAATATCTGAATCCTTGTGTACCTATAAAATGTTTGAGGAAAGGAGAAGATTCACATTTAGCAAATTTTTGGGCTGTTTGGAACGGGAAACATTTAGTGAATGTTGGACTGTGGTGAAGAAAAAGGAATGTGTATTATTTGATTTTATTGACACTTCAAATTTTGTGCCATTTTTACCAGTGTCCGCTTGTATAACTTGTGATTTAGAGATAAATGTTTTTGAAGAACAAACAGCCTTAAAAACTGTAGGGAGAGTCACATTCTCCCAAAAAAGATTCAGGATATTGGTCAAGTGAATGATATTTTGGAACTACTTCTGTCCGTAAGTGTCAATGTTCAAAGCGCACAGGACAACATTAATATAATCTGTGATGTGTTGCAAAACATTAGTGAAGTTACAGAACAAAAGGAGAGAAATATAGAATTTCTAATGGAACAAGTTAGACCGTTGACTGTAGCCCAAGAATGGTTGAGGTTTTCTGTCCCATATTATTTTCAATTTCCCCACATGCTTATAGGTTTATGAAAAAGTCTCATTACATGTTTGTGTCACATCCTCATACGCTTCAAAAGATATGTTTAAAGTTTGGTGCAAGCCCTCAGAAGGAACAGGTGGAAGATAACTTTCTTGCTTATATTTAACAGAAGTTTAGTTATTTAAAGACAGAGGACCATGTTGTCTCATTAATAATAGATGAGATGCACATCAAACCATACTTGAACTATAAGCGAGGCAATATTCTAGGGACTGCATTCAATGGTGCCACTGCAGCTAGCTCTGCATATGTTTTTATGATCCAGAGCCTTTTGCCTTCATTTAAAGAAGTTGCACATATTTTGCCTGTAAACACTCTTCAGGCATGTGATCTTTTTACACATGTTAAAAATGTTATAACAGGCTTGCACAGTATTGGTTTTAAAGCGATTTGTGTTGTGACTGATAATTCCATAAACAGAAAAGTATGGCATATTTCTCCAACACCACCAAAAACAGAGTGTGATTTATCCCCATCCTTCAGACCGTTGTTCACCATTATTTTTTATCACTGATAGTGTGCATGTGTTGAAATGCATTCGGAAAAATTGCATCAACCAGAAAAGTGCCCAGCAGGTCCTCACATATCCAAATTTTGAAAAGATAGACAAAACTTTGAGATTAAAAGTTGCTTCATTTTCTACTCTGAAGAAACTCCATGCCTTGAAAAGTAAAACAATCATTAAGTACTCTTGTGGCTTGTGTATGAAATCTCTCTGTCCATCAAATTTTGAAAGGCAGAATGTAAAATATGCTTTAAATGTTTTAAATCCGTATGTTGTACAGGGGCTTCTCACTTTAGGCGAGGAATACAACTTGTATGAATATCAGAGTACTGCAGATTTTATTAGTTTAATTGAAAATTGGTGGTCAGTGGTGAAAGTACAAACAAAATACAAAGGTGAACATTTGAAAAATTCACTTAAGCATCCACTGACTGACAGGAAACGAGGATTGGCTAAATGTTTGGGACCAGATGGGGTTAGATTAAATTAGATTAGATTAATACTAGTTCCATGGATCATGAATACGATATTTCATAATGATGTGGAACGAGTCAAATTTTCCAATACATGACATAATTAAGTTAATTTAACAACATACTTAAGTTCATATAACAACTTTTTCATTTTTGTGTTTTTTATTTTTATTTTTTATTTTTTAAATATTTTTTTGTGTTTTTTTTTTAATTTATATCTAAAAATTCCTCTGTGGAGTAGAAGGAGTTGTCATTCAGAAATTCTTTTAATTTCTTCTTAAATACTTGTTGGTTATCTGTCAGACTTGTGATACTACTTGGTAAGTGACCAAAGACTTTAGTGCCAGTATAATTCACCCCTTTCTGTGCCAAAGTTAGATTTAATCTTGAATAGTGAAGATCATCCTTTCTCCTAGTATTGTAGTTATGCACACTGCTATTACTTTTGAATTGGGTTTGGCTGTTAATAACAAATTTCATAAGAGTATATATACTGAGAAGCTACTGTGAATATCCCTAGATCCTTAAATAAATGTCTGCAGGATGATCTTGGGTGGACTCCAGCTATTATTCTGATTACACGCTTTTGTGCAATAAATACTTTATTCCTCAGTGATGAATTACCCCAAAATATGATGCCATATGAAAGCAACGAGTGAAAATAGGCGTAGTAAGCTAATTTACTAAGATGTTTATCACCAAAATTTGCAATGACCCTTATTGCATAAGTAGCTGAACTCAAAAGTTTCAGCAGATCATCAATGTGTTTCTTCCAATTTAATCTCTCATCAAAGGCCACACCTAAAAATTTGGAATATTCTACCTTAGCTATATGCTTCTGATTAAGGTCTATATTTATTAATGGCGTCATACCATTCACTGTACGGAACTGTATGTACTGTGTCTTATCAAAATTCAGTGAGAGTCCGTTTACAAGGAACCACTTAGTAATTTTCTGAAAGACAGTATTGACAATTACATCAGTTAATTCTTGTTTGTCAGGTGTGATAACTATACTTGTATCATCAGCAAAGAGAACTAACTTTGCCTCTTCATGAATATAGAATGGCAAGTCATTAATATATATTAAGAACAACAAAGGACCCAAGACTGACCCTTGTGGAACCCCATTCTTGATAGTTCCCCAGTTTGAGGAATGTGCTGATCTTTGCATAGTATGAGAACTACTTATTTCAACTTTCTGCACTCTTCCAGTTAGGTACGAATTAAACCATTTGTGCACTGTCCTACTCATGCCACAATACTTGAGCTTATCTAGCAGAATTTCATGATTTACACAACCAAAGCCTTTGAGAGATCACAAAAAATCCCAATGGGTGGTGTTCGGTTATTCAGATCATTCAAAATTTGATTGGTGAAAGCATATATGGCATTTTCTGTTGAAAAACCTTTCTGGAAACCAAACTGACATTTTGTTAGTACTTCATTGTTACAGATATGTGAAGCTACTCTTGAATACATTACTTTCTCAAAAATTTTGGAGCTATTACACAGGAGGCTGAGAATCTTACTTATCTGTTGAGAACAAGCTTTTAGTATTTTGCTGAAAATGCCATCAATTCCATGTGAGTTTTTGCTTTTAAGCAAGTTTATTATTTTCCTAATTTCAGAGGGAGAAGTGGGTGAGATTTCAATTGTATCAAATTGCATAGGTATGGCCTCTTCCATTAACAGCCTAGCATCTTCTAATGAACACCTGGATCCTACTATATCCACAACATTTAGAAAATGATTATTAAAAATATTTTCAACTTCTGACTTTTTGTTCGTAAACTTTTCATTCAATTTGATGGTAATACTGTCTTCCTGTGCTCTTGGTTGACCTGTTTCTCTTTTAATAATATTCCAAATTGTTTTAATTTTACTATCAGAGTTGCTGATTTCAGACATGATACACATACTTCTGGATTTTTTAATAACTTTTCTTAATATAACACAGTAGTTTTTATAATGTTTGATAGTTTCTGGGTCACTACCCTTAAAGTATAACTGCCTTACACGAGACACCCACAGGGCACTATCAAACGCCACTCATGGTCTAATTGAAATGACCAAGTACTGTATTAATGAACTTGGCTTCAAGTACTTTTCACCAGGTAAAATACAGACAGATGCTCTTGAGGCAAGGTTTGGCAATTACAGAACATATGCAGGTTTGCAATACTCAGTATCATAAAGACAAGTCTTTGAAACTGAATATAAGGTAAGACTTCAACACCTTCTTCCATTGCAATCCAGTTTCTTTGGGAATGTAACTGTTTCTCTTGCAAATACTGATGAAAAAATCTCCCTACATTTCCAGTTGATCTGGAAACCACTACTGGATCATCTACATCAACTGTTAGTGACAATTCGTATTGAATGAATACCTACAGATGTAAAGGAGGTTGAGAAACTGCTTCCTCTTCTTACATATTTGTCTGGATACTGTACGTGGTAGGTTGTTTGAGGTTTAAGGGACCAAACAGCAAGGTCATCAGTCTCTTGTTTCAAATATGGTCCATTCCGCTAATGGGACATCTCAGGAAAGTCAGAACAATAAAAGGGAAAAGCTAAAAACGTAAAAGGGCAGGCATGTTGTCAATGGTAAAAACAAAATGAGGGAAGTCAGCAAGAGAATGAACCCAACGCTATGCTGAAGCAGCATAGGCAAAACCACCTGTGACTTAAAAGGTGCAACTGCTAGAATGTAGAAGCACATATGGGAAAACGAGACTAACCAATCCTTAAAAAAGGGTAAAAACAGAGTAAAAGGAGAAGAAAAGAGGATCTCGGCCAGGGAGGTGAATCGGGACTCTCCGAACACGGTTTACAGTGGGAGACACCCAAACACTCACCGCCCTGCCCCAACACCAGAGAGAGATTAAAAACCTTAAAACTTAGAATAAAAACCACTTTCCCGCAGGAAACCGAGAACCAGAGAGACCATCCGGGAATCGTCAGCCAACATCAAAGGTAAATTGTGGGGGAGTCTGTACTTAGCACGCAGAGCCGAAAGAAGGGGGCATTCAACCAAAATGTGGGCTACTGACTGGAAGGCTCCACAACCACAAAGTGGGGGTGGCTCATCACGCAAAAGAAAACCATGGGTCAGCCTGGTATGGCCAATGCAGAGACGACACAGTGTGGTCGAGTCCTTTCAGGAGAGGCGAAAGGAAGAACACCACGGGCCTGGTGTCACCTTAATCGCACGAAGTTTATTAGACAGGGGAGTACCCTCCCAAGAATTGGCCCGTGACTGTGCGAAGTGGGATTTGATGTGAAGCCGTAAATCCGCTGCAGGAAGGGTTACAGAAAACGGGGGTAAGTGACTGCTCCCCCAGCCAAACGATCAGCAAGCTCATTACCCGGGATACCCACATGGCCAGGGACCCAAAGGAAGTCAATGGAACAAGCAGCATGGTGAATATCAGCGAAATGGTCATGGATGGCAGAGACCAACGGGTGGTGCGAAAAACACCGGTCAATAGCAAGAAGGCCACTCATCGATTCTGTACATAACAAAATGCGGTTGTGTTGGAACTGTTTAACAAAGGTAAGGGCCTGGGAAATTGGCATCAATTCTGCAGTAAACACCCCACTTGTAGGTGGCAGCAGATGATTTTCCATTCCAACAGAGGACGTGAAGGCATACCCCACATGATCAGCAGATTTAGAGCCATCAGTGTAAAAAAACAACAGCATCCCGAAACTCCAATAAAACTTGGCGGAAAAAGGAACGGAACACCACCGGGGGGTGGAATCTTTCAGACCTCGGCGGAGATCCATTCGAAGTCGAGGCCGTGGAACTAACCAAGGGGGGGGGGGGGGGGGGGGGGGGGGGGGGGAGCGAGGAAGACAGGACAAAGAAGGAAGATGAAAATCACGGCAAAGAGACGCAAGGCGGAGCCCAACCGGTAAACCCGCCCGTGGGTGGGAGTCGGGTGGGCGACGTCCATGGTCTGGGAACAGGATAGAATAGGAAGGATGAGTGGGAGAGGAACGGATAGCGAGTGCATAAGACACCAGAAGCTGGGACCACCCAAGAGAAAGAGGGGAGGGGGATCCCAGCTTCTACCAGGAGACTATCAACAGGGCTAGTAGGAAAGACACCGGTGGCCAAACAGATACCACGATGGTGGACTGGATCCAGCATGTGCAGTGTGGAAGGAGCAGCTGAACCATAAACTTGACAACCATAGTCCAAGCGAGACAGAACTAGAGTACGATAAAGACGGAGGAGGAGAGAACGGTCCGTACCCCAAGAGGAGTGGGCAAGGAAGCGAAGGACATTGAGTTTACGGAAACATCCTACCTTCAGGAGTCTGATATGGGGCAGCCAAGTGAGCTTGTTGTCGAAAAGAAGACCCAGGAAACAAAACCGTGGGACCACAGGCAATCGTTGTGCATCAAGATAGAGCTCTGGATCAGGGTGGATCGGAGTATGGCGACAGAAGTGGACTACCCACGATTCTGAAGGAGAGAATTGAAACCCGTGTGAGAGTGTCCATGCAGAGGCATGCCGTATAGCTCCCTGGAGCTGCCGTTCTGCAAATGCCATTGAGGAGGAACTAACCCAAATGCAGAAATCATCCACATACAGGGCAGGGGCAACCAAGGGACCGACAGAGGCCACAAGTCCATCGATAGCAATGAGGAAAAGAAGGACACTCAAGACAGAACCCTGCGGGATGCCCATCTTCTGGGTCCATGGAGAACAAAAAACAGTACCAACTCGAACTCTGAATGACCAATGGAACAGGATCTGGTGGATAAAAATCGGGAGTGGGCCCCGAAGACCCCACTGATAAAGGGTAAGTAAGATGTGATGGCGCCAGGCCATGTCATAGGCCTTGCGAAGGTCAAAAAACACTGCAACCAAATGGCGGCGCTGGGAAAAAGCCTGCCGAACTGCGGATTCCAAGCAAAGTAAATGATTGATTGGAGACCGTCCCTCTCGAAAGCCACACTGGTAAGGGGACAATAGATCCCAAGATTCGAGGACCCAATTGAGCCAACGGGCTACCATCCGTGCAAGTAACTTACAAACAACATTGGTCAAACTAATTGGCCGATAGCTGTCAACAGAGAGGGGGTTCTTACCAGGCTTAAGGACAGGAACCACGATGCTATCCCTCCACTGAGAAGGGAAGTCACCCTGGAGCCATATACGGTTAAACACCCAAAGAAGATGTTGCCGTTGTGGAGAACTGAGACGTTGAAGCAGTTGGTTATGAATGGAATTTGGGCCAGGGGCCGTATCATGAGAAGAAGATAGAGCAGAAAGAAATTCCCATTCAGTAAAAGGTTCGTTGTAAGATTCTGACTCACAAGGGGTGAAACATAAGGTGGAAGCTTCAGCCCGCTGTTTTTGGTGAAGGAAAGCAGCTGGATAGGAGGCTGATGCTGATGCCACTGCAAAATGGGTCGCAAGATGTTCTGCAAGAACTAATGGGTCCGTACAAAGGCCATCTGGGAGGTGAAGGCCTGGGAGGGTGGACTGCTGATGGCAACCTTGGAGAGAGCGAAGTGTAGCCCATACCTGTGACAGAGGGACAGTAGAACCAAGGGAAGAAACGAATCGTTCCCAACATATTCGCTTGCTCTGTTTGATTAAATAACGGGCTTTAGCGTGGAGGGGTTTAAAGGTAGTAAGGCTGGCTACGGATGGGTGCCTCTTACAGTGTTGCAAAGCTCGACGACGATCACGGATGGCAATGGCAATGGCCGTACTCCACCATGGGACTTGCCGGTGACGAAATGGCCCAGATGAGCGCGGGACAGCAAGGCTAGCAGCGCGAACAATCGCGCCAAACACGTCACGTAGGACGTCATCAATAAAACCCGACAAAGAGGGAGAAAACACGACCTGTGCAGTGTATAGAGGCCAATCAGCACGTTGGAAAGACCAACGAGTTAACCTGTCCATCGGGGAGCGGGAAGGGAGCGAGATAATCAACGGGAAATGGTAACTATCACAAAGGTCGTCGTGTGGCGACCAGTGTAATGAAGGGAGGAGAGAGGGAGAAGAAAGAGAAAGATCAATGGCAGAAAAGGTACCATGACCGGCACTGAAATGAGTAGGGGAGCCATCATCAAGAAGGAACAAGTTGTGGTCTGCAATAAATCGATCTATAAGAAGACCTCGTCTAGATGGAAAGGCACTGCCCCACAAGGGATGATGAGCATTAAAATCCCCAAGGAGGAGGAAGGGAGGAGGAAGTTGCTGAAGAAGGGCAGTTAAGGCAGCAGGTGTAAGAGTCCTGTCAGGAGGGAGATAAAGATTGCAAACTGTGACCGCAGAGTCTAAGTGGACCCTAACAGCAACCACTTCCAATATAGTTTGAAGAGGAATCCACGTGCTAGCAATGTCTGTACGGACCAATGTACAAACGCCACCAGAAGCCCGCAGGGGTCCGACCCGATTTCGACAGAAAACACGGAACCCATGGAGGGTCGGTGAGTAAGCATCATTAAAATGAGATTCCTGGAGAACCACACAAGCTGCAGAGTAGGACGAAAGAAGGGATTTAAATTCCAGAAGGTGACGATAGTATCCATTACAATTCCATTGGAGAACCACAGAACGATGATTTAAATGGGGGCTGAACACGCTAAAGCCAGTCATACCGCCGGGTCCCCACCCTGTGACCGACGAGGAGGGGGCGACATCCATGAACGACAGGTCAGAATCCGGTTGTGAAGTCGGGGAAGGGACCTCCGGTGACACCAGAGGCTCTTTGTCCCAGGACTTATGTTTCTTCTTCTTTTCAGGCTGAGATTGAGGAGGGCTGTGTGGCATAAAGGAGCCAGCTGCAGCAAGATCAGGAACAGAAAGAGACTGGGCGACCTGGGGGCTGACAGACCACGGCTCTCGCGGTCGTCGCGCGGCAGCAGACCTTTGGCCTGGAAGGTGCCGGGAAGGGGCATCCCGGGAGAGGCGCCCTTGAGCGGCAGACGCCGAAGGAGTGGGACACTTCTCCGGCTGGGGAGGGGGAGCAGCGCCCAGAGGAGAAGGTGTGGGAGCCGGAGGGGAGGGGGGGAGGAGAGGGGTCTGGAATGGGAGTAAGGAAGGGGAGGGGGAAGGGGGGAAGATGTAACAAGGCGTAACTAGATGTCATGGACACAGGGTGGACGTGAATATTTCTTACGGGCCTCTGTGTAGGTTAAATGATCGAGGGACTTATACTCCTGTATGTTCTTTTCCTTCTTATATACTGGGCAATCTGGTGAACGTGGAGAATGACTACCATGACAATTTACACACACAGGAGGGGGAACACAGGGACTCCCCTCATGGAGTGAACGTCCACAGTCACCACAGAGAGGAGCCTGTGAACAGCGGGAAGACATGTGTCCAAAACGCAAGCACTTAAAACACCTCATAGGAGGTGGGATGTACAGCTTCACATCACATCGATAAACCATAATCATAACTTTCTCAGGGAGGGTATCCCTTCAAAGGCCAGGATAAAGGCACCAGTATCAATGCGATTGTCTTTAGGACACTTCTGAACAGGCCGAACAAAGTGAACACCCCGCCATCTGAGATTGTTCCGAAGTTCCTCATCAGTTTGAAGGATGAGGTCCCTGTGAAAAATCACACCTTGCACCATATTTAGAGACTGGTGCGGGGTAATAGACACAGGAATTGTGCCAAGATGGGTACAGGCACGAAGGGCCGCAGATTGGGCAGCCGAAGCAGTTTTGATCAGCAACGAACACGACTGCATCTTGCTCAGGGAGTCCACTTCGCCAAACTTGTCTTCAATGTGTTCCACAAAGAATAAAGGTTTGGTATTGGTGAAAGTATCTCCATCAGTCCTGGTGCAAACTAGATAACGTGGGAAAGGTTTCGCCCCTAGCCGATGGGCCTGACCCTCTTCCCGGGGGGTAGCCATGGAAGGGAAGGCCGAAGGGGCAAGAGAAGCAGCACTTGAGGAATCAGTTCCACGCAGAGAGACGGCCACAGAAGATCGGCCAGAGTCCTGGACCCGTATGCGTTTCATTTGCATAGCGTCCGCCCTGATACCACTCACTCCGAACAGGGGCTCTCCTCACGGGCGCCACCCAGCCACAGCAAGGGCCGTCTGGCATGGCGGCCATTGCCGGGAGTTCCGATGCTCCAGGATGACAAGCAACCACTCCAAGGCATGCATGAGGAGGTCACAGCTCAGGTATCAGAAGTGTGATCCCCGTGTGTTCAGGGGGCTCAACCAAAAGCGTACATAACGACCCCACCACACGGGCTGGCTACCGTGCTGGCTATGCACCCTAGCATCAGACAACATGAAAGAAAAGGTGGAATGTACTAGGAGGGTGCACGTCGGAGACACTAGGTAAGGTGCTCTTCCCCAAATGGCTCCCACTACGGAGGAGAAATTTTGTAATGGAGGTCAAACCCCAGAGGGGGACCAAGGAATGCCAAAAGGAGGAGATGAGTACGCAACAAAGCCGAATTGTAAAACCAACAGACCCAGGAGGATAATGGGGGCCAACATAAGCAAGGACACCAAGAGAGGGAGAGGAGAGGGCGACGGGAAAGGAGCAAGGAGTGGAAAGGAGGGGAAGGGGAAGGAAATGCAGCCCTGGAGAGAAAGAAGGCTGCAATAGCTCGGGGCCCCGTGCTCACCACGCACGTATCCACAAAAGAGTTGTGGACCCGCTGGGGCTGATACTGTACGTGGATTGCTTTAAAGAGACTTAAGTGAGAATTTTGTACTTTAGTCATGGTTTTGGACAGGGAAGCATTGCCTGAAGATAGTGCTTGTAATAATAGCAGCTATGGACAGGGGAGGCCTGCTGTACCCACACATATGGTGAATGCTGTCATGTACAACTACATAACAGTACAGAAGCTAACTGAAAGTAGCAGAGAGACTGAATTCCTGAGACACAGCAATCAGAGAGGACTTGTAATTAATTTGACAACTAACAGGGTAAACACATTAGGTTTCATCCTACCACACTTCACTTGTAAAAAAGGACATTCTAAAGATAGAGTACTAAGTGAGCTGTCACTTGTTTCTACAAATATTCTCCTCAATGATTATGTGAAGAAAATTGATGCTATGAATGTAATTGTAATTGTGTTATTATTATTAAAACAAAAGGAAATTGCTTTTAATTTTTTTTTCTAAACTCTTACCACTCAGGGCACTGAAAATGTCATAGATGGATAGAAGATTATGTTAAATATTTGTAAATGAGTGGCAGGTCAAAAGTTGAAATTTATTTGAAGTACTAGGACAAACAAATGTCTGCTTCTCTTTTACAGAAATGATTATTGTCCTCACAGACAAGAAAATGAAACTTATGCTGTACTACACCATAAGTGTTCAACACATACTGTTCAAGCAGTACAGTATGCAATTCATTAATTCCCTTGTCAAAGCATATACTGCCATGTTTAAATTTCATAGTCCAACACCAACAGAGCTGTTGCTGTTTATACATTATTAATACATTTTATAAGGAAGTTAGTGTATACTGTGTTGTTTCTGCAATACACTATGGCCACAATTAGTGTACTTCTGAACTTAAATTTCCACCTGTTTTAAGGACTGACATACAAGAACAACTTCATGGCCCAGCACCAACAGAATTCGTGGTTCTTTACCTTATTTGTACATCTGAGGAAGTTACGTTTGTACTGGGTTGCTTTTACAAGAAACTGAACATATTGGTGCTCTTCTTTAGGTATCTTGGTTGACTATGGGATGAGGAGCACTGAATGTTAATGAATAATCAAATATTTTGCGATTGTACATGTTGGGGGAAGAGTTGGGGGACAGAAAAAGAAGCTAGAGAGAGATACTCGTTTTATCAAATAAAATTTTATCATCTTATAAACTTTCTCCTTTCAGTTGCAAGAGGGGAATATTTATCTTTTCTAATGTGCATGTTTAAAAATGTTTAAGCTCAGCAGTATTTTCGATGTAAGAAGCTATTTTGTTTCCTGTTTAGAATTCCTTTCGTTGAAAACAATTGTGATCTAATGACTGGCAACAGTTGGACATTTACACATGTAAATTAGTCCACATTTCCAGTGATGATGTCAAACGAAAATAAATAAATAATAAATAAATAAATAAATAAATAAATAAAAGAAACTAATTCATTGTAAGGGGGTTGGGTTAAGTTTTCATAACAAAATGGATTAAGTAAATATAGTTACTTGAATGTAAAATTTCCAAAGCTTGCGGTGGGGCAAAGCATCTTCTCATACTGATTTACATTTGTTTCAACAGGATTCAGTAATACAGAACTATGATCTTCATTTGTAGCTTTACAATAGTAAGAAAATCTTTCATCTAAATAAAACTGCAGAATCCAAAACAATACCAAACATTTTGTCCAAAAATAAGAGATTTATAATGATAATCACGCCCGGGTATTTCTGCCTGCAACAGACCTGGCGTTCGCTGTGCCTAGCTGATGTGACGTCACGAACAAGTGCCGAGGCCTTCCTTTGAGTGGGTGTTGGTTGTAGGCAAACGTCATGAAAGATAGCACATTAGCCCAGTTGCTCTGCTCAACAGTCATGGGACTCGATTGAAAAACTTTCCCTCGATCCATAATTAATGACCTTGGGGCACAGTGTTTTAATACAATGTCTTCCACAATGAATTTGGGTACCTTGGATGCTTCAGCTGTTTTCACGCCTTTTCTAATGGCACAGCGTGTCAGATAATCAGTGCAAACAATAATCCATCTATTGCCACTAGCAGACATTGGAAATCATTCAAGGAGTTCAATCCCAACATGCTGGAAAGGCGTTTCGGATGGTGGAATTGGTACGAGTCGGCCAGGTGGTTTCTAAGGAACTGCCTTTCTCCTCTGGCACTCTCGACAGTGTGACACACACTGGCAGACACTCCTAAATAAACATGGCCAGAAAAGTCTCTTGCAGATTCTATCATATGTCTTAACGAATCCTAGATGTCTGGCATCAGGTGTGTCATGGAATTTCTGTAAAACATCAAAGCGCATGTGTTTAGGAATCACTGGTAGCCACCTCTTCCCAAACGGATTAAAGTTTTTCTTGTAAAGTAATCCATTAACTACCTTAAATTGTCCTTTCACATCCTCTGACCGATTTAAGGTAAACATAATTTGCGATATCTTGGTGTCATTCTTCTGTTCAGCAGACAGATCCTGGAGGGCAGTGAGACAGTCACAATTTTCATCAAAGTCTTGATGGTCTTGCACAGGGATTCTTGAGAGACAGTCGGCACCTTGGTGTTCTCTTCCACTTTCGTACACTATGGTCGTACTCTTGAAGACGTAGTGCCCACCTGGCGAGTTGTCCTGTTGGATCCATAAGACCTGTTGGCCAATGAAATGAATGATGGTCTGTAACAACTGTGAATGGCCTTCCATAGAGATACTGTCAAAATTTGCACATGGCCCTGGTCACAGGAAGACATTCTCCTTCTGTAGTTGAATAGTTTCTCTTGGCTTTTGTAAGTGTCCTAGAAGCATAGGATATAACCTTCTCTTTTCCATCGGAAATTTGCATCAGAACACAACGATCCCATACCCACTGGCATCTGTGTGTAGTTCTGCAGGTGCTCTCTCATCATGCAGACTAAGTACTGGGTCGTTCAGTCAGAGCTTTTTGCAGCACATAGAAAGAATCTTGTTGAGCAATAAGAACATAATGTGAGGAAGTTTCTCACATATCTAATACTTTTAGGAATAGGAAATTTCATTATAGATCTCATCTTTTCTGGGTCTGGCCACAAACCTTCGTTTGGCACAAGGTGACCAAGCATTTTGATTTCTTTTGCTCCAAAGAGACACTTTCTTGGATTAAGTTTATGTCCGCCTTGTTGGAGACACTTAAGAATGGCCCTCAGTCCTTTTAGATGTTCATCAAATGTCTGTGAGAACAGTATACCTTAAACTCATATAGGCCCTCAGGGGTGATGAATGCAGTTTTCTCACAATCAGCCTCATGTATTTCGATTTGACAGTATCCCGAGTACATGTCCATGGTTGATAAAAACTTAGCCCCCTTCAGACAATCTAGTGTATCATCAATTTGTGGAAGAGAGTCAATGTCCTTTTTAGTAATCTTATTAAGCTTCCTGTAGTCAACACAGAAGCACCAACTGCCATCCTTCTTCCTGACGAGAACCACTGGTGAGGACCATGGGATCTGTGTCTGCTGAATGGTATCATTCATCATTATTTTCTCTACCTCGTCATGAATTATTCAACGTTCCTTTGCTGACACACGGTATGCTCTCTGTCTTATCGGTTGATGGTCTCCAGTGCTACCCCGGTGCTTCACTGTCGATTTGTCTGTTTTTGCTCTTCACCTGCGGACTGAAGCAATCAGAGAACTCTTGAAGAATGGCAAGTAGCTCCTTCTGTTGTTCCTTAGTGAGGTCTGGTGATAGTCAAGCTTGTGGTAACACTAATTTCGCCCACAGACGCAGCATGTGAGGTTTCTGTGACACTCAGTTATTCTTCAATTAACAGTTCAGTGTTTGCTATGCACATGTGTCTTGGAATGATCTGCAGTTGTCGGTGACAGTTAACTATCCACAATTCACCGAATCCGTTCTTAAACGAGATGACAGAGGCTGGGATGACCAAGTGATTCTTCAGTGGTATGCTTCTCTTACATTCCACTACAAGATCCATGGGTTGATGCATGGCATGACACATGGCAGTTACCTTTCTAGCACTGACTGCAGCAAAGATCACATCCTTCAGCACACAGTCTCCACACACTCGGATGCGCATATTCCTGTCCACAGTATCTCTTCTCGTCTAGCATAATCTTAGAGTGACAACAATCTAAAATTGCCTGAGAAGCATTCAAAAAGTCCCATCCGAGAGTGACTTCACGACTACACTCTTCAAAGACGACGAATTCTAAGGATTGCGTATGGCCACTTATACCCACATGAATGGTACACCTTCCTGTAGGTTTTACATATTTCCCATTAGCCACCTTCAGCAGAGATGTTTTGTTGTCAATGAATACGGTTTTCTGCAACTGGCAACGGTATATCTCCGAAATGACTGAATGTGAAGCTCCAGAGTCCACAAGAGCTTGGGCTGGTTGGCCATCCATGAGGATATCAATGTAGTTTCCTATCATTTTTGTATTGATTGACGGTGGAGGATATTTCTCTTCAGTGGTCTCATCTCAAAGGAAAGTCGCACCCTATAGTTTTCCAGGTTGCAGTGGTTAGGTGATCGGCTGGAGCTTCTAAAGAGCGATGGAGACCTCGATCAGCATGTTGGGGAGCGTCCTCTCCAGTGGCTAGCTTGCGGCGATGGTGACCTATGTCGTCCTGCACCCAGATCATCTTGTTAATCTTCTAGGATCAACTATTTTACACAGCTCCTAGACATCTTGAATGTAGGATGCTGTAATTCATGCTGGACGCTGTGCCCTGCACTTTAATTTACCTTCAGCCTAGCACTTCTGTCATCGTGTGTCACCGTAATATTTGTGCAGTTCTGCCTGGAATACTTCCCAGTTTGTGAACTTCTCCTTGTTGTTTTCATACCATTGCTTGGCAGTGCCCTCCAAGTAGAAAAATACGTTAGCCAAACACATGGGCCGGCCGCTGTGGCCCAGCAGTTCTAGGCACTTCAGTCTGGAACTGCGGGACCGCTACAGTCACAGGTTCGAATTCTGCTCCGGGCATGGATGTGTGTGATGTCCTTAGGTTAGTTAGGTTTAAGTAGTTCTACGTTCTAGGGGACTGATAACCTCAGATGCTAAGTCCCATTGTGCTCAGAGCCATTTGAACCAAACACATAGTGTCATCCCGTTTGTTAAATTCGGCTATACACTCATATACCTTCAGCCACTTGTTTGCATATTGGTCATCGTCACTAGAGAACCTGGAAGGATGGCTCATTTGGTGGCACACAGTTGCTGTCATCGTAACATCCTCTTCTTCTTCTGTCTCCAATAGAATGTGATCTGTTGAATACGCCTCGAACTCTGGTTTCTCATCACGTAAACGGCGGCTCTTTCGTGGCCTGATGGGAGCCACTGTGTCATCGATGATGTGCACTATCACAAGCTCCAATACTCAGTGCATCCACCAGAATAATGTCACACAGAAGAAGGTGTAATTAGATGAATGACGAACACTAACTTCACTTAACGAAGGTTTATTCAGCACTTGCACATGCAAGAGTGTTGAGCGAACTGCCTCCGGCCAGAACACACACAGTATATATACAGCTACAGAACATTCCAGTACAATGATTCTTGACATTTGTGGATACTTCTAGAATGTTCTCGGACCAAATATAGAAATTAAAATTGTACAGTCCAGGTGAGTTTTGAACTCACATGCAACAGTTTATTATCATTACCACTACACCACGGAACTACTCAGCTTCTTCTGTGACAATATCGACAACATAGCTAGAGATGAATTTCTATCTTTCAGTGAGTGTGTTAGAATGTATGATGATCCTAAGCCTGATAGTGAGGCATATTTTAACTCTAGTGAATACTTAAATGAATGTTTAAGTTTTGCACACGTTGTGGGTAATGTAAGATTGGAAATTACAGGTAACAGTGTTGGTTTTAAGCACTGCGTTGACAAATATTTGTACCTGAACAAGTGTTCAACTTAACAGTCAAGTTATGAATACATAGCACTTAAGCTATGTAAGTTTATTGTTATTAGCTACATGAGAGGCAGTTCTTGGTAGCAAGACTAGTGAGGGGTGAGGCATGCTAAGTGACATATGTATTGAATATATTATAAATTACTGGATTACTTAATGGAATTTCTGAATGGAGAGAGAAAGTCTGTTCATACCCCAGATCAGGGCCCAGATAGTATTTTCTTGTGGAGAGCACCAAAAATCATATATGGTGTATCTCACAATAAACAAGAATGTGGCTGGTGAAGCCCAAGGATTACATAATACTTTGTAGTCTTTTACTGCCTAAGTTTAACAGGGAGGGTTTTTTAAAACCTGTGTCCACCTCCATAGCTGAGTGGTCAGCAATGCTGACTATCATGCAGGGGGGGGGGGGGGGGGGGCAGTGTCCACTTGGGGCTGGGTGTTGTTTGTCCTCATCACAGACAAACAAGTCACCAAAGTGGCTTCAAATAAAATGACATGCACTAGGTGGCCGAACAACCCCAGATGGGGTCTCCTGGTCAATCAATACATTTTTACTGGTTTATTAAAAATATAAAGGAAGTAATTAATAATGACTTGCAAGAAAATATAAGAAGGCATCTAAAACAACAAGCAGAATGTCAAAAGAAAACGTAGAAAGGGATCTGAAACAAAAAACAGCATGTCAGGTACAAGAATGTAATTTTAAAGCAAGGGGACAAAATTTTAAACTGAATGACACAATGCTAGTAGAAGCTTTTTATCCCAGTTCACAATGAAAAAAAGGAACAAGCTAGTACCACAAAGAGCCTTGTGGAACTTCTGCTGTTGTCTACTAGGAACTGCAAAGATGAAATGACACTAGTGTTATATAGCCTGTTTCTGCAAGTCAATCGGCATTGCCCTCCGTAATTCTCAAAAAGCCATCAGGAGGTTTACATTTGTGTAGTGTCTTTAAAGCAATAGTAAATCAAAAAACCATTGTGGATTCTTATCCTCTCCCATCACAGGAGGAATTAATAGAAACACTGGGACAGGGAAAATTCTTTACCACGACTGATTTATTTTAGGCATACTTGCATCACTGCTGGATGAGCAGTCCAAGCAATATTTTGTAATAAACACTCAACTGGGTTTGTTCTACTTTCAAAGACCTTCGGAAGTGCTTCAGCTCATGCTATTTTTCTGCAGTTCGTAGAACTATTAACAGCAAAGGCTCCCTTCTTGTATTTGGATGATATTGTGGTCACAGAGTGTACACCTGTTGAACATTTGACAAATTTTGACTGTTTAAAGTTCTTTGACCCAGTAGTTTAGAGTGCAACAAGGAAAAGTGCTACTTACTCCAAGAAGAAAATGAATATTTAGAACACACAATAAATACACAGGGAATTCATCATGCTACTTCACATTTGCATGCAATAAAAGATTTGCCAGCACCCCGTAACATTTAACTTAGAGCTGTCATGAGGTAGTTTACCTAGAAAAATTTCTTCACTAATGCTGTGCAAAACTGGTGCTCCACTGAACTGGCTGTACCAGTAAAATGATTCTTTTTTGTGGTCCCAAGAATGTCAGGACACATTTCAGCTATTAAAGGATGCATTTTAAGTCACTGTCATTCAATTAATTTTAATCCAACAAAACCTGTTGAGTTAGCTGTGGATCCATCTTCTTACAGAATCGGAGCAGTTCTCTACTACGGAACTGTTTCTTCAAATAGACCTACTGCTTTTGCCTTGAAAACTTAACAAACATGGTGTGAGTACAGTCAGTCTGAAAAGGAGGCACTCACCATAATCTATGGTGTTATCAAGTTCCACCAATATTTATATGGTCAGAAGATTTATTTCATTGCAGGTCATCAGCCTTTCATGGACTTGTTCAATCCTTTTAAGCCTGTACCTCCTCACACAGTGCAATGTTGGGCACCTATATGGTCTAATTATTAGTAGGAGGAGTTGTACAGGCTACTGCACAACATTTAAATGCTGATTTCTTGTCTCTGTTACCAGTTGGTACCAATGCAGCATTTGATTCATCTGAGAAATAATGTTTTGAAATTGATGCTCACGACTTTTAAAGTTTTCCAAAGTTTCTGATTGTTTTGGGACATGGGTGGCATAGTAGTTTGAAAAGAATTCTCCACCCAGTGAAGCATTGCTACGTTTTTCATCATCATGCACTCTCTGTGTGGTCAGCTGTTGTGCTGTTGCTTACAGCAAATGACTGTGTGTGTTGCAACTCATCTACATCTACACTTTGCAAATCACATTTAAATGCCTGGCAGAGGGTTCTCTATTATTCCAATCTCATATAGTGCACGGAAAGAATGAACACCTATATCTTTCCGCAAGAGCTCTGATTTCCCTTATTTTATCCCTATGTAGGTCAGAGTCAACAAAATATTTACGCATTAAGAGGAGACAGTTGGTGATTGGAATTTTGTGAGAAGATTCCGTCGCAACGAAAAACGCCTTCCTTTTAATGATGTCCAGCCCAAATCCTCTATCATTTCTGTGAAACACTCTCCCATATTTCGCAATAATACAAAACGTGCTGCTCTTCTTTGAACTTTTTCAATGTACTCCATCAGTCCTGCCTGGTACGGATCCCACACCGTGCAGCAGTATTCTAAAAGAGGACGGACAAGCATAGTGTAGGCAGTCTCCTTAATAGATCTGTTACATTTTCCAAGTGTCCTGCCAACAAAACACAGACTTTGGTTAGCCTTCCCCACAACATTTCCTATGTGTTCCTTCCAATTTAAGTTGTTCGTAATTGGAATACCTAGCTATTTAGTTGAATTTACAGCTTTTAGATTAGACTGATTTATTGTGTAACCAAAGTTTAACAAATTCCTTTTAGCACTCATGTGGATGACCTCACACTTTTCATTATTTAGAGTCAACTGCCAATTTTTGCATCATTCAGATATTTTTTCTAAATCGTTTTGCAATTTGTTTTGATCTTCTGATTAATTTATTAGTTGATAAATTACAGCGCCATCTGCGAACAACTGAAGGTGGCTGCTCAGATTGTCTCCCAAATCGTTTATATAGATAAGGAACAGCAAAGGGCCTATAACACTACCTTGGGGAATGCCAGAAATCAATTCTGTTTTACTCAATGACTTTCCATCAATTACTATGAACTGTGACCTCTATGACGGAAAATCACAAATCCAGTCACATAACTGAGACAATATTCCATAAGCACGCAATTTCACTAGGAGCCGCTTGTGTTGTACAATGTCAAAAGCCTTCCGGAAATCCAGAAATACGGAATTGATCTGAAATCCCTTGTCAATAGAACCCAACACTTCACTTCATATGAATAAATAGCTAATTGGGTTTCACAAGAATGATGTTTTCTAAACCCATGTTGGACCATTTTCTTCGAGGTAATTCATAATGTTTGAACACAATATATGTTCCAAAATCCTGGTGCATATCAACGTTAATGATATGGGCCTGTAATTTAGTGGATTAATCCTACTACCATTCTTGAATATTGGTGTGACTTGAGCAACTTTCCAGTCTTTGGGTATGGATCATTTGTCGAGCGAACGGTTGTATAGGATTGTTAAGTATGGAGCTAATGCATCAGCATACTCCGAAAGAAACCTAATTGGTATACAGTCTGGACCAGAAGACTTGCTTTTATTAAGGGATTTAAGTTGCTTCACTACTCCGAGGGTATTTACTTCTACATTACTCATGTTGTCAGTTGTTCTCGATTTGGATTCTGGTGTATTGACTTCATCTTCTTTTGTGAAGGCATTTTGGAAGGCTGTGTTTGGTAACTCTGCTTTGGCAGCACTGTCTTCGATAGCATCTCCATTGCTATCATGCAGAGAAGGCATTTATTGTTTCTTGCCGCTAACAAACTTCACATACAACCAGAATCTCTTTGGATTTTCTGCCAGGTTTCGAGACAAAGTTTCACTGTGGAAATCGCATTGAAGTTCATGCTGAATTTCGAACTTCTGTAAAAGATAGCCACTCTTGGGGATTTTGCATCTGTTTAAATTTGGCATGTTTGTTTCATTGATTCTGCAACAGTGTTCTAATCCATTTTGTGTACCAAGGTGGATCAGCTCCATCGTTTGTTAATTTATTTGGTAGAAATCTCTCAATTGCTGCAAATACTATTTCTTTGAATTCAAGCCACATTTGGTCTACACTTATATTATTAATTTTGAATGAATGGAGATTGTGCCTCAAAAAGGTGCCAAGTGAAATTTTGTTCAAAATGTGTGTGAAATCTTATGGGACTTAACTGCTAAGGTCATCAGTCCCTAAGCTTACACACTACTTAACCTAAATTATCCTAAGGACAAACACACACAACCATGCCTGAGGGAGGACTCAAACCTCCGCCGGGACCAGCCGCACAGTCCATGACTGCAGCGCCTTAGACCGCTCGGAAGTGAATTTTTATCTACTTTTTTGAACAGGTGTATTTTTGGAGGATTTGGGGATTACAATATTCAATCTTGCTACGACAAACCTGTGTTCACTAATCCCTGTATCGGTTTTGATGCTCGTTATTAACTCAAGGATTATTTGTTGCTAAGAGGTCAAGTGTGTTTTCACAACCGTTTACAATTTGTGTGGGCTCATGAACTAACTGCTCGAAATAATTTTCAGGAAATGCAGTTAGCGCAAATTCAGATGATATTTTATGTGTACCTCCAGAATTAAACATGTATTTTCACCAACGTATTGAGGGTAAATTAAAGTTGCCACAAACTATTAATGTATGAGTCAGGTACATGTTTGAAATCAACCTAAAGCTCTCTTTGAACCTTTCAGTAACTGTATCATCTGAATTAGGAGGTCGGTAAAAGGATCCTATTATTATTTTATTCAGGTTGCCAATAATGACCTCTGCCCATAATAACTCACAGGAAGTATCTACTTCAATTTCATGACAAGTTAAACTACTTCTAACTACAACAAACACACCACTGCCAACCACGTTTAGCTTATCCTTTCAGAACACATTAGGTTCTTTGCAAAAATTCCGGTTGAGCTTATATCCAGCTTTAGCCACCTTTCAGTGCTTACAACAATTTCAGCATCAGTGCTTTCTATTAGCACTTGGAGCTCTGGTACTTTCCCAACATAGCTACGACAATTTGCAGCTGTTATATCAATGGTTCCTGTATCTAAGTTTTTCCTGTGTTCAGCCTGCACCCTTTGTGACTGAAGCCCTTCTTGTGTTTTCCCTAGACCCTCTAACCTAAAAAACCACCCAGTCCACACCACACAGCCCCCGCTACCAGTGTAACTGCGTCCTGCGTACATTGGACACTTGACCTATTCAGTGGAACTGGTAACCCAACCACCTTTTGGCACAAGTCGAGTGCTCTGCAGCCTACACGGTCGCAGAACTGTCTGAGCCTCTGATTAAGACCCTCCACTCGGCTCTGTACCAGAGGTCTGCAATCAGTCCTGTCGACTATGCTGCAAATGGTCAGCTCTGCATTCATCTTGCAAGCAAGACTGGCAGCCTTTACCACTTCTGTTATTCGCGCAAAACCAGAGAGAATCTCTTCTGATCCAAAGTGACACACGTCATTGGTACCGACGTGAGCAACATCCTGCAGCTGGCTGCACCCTGTGCTCTTCATAGCATCTGGGAGGACCCTTTCCACATCTGGAATGACTCCACTCGGTATGCACACTGAGTGAACATGGGTTTTCTTTCCCTTCTTGTCAGCCAAGTTCCTAAGGGGCCCCATAACACACCTAATGTTGGAGCTCCCAACTACCAATAATCCCACCCTCCTTGATTGCCCGGATCTTTCAGGCTGAGTGGTTTCCTCTGAAACAGTACAGGCGACAGCATGTGGCTCGGTGACAGTGTCAGCCACAGACAACACCTGGAACCTGTTTGTCAGACAGACCAGGGAGGCCTTACATGTGGCCGCCGGACAGGTCTGTCACTGCCTGCTTCGCCCCGGGGCGACATCCCACTCAACCACAGGTGAGGGGTCAACCTCAGTGCGACCAGCAACTGGGTTGGCCACCAGGGAGGACCGGGAAAGACTCAGACGTGCTGGATGTCCGTTGGATCACCACGGCCAGCCCACAATAGTGGTGCCCATCCATGGCAGCCCCAAGCTGTGTTACCAAAGCTGTGACAGCCTGAAGCTGAGAGCAAAGTGTCACCAACTCGGCTCACATCCACACACAACAATTGCAGTCCGTGGCCATACTAAAACCATGGAAAACTAAATTATGCAGATACACGGACTATCGGCACGCGCTGCGCAACTCTACTGTAGACCCAGACGAAAATGCAGGAACTGCGTCTAATAATACGCAGACATTCAAAAACCTAACTACCGAAGCACTCGGGTGAAACTAAATAATTCGCCCCTGATTAGGAACTTGTAATATCTCATGAAATCAGTTTACTTTCTGAAGCAAACAAAAACGCGAGAACTGTGGCTATTTGATATTAATTTTATGCACAGAAACTCAGGAAACTAAACTATTAATGTACACAGGTGATATAATAAAATTCACTCCTGCTTAGTAACTCATAAATGTCTGAATGTCACAAAAGCAGGTACTTCCCTGTTGCTGCATCAGTCTCAGTCGGCTACTACTGCCTGACTGACTGCCTGCCTGCCTGACTAACGGCAACAAGTGGTCACTAGTTTTCAAAACAAGCAAACAAATGACTATTGACTCGTGCTACGGAAATCTACTGCAGACCCCGATGAAAATGCAGTAACTGCATCTAATAATACACAGATATTCAAAAACCTAACTACTGAAGCACTCTTCGCTCCCTGCATTGGGAAGCTTTGTATTTATTGAATCAGGCTCATTTGAGTCATAGTTTGCATGAAGCAACTTGCAAGACTTCATTATACTTCACAAGGGATGGACATCCAGATTGCGCAAATGACCTTCCACAGCAAAGTGAGTGCGGAGCATCAATCAGCTCCATTGCATTTCTTTTTTGAGTGGCCACGTCCGTCCAGACTATGGCAATGCATCCATACAGATTTCGTGGGTCCCTTCTGAAATGTGTGATTGTGTTTGGTGGTAGATGCATACAACTCCCTTTTGTTGTTCCCATCACATCCATCACTACCTTGAGTATGGTATCAGCTTTGTCTTCTGTTTTTTGTACTGAAGGTCATCCCGAGTTCATTGTCTCAGAAAATGGACCAGAATTCATGTCAACCAATTTTCAAGTTTTGTGCTGTCAATGCCATCCACCATGATTTCGGTCTAATAGTGAAGCTGTACAGTTCATTCAGATGTTCAAAAGTCACATGGAGAAACACCATTCCTCCCACACACCGGAGCAAGCCTGTCCTCCCACCACACCTTGCCACATGACAAGAAGTCACCAGCAGAATTATTACACAGTCGTAGACACTACATCCTGTTACATCTTCTGCAGCCACTGTGGAAATATTACATTCCACCTGGTCAAAGTTTCAGCCACAGGATGAAGTATGCTGTGAAGTACCTGGCAACAAGCAATGCTGGGTGCATGGTGGCACTACAAAAGCTGCTGATCATAGTTCTTGTATCTTACAAGGTTCCATTGGGCCGCACCAGTGTCACCACAACCTGCTGTTGTGTGATTCCGCATGTGACAGTGATTCTGTTCCAGAATTTTTTTCCTCACAGAGCCAGCATACTGCTGGGGTCTGCACCAGCAGTCACCTCTGCTTGTCCACCAGTTGTGGCTGGCACCATTCACAATGGTGCCCATGGAGGCCAACACCATGCTGCGGCAGCAGCCACAGATATCAGCACCCACCCTGCAGCCTGTAAATGTGCTTATGTCCATTACAGAACAGTTTTGTGACAACATTATGGTGGTTATAGTCTGTGATCAATTGGATGGCCAACTGTAATCACAGTAGGTAATTTCTGTAACATTAAAGAAGGTATTTAACAGTTATTTACTCAGAAAATTCCCCAAGTTCACCTCTGCAAGTAACATCATCCAGGCAGAACTACCATTTCTCCTACAAGGGAACAAAAATGTTACAGCAAGAGAAATATTGGAAAAAATTGGCCAGGAACCACTGGTAACAATTTCAAGAAAATATAGTTCTTTGACTACCTCATACACATGGGAACTGGCTGACATTAAAATGGTTGTAATCATGGATGAGCCACCTAGGATACTGCACCAGCCGTGTGCAAATGATTTTACACTACAGAACGTGATATAAAACACAAAATTGCTGGGATTTTTGACAAAAATGGAAACATGTGATTACCTAACATCACTTGGGGGGTTGAGCTAAAATATCATATTAAGAATATTTCATTTTACATTGTACGGAACATAGCTCTGCCAAATATCCGCCGAATCTGTTTGCCATGTCTGAGGCCTTCCCCTTGTCAGTGACAATCATATTTACAATGAAGTGCCAAAGAACCTGGTATAGGTATGCATATTCAAATACAGAGATATGCAAACAATATGGCGCTGCTGTCCGCAACACCTATATAAGACAGAAAGAGCCTGGCACAGTTGTTTGATTGCTACAATGGCAGGTTATCAAGATTTGAGTGAGTCTGCATGTGATGTTATAGTTGGCACATGAGTGATGGGGCAGAATCTCCAAGATAGCGATGAAGTGGGGATTTTCCCGTGCCACCATTTTATTAGTGCACTGTGAATATCAGGAATCTGGTAAAACATCAAATCTCTGACATCACTGTAGCCAGAAAAAGATCCTGCAGGAATGATGCCTGAAGAGAATCATTCAACGTGATGGAGTGCAATCTTTCTACAAATTTCTGAAGACTTCAATGCTTTGCCAGTATGCAAACAATTCAACGAAAGATCATCGGTACGGGCTTTTGGAGTTGAAGGCCCACTTGTGTACACTTGATGACTGCACTACACAAAGCTTTATGCCTCGCCTGAGCCTGTGAACACCAACATTGAACTGTTTATAACTGGAACTATGTCGCCTGGTCAGATGAGTCTTATTTCAAATTGTATCAAGCAGATGGATATGTACGGGTATGAACCGAACCTCATGAATCCATGGGTCTTGCATGTCAGCAGAGAACTGCTCAAGCTGGTGGAGGCTCTGTAATGGTGTGGGGCATGTGCACTTAGAGTGATATCGGACTTCTAATACATATAGATACAACTGACAGGTAACACATACGTAAGCATCCTGTCTGATCACCTACATCCATTCATGTCCATTGTGCATTCCAACAAACTTTGGCAACTCCAGCAGAACAATGTGACACCCTACACATACAGAATTGCTATGGAGTGGCTCCAGGAACACTCTTCTGAGTTTAAAGACTTCCGCTAACCAGCAAACTCCAAGACATGAACATTATTGAGCACATCTGGGACGCCTCGCAACTTGCTGCTCAGAAGATATCTCCACCTCCTTGTACTCTTGGGAATTTATGGACATGCCTGCAGGATTCATGGTATCAATTACCTACAGCACTACTTCAGACATTAGTTAAGTCCATGCCGCATCATGTTACAACACTTCTCCATGCTCTTGGGTGGCCTACATGTTATTAGGCAAGTATACCAGTTTGTTTGGCTCTTCAGTGTATATGATGTGAACTACTGAAGAGCCATCAAAAGAGCTGCTGTGTTGTATTGAACAGTGTTGCACAATTTGTCTACAAGGGCTGCTACAAAATGTGAAGACTGACTGGCCTAGAAGTAAAAAAATAGCTCTAAGCATTATGGGACTTAACATCTGAGGTCATCAGTCCCCTAGAACTTAGAACTACTTAATCCTTTAAGGGCAGTTATGTGTATTGACAAAAATAACTACTACAATGAAGACTGTAAACTGATACTGTAAAAAGAACAGGCCACTGCAGATGTGCAAGAAAGGCTTACAAATTACTTTCATCACAGTGTATCGAAGATTTGTATATGACTGGGGAACTCAAGGTATCAGCATTTTCTGTAAATACCTATAGAAAGTGACTACACATTGGAGTACTCACAGAAAATTATGCAATTGAGGTGGTTTACTATGCTAGACGTACACAAAAAAATTTGTTTATAAACTTCTATAAACATTTGTAACTAAATGTGGTGAACTGGAGACTGTGTCATTTGCAGAGTTCAAAACCAATGGAATAATGGTCAGTTGTTTACAAAAGTTGTGAACTTAAGGTTCTACAAGGAAATTCTGCAAGCCTGCGGAGGAGAAGAGTGGAACTATGTACTAAGGGTATAACGTTGGGAATAAAATGCAAAACTAAAATCCCCAAATGCTCTGTGCTAGAAGAATTGCAAGAACAAATGGAGTTACTTGTTAATGGGATGAAGAAGATAATTGATAAGAAAAAAATTAGATGAATATTCAAAGTCAAGAACATACCTACCTTTTATTTATCGAATAATTGGCTGGAAAATGAATTAAACGATCTGGACACAGATTTATAATAAAAGTTAAAAACTAAGCTGGATACTATTAAAGCCACACCAAAGGTAAAGAAATAATTGTTTTCCGTGTGAAAATGTTAATGCATAAATCAATCAAGATTTTATACAAGGATATATTTTCTTATTTATTATCCTGTGAAGACTTCTAAAAAAAAAAAAAAAAAAAAAAAAGTCTCTTATACACAGTACCTACATGCGTCTTTTGACCTTAATTGTAGTAGCTGGAAATAGGTTGGTGGGCAACTCTGAAAAGTAGCCTAAACTAGGTAGCTAGAAACATTTCATGCCTCATTTCATACATATATTACTTTAATGTAGGCCAAATCCCTTTGTGTCTGCCCATTCTCTCCTTTTACCCACTACTTACATTTTATTGAAATTGGTCTTTATGATCCTCTACATTCTATTTTAGACACATTATTATGTCCCTTTTGCACACGTGCAACTACATTAAACACAAAGAAAAACTGTGCAACCGGACTAGATACAGAAACTAGTAAGTTTTACTGTGATGTGACTGACACTGGGTATGGCCACACTTTAACTTTCAACAAAATTACAAAATTGAGTACACAGACCACAGAAAACAATAATTCAAACTATTAATAAGTCTCTCAAAAGATTTCTGATGTACTGAATGGATTACAGTTTATAAAAACTTACTATACAATGATATGGATGCTGATCACACAGGTCCAAATGCAGATAACAGTTTGAAACTCAGCTGACAGTTGTCACTACTCACCTGAATGGCAGAGCAATCAAATGAGGAGACACTGGCTTGTGCCCAGCAGTCAAGCACAGTACCCGCAGGTTGTGAAGCTTCCCCAGTACGTGGAATGCTACCATAGCTTCCACTTCATCAATATCATAATACGACAGATAGAGAGATTCCAACATTTTGGCATGCCACCTGAGCACAGGAACGATGCACCTGTGTAACAGAGGAATGTAGTTACAGGATATTGCCAGATTCATGCACAAATGCACGTGAAGTGGTAATATTCACTTGTGGCATTTTATCCTACTCATGAGGTGAGGCCAGAATGTGTGACACATTGATTTTGGACACTTTTTTTCTAAATGCACACCAGCAACTTTGAATGTTTGCCCTTGGGCTTTATTTACGGTCATTCCAAAAGCAATTTTGAGCGGGAATTGCAATCTTTTGAACTGAAAAGGCAACTCCATCAGTACAATGGGGAAAAGAGTAATCAAAATACTTTCTCCTTTAGCTGAATGCTTATGATAGTAGCCCTAACAATATTTTGGTACAGATGTGCAATTTATAAGCACATATAGTTACGCAAACTGGTCACATCAAGATTTCTCATTAACAGGACTGCAACACCTCAGTTTATGAAAAATCACACCTGACAATTCCTAAGACTTAATAAACTCTATAGCATAAGAGATGACTTGTTCAGTGTCTGTATTATTATTGACAGAGATACATTCTGTAGTATCTCCTCCTACTTGCGGCATTACTTTTTCATTTATCTGTTTATTAGGCAGTGCAAAACTTGCCTTTTCACGCAACCATTCTTTACTTCCCATATATACTTGCAATTAAAGATAATCTTTGCTCACCTACTCTTCAGTACAGTGAACAATATTACATAGTTCACGATGTAATCGTACCATCACTAAGATCTTTGCTGATTTTCAGAAGAGCATCTGCATATTGTCCAGATTGTGTGTCATTGTGCAGTTCTGTGTGGAAATTTTCTGACATGTTGCCATAAGGAAGATGCCTTTAAACTTGCATTTACTTCAGCTGCCAGTGTGCCTTTAGTTATTACAGACAGAGTGTGTCTAAAAGAAACCAAATTAGTGTAGGAGGGATGGATGTATTATGAGCTAATGATTTTAATATCTTGCACAGTACGATTTAATGCTTCAGTTACTCTTTTGGAGGACACTGTACATTTGTCCCAAACTAACATCTTACACTATTGCAACATCTCCTGGCAATCACAGTTTTTTTTATTGATGTTATAAATAATTGTTTCTTCATGAGCTAAGTTCAATGGCAGCTTAAGTACTGAATGCACTGTTCAGTTACCACTGAGTAATGATGCAGCTATTCCAGGAGGAGGCCACTGCAACAGCAATTCTTATTCTTCTGAATTTGGGTTCTATTTCATTTATTTGTAAAATTGGACTTATGTTTTTCGGGCATATCATAGTAATTTTAAACATAATTCCTGTGCTTACTGTTGGATTGTATCATATAATCTTCCTCAGGGTTCAACCTAACTCCACACCAAATTTCACCAAAATCTGTTTATCAGCTGTTTAGCCATGAAAGTGAGACAGAGTTACTTTCGCATTTACAATATTAGTGTGGATCTGGACTTTAAACCAAATAAATTTTGTTGTGAACTAGGAAAGTAAGAGATCTATTTTAAATTCCTGTGAGTACGACATTCTGAAACCCTGTGTGTGTGTGTGTGTGTGTGTGTGTGTGTGTGTGTGTGTGTGTATGCAAACCGAGACATGACCAGTTATGAACAAGTAACACCTACCCCCTCCAATTGCACAATTCTTTAAAGAATCAAACTATGTATAAAAAAGGTTTAAACATCTGCTAACTTTACAAATGATGATGCGTTAAGTATTTGACATAAAAACTTCATGGCTGAAAATGCAAAACCCTAATTATGATGGTTTTATGATTAGGTTGGTGCGTAAGTTCATAGTGTTTATGTTTTGCATGTTGGTATTATGGTTGCTATGGGTTTGTCATTTTGTGTGTGTTGTTCACTGTTGCTGTTTGAATTTACATAAATTTACATATTGTGATTTGGAGACAATGAGTGGAGCTTTAGACACTAGAAAACAGAGTTCAAAATGGAGAAATCTGAACACTTCTGACATTCTTCTGAGAGTTCATTAGGGGGATAACAGCAAGGAGGCAACCAGAAACATTTACACCAAGTACAAGGATAATGCCATTGGACAAAGCACACCAAGAAAATACACCACATATTCAAAACTATCCAGATAAACCCGAAAACATATGTTTTTTTCTATTACGTGCATTGTGCTGCCACCTACTGAGATCTTAGTAGTTATTAGACATCGTGAGAGAGCAGAATGGGGCACTCTGCAGAACTCCCAGACTTCGAATGTGGTCAGCTGATTGGGTGTCATTTGTGTCACATGTCTGTAAGCAAGATTTCCACACTCCTAAACATCCCTAGGTCCACTGTTTCAGATGTGATAGTGAAGTGGAAGCATGAAGGGACACATACAGCACAAAAACTTACAGGCCAACCTTGTCTGTTGACTGACAAGAGACCACAGACACTTGAAGAGGGTCGTAATGTGCAATAGGCAGACATCTATCCAGACCATCACACAGGAATCAGGATCCCCTGCAAATAAAATGACAGTTAGGTGGGAGGTGAGAAAACTCTGATTTCATGGTTGAGCGGCTGCTCATAAGCCGCACATCATGTCGGCAAATCCCAAACGACACCTCCCATAGTGTAAACGTTGGACAATTGAAGAGTGCAAAAATGTTGTGTGGAGTGATGAATCACCATACACAATGTGGCTATCCGATGGAGGGTGTGGGTATGAAGAATGTCCAGTGAAAGTCATCTGCCAGCATGTGTAGTGCCAACAGTAAAAATCGGAGACTGTGGCGGTATGGTGTGGTGGGGTTGTGTTTTTCATGGAGGAGGCTTGCACCCCTTGTTGCTTTGCATAGCACCATCACAGCACAGGCCTATGTTGATGTTTTAAGCACCTTCTTGCATCCCTCTGTCGAAGAGCAGTTCGGGGATGGTGACTGCATCTTTCAACACGATCGAGCACCTGCTCATAATGCACGGCCTGTGGCAGAGTGGTTACATGACAATAATATCCCTGTAATGGACTGGCCTTAACAGAGTCCTGGCCTGAATCCTTTGGAATTTCAACTTCATGCCAGGCCTCACCAACCGACATCAGTACCTCTCCACAGTGCAGCACTCCGTGAAGAATGGCCTGCCATTTCCCAAGAAACCTTCCAGCATCTGACAATGTATACCTATGAGAGTGGAAGCTGTATTCAAGGCTAAGTTTGGGCCAACACCACAGTGAATTCCAGTATTATCGATGGAGGGCGCCATGAACTTTTAAGTCATTTTCAGTCAGGTGTCCAGATACTTTTGATCACATGGTGTAGTTCTCGTTTTAAGGAGGATCATTTTGACATTAGTGACTACATTCAGGGAGGTTTGATGAACATTTAAACACATTAATCCACAATCATCTACATCAGATTACTCGAGAAATGGCAAATGTGTAGTATGTGACACTTGCACGCAATGGGGGATGGTTCAGAAATCAGGTGTGTGTGCATCACTGCTAACTTGTCAATTGGCTCATGAACAACACTGACCATTCCTATCCTGTATTTTACTGGTGATGAGAAATATTGTCTTTATGCTAACAGAAGGAAAAGAAATGAATGGCTGAGTCCAGACCAAGCAGCAACCTTCTGTACAAAGAACTGCATGCATCCATGAAAGATAATGTTTTGCAGCTGGTGGAACAGCAATGGTGTAGTGTACTACAAATTGCTTCCCCAAGATGTAACCATCACTGCTGACATTTACTGTCAACAAATCAGACATCTTGTAGACACTATCCAAGAACAACGACCAGCAAGACTGTGTGAAGTAATGCTACTCCATATTAAAGCCTGCCCGCATTCTGCTATACTGTTGAAAAACGCTATACAGGAGTTCGGTTGGGATGTCATTCTGCACCCACCTTATTCACCTTATCTTACACCCTCAGACTTTCACCTTTCCCACTCTATCGAACAAGCTTCCAGGAACTTCCTTTCTGGATGAAAATGCACTCAGCACATGGCTTGACAAGTTCTCCATCTCAAAACCATATGATTCCTACAGTCGTGGAATCAAATAATATTGAACAGGAATATATTACTGAAGATTAAAGTCTTTGTTATACATACCTGTTGCATTCAATAAACTTACGGAAAAATTCTATGCACTTATACACCAACTGAATGGTTTCAGCTTATTGAACCACAGACTAATGAAAAGCAAACATATGAATTTATGTTTAAATATTTGTTGTAAGTCACTAAGTGCTCTCATTATCAGGTACTGGTTGAGTATAATAAGGATAATCTATCCTTCAATTCAAGAAAAGCTAGTTTTCTATGCATCACAATGTTTATGATACGATTTGGAGGAATGTCCAGCGGCATATGTCAATATTGTCTGCAAAATGTGTTGCATATAGAGTTAGTAGCACATAAGTAATAAATTAAAACATTGTGTCTCATATTGAAGTCTTATAGCTTAAGCAGCGAAAATGTAGTACACAATAAACATTTTTCCTTTCATTATTTTGTGGCACAGTATCAAAACGTAAAGTTTAGAAAAGATTTGGAATTATGTGTATGCCTACAGTTTATGGGAAGTTACTAAGTACCCTCATTCTGAAATACTGGATCAGTATAGTCTGAGTAATTTGTGCACCTTGAGCTACACCACTCACGACATGCAGATGAACTACTTATATACATGTCGGGCCTGAGGGTCTAGCAGTAAAGTGCTTGCCTGGTTACTACGAGGTCACAGGAACAAATCTCAAGTAGGGCCACAGACCTTTTAATCTTCGTTTTAACCTAGCCTTCAGCTCTCAATGATGTGAGAAGTCGCCACAAATGGTGTGTGTTTCAAATTCCATGTTTAACTGTAAATGCCCTTAACTATGTAAAACAATTCAAAAACTTCTTGATGTTCTTTTTTTGCTTTGCCATGGCATGACCTCAAAGTTGGTACAACTGAAAATATGAAGCTCAAGGTTTGATTTTAAAGTCTCGTCAACACAATTGTTATTTCACACTGTGAACTAACTGAACTAGAGCTGGTGGTGGTCACTGTCATTGACCCTTCTCCCTTCCAGTCTGATTACTCGTTTAATGCAGCTCACCACAACAGTGTATTCTGTGAAAGCCACTTCATATCTGAACAACAACAAGAACAACAACAACAACAACAACAACAACTGAACCACCTTTACAAAAATGGCTCTGAGCACTATGGGACTTAACTTCTGAGGTCATCAGTCCCCTAGAACTTAGAACTACTTAAACCTAACTAACCTAAGGACATCAAACACATCCATGCCTGAGGCAGGATTCAAACCTGCGACCGTTGCGGTCGCGCGGTTCAAGACTGTAGCGCCTAGAACCGCTCGGCCACCCCAGCCGGCGAACCACCTTTACAATAATTTTCTATTATTCCAATCTCATACAGTGTGCGGAAAAAAAAGAACACCTATATCGTTCCGTGCGAGCTCTGCTTTTCCTTATTTTATTATGATGGTCGTTTCTGCCCATGTAAGTCGGCATCAACAAAATATTTTCACATTCAGAGGAGGAAGTTGGTAATTGAAATTTTGTGAGACCATTCCACCACAATGAAAAATACCTTTTTTTTAAATGATGTCCACCCCAAATCCCGTATCATTTCAGTGACACACACTCCCCTATTTCGTGATAATACGAAACATGCTGCCCTTCTTTGAATTTTCTCAACCCTGTCTGATAAGAACCCTACACCACATGGCAGTATTCTAAGAGAGGACAGACAAGCATAGTGAAGGCAGCCTCTTTAGTAGCTCTGTTATTTTCTAAGTGTCCTGCCAATAAAACAGTCTTTGGTTAGCTTTCCACACAAAATTTTCTGCGTGTTCCTTCCAGTTTAAGCTGTTCCTAATTGTAATTCCTAGGTACTTAGTTGAATTTATGGTCTTTAGATTTGACTGATTTATCATGTAAACGAAGTTTAACTTCCTTTCTACACTGATGGGGACGACCTCACAAATTTCATTATTTAGGGTCAATTGCCAATTTTTGTTCCACAGAGATACCTTTTCTAAATCATTTTGCAATTTTCTTTGATCTTCTGATGACTTTACTAGACAGTAAATGACAGCATCATCTGCGAACAATCTAAGATGGCTGTTCAGATTGTCTGCTAAATTATTAATATAGATAAGGAACAGCAACCTTGGGAAACGCAAGAAATCGCATGTGTTTTACTGGATGATTTTCCGTCAATTACATTGAACTGTGACCTCTCTGACAGGAAATCACACATCCAGTCACATAACTGAGACGGTATTCCATAAGCATGCAATTTCACTTCAAGCTGCTTGTGTGGTACAGTGTCAACAGCACTCAACACATCGCTGAGTGTTGTGTTTCACTAGAACAATGTTTTCTAAATCCATGTTGACAGTGTGTCAACAGACCATTCTCTTTGAGATAGTTCATGTTTGAACACAATAAATGTTCCAAAATCCTGCTGCACATCAATGTCAATGATATGGGTCTGTAATTTAGAATATTACTTCTACTACCTTTCTTGAATATTGGTGTGACCTGTGCACCTTTCCACTCTTTGGGTAAGGATCTTACGCTGAGAGATGTACACAATTGTTAAGTATGGAACTATTGTATCACCACACTCTGAAAGGAACCCAACTGGTATACAGTCTGGACCAGAAGACTTGCTTTTGTTAAGTGATTTAAGTTGCTTCACTACTCTGAGGATATCTGCTTCTAAGTTACTTGTGTTGGAAGCTCTTCTTGATTTGTATTCTGGAATATTTCCTTCATGTTCTTTGGTAAAGAATTTTGGAAGTCTGTGTTTATTAACTCTGCTTTGGCAGCACTGTCGTCTATAGTATTTCCATTGCTATCACACAAAGAAGGCATTGACTGTCTCGCCGCTAAAAAGATCCCCAACCTTGGAGATTTTGCATCCGTTTGAATTTGGCATGTTTTTTACATTGTTTCTGTAACAGTGTTCTGACCCCTTCTGTGCACCAAAGAAGATCGTTTCTGTCTTTTTGTTTTATTTCTGTCATTTATTAAATCTGGTCTACACTGGCATTGTTAATTTGGAAGGAGTGGAGACTGTCTCTCAGGAAGGTGTCAAGTGAATTTTTATCTGCTTTTTTGAATAGGTATATTTTTTGTTTATTTTTGGAGGATTTGGCAGTTACAATATTCATCCTCACTATGACAATCCTGTGTTCACTAATACCTGGGTGCATTTTGATGCTTGTTATTAGCTCAGGATTATTTGTTGCTAAGAGGTCAAGTGGGTACACAACCGTTTACTATTCACATGGGCTCACAAACTAACTGCTCAAAACAATTTTCAGAGAATGCATTTAGCACAATTTTGGGTGAGGTTTTATGTATACCTCCAGATTTAAACATGTATTTTTGCCAATATATCGAGGGTGAATTAAAGTCACCACAAAGTATAATTGTACACTTTGGGTACATATTTGAAATTGAACTGAAGTTTTCTTTGAATGTTTCAGCAATTGTATCATCTGAACTGAGAAGTCAGTAAAAGGAATCAATTATTATTTTGTTCTGGTTGCCAAGAATGACATCTGCCCATAGTAACTCAGAGGAACTATTTACTTCAATTTCGTAACAAGATAACCTACATCTAACAGCAACATGCCAACGTCACCTGTTTAGCCTATCCTTTCAAAATACTGTTATGTTCTTCGCAAAAATTTTGGCTGAACTTACGTTCACCTTTCATTGCCTATAACAATTTGAGCTTCAGTGCTTTCTATTAGCACTTGGGGCTCTGGTAATTTCCCAACACAGCTATGGCAGTTAACAACTGTTATAGTTCCTGCATCTATGATCTTTCTGTGTTTGGCCTGCACCCTTTGAGACTGAAGCCCTTTTTGAGTTTTCCCTAGACCCTGCAACCTAAAAGACCGCCGAGTCCATGCCACACAGCCGCCTCCTGTGTGCAGTGGACTCCTGACCTATTCAGTGGAACCCGAAACCCAACCACCCTATGAGGCAAGTCAATGAATCTGCAGCCTACACGGTTGCAGAACTGCCTGAGCCTCTGATCCAGACCCTCCACTTGGCCTGTACCAGAGGTCCGCAATCAGTCCTGTCGCTATGCTGCAAATGGTGAGCTCTGCTTTCATCTCACAAGCAAAACTGGCAGCCTTTACCACTTTTGCCAACTGCTGGAAACCAAAGAGAATCTCGCACATCATTGGTACCGACATGAGCCACCACCTGCAGTTGGCTGCACCCTCAGCTCTTCATGACATCCGGGAGGACCCGTTGCACATCTGGAATGACTCCACTCAGTACGCACACAGAGTGCACATTGGCTTTCTTCCACTTCTTGGCAGCCATGACCCTAAAGGGCTCCATAACATGCCTAACACTCCATTACTCTTTCTGGTTCACAAAGAGATCTACCAGCAGATCCCTTCTTTTGGTAAGGCAGTGTCAAATTTCTTTCTTCCCCAAATTACCACCTCAAAAGTTATTTGACATACACATTTAATAATTAGTATTCTTCAGTACCATCATATTTGAAAAGCTCATATTCCCTTCTTGTCTGTATTGTTCATCATCCATATTTCACTTCGCTATAGAGCCTAGACTCCAAACAAATACTTTCAATAAGGCCTTTCTAATATTTAAGTTTATACTTGATGCTAACATTATTTCTCTTTTTTAAGAAAAAGATTTCTTGCCATTGATGGTGCACAATTTATTCTGCCGTCAGCAGTAATTGTTACCAAAATACGAGGGTTGACTGAAAAGTAATGCCTCCACCTTCTTAACTCTTCAACAGTTGGCAGCATCGGTATGTGGCAGGTACTGGCTTCTTCCACAGCCTATTCTGTACAGCTCCAGTTGGCGGGAAACCTTAGCACCGAACGGTTGTGATGTTACAGTGTAAAGTATGGAACCCTGGGCAGACAGTCGGTCAATGCGATTTAAGCAACGTGCAGTCATTGAATTCTTGACAGCAGAAAGCGTCACCCCAAGGGTGATTCACCAGAGAATGAAAGCAGTTTATGGTGACTGTGTTGATATGACAACTGTGCATCGTCGGATGAGTAAGTTTAAAGATGTTGAGGGGGGGGGGGGGGGGGGGAGATGCAGCTCTCAGCTGGAAAAATCATGGCCAAAGTGTTCTGGGATGCAGATAGTGTTACCCATGCTAATTTCCTTGATCTTGGAACAACAATAAATTCAGAGCATTACATCACAACACTAAGAACTCTGAAACGACAGCTATCAAGGGTCCAAAAGGTAAAGGGATGTGTTTTCCTGCAGCATGATAATGCCAAACGACACACTTCATGTGCCACCACAGCAGAACTTCAGAGACTGAATCTCACCACCGTACGGCATCCTCCATACAGTCCACATTTAGCACCATCTGACTTACATCTGTTCCCAATAATGAAAGACAATATGCAGGGACATCACTATGCTTCTGATGAAAACGTTTAAAGATCTGTGAGACTGTGGTTGCGGAAACAGAGTGTCTACTTCCTCCATGCCGGCTTCAGAAAACTTCTTCATCATTGGCAGAAACATATCCAATTGGTTGGTGCCTATGTGGAAAAGTGAATATTGATAATTAAACAGGGTGTATATGTGGACAAGGAAAAAAAATTCAGGGATTTTTCCCAGTTAAAAACACACTTTCTCCCAGGTGACAGTATATTTTCCCTTATCAATCCTTTGAATGGTTATGGTTTTATACACGGGCCTACAATTTTCCGGCACTTTAGAAAACGAAACTCAGGGAAAAAGACACGTTTGGAAATATCTTTGATGTGCAGCAACATGTACGCTGCGTATTTTCATATTACGACAGCACACAATGGAATTCCACCAAACACCGCATGTTACTTTCCAAATCATTGAAATCAAGATTTCGATGTACTTTTGTAAGTCGTTCGTAGCTCATGTCATCTGATCTTGCCAGCCGATGACAGCAGATATTCAGAGCACAGGACACGTGATGTAGTCAGCCAGCAGCAACATCACTGTTAAGTAGCACGAACACACAAACAGGGAAAGTTAAAAGTTTAAATTAACATACATAGTGCTGCTACAAGATAAAGCAAAGCTTTCACATATAATATTGGTCTGAAGCTGCAAGAGAAGCTAAGCTTTCTTATATCTTTTTTGTGAGTGTTACACTTTGAGCTCTATCAAACAAATTTGACAGTAAAATTTTTAATAATGACACAAATGTCTGATCTTCAGTGTTTGAAATTCTTCTAAATGGCTCGTCATCAAGGAGTTGATTTTTAAATGAGAGTCAAGCGCTCTGTGATTTAATAAATTCATAGTACATTCTTGCACATTGATCAACTTACGTAAAAGAATATTTACTTTGAAAGTAACACTTTCCAAACCACCATTCGCAATATTTTTACGCGACCTGTTAGAAACAGGTTCGTTTCAGCAGTTGCCAGAGAGTGCACATAACAGGCGACACCGCGCTTTGATATCTATCATGATGTAGGAAGCCCATATGTACGTACGTGTAAAACATTGAAAGATCATACATTATGTCACAAAAGAAACAAGACATCAGAGGATACTGCAAGAGCATCGGAATTTCTTGAACCATATTAAAATGTGCACATTTAAAGTGCATACCTAAAGGGCACATTCATATGTCCAGATTCCTAATGAAATAGGCCTCGACCTGATATTAAGCTTTTCAGTGTGGTTTTCGAGATGTAAATTTTCTTGGAGCACCAGTACTGTATGTATTACATCATGTTTGGGTCTTTATTATGGCATAATGCCATACATGCTAGAAAATGAAAACGTGCACTTGAAATGCAGTGAACAGTTGAAACTAGCCAGTACTGTGGAATTAAACATTTCGTTTCAAATACATTGACTGCCTCTGCGGAAAAGGTTAACAAAAGCCTAATTTCTTTAGCAAACGGACAAAAATAACTTCATTGTTCCGCAAGGCGATTTATGCTCGACAGTCAGAAAGGTGGAAATTAAATAAAATCTGAAACTAATGACATATTTCAGCCTTCCGTAATTATGTGAATGTGTTTTAATTCACTTGATAGCTCCCGGCCACAGATATCCATTTTGTTTTCATTTGATGTGAGAGTAAATGAAGGGGAAACAGCAAAAACACTAAATGTAAACACGGGTCACGTGGAGACTACGCACTATAGCTCAGACTGCTCTGCACATCAGCCCCGGATCTACATTTGCGAACTAGGTCAATATTTAAAAAAATCGATTTTTCAAATTATGTTCATCTTGTAGCGCACATCTTTCTGAAAAGTGTGAAATGTAAAACATATGTATTTGAGGAAATGTATGACATATTATTTGGTCCTAAGTATGCCAAAGAGCAGTGCCACACCTCTTCATAAAGCATTTTTCTACCGCATATCCAAACTATATTCAGGAAGATAATAATTCATTGTTTTGTGTGACATAAAATTAAATATAGGATATATAAAACCAATACTGACAAGAGATAAGCAAGAAATTACACATTTCTTCCAACCTTAGCTCCTAGCGTTTTTTTCTCTCTAATCTTGCTACAGCTTTACATGCGTGCTTTCTTTCTGCAAAAGAATCTATTTACCTCAGCAAAGTACATCAAACGTTTTGCTACATGAAAAATCGAAATGTCATTATCTAACACTAAAAAAGCTGTTAATACAAGTAATACCCAAGACTGGTGTAGTTTCTTGATCTGATTAAGTCTATTTTTTAACTAGATAAAACAAAATAGGCTTTCTAATGTTGTAGCAATTGTAACAAGCATCAAATAAACCAGGCTGTTTTGGCACAATGGTCATTTTTATAACACGACAGAATATAATCCAATAAGTACCAATATCAAATCCTATTAGGCCTACTACAAGCAAAAAGCTTTATGTTAGGAAATAGTTTCACATTTCATTCTCATACGCACCAGCTTCTCAAGCATGAGATCGAAAAGTAGTACTACGAAATTTTTATATAAATTTGGAATCGTCTTATTCTTCCATAATTTGTGCGATGTCCCTGTTTTTCCTTCCTCGACCTAACAGACAATCATGTCATCACCAATTCTATAGCTATTGCTGCAACTGTCAAAATTTGTTCACCGATTAACTTTAAAAACCCTACCAGAAAAACAGGTTTAGTTATCACGCGATTATTTTCCGGTTAGGCGTTATTACGTGTTCGAACAACACGTTTTCCGCGTTACTTCCAAGCTGCTAGCCGGGGATTGGACTAATGGTCCTTACTAGCGTAGCGATCTGGCCAAAAATTTTCTGTCAAAATTTCGTTTTCTTGGATACACCGCAAAGATAATATGTAACCTTTCTCACCTGTTATTTCTGTCAGTCGTTTATTTCCACTCTGGTGGTCTGAATCTATGGATTTTGCTAGTAATTATAACAACGCTGATCATTCGCAAACACAGTAAACCACATAATCAGACAGCGATTGGCATTCATCCGTTCGGCTTTACTCCCTCAGCTCGTATAGCCCCGTCCCCTTTTGTTTGTGGAAAGTTTATTTCTAGATGCGACGAGGATTCTCCTGACAGAGACATCATGTGCACTATGCATGCATTCAAAAGTCAACTTATGATTCATTCAGAAATCAACTTAAAATGTGTTCAAAAACCAAAAATGATATGAATAATCGATAGCCAAACATGCACTGGATGCTAGGTGCTTTGTGAAACAAGTTGTTTTCCTCAAGAATATGAATTTGGCGCCCCCTTTTCCCGGTAGCATCTAGCTGCAACTGCTTACACAGCCAACAGCCACATTCCTGTTGCCAGAAGCGGGAGAATCTACTACTCAAACGTGACTCAACTGCGCATGCGCATGAGCCCGCGCGTAACTGCTAAATCAAATCGAATGTAAACAGTTGCGACTTCACGCTCATTGGAGGCAATTTGTTGTTATGAAGCACTGCATAGTTTTCCTAAAGCCTTTGACACATTTTCAATTGGCAGACGCTTGCATGAGCACTGTGTGTTGTCGTATATGGTACATTTCCTTTGCAATTTAAGTTATTTTCATTTTTTTCTCTTGTTTATGTTTTATTGTTGAAGTATTATTCTGCAGTAGCTGGATACAGTAATATCCTTTGTTAGAGTATCAGTTCTTACCAGTCAAAAATTCAAAAATTTAACTGAAAACTAAAACAATGAAAAATTCCCGGAATTCTAAAAATACCCCGGGGTTTTCCCGGTTTTCTCCCGGATGAAAAAATTTCCGGGTTTTTCCCAGATCTCCCGGTTGTTCTGGGTCATATACACCCTGTTAAAGGTAACATTCTAAGGATTATTTCTGTATTTAACTTACTGAAATATTCCCATCCAAAACCAATTAACAAAGGTGGAGGCATTACTTTTCAGTCAACCCTTGTAAATAAACATAACCTCTGCTTTTGAAGTCATTTCCTAAGCTAATCCCCCAGTGTCACCTGCGTCAGCTGAAATACATTCTATGGGCCTCATTTCAATTTTGTTGTCACTCTTTTCAAGAGTACTCATTTCATTCAACTGATTTTACAAGCCCCATGTTGTCTTTGACACAATTACAATATCATCATCAAACAAATGTTTTTATTTTTTCTCCCTGCACTTTAATGTGCTTCACAGATTTTCCTTGGTTTCCTTTACTACTTTCTCAGTATATATATCCATACTGAATATCACGGAGCATAGGCAGAAACCTCTCTCAACCTCTTTTCAACAAATTGCTTCTCTTTCATGACCTTCAACTTGCATAACCACAGTCTGATTTTAACACGTTGTAGATAACAATTTTCTGTGTCTTACATCCCTGCTATCTTCAAAATTCCAAACATATTCTAGTCAACACTCTCAAAATCTTTCTCTAAATCAACAAATGCTATTAATGATTATTTGGGAAATCCAGGATGTACTGTAACAATATTATAAAAAGGAAAGTTGCCACTCACCATATAGCAGAGATGCAGAGTCGTAGCATCCCTACACAACTGGTGCTCTAAATGCCTTACCTCATGGCTCATTCCCATGAGAAAGACCTAGATGCGAGCCTGTCATATACAACCTCTCACCACCACCTACTCCAGTCCAGCGACGAATATCACCTACCCCATCAAAGGTATGGCTAACTGTGAAACCAGCTAAGCTCCAACCACTACGCTGCAGTCTATGTGGGCATAACAACCAACAAGCTGTCTGTCCACATGAATGGCCACCGACAAACTGCAGCCAAGAAACAAGTGGACCACCCTGTTGCTGAGCAAACTGCCAAACATGACATCCTTCATTTAAATGACTGCTTCACAGCCTGTGCCATATGGATCCTTCTCATCAACACCAGCTATTCTGAATTTTACAGGTGGGAACTTTCCCTGCAATATATCCTATGTTCCCATAACCCTTCTGGCCTCAACCTTTGTTAAGTCATTGTCCTCACCCATCCAGCCCCTTCTCTGTTCCATTACAGCACTACGCGGCCCTCATCCTAGCATCACACCCAGTCTTTTTACTTCTCTCCTTTTCTGTCCCCTCTGCACCTCTCACCAACCCTCCGTCTAACCTGCAGCACTTCACTGTCCACCACCCCTACCCTGCTACCCATCCCCCTCCCCACCCCAGCCTCCTCCTCATCCCCAGCCAGTCGCCACTACCACCATGCACTGGTGCTGCTGCCCGTAATGTGGCTTCTGCAGTCATGTATGTGTGAGTTGTGTCTAAGTGTGAGTGTGAGTGTGAGTGCGAGTGTGTGGTCTATCTTTGATAAAGGCCTTACTACCCAAAAGCTTTATTTGTGATAGTCTTTATGTTGTGCCTATCTGCAACTCAGCATCTCTGCTATATGGTGAGTGGCAACTTTTCTTTTCATAATACTGTAATGATGATTTGCCTTTCTTCAACCTATCTTCTAAGGTAAGTCACAGGGTCAGTATCATCTGGGATGTTCCTACTATCTTTCTATGGAACCCAAGCTGATCTTCTCTTAAGTCAGCTTATAGTAGTTTTTCCATTCTTCTGTAATGAATGTGTGTCAGTTTTTTTTTCAATCATGACATATTAAATTGATAGTTCTGTAATAATCACACCTGTCAGCAGCTGCCTTTTTAGGAATTATAATTATTACATTCTTTCTGATGTCAGAGTATTTCACCTTTCTAATATACCTTACACACCAGGTGTAACAGTTTTGCTATGGTTACCTTCTTCCAAAAATCTTAATAATTTGAGACAATGTCATACACTCCGAGTGCCTTGTTTCAATTTCTCCTTGTAATACCACATCTCCCGTCGTCTGTTTTCACTTTCCCCCTTCCATTTTTCGGTATTCTCTTCTTTGTCTAGCCATCTGAGGTCTTTCGGCTGGGGAACCGGGGAAGAAATATGGCATGGCCAACCTGAGTTTCAGAGTGGGGAAAAAAACTGTGTAACATGAGACTGCATTGGCATCTTGCAAGCCAGATGCATTAAGGGTAGCTGTTTTAGCATAGGTGACTGTTGAGAATATGTATTGTTACCTGGCAAAGTGAACTGGTTACCCAGCCATGATGCTATCACCCATGTTTAGGCTCAAGAAGCAGGGAGGGCAGGCATTAACAGTGGTGTATTCACAGGTGAAGCGATGCCATATACTACAATTAGACAATTAAATGTAGATCACAACTTTTGTTTGACTATACTCTTTGGACACTGTCACATTGCCAGTATTTATTTGTAAAATAATAAGTAGGAATTCAAGTTCTATCTAAATAAACCACTGATCACTTTCATTCTTACGCTTCACACCTTTTGTAAAAATCTAATGTAGTTTGCTTGTTTTTTTAGGAACTATTTTGTCTCATTTACAGATGCTAACTTTGTTTAGGAGCAATTTAAAAAAAGAAAAAAAAGAAGAAAACAGAGAGAACAATTTTTCTTACAAATATATTTAATGTGTCGGAGGGTGAATCAAGAGAACGGACTGAATGGTAATGTACCTTCAGCTACCAGCTGGTGAGCCTTCATACAGAAGCTTCACCCTCAATAACTGGACAAGGTCAGTTTGCCTACCATCAATTACAATAGTAATCGCACTAACAATGGTGAAACTGTCTAGTGCATATAGTATCAGACTGATGTGCTATAGGTTACAGGTTTGATGGCTACTGTATAATAATTTTTCATGTCTGTTGGCTTTGAAGTGCATTGGTGTACAAGAGTGAATTAAAATTAGGTGCTTGTTCATGACTGCAAAGATAATACATCAGGGTGTATACAAGGACAAGAAAAAATATTCTTTGGATTTCTCTGTTAAAAACATACTTTTCTCTGCATAAAAAAATACTTTTTCCCCAGGTGGAAATGCTCTATACCCCAGGTGAAAGTACATTTTTTTCGTGTCATGTGACACTATACTTTCTCTCAGAGATGTAAAACTTATCAATTTTTTGAATGGTTACACTCTTATACACAAGTGCAAAACTTCCCAGCAGTTCAGGAAATGAAACCCAGCAAGAAACAACACATTTTGGAAACATCTTTGATGCCCGGCAACATGTACACTGCATATTTTTGTAATACAAAAGTATAAATATGAAATCTACAAAATAGAGCATCGTAGTTTTCGAAGCACTGAAATCTAGATTGTGATGCACTTTCATCAGCTAGTCATAGCTCACATCACATGATTTGACAGCCAATGACAGGTGATATTCAGAGCAAAGGACACGTGATGATGTCAGTCAACAGCAGCAGGACTTAAGTAGCATGAACACACAAACAGAAAAACTGTCCGCCGCTCGTGGTCTCGCGGTAGCGTTCTCGCTTCCCGAGCACAGGGTCCCGGGTTCGATTCCCGGCGGGGTCAGGGATTTTCACCTGCCTCGAGATGACTGGGTGTTTGTGTTGTCCTCATCATTTCATCATCATCCAGGAAAGTAGCGAAATTGGACTGAGCAAAGATTGGGTAATTGTACGGGCGCTGATAACCACGCAGTTGAGCGCCCCACAAACCAAACATCATCATCATCATCATCATCATCATCATCATCACAAACAGAAAAAGTTAATGGTTTAAATTATTACACAAATTGTACAGCTACAAAAAAGCTAATCTTCCACATATAATTTTGGTCTTTTGTAGCATGTGTTACCCCTTAACATAAATCAAAAACGAAGGTGCTCTCACATACTAGCAAAAATCGCTGGTCTTCCAGGCCCAAAATTTTTCTAAGTGGCTGGTCCTCAAAGTGTTAAGTGTTTTGAATGAGATTCAAATGCTTCATGATTTAAGAAATTCATCACACATTCTCACATGTGACATAGTTCAATCTGCGTAAAAGGAAATTTACTTTGAAAGTAACGCTTCTCATATCCCCATTCACAACATTTTCCTGCAACATGTTAGAAATGTAAACAGCTGTGACATGATGATCAAAACCAGTTTTCTGTTATGAAGTATTGCATAGTCTTTGTCCTAAGGCCTTTGACATATTTGTTGTCACCAGATGTTTGTGCGTGCACTGTCTATTATTGCTGTAAATGGCACGTTTTCTTTGTAATGGGCTAAAGTAAAATTCTTGTTAAGAACCAGTTCTATATCAGTTCTTACCACTCAGAAGTACAAAATTTAACTGAAAAATTCCTGTACTTCTCAAAAATTCCTGGATTTCTCAAAAATTCCTGGATTTCTCAAAAATTCCTGGAATTCTCAAAAATTCCTGGAATTCTCAAAAATTCCTGGAATTCTCAAAAATTCCTGGGTTTCTCCAGGGTGAAAAAGTTCCCACTTTTTTCTCTGATTTCCCAGCTGTCCCAGGGTGTAAACACCTTATATATGAGAAACTAATACTGCAGAATGTTCATGGTGTGAGTTTCCTTCTAAATTTATTGAACAAAATAAATAAATAAATAAATAAATGCACCCGTGGCATGTTGTCATTTGTACAACATTCATGGTGTGAGAACAGTTCACTTTACTGCTGTTTGTATGATGACATCACTCTAAAAATTGTAATCCTTATATAATAAATGAACATGTGTGTGAGTGCTGCATATTGAATATGAAGTAAATTGAATTTTCCCTCTTTTTCAGTTATTTTATATCAACACAATGAAAGTGGTTATCAGCTGTAATTGAATGTGAAATAAGAGAGAGAATAAAGAAAATGAGAGAAGAAAAATAATTCAATTTGTAGTACGACTGAAGCCAAGAAATTCAGAATACTAGCTTATTACCTTGCACACTACGCTATCTTGCTACTTCACAATAATTTTAATAGACCATAAGACAATACATCTCTTTAAGGAATGCACACTACGGTTAGTAGTTTCAGGGTAAGATACCACACATTTTAAACAACACCATTGAGTCTGTTCTCCAATCCCCATCCATGACTCCAACCCTCTCCTTGCCAGAGTTAGGTTGCTAGCTTTGAAGTCTGGTACAGTACAACATAAGGTGTTAAGTTCTAGCAACATTGGTATTTTCTTGCACTGTTCACAATATCACAGAAATTCCTGTGGAATAAAACATTTCTCCACACTGTCAACACTGATATACTGTTCGCACCTTGCTGCATTTTTCTTGGGATAAATACTTTAATTCCATTCGTCTCTGCATGTCAAATCTGCCATAAATTTTACACCATCAATTTGCTTTGCTTAAACATTTTACTTGCATGTTCCATCATCTTTTTGGTCTGTATTTTCTCTTTCTCATCAATAAATTTATTTCTGTTAACAGCAAGCTTCCATTACCTGTTTACAATGCACACTAATCAGAGCATGGTTGTACCTTCTCAAGTGGCCAAGTTAACTCCTGTCACTGCCACGTATATGTTCTGGTATGTAGTCTTAGGTGTGTCACTGTTGATAATTAGCAAGCGGAGAGAGTGAACCCTAGAGCTAACACACAGCTGTCGGTTGGAACCTGAATAGTGAACAAATCCCCCCCCCCCCTCTTCCCTCCCCACAAATGAATCCTGAGACAGCTTTGATGTGGCCTGCCACGAATTTCTTCCCTGTACCAACCTCTTCATGACAGTGTAGCACTAACACCTGGTGTCTTTGTTGTTTATTTCCCAGTCTCTGTCTTCCCCTATAGGTACCTCTATGGTACTATGAAAGATATTCCTTTGTGTCTTACCATATTTTATGGACTATAAGATGAACATTTTTTTCAAAAAATTGCCTCCACAGTTCATGTGCATCATTCTCGAAATTAATATAAAAATGTCCATTATTTGATTTAAAATTCCTGCCAATCTTAAAAATGGCCATCTATTTGATGCTGCAGGGAACATATCTTTATCTGGCAACTTTGGATTCAACTGGCAGCAGCAGCGCACTGGTGCAATGAACATGAGTTGCAGGGATTCACAAGCTTGATAACACTGTCATCCTCCTGCTCTGCCATCACAAACCGAGAACACTGTCTAGCATATGACGCATAACTGCAGTCTACAGTGCCAGTGAACTTGAATGTAAAGTAATTTGCCTTATTGGTAACAATACAACATTTCTGCTAGTAGCTAGTTTTGTAAGGGGGGGATAAAGATATTCATATGATGCAGACTATAAATTTAAAGTAACAGCATATACAGCAGAACATGGAAGCAGAGTGAAACTGAGATATCTGGTCAACCTAAAAAAGTGGAAATATGAAAATAACGCTAAATGACAAGATGACATGGAATTTCACCATCTCTGCCAGGAATTTGGGTCTTTAAAGACCGTTTTTTCAGTTATTTTGGAGAGAGTACACAATGTCATTTAATTGAAAATCTCAAACACTGAAACTAGAGAAAGCCCATAGGTTAAAAGGAATTTTTTTTTAGACAAGCACATTATTTTATGTTAACTGATTCTTCTATCGCTGCTTGGAAAAGCATTATTTCTAACAGAACACTGTCTATGGTAGAAACTATTTGCTTTATTATTTGCTATAACTACATATTTCAAAAAATAATAATAATCATTAAAACATGGATTTATACAAACAAAAAAAAAAAATACAAACTGAAAAATATTGTCAACACTGTGTGCAAATTAGTGTGAGCTACAGGTCAATCATCAATCGTCTACACTGAAACTTTTGCCTTCTCATACATTTCTCTAGCCGATCTTATACTTTATGGCCCTTGAGACAAGTAAAAACAAAACCAAAGGAGGTATAAAGAAGCGGCAGTTTACTTAAACCATTTCTCCTAATGGGACTCCAGTGATATGGAAGTTAATTTTGTGAAGAATGTGAGTGATGTGACACGTGGTACCAGTGTTTATTTAATATTGCTTGTCAAGTATGCACACTTGGCCTAACAGTCTGAAATCTTAAATTTTAATATGACATGTATAGTCTGTATCCGATTACTAATATTACATAGTTTTTAGGATTACCAAACTATGCCTAAGTACCTAGTAAGTGACTAAACATTGCAGAAAATATACCAGGTCATTACAATAAAAGAATACGTATCATTCTCTCTCATTTCTGAAGAAAAGTATTTTATTTGTGTGTGATGTACCTACATTTTCCTTTCCAATTCACAAAATGAAGATACATTCTTGCTATGAGTTTTCAGCAGTTGCATCATCATAGGCCTACTATTGATTTCAAAATATCATGATAACTGACAAGAAAGCTAAATGTAAGTGTAGTAATGACGTTAGGAATAAAATACGATGACAAGTGTCCTGATTTTTTTCTCTTCGAATTCTGGTCTGCCTACACTTTTTTTCATTTCCTCGATGTGAGTGCAAATAAAGGCAAGAGTTGATCGTCGTGAGAACCACTACTCACGTTTACTGAACAGTAGCTGAGTCGCTCTCAATGAGCACCATTCGACAACTGGATCGCTATACCCTGCTTGCGCTCTGTTTGACCACAGCTGACTGCAGCAGGCAACAGGGTGTTCTGAGCACATGGGAGCCTGCGTTCTGTTTGACACAACCTTACTCTCTGTGTAATCACGTAGCCTATGCGATCTTGAGTGTTGCATGTTCAATTCTTCATCCATTCATGATTCTGTTACTATCACACACATAATCAACATACAAGACTCTCTACTATCCAGCTAGTGACTACCCGGCTTCCAGATTATCCAATGTACTTAATACTACTTCTCCATAATAAAATGAGGATTAATATATTGTACATACTGTGCTTTTCCAAAACTTTAGCAAGCAGACACTGGCTACAATGCTGTGTGGCTTTTCAAAATGCTTTATACATCTTTTTTGCTTCTAAACCTTCCGGAGTCACAATTATATTATTGAATAAACTATGGGAACTGCTCTTCAGAAACCGATACGTGGAAACGCTCACAAACAGCAATGAACATGTGTAGAGTGTAACTCTCTTTGCAGCCTCATATTCTTTGTTTCTTTAGTTGCGTATCAGATGGCCAAAGTGAATGTATTACTAAATTATTTTGTGTGGTCCTTTGTGTTTTAATTGAGAGTCCAAAATGGATGGTAATTGAAAAAGGCTTCAAGTGCCTACTGAAGATTAAAAAACATGGTGTTGCTGTTAAAAAGGGTGTTTCTAATAGTATTACTGGGGTGGAAGAGAGAATTTATAAAGCTTGTGTGTGTGTGTGTGTGTGTGTGTGTGTGTGTGTGTGTGTGTGTGTGTGTGTGTGTGTCCGTCCAGCTTGACCTTTTGTCACATTAGGCTGATAGTCGGGACTCTACTGTGTGTTCAGTTTCCAACACTCTACATCACAAATTTTTCCCTCTTCAGTCCACAGTAGCAGTATGGATGGATGATCTAGGTTGCATGGTGCTGCATATAGAAAGAAAGCTGAAGAAAAAAGACAGATGGATAGTCATCTATGGAAAATAGTGAGACATGAGTCATAATTTAGTGGTAAAAGTGAAAGTGAACCATGTAGCTCCAATCATCAGGGGAAGCAGCAGTTCGAAGCAGTAACAATGACCAGTGTAGCTCTGTAGATGCATACAAAATTATGAGTTCTAAATGGTAAACAGAATGCAGAAGCTCTAACTTTTGGAGTTCCAGGAGGATGTCAACAATCTACACGCTCTACAGCAGAGGATTTTCCTCTTCCCAGTAATGGCCCATTTTATTGGGAAGACAATGGTCAGATACTGCATTATTTGGTTAAAAATGATATTAATCAAAACAAAAATGCTTATTTTTCTATGTCCTCATGGTGATACGATGAAGGATTCAGCAATTTTGCAGCAAAAAATTGTTCCAGAGGGCTTTGGTGAATGGGGAAATTATCAACTGTGAATACCTTATATATTATCCTAGCCAAGTATCATTGCTCTGTGCGCGTTGTAAATTATTTGGTGGTGCATCTCAATTGGCAATGTCTGGTTTCAGTTATGCAAGTCATGCTGGAATATGAACAGCTGAACGTGAAAATTCTGCCTCTCACAGTTTCAGCTTATTTGAACTAAAAAACAGAGGAAACTGAACGAACAGAACTGACAAAGGGCTGCTCACTCAACATGAACATGAAATGGAGAAATGTGCTGGAAAGAGTTGTTTCTGTAGTTAACAAGCTAGCTTCTAGGGGCCTAATATTTCGTGGTGACAAAGAGGTGTTTGGCTCTGTGAAAAATGGAAATTTCATGACGTGTCTGGAATAAAATGTTGAGAACAATTCTTTTTTGCTAATGATATAGCAAAGTCTGGTAACCCTGGAAAAGGATTTACTTCAACTTGTCACCAGCAACTTATGAAGATTTAATTCATCTTATGGGGAGGTCAGTGACCCAAATAAACATGTAACAAACTTATTTCTTCTTAAAAAAAATTCAGTCACAGTAGATTCTACATCAGATATATTCCATATTGACCATTTAAGTGTAATAATTATATACAGTAATAAAGGTGGGCTCTCAGTTTTAAAATTCCTGTGTTTTATGAAAAATGCAGGTCACACTGGACAGAAGCAGTTTTCAATTCTTTGGAACTACATGGACTAAAATATGATGACTGTAGAGGTCAGTCATATGGCAACACAGCTACCATATCTGGTGCATACTCAGGCTTGCAAGCAAGACTCAAGGACTGAAACACGCAAATTTTTTTTCATTCGGTGTTGGCTCACTTGCTGAATCTAATTTGCTCACGAGCTGCACAATGCTGCACAGCTACAGCCTTTAGGCAAAGGTCCCAAGTTCGAGTCTCTGTCCGGCACACAGTTTTAATCTGCCAGGAAGTTTCATTTCTACTTCTGTTGAAATGTATGACACTTTTGCAATGTCTTTAGCTAAGCTTCACACATCTTTCTCAATTCACAAGGATTCATCTCAAAAGAAACTTACGGAGATCAGGATTTCCGACTCCGTTCCACTTCCTTTAGCTGCTGGGAATCAAAAAAGGAAACATCAGATTAAATACAAGAGATTCTTTGATGAATCATCTGACTCAGAAGATGAACACACATGCCCTGAAGAAGGAACTGGGTCACACTGTGTTCAGACCTGAAGAAGAATGAAAATGTCATGTTCAAAGATTGTGCAGACTCTTCAGTACAAGTTACAAAAAGAGTTAATATCTAGAGAGAACATGACTTAAGATTTTCATTTCTCTCAAATATCAATGATCTAGAAGCTGATCAGATTTATGATGCTGCAGAGAAACTTGGAGCCATCTATAATTCTGACATAGATAACAACGTTGGTGACAAATGTACTTGTTCCAAAAGGGAAGTGTTAGCTATGAAGAAAGAAGATGGTGACAAGTTGTCCTCTCTTACATTTATCTGTACAATGTTGATTTGAAACAAAATTGGTGATGTCTGACCAATTGTTTATCAGTACTCAAGATTTTCAACAACACACTATCAACAAAATGTTCAGCTGAAAGGTCCTTTTCTGTTTTAAAATGGATTAAGAACCACCTATGGACAACAGAAAATCAAGAATGACTGGTCAATTTTGGAGTACTAGCCATAGAATAAGATGTACCTGTCAGTCTGGATTTTCAGAAAGTGATAAATGGATTCCCAAGTACAGATGTGAGAAGAAAGTCATTTCTCCAAGTTCACTATATTTTGGAAAAGGTCAGTTAAATGATATTGTATCATGTACTAGTTATTTTATTATTTTTTAGTATTTATGTGCTTTGTGTAGTATATTTAAATACTTCAATAAAGTTTAGAATTGAAGTTAATGATTACACAACTTTACTGATTGTAGTCCATAAATGAATAGAAATGCTAAAATATAGGAATGAGTGGTGCGAAATAAATTACTACACAGGGGCGTCTCTCACCCTAAATAGTGCCCTGCTCTCACTGCTTGAGCCCTTTTAGTCAGGCTATCTGGAAAGCAATCCAGATTTAAAATTTACACCACTGTAATGTAAATTTAGACTCATTCAAAACATACATTTATGGGCCTCCAGCTGCGTTGACAATTCAAATTTTGTACAAAATTTTTCAGTTACTGATCCAGGACACCACATCAGTTATTAGACATGACAAAGAGGACTCTACAGCTGTCATAGTATTGAGCCTTAAAAAAGAAATAGTAACAATTTGTCAGCCTTTCCTGACCACAGGCTGTTCCAAAACCCAGTCCCCCCCCCCCCCCCCCCCCAAATAGTGCCTTTTGGAATTAATTATCTACCCAGCTGCAGATTGAGCAGAACTTAGGAAGGAAGGAAGGAAGGCAGGAAGGAAGGAAGGAAGGAAGGAAGGTAGGTAGGTAGGTAGGCTGATTGATGAAATGGACCAAACTATGAAGTCATCAGTCCCTCCTACCTGGAAAAGGCAAGTTAACAAAATTACACGCCAAAGAAACCCAAGGAAAGAAAACCCCAAGGTCAATTGTAGGTCCAAGAGCAAGGACCAAAGAAGAAGGAAACAGATGAAAGGAAGAAATGTGAGCAAGATGTCCCATGCAGGGAGCAACTGTAGGCACCCAATGGCAGAAAGTGCTATGGGCAACATACCCTCCATCACTTACCAGAGGCATCCCACCCAACAATACCTAGAAATGAGTAGCTACATGAACAGGGCAAGAGAAGCACAGGGAAATAGGAGAACACCACCAAATCAAAGATAACAAATAAGAAGGGGAAAGAAGAGAAAAAGAGCTGGTAGGACACTGGCTGGGGCAGCCCATACAGCCACTGCCCATTTGAGGCAGAGGAGGCAACATGGCTTCTTGTCAATCCCTCAATGGGCCGATGATGCAGAGAAGACACCCCCCCCCCCCCCCCCCCCCCCCCCGAGATAGTAGTAGAAACCCCCTTCACGAATAACCAGGTCAGCTGCTAAGTCATCATCTGCTAACACTATGGACAGTGAGTCAGGAAGATTTAAGAGCCCACCACAGGGCAGTTAGGTTAGGACAGTCCAATAACATGTGGACCACTGTCAAACATCCACCACAATGACAGCAGAGCAGACATTCGTGATGGAGGAACTGATCATGGGTCAGCCAAGTATGGCCAGTGCAAAGCCAGCATAGTACAATGGACTCCTTGCAAGAGGGCCGCATGGAGGATCTTCAAATATTTGTGGTCTCCTTTATTGCCATAGTGTGTGGAGGAAAGTCAGAGTATACCATTGCTTATTCCAAATCCTTAGAATATCGTAGTGCAATACCAATCAAAGCTCTGATTCCAGAATATCTATCTCAAGAGGCAGCTTGCCAGTAAACAATTTGGCCAGCCTGTTAGCGAATTCATTCCCTAGGATCCCAATGTAGCCTGCGGTCCAGACAAAGACCACCCAGCATCTACATTGTTTGAGGGTGAAAATGGAATCCTAGATAGTCAGGACCAAGGGATGGCGAGGGTAACACTGATCAAGAATGTGTAAACTCAGACTCGTTACAGGCGAGGAAGGACTCTTAGGTGCAGGAACAGATATGCTCAAGGGCACAAGAGATGGCTACCAACTCTGTAGTGAAAATACTACAGCCATCTGGCAAGAAGCACAGTTGATTACATCCTGCATGAATGTAAGCGAAGCCAGCTTGACCAGCAACCATCTAGTCACTGTTACATACTACTTCTGAATGCCAAAAAAATGAAGAATCTGCAGTGAACCACTTCAGGATGAGCTGAGTGTTTCGGACCTTGCAATAGGTCAAGGCAGAGCTTTGGGCGGAGGGATGCACTATGTAGGTGTGTGAGCAGGCCCAGCCCGGAGAAGAGATGGTAGGGGGGGAAAGCTGAGGTTCAGAAAAAAAAGGACGGACTGCAGATGGTGATCATAGCCCCCAGAACTGGGCTGTGGTTGCAAGAGGTGGATCTCCATATCTAGAATGATGAAAAGGGAGTTTGGGTGCCCTGGAAAATAGCATATGAGTATGCAAAAGCAATCAATTGTTCCACAATGGTGCAACCCTTGCCTCCACTTAGAGGCTATCAAAGGGTTAGTCCGAAAGGCACCAATTGCCAATCACACTGCAAAATGGTGTACTGGGTCCCACATTAGTAAAGTCAAAGCTGATTCCAAGCTATATGTGAGACTACTGAAATCTAGATAGTACTTGGCCTGTGCTGTGTAAGCCATACCAGAGCAGAGTGGTCAGAGCCCTAGCTGATGTTGCTGGGGCATCAAAGAGCATTGTGGTGTGACCAGCATGTCTGCTTTAGTTGATAAAGATGAGGAAGCCATGTCAACTGGGCAACAAAGATCAGTCCAAAAAAATAATGACTGTCCACCACATACAGGAACTGCCCATCGAGGTACAGATCCAGATGGGGATGGACTGTACCGCAACAATATAAAAGCATAATGCAGATCTCGGCAGCGGAAGAATGGAAGCCATGAGTGAGAACCCAAGATTGTCCTCAGTGTGTTGCTCCCAGCTGCATTAAGCAATGTCCACTGCAAACTAACAAATATAAATGCAAAAATCACCAGCATACAAAGAGGGGCACACTAGGCCCAACAACAGCCACCAGACCACTGATAGCCACAGAACCCTGTGGAACCCCATTCTCCGGCAGACGAAGGTGCTGTGGGAGGCACCAACCTGTACCTGGACAGTACCACTTGAAATAAAAGTTCTGGATAAAAATCGGGAGCCGGCCACAGAGGCCCCATTCATGTACAGTGGCAAGGATGTCATGGTACCATGCAGATTGCAGAAAACTGCAACAAAGTGTTGACATCAGGCAAAAGCTGGTTCAGATAGCAGACTCCAGCTGGACTAAATTACAAGCAGCAGAGTAGCCTCAGCAGAAACTGAGTCATTCCAGATGGTGTTTGAGAAGACAGAAAATGGGCAGATAGTAGACCAACACCGAGCCCTGTGCGGAACGCCAAGCAACATACCCATCAATGGAGTCAGGACTGGTGAGGATAACACCATTCAGGGAAATTACTAGGGTACCTATAGGAGAATGGTGGTCAAAAATGTGCCTGATCTTTACCTGTACCTGCAAAGAGGGAGTAAGCACCCCTGTGGCAGTGATATATCATTCCCAACAAATCCATTTCTGGTGTTTAAGATGATAACGGACCAAGGCACAAACCCATTTAAAGGCCAGGAGGTGGCCAAGGGGTGGATACCATCAATACCATTTGGAAGGCATGATGACAGTAATAGCAGCAGCAACTTCTTTTTCTTCTTTTCCTCCTCCAGAGGGTGAGGAGGTGTGGTCGGGAAGAGAGCAAGTCACAGTAATATCAGGATCTGAAAGAGAATGATCAATCTTGAAACCCACAGTCCTTCGGTCTCGCATCTGCCTCAAAGTAACAGGCATCTTGTCCTGGAAACACCAGGATGAGGGGTTGCTGGAGGTAGCTCCCTCCCAGGTGGGTTCCAGAGAAGAGGATTTGTTCTCCAGCTGAGGAGAAGGAGGAGTTCCACGAGAGGAGGGGAAAGGAATCGTGAATGAGGAGGAAAGGGGAGGAGGGCAGAATGGAGGGAAGGAGGAAGTAAGAGGAGGAAATGACGCAACAGAAGCAAAGGCACAGTCTTCTGTCACGGAGAACCTGAGGAACAAGGAAGCACTGAAGCAGCTGCTGAAAAGATGGCGTTGGTCAAACTCTATTGTGTGGAGGTAAGGCTGTGATGGCAGTCAAGGAAAAGGCATCTCAATCTGCATTAGCAAAGGCCCACCTAGGAGGACATCTATGCGAGTGTTGCTGGAGAAAAGACAAGACGATCGGAAAATGATCACTGTTGCACAAATAATCACGAACTCCCCATTGAGCAGAGGGGGACAATCCAGGGCTACAGATGGAAAGATCAGTGACTGAGAAAGTGTCATGTGCCATACTAAAAGTATATGGTGCTCCAGTGTCAAAGGGGCAGAAATCAAGCCCTGCCAGCAGGTCTTCAACAATCCTGTCTAGGTCAGGGGTCACAGTATCACCACACAGAGGGTTATGGGCATTAAAATCCCCAAGGAGAAGGAAGGGGAAGTAACCATTACAATTCCATTGAGGGAGAGTAGTGTAAGAGGCTGGACAGATGATGAACTGGCCAGAATTGGTCACTGTGCTGAGTCACTGGTAAGGATGGAGTGACATCCATGAATTTAAGATCTGACCTCAATTGAGAAGAAGGGGCAATGCCTTCTGGGATGTCAGGGGTGCCTCATCCTGAGACTTACACTTCTCCTCCTCCTCCTCCTCCTCTCCCCCCCCCCCTCCCCCACCCCGAACCTGAAAGAAAATTAGCAGCCTTGAAGCCCACAGTCTGTGGGTCTCACATGTGACTCAAAGTAACAGGCATCTTGTCCTGGACATGCCTGGGAGAGGGGATCCTAGAGGGGCCTCCATCCCTGGACCATGAGAATTTCTTCTCTGGCCAGGCCGAGAAGGAGCAGCTCCATGAGAGGAGCGGAGGGGAATTACCAAGGAGGCATAAAGTGGAGGAGGACCAGATAGAAGTAAGGAGGAAGGAGGAGGAGGAGGAGGAAAGGATGCAACAGAAGCAAAGGTAAACATTAAAGATACCAGGTGAAGATGGTATAATTTCAGTCAGACCTCAGAGAAGGATAGGCAGTTGAGAGTTTTGAATACCTGAATCTACATTTCCTTTTTATAGATAGATTGGGCAATCCGGTGAGTGAGGAAAATGTTGGCCAGAACAGTTCACACACTTGGGCAGCGCGTTGTAAGGACTTCTCACATGGAGAGGGCAGCTGCAGTCATGGCAAATAAGATTCCTCTCACATTGCCAAGACACATGGCCAAAACCAAGACACTGGAAACAGCACCATAACTCTGACTTTTTTCCGTACGGGTATCCCCCCCCTCACAGCCAGGATGAAAGTGCCAGTATCAGTGCAATTATCCTTGGGACCTGCCTGGACTCGTTGGACAAAGTGAATACTGCACATTTCCAGATTATTCCTGAGGTCCTCTTAAGATTGAAGGAGGAGGTACTTCTGGAAAATAATGCCCTGGGTCTTATTTAAGGACTGGTGAGGAGTAATACTCACCAGGATGTTACCTAAGTGCTCACAAATACAAAGGGAAGTTGATGGACTAGCGGAAGAGGTTTTAATTAATAGGGAACCACACCACATCTTACTAAGAGAGTCAGTTTCACTAAACTTCTCTTTAATATGTTCAACAAAGAAGAGTGGTTCAGTAGGGGCAAAAGGCTAAAGTCTCCACATCTGTTCTGTAACAAACCAAGTAATGGGGAAAGTGTTTACAGAAACAAAACTTAGAAAATGAGGTCAAACCCCAAGGAGTAAAAACAGAGAGAGAGAGAGAGAGAGAGAGAGAGAGAGAGAGAGAGAGAGAGAGAGAGAGAAGGGGGTGTATGGGGTAGAGTGAAAACATGAGGCAAAAAACAGAAAAATAATAGCAGAACCAAGAGAATAGCCAGGCTGTCATAAAGGGAAACACTGTGGGAGAAAGGATGGGGATGGGCAACAGGGAAAGAAGATAGGATGGGGAGGAGTGGGTATGTGGAAGGAAATGCGGTCTCAGAGAGAAGAAAGGCTGCAATAGCTCGGGGACCTGTGTGCCCACACATGTATCCACAAATGAGCTGCAGGAGCCAGGGGAATGGAGGGGGAGAAGGAAAGATCAATGTAAGAGAGATTATTATTTCTTGTGATAGTGTAGTTTGCTAATAAAGTTTCCATTTCAACTCAAAAGTGTGTTTATGTATGTGGTAAGACAATGCAGATGGTCTGCATTATCACAAGAAATAACTAGATAATCATACAGTTACCTTAACACTAACTTGTTTTGGCCCAAAACGTCTCAATGACTTGCTACAGGCTACAGTATTTATAGCAGACACATCCTACCAGCACCTAATATGTTGATACAACTGTGGCATTAGCTGTTGCTTACTGTTTGCTATCACAATTGTCTAATGCCTTACAAAACAGTTGGGAACACTATCTAAGCAGTGAACTAATACCTTTGATGGAGTCCTGTTCTGGACATAAGAGCAGAAAAAACTTTGTTACATTAATACTATCAGTTACTGTGATGACTGTTGCAAAGTATTGAACAACGAGTGTAAAATGTGCTGCAAAAGAAAACAGATGGTTCTGGATATGTTCACAGACAATGGTTTTTACATTTATTCTGGTTCTGTAGTGAATGAAGATCTGACAGCAATTAACACTGGAGCCCACATGTGGCTGACCGAGTTTGAGAGAAGTTTACTCGTCCACTTTTACTCTAGAAGGTCCATCTGGAGGCTATGGCAATGAATCTGCAAGAAAATGAAAGTTTATAAGAACAAGCCAAAAGTCTTCTAGGAAGGAACTTTAGTGTTTGTGAATGCAAGCAGGAGAGAATCTTCTTTCACAAAATACATGCTACTTATAGATTGTGTTTTGTTCTACAAATAGTGGAAAGAAAAAAGATGACCGCTCACCATGTAGTTGAGGCACTGAGCCAGCCTCCCTCCCTCCCAGAGCACTGTAGATCAATTGAGGAGATAGGTTGTGTCCAGTGGAGTGGTGGGGAGGTGAGAGGAGTAAGGGGGGGGGGGGGGGGAGGGTAGCACTGCTGAGAGCTGAGATGGAGCAGAGAGAGAGAGAGAGAGAGAGAGAGAGAGAGAGTGTGAGTGAGTGAGTGAGTGTGTGTGTGTGTGTGTGTGTGTGTGTGTGTCAGACAGTGAGGAGGAAGAGAGGGTTGGGAATGGGAAACAGAACACAGGAAGAGGGAGACTTCAGAGAGGAGGCAGGGGGCATGAAGGGAGTGGATGGAGGTTGGTGTGGGACAATGGCTAGCGAAAAACTGCATAACGAAGCACTGCCGGGACTGGAGGACATGTTGTGAGGACACTTCCATCTAGATACTTCACAGAAAGTGTGTTCTGACACTGCGTGACAAACTCTGCTATTGCTCACAGTGTTTTTTTGCCATCGATTCAAGTGAACAGTACATCGGCAGTCGAGCCCACTTGCGACGCTGTGCAAAGGATACAGCAGAGCTGATATATGATACAGCAGAGCTCATATATGATACACAGTTGTCACAGGCTGCTCTGACTAGTGCACTGGTATATGCGCTTGACAGAAGTGGAGTAGGATGGGCTGTGTGGATGCGTAGGCTGTCTCACACCTGGGTCAACCACAAGGATATAAACCACGTGCAAATGGTTGATAGCAGGTGTCATATTTTGTGTGCAACACAAAGCTTCCTCTGCTGCTGCTCCCACACTTCTTTCCCTTTCCCACCCTCCCCCCCTCCCCTCCTCCACCCTCTCGAATATCATGTAGGGTTCATTAAACTATGTCTTTGTCAGATGAATGGTGCATGGTTCCTTTAGTCCTCCCACTGGTTTATTTCCACTGAGGACATTCCCAAGTCACATTTTTTCATTCTTTTCTATGAAGAAATTCCAGAAATAAACGCATACTATGATCTGGCAGTTGTGGGACAAAAAGTGCAACCTGCTGCAATGATTTCATTTGCTGTAAAGAGATTCTGTTGTTATACATGTCATATTCCGTAATGTAAAGTTAGGTACATATGAACATAGTTCAGGAAGTAACCAAAGCAAATACATTTTGAAACTTGAGAAACAGAGAAGGTATTAAATGGAAGGTGCTTAAAAAAATGTGCAGCAAGAATAGGCCAAATTTTTGGGGTATCCTCAATTACACCAATTCAGGCAGAGGTTAAGACTAAACTCACCTTCCTTCAGTTGAGGTCCACCTAACATACATATGCTGGAGTGGCCATTTCCTAGAACGGATAAAGTACTCCATGTCAGCCATACGGTAGTGTAAATTTCCAATGTCCAGAACGTGCAGGAGGGGACACTTATCAGAGAGAAGTCTGAGGCACAGTGACAAATCTAAGTTGCAGGATGGATGCAGATGCAGCGTTTGCAACTGTGAAAGCTGCGCCACTGCTTTTATGAATCGCTGGCCAACTGTCAGCCCGCGATCTAAAGTACGTAGAGTACTGATTTTTTTGCAGCTATGAAAAAGGTTCTTAGCTACCTGCAATAAAACATTAAAAATGCCAATTAGCATCTTAGTACACCTTAGCTAATTGCAAGATGGGTTAGGTACGATTTTTCAAAAACCAAATTATAGATACAATAAGTGAGACTTTCTAACCTCTAATGCTGATGTGACACACACGATCTAAACCAAACCTAAAGTTTGGAGAAGAAGCAATTTAATTGAAACTTTTAATTAAAGTTGATTATTTAATCATAGGTGTGAATAGGTACAAGTGATTGCGGCCAGTTTAAACTCTTACAGGCTATCTTAAAATAAAGCAGGTGAGTTTGAACACCACAGCACTTAGTATAGTAGAGGCAGGAAAGGAGATCCCCAACAGACAGCTGCACTACTGCCAGCTTTCCACTGGCAGGTGTAAACAGGTGTGGGAAAAAACCACAGCAGTCTATAGAGCTGTAACAACACTAAGGCATTGCCATAGAAAATGTACAAAATTGAACAATGTCACTGTTTTAGGTAGACGTGCAAAGCAGCCACACCAAGCCCACAAACTATAAGGGATCTTCTTTCACCAGCTCTATTACAAGCATGGTACTACTATAGGTAGTATGTTCTTACCTTTCTCTTTTGAGATAATAGGGCAGATCCTCCCAATATATTATGCTCTCTTTACTCCAATAAATAACCAATTTTTATATTATTTTCAACACATAATCTGTTGGCGTGTAAAATTTACATAAAAATCTCAATACTTTATTTAGACTTACTTTAACTTGAATTTATTACTGAAATTCTTAGTTTAAGTGTTTGGATTTCATTTGTGTAACTAGTTTTCATTATGGCACTGTTAAAGTTACAGATAATTAACTAGCACAGTAGTCCACTACATGCAAAATAAAAACCATGTGCTAATACTTATATCTGAGAACACTGACCTACACCATTTTAAAGCTTGAAGTTCCCACTTTCCTGCAAGATATTTTAAATTATCTTCCACAATAACAAACATCAAAGTTCATGGCTAGTACAATTTTCCACCAGTGATTTTGTAATAACTACTGTTAGGTCCAGCACTTCAACTATGTACTTTTGTTACCTTAATTTTTTGTACAGTGACACACAGCATTAATCTATTAATTCACTAATTAATAACTTCATGTAATATGTTATAATTTGTAATATGGCACTTTTACATGAAAATAGGGAATACATATTGAAGATGAAAAATAGTGTCCATGTATTTTTCCAAATTTATGACTAGCAACATTTTTTTATAAATGAAATCACACTGTTCTTACAGTTTATGAAAAACAGTAAAATCCAATCTAGTCTAATTTCAAAGCACAATATAGTTTCCAATATAACATATTGTTCTTTTGCACATATATAAGTAAATGGAGGTAACCCAAAATTAGCAGGCTGTGGTTTGTACATAAACGAGTAACATCTATGTCAGTCCATACTTGTTATTGAAATGTGCTACACACAAAAAATACATGCTTCAGCAACTGCAAAACTCAAGAGCTTTAATGTCTGATTACTTTCAAGTGACCTTTGTGACCTAAATTAATGAACATTGGAAATGAACTATGTTGTAATTAGCAAGAATGTTAAATGCAATTGTTATCTAAGTGAACTATTGTTGAACTCAAGTGTTGTGTGTTATAAACAGATTAAAATGAAGTACCAGAACATTACTGTTGGAACAGGAATTGTGTTAAGTGAGAACTGTTACAATTATACATAAATTTGAACTGTTTATTTTGTGCCACCACCGAATACATCATGACTAGATAGTTACTGTTAATCATTTTGGGAAATTATTCTAGAAAACTACATTGGTGATTTTTCATGATGTGTTAACTGGTCACCATACTTAATAAGTGAGCTTCGCAAGGAATAAAATGTGTGATTTAAAGTAATTTAAAATATGTCATGTAATCAATGAGTGAAAGTAAATTGTCACCCATTCTCACTGTCACTCACAAAATTACACAGTTTATATAAATGTTCTCAGGCTGAGAGATAATGTTCAGTGTTAGGTACAGTCAGACATAAAACCTGGCCACTATAGGGACTAAGTCTGTGTCGTTCACTTAAGGCATCAATAGAACTGGCTGCCCCTCATAATTCTAAGTCCAGCCATCTGCATGATCCAGCAACACAATAGGATGCAGAAGTGTTGGCTTTCACTCGAGGCATTAGTATTTTATCAGCTTGTGGTCTAGTGGTGCACATTATGAAATGAGGACAAGTCCCAAGTTTGAGTCCACTCTTTCCTTTATTCTATAAACTGCATTTTAGCTCTCTGCTAAATGTAACAGTCTGATAGAACTTCAAAGATAATGTGCTCCACTTACTAATCTGCCAGTAATGGCAAAACTTCCTGCAAGATATAGATTTTTTTTTTAAGTAGGAGTTGGCAGGAGTGCTTATTAACAGTACAGTAGAGTACATACAAGGGTTGAAACTTCAATAGTAGCAACTATTTATTCACAACCGATACAAGAGAGTTACATGTTTGCACCTGTTACTGTCCTTCGAAGTAGTCACCAGTGTTGTGTAGAACCCATTGCCAGGGACGTAGAAAGCTTAGTATACTGTTAGCTGAGCCTGTTCTGTTGATGGTGCAAATGAAACAATCTACTGCCTGTTGAATCTCTGGAACAGTTGTGAAGTGATTGGTACAAGTGGTTCCTTCACCTTCAGAATCAAATCAAAGTCACAAGGACTTACGTCCGTGGAGTATGGTGGATGGTACAGTACTTCCCAGTCCCATCAACCAAACAGAGCAGCCACAGCTTGCACTGTATGCGCCTGTACACTGTCATGCAAAATGATGGGTGGGTTGCACAGAAAGCATTGCTGCTTCTTTTGCAAAGCTGGACACAGGTGGTGCTGCACATTGACGGTCTGCCATGGAGGAATGTAACGTATTTGTATAACAGTACTACAGTTGTACATGAGAATCACAATAACTTTCACCATACTGGGGCTCTGAGGTACTTTCGACTTTTGTGGCGACCCATAGTGACGCCATTCATTGGATTGTTTCAGTTTTGGCTAATAAGATGTGGCCCATGTCTCATCCAGTGTTACAATACGGCATAAGAAAGCCTCTCCTTCGCACTCATAGCTCTCCAAGTGCATCTGAGCAGCGTCGTAAAGCATCCATTTCTGCATTTCCGTTAAGTCATGTGGAACCCATCATGATGCAGTTTTTCACATGCCCAGGTGTTCTTTCAGGATGCGAAGCACAGTTGTACGCACTAATCCAGTTTTGTGGGTGGCCTCACAAATCGTGTGGAGTCGATCACTGTCCACTAACGCAGCAACAGACACACTAGGACAACCTGCCGATGCATGTCTGCCAGTTTGCTGACCTTCATTGAAGGCTTTTACCCAATGTGCCACTGTTCTGTTGTTCTGTACAGCAATGCCGATCCCCTCCCCCACACACCTCTTTAAAACCTTGATGACACTGTCATGCTGTACGACCTCTGGCACATTCAATCTTGATCCAACTCCATTGTTCCTGCTTTGAAAACATAGTGACACCGTTACAATTCACCGCTCACTCAGGGAAACATTCCACGTGGGAAAAATATACCTAAAAACAAAGATTCTGTAACTTACCAAACGAAAGCGTTGGTACGTTGATAGAAACAACAACAAACACAAGCACACACACAAATTTCAAGCTTTTGCAACCCACGGTTGCTTCATCAGGAAAGAGGGAAGGAGAGGGAAAGACGAAAGGATGTGGGTTTCAAGGGAGAGGGTAAGGAGTCATTCCAATCCCTGGAGCGGAAAGACTTACCTTAGGAGGAAAAAAGGACAGGTATACACTCGCACACACACACATAACCATCCGCACATACACAGACAAGCAGACATTTGTAAAGGTAAAGAGTTTGGGCAGAGATGTCAGTCGAGGCAGAAGTACAGAGGCGAAGATATTGTTGAATGACAAATGATGTACGAGGGGCGGCAACTTGAAATTAGCGGAGGTTGAGGCCAGGTTGGTAACGCAAAGAGAGGATATATTGAAGGGCAAGTTCCCATCTCCGAAGTTCTGATAGGTTGGTGTCAGTGGGAAGTATCCAGATAACCCGGATGGTGTAACACTATGCCAAGATGTGCTGGCCATGCACCAAGGCATGTTTAGCCACAAGGTGATCCTCATTACCAACAAACACTGTCTGCCTGTGTCCATTCATGCGAATGGACAGTTTGTTGCTGGTCATTCCAACATAGAAGGATCACAGTGTAGGCAGGTCAGTTGGTAAATCACATGGGTGCTTTCACACGCGGCTCTGCCTTTGATCGTGTACACCTTCCGGGTTACAGGACTGGAGTAGGTAGTAGTGGTGGTGGGAGGGTGCATGGGACAGGTTTTACACCAGGGGCAGTTACAAGGGTAGGAGCCAGAGGGTAGGGAAGATGGTTTGGGGATTTCATAGGGATGAACCAAGATGTTACGAAAGTTAGGTGGACGGCGGAAAGATGCTCTTGGTTGAGTGGGGAGGATTTCATAAAGGATGGATCTCATTTCAGGGAAGGATTTGAGGAAATTGAATCCCTGCTGGAGAGCCACATTCAGAGTCTGATCCAGTCCCGGAAAGTATCCTGTCGGGGGCACTTTTGGGGTTCTTCTGTGGGAGGTTCTGGGTTTGAGGGGATGAGGAAGTGGCTCTGGTTATTTGCTACTGTACCAGGTGGGGAGGGTAGTTGCGGGATGCAAAAGCTGTTTCCAGGTAGTTGGTGTAATGGTTCAGGGATTCAGGACTGGAGCAGATTCGTTTGCCACGAAGACCTAAGCTGTAGGGAAGGGACTGTCTGATATGGAATGGGTGGCAGCTGCCATAATGGAGGTACTGTTGCTTGTTGGTGGATTTGATGTGGACGGATGTGTGAAGCTGGCCATTGGACAGATGGAGGTCAACATCGAGGAAAGTGGCATGGGATTTGGAGTAGGACCAGGCGAATCTGATTGAACCAAAGGAATTGAGGAAATTCTGGAGTAGTTGTTCACTGTGAGTCCAGATCATGAAGATGTCATCAATAAATCTGTACCAAACTTTGGGTTGGCAGGCTTGGGTAACCAAGAAGGCTTCCTCTAAGCGACCCATAAATAGGTTGGTATACAAGGGGGCCATCCTGGTACCCATGGCTGTTCCCTTTAATTGTTGGTATGTCTGGCCTTCAAAAGTGAAGAAATTGTGGGTTAGGATGAAGCTGGCTAAGGTAATGACGAAAGAGGTTTTAGGTAGGGTAGCAGCTGATCGGCGTGAAAGGAAGTGTTCCATCGCAGCAAGGCCCTGGACATGCAGGATATTTGTGTATAAGGAAGTGGCATCAATGGTTACAAAGATGGTTTCTGGGGGTAACAGATTGGGTAAGGATTCAAGGCGTTCGAGAAAGTGGTTGGTGTCTTTGATGAATGATGGGAGACTGCATGTAATGGGTTGAAGGTGTTCATCTGAAATGGCCAAATGTGAGTACACAGCATGGTAGGCATATAGCTATTTTTGTTGTGTGTGTATAGCAAATAGCTGTTTTTGTTGTGTGTGTGTGTGTGTGTGTGTGTGTGTACGTACACACACACACACACACACACACACACACACACACACACACACACACACACAAACAACAACAACAACAACAACAACAACAACAACAAAAATATCTATATCCCTACCATGTTATGTACTCACATTTGGCCATTTCAGATACACTTGATAATGGTCTGATATAAATACCGAAACCAGTTTGGCTTTTCATTACCTAAAATATCAGAACAGTTTATAATTGAGTGTTTCCTTACTCTGCTGATCACCACCACCAGCTGCTTGATGATGAGAGCCATTCAGCTGAATGATTGAAGTGCAACACATGTCAGTCACATTTCTACTCTCAGATTGGTAAGAATAAAATCATTTCTTATTTTAGTTTTTATTTTCTGCACAAAGTAACTTCGATAAACTGAGTGAACACCATGCAGTTACACACCATGCTTAGGTTGCTATGAGTTTATCAACCATCATTTTCTTAAATGAAGCTCTAGTATGCGTCTTGCAGTTACGTACTGCTTTCTGCATACTTCAGTCTTACAAAAGTTGTTTAAGTATTACAAAATGGAGTCACGGGTGGGAAAAAGTCGAACATTTGTGCCATATTGTTTCCTATATTTAATAGAGGCATGCAAGCACCTCAAAGCATTTGTTTTGTGTTTGGAGTGACTGCTAACAGACAAATTGCATTAGAAAAAGGATTTTCTCGTTTCAAGGAAGAAGACTGGCCTGAATGATTTTCCACATTCAGGAAGTCTTGATAACTGACATGTAATGGACTGTGACATTTTTGTTCAACAGGTTACCTCAAATTCAAAGCAACAAAAATCCAAGGGAGTGGTAATTACTACATTTCTGCTTGAACAAAACAATATGTGGATTTGTTTGGCAAGTCATCCTTCCTGTGCTAATTCACCTGAACTTGCACCCTCAAATGCTTACCTTTTCTGTTCCTTACTGAATGACCATCAAGAAAATTAATTTCTGGACCAAAATGCTGAATTGAAACTTGAGTTCACAATATCTTTAACTCTGAACAAGTAGGTTTCTAGAGGTGTGGAATCAGTGAACTACCTGAGCATTGTCAGACTGTTTTAAATAGTGCCAGGTAATATATATCATTGATTATTAATTTCTCCCTTATGTTTACTGTTGTGTTCCATAAAGTAATGTAAAAAGACTACTAAAATAAACTCTGTACTAATACAAATGAATTGAAACTTACCAAGATAATGTTATGGTGAAAGTCTATTTTAATGAAACAAAGTATTGTAATATATGCATAACTAAATCAGCATGAATTATTAATATATCACACCATTTGGACTTCAAATCTGTGTGTGCTGTCCTATGTCATATTGAAGCTCATGTAAGAAATTATTCAATGTCACAATTTCGTAAATACATTTGTTTAATCACAGATAAAAAAATAAAAGGATTATGTCAGCAGACGCAGCAAAAGACATTATCGAGTGTGCAGTATAGCAAGGTTTTCACTCTTAAGCCTAGTTTACACAACAACATCGGGTTGCGCCATTCGCTGCTTGGAATGAGTTGCACACAAATGGTTTCATATTTGACTGTAGACATGGCGAAATCAGTATATACTTCAGTTTCATAGTTTTGTGGGTTCCTGAGTCATGTCCAAAATGAAAGTTTTGGCAGCTGCACTTCGCACGAGTTGTAATGGAGTTAAAGCTTGTTTCTTGGAATCACTGCTTAAGATAAATTCTCAATAATTCTGACATGAATATTGTGGTGGACATGAGGTCATTCACATGAAACCAACAGGGATTAAATAACACACCGGTCTGATTAAAGTGTTGCATAGAAAATTAGCACTATGTCAGCTTGGTGAATCTACTGTTCACGTTCTGTCGTAAGCTTGCTGAAAGCTAAAAAGCTCTTCAACATAAACGCTTTCTCCTTTTATTGATAAAACATCAGCAGTGGTTATATTGTAATTATTACAAGTAGATGATACTTGTCATTCTTTCCATATTTATTGAATGAATGACAGTTTTGCTTAAGGATGAATTATTTCAGACATTACTGTCCACCTTGTGTGTTCTTGTCAACAATTTGATGACAACTGCTTCTCCTTTCACATTAGAAGAAGCTGCAATGAAGCTTGCACTACATACATTTGCTGGATTCATTTTGTTATTTGTAGCTTATGAAGTGTGTATGAGCATGTTTACATTGTGTAATTAATGTGTAATGTGTTGTTTCAGTTGTGTTCCTGTGTTTTGGGGATAGTGCGACTTACAGCATTCTTAAGAGAAACATTTTCTAAGCCTATAACAATCAAAAGACATGGTTTCTACTCGTGTTTATAGAATAATGATTGGAGAGTCTGCAAAAATGTGAATCGCTTCTGGTGAATCAGATTTTCAGGATTCAGTATGCTTAAGACAAAGATTAAAAAGAAAAAAAAATGACAGTTATGACTTAGTTTGCAGTTGGCCTTTTGACTATTTTTAGTAAGTGAACTAGTCTCTAAACCTAGTTATAGAAATAGGAATAAAACTCATTTTATTTTGGTATACTGGCCCTTGGCTGCCACATCTTTCAGATGCAAGTTGTAGTTACAGAAGCTGGCGCAAAAGAATTTCTCCTGCTGGTAATATAACAAACTCTGTAACAATGTAGAATATGTTTGGCAACTGTGTAACTTCATATATTCCCTGTATGGCACACAAATATCCTGCTAAATTCACTTGATATTTTCTTGTAATTTTTGTAGAATGAACAATCATTTTCACTTAAGGCACTGGGCCATCAATTTATGGTTGTGTGTCCAGGAAGGTCATTCCATATTATCACTGCAACTAGTCTCATCTTTTATGTTGTGATTTATCTGCTTTAGCCACTAACGTGTCAAGAACAGAAAGTTGAATGCTGCAATTCTTCACTGTTTGAAGTACTGGGGTGTTGCTGTGAGGTGAAGACAGCACTGGGTTCAGCTCCAGTCTCAACAGTGGCTAGTTTTTTTTTTTTTTTTCTAAACTATGACAGAGCTACAAATAGACATCTCAAAAATTTACAATGAAGTCTTAAGAAATTAACAATGCAGTCTCAATCACAAGTCCTCTCCCTAACTTCAGTACCCTACACTATAGAGGTAAAAACCTTCCGACACTGACACCTAACACCTTTTCCTTTTTCTACCAACATAATTTTATGTTTTTGTGAATACAGAGTTTTACTTATTAGATTGTGACACTGCGTAATTTCTTAAATGGGTTTCTTTATGCGTCTACTTAAACTGCCAAATTTCCGCACTTCAGTGTAACGCAGGAAAGCACATAAACAGTTTTGAAGTCCAAATTTATGCATACACAACTTACAGATACCTAATGTTTTTTTTATTTGTCATAAGATTATTGTGGTAGACTTTACTAGCTGTATTACTACAGTGCATATTTTAATAGCGTTTCTCTGTTAGTTTATTGAAGACAACAATAAAAGTAAATGAGAAATTAATCAATTCTCTAATATTATCTAAACTAGTCTTACAATGATCAGGTAGTTGATTGATTCCATGCCTATAGAAACCTACTCATTTGGAGTTAAAAATGTCATCAAGCCACACTAAGTACATTTTCGTCTGGAAGGGAATTTTGTAAGAGTGTGTTATAGTGTAGCAGCAACACTTGATGCAATTTTTTGGTCATTTTTCTTGTGCTGCAACTGAAAGCTATCTCAGTTATTAGAAAAGAAATGCCTGCTATAATGAAAAACACCTGTGGAAGGCTTTCATGGAGCACAAAAGCCTTTTGTGCCACTACATTCAGGATATTGTCTGTTCTCACACCTTGTGACAAAGCAAGCTGGGATTATTTGGATTTCTTGTTTTGCCATCTGCCTCCTTAAATTCATTTTTCACTGTTAACAATTTACCATTAACATACATGAATATAAACTGTATTTTCATAATATTGAAAGGTTGGCCCACAATTTTAAAAAATACAACACCAGATCTAATTTTGTGTTTAGTTTTAGGTATGTAATTGATTTTCTAATTTATTTTAACTATTACTAGTTAGTATCTTCCATTATAAGGGTGAAATCAGTGATTGTTTCATAACTGATTCTATATATAAACGAATATAAATTCTATACTAATTATAAACATTTGGAAGACTAAAAACTAGTATTCATAAAGTATCTGTTTGGCTCTGGTCGAAAACGTGTTAGCAAAACCAGTCCTTCATTAATTCCAAAGTAATTAACAGTTGTCAAAAGTATTGTTTGTGTAACTATATTTATTAATTTCATGATTTAAGCAAATAATTCGTCTTAATCCTTGCAGTAGAAGAAACTGTTAAAAAGACGCAATTTTTCAATGTATTCAGTTAATTTAATGAGTTAAGTTTTAATTGTAATTTCTGTAAATTAAACTTTGAACAATGTGAAGTTTCAGTGCCTATTATTGTGGTGATATATAAGGGCTCGATTTTTGGTCTTGAGTCAGTCAGTCCACAGCAGAGTTTCAGACAAGGAGCCTGTGTTGGTTATAATGACAATAATAAATCAAGTTAACAGTGAAATAAGTGTTATACAATTAGGCCGTGTGTTAAAATTGTGACAGTGTGCTTCATACATACCTGACTATTCTTCAAGAACTGTGGACTTTGTGGTTAGGTTTTTACTGCTCGTAAATGTTCAACCGTAGACTATTATAGCAGTATGTGCATGGTTCGCATGCTAACTATAAATGAGGCTTATGGAAAGCTAAACAATAGTGCACTGGCCATATTAAATGTGTATATGGGAGGTTGTGAAAAGTAATGGTAAAAACCAGTGTAACAACTGAGCATCTGTATGCTACATTTTTTACCATAGTGTCCAAATTACAAACCCCCTTTTTTCCGCCAGCGTAGCAACGCAGTACGTCGACACCGAGGACAACAAACGAAATAAAGTAGGTGGAACTGCTAGGGGATGTCGCAGCCATTAATTCCTTGTTATACAGTTCACAAAGATGTCATAGCTCACTGGCAATAACATTGTGCATGAAGGCTCAATAAGTGAACTGATGACGTTCAAGCAAAAATGGAACCCAAGTCCCCCCACTCTGAGTTTTCCTGTTTTGAATTAAAGCATGCAGTACTGATAACCCAGTCCTGCAACTAGCCTGTTGAATGCCAATGGCGCATTCCATCACGTCAATTATTAACACTTATTGGATGTGCATGGTTTCCTTTTATTGAAAGTAACTAAATAATTTTTTTTTTCAATAAACATACTGGGAGTTTACAATTAAACTGACAGCGTTCCAAGTGCTGCAGTGTGGCTATATAAATGGCAGGATTTTGAAACATAATATTTTCATTAATCAGTGCACTTGAGGAACATGCAAAAAAAAAAAAAAAAAAAATAAATAAAATAAAATAAAACAAAATAAAAAAATCACTTTCTGCCACAAGGTGCAACTACAGTGCTGTAAGCAGGCAATGCGGCGTGGGTGCTGGAAAACATAAAGACTGATCAAACACGTCACAACTGGGGTGGCCATCTTGGTGAAAATAGACACATGGACACAGCTGCTTTCTTGCAAAGCTGGAATCACTTGTGAAAGGAGGTCCTTATGTGCAGATGTCACTGTACACCTAACTGGTCCATAAGGTATCATCTTCTCAAAGAAAAATTGACAGGAACAAAGGAGCTTTTGAAATCATACCACACAGACACACAAGCTGAGTGCAGTGTATTTTCCTGCAGATGTGGCTGAAAAACCCCACTGCAACAGAGCATTGACACCACTGTGTGGAGTAAAATGTGCCTCATCCATACAAAGAATATTCCCTGGCCACATTGTCATCCATTCCCACATGTGCCAAAAAACGAAGGGCAAAGTCACGGCATTGCAGCCTATCATGGGGCCTCATTTGGCATGTAATCAGTCTTGTAGGGATACCAGTGTAAAATGAGCTGTAAAATCTTTTGAACTGTTGACCAGATGAGAGAGAATTCCCACGACACAGCTGTAGTGCTGGTTGCAGAATCTGAGGCATGTGATGCACAGAAACTTCAACAACCACCATAGGAATGAGCCACCTCCCTCTCCCTGCTGCACCCCCTAAAATTTATCTCTTTCTTCAAATTTCTTCATCATATTCTTCAGCCCATTTAGTGACACGAGGCCTTATCACAACTGCTTCTATCAGCAATATTCCTGCAGTGCAGCCCCGCTATTTGCTGCCATTCTAACAAAGCAACTTTTCCAGCAGTGCACAGTTTTTCTTCTCAATAGTCATAGCATTTCATATGGAAAACTTGAAACTTCTTAACCCTTTACACTAACAGTTACTAGAAAAAATGGTTTAGGTGAGTACTCTTAGTACGCAGGATTTTGGGGTTCAAATCCTTGCCTGTAATTGATTACTAGTTGTCATTGCAGGTTCTGTACCTGCATACAGGATGTGATCAGTAAGTAGTAGGACTGAAATTCTATAGTGCAAACAGAGCTGTGGAGGAGGACTGGACCCCCTGGGTATGATAGTGGGGAGCCTTCCACAGAGACCGATATTTTTTCCAGTCGTCTGCAGGGAATCAGACAGCAAGAACGTCGATTTTTGTGGTCCTCTATTCAATAGTGCGGTCATGTTTCAAGATGAAGAAAAATCTCTAGCAGCACTCTATGCCATCAAATTCTGTGTGAAATTCAGGAAAACTGTGACGGAGACCCTCAGAATGATTAAGGACACCTACAGGGATGTTGCCCTGAGTTGCCACGCTGCCTCACCCTCCCTATAGTCCAGATCTGTCACTGGCAAACTATTTCCTCTTTCCCCAGTTCAAGCAGGACCTCAAGCAACACTGATTCGGCTCCGTAGAAGACATCCATAATGTCATGATGGTGTGTCTAAACAGGATCACAGAAACCAAGTTCTAGAAGGCGTACATGCAGTGGGAATCGCGTTACATGCTTTGTGTCGAAAAACCAGGGTGTAACCTTGAAGAATGCTAAGGATTTGTACCAGTTGGTTCAATAAAAAAATTGAAATTAATTCAGTCCTACTATTTATTGATCACACCATGTACCATGTAGGCCTCAAAAGATGTAAAAAACATTCTCTAGATGCAATCAGGGCTGACCACTGAAGACAAATCCTCCTGCTTAATGCATTACTCCTTTAATGTCTCCCGGTATACAAAGGGATGAATGCACTCATGAGCCAAAACATTATGACCAACTGCATAATAACATGTTGGGATGCAATACAGCAGGGCTTCTGCTTGGCAGGGGTTCAACAATTCCCTGTGGCAGGTTTGCAGTGGCTTGTGACAACAAATGTCCAACCATAAGTCATGCAATTCTCATAAATTGCCAGCTGGTATTTCGAGTCCGATACCATCTCAGATGTGTTTCATCATGTGCAGATCAAGCAAATTTTGTTACCACAGGTCAACGATGAGTTCACTATCAGTCACCTCGAACCACTATATCATGATTCTGGCCTGTAAGATTCAGCCATCACCACCAGGGAAGGCATCCAGCATAAACTGACCCTAGGGACCTGTAATCTTCACCTGGTCCACAGCTGTCACAGTACCTTCAGTTACCATCACAAGTCCCGTGGAATCCAAGGTGATTATCCCCCAGAGAGTAATACAGCCTCCATTGCCTATATACACGGCAACACGCATGTTTCGAACAGCCGTTCATCTGGATGAAGATATGCCCAGATAAAACTATTGACTTCGTGTAAAAAGAAATATGAGTCATTCAACCAGGCAACAAATTTCGTGATCAACAGTCGAATCTCAATGATCCCATGCCCACTGAAATCTTAACTGATGATGTCATTGCATCAACTTGGGAATATAAAGTGTCACATACTGTGGACACTCATATCCAACAAATGCACTCTGAACAGTGGGCTCCAAAATACTCATACCTGCACCTGTGTTGGTTGTAGCCTATCATCATCAGATCTATCAGACTGCACCCTCCCAGCTTGATGGAACAGGCAGCCTCTGACCATGTTCTGTGATGAGGTGTGGACATCCAACACCTTGTCACCTGCTCATGTTTCTGAGATGCTTACTCCCATGCACCAGGCGATAGCCCTTTGCCAAATCACTTACAATGCATTTCCCTGTTAGCAGCTGTAACAGCTGTACTGCCACTAGAAAAACTCCTTATTTGTCTCTATTCCACTAATACACTTTCCTTACTGTGACAGGAGCCTGCAATAGCACCAGGTGGTATTCAGTCTCAAAGTGGACAGTGGTTATAATGTTCTACCACACCAGCATATGTTGAACCTACTATGTTTGTCGCAAACTAAGCTTCTGAAAACTGAGCAGTGAGGAAGAGGGGTTTAAGCAAGATAAAAAGCCTGTGAAATGAAATTTGACAGAAGAGCTGTGGGAGTAACAAATATGGATGGAATAAAAAATGAATAGATCAAGGAGATGATACAGGAAGTAGTACTATTACGACAGTGGAAGAATCAGCAAGGCTTATCTGATAAAGACCTATAAAGAGAATGATGTGTGGTAGAATAACTAGGAAGATACATGGAATTCATGATCTGAAGCAACAGACGATGTTGAAGTCCGAAGGATCATTTGCTGAAAGGAATAGAGGAGATCATTTGGAGACGAAAAGAGGATGGGAACAGGGTGATGGAAAACTGCTCGAGGTATAGCAGCGGAAGACAGAGTCTTAAGTGCAAAACAGACCCAGCAAGTCACTGGTAATTGTTTGTGGTGGTAGTGGTGGTGGTAGTGGTAGTGGTTCAATATATTCTGACAGATTTGTTGACTCATGGTGCCAAAAAACGTAATGTTTTAGCTGAGAGCCAGTGACTACAAGACAATGACAGCAGTGTTGTCAAGGTGTCCAACTTCCTTTATTGTAAAAATAAAATGAGTGAAATGTGTGTCCATTGTAAACCAAGATTGTAATGATGAGCAGTCTCAAGCCATTCTGGAGCTGAAACTTATTTTTTAATAATCAAATCCAATTAATCGTGGATGAAAGTCTTGTTTACACCAATCAACTTATTTTTTATTTGAACACTGTAGGAAAAAAAGAGATTGCTACTTACAGTACAGAAGACACGGCAAGCTGCCAACAGCCACAATTAAAAGGTGGGCTTGCTTTGCGTGTGTGTGTGTGTGTGTGTGTGTGTGCGTGTGCGTGTGCGTGTGTGTGTGTGTGTGTGTGTGTGTGTCTCTCTCTCTCTCTCTCTCTCTCTCTCTCTCTCTCTCTCTTTCCCCTGACGAGGGCTGTGGCTGAAAGCTTTATGTAAGTGTCTTACTCATGCCTGTCTGCAACTGATTTTATTTTTTATTTGAGTTACAAATTTAATAGTAACTGCAAGGATCAAGCAATCTTAATATTCTCTATATTCTAATTGGGTTTTTGTGCATGTAATGGTAGATTTTTTGCCTGTATGAGCAGGGGTCTTGAAAAGATTGCAGTTACCCAGAGCATGCAATGTGAACCAAGATGCCTCACAATGTTTTTCTCTGGGGAGCAGGAGTGGCTTTAGACGAACTTGCTACCAGGTGGGAGGAAGTACTGATCTAACTGGATGCAGCAGATGAGCTGCAGGCCATATAGTTTCAGCCCAGATGTCAGTCTTGGCACCTGTAGTAAAATGTTTCTGCAAGCTTCAGAAAATAGGACAATAAGAGAGTCCAGCAGAATGCCAGAAGCTGTGACTCGCAGAGACTCACTCCAGCATATAACGGGACTGTCAGCTAGGTCCTAACATTAAAGTGCTTTGCCCAGAGAATTCTCAGGAGGCAGGTGGAAAGGAGACATTTGAACAGATCACTATCTGCCTTCCTCTCCCAAGAGCAGCAACAAATTTCTGACTTTTTTCACCGTTTGGTGAAACTACATTGTGTCAAACTGATGCCATGACCTGGTGAGAGGAGAGATTTTTTTCCACCCACATTTAAGAAAGACATACATTTGGCGTTCTTAAAAATAGCTACAGTGGGAGGCCTGGAGCTATTTTCTGAATTTTTGTACATGGAAAAACAATGGACTGGTGGAATAAAATGCGAGACGACAATGTACACTTGCGAGTCTGAAATTCTCTGAACAGCACATGTGAAGAGTCAGCCAAATGGAGAATGATTCTTACAGTTTCTGATAGGAGAAAAACAGTAACATAACAATTATGCCATTGGCTAGACCTGGATGAACTTTTTCTCATTGGTGGGTGATTTTTGGATACAAACTCTGAGCAGAGTATGCTCAGGAGATGTACAGACTCAGAGACTCTTTCTTGCAGTAGGAAACACTTTGATTTGACTTTGGGGTGGAGACTCAACGACGCCACTTCTGTGCAGAGTGATGAACATTATACTTGCACTTAGACTTCTCCCTACTTGGAAGGCAGCCTGAATTGCTGGATGAATTCCAGTGGTATCCGTATGCAGTCTACTTGTTAGCACACAGCAATGATAGTGAGCATCTGGCAACACCAGTTTATTAGGACAGAATGAAATTAGGGGTTTTCCAATATTTCAGTAAACTGACATAAGCTCATCCATGACCAGCCAGACAGGCACAAGTGCATGTTTAATTTCACTTCTTTTATCAGTACAATCACACAATCACTGTTGAATTAATGTGTTAGGAAGTTGCTTTCTACCAACACCATTTCTTGTCAAATAACTGACAGATTTATCAGTACTTATAGTTATTTACTTTCATGTTATTAATTAAATGTTCTTTGTTGTGTGTACTACTAAATTCTCTGTACTGTCCTTATTGATATGTGCACACTGAATATTTTTTAATAAATAATTGGGTTAACTTGTGCCAAGTTTTTAATGTCATAGGTAATGAAACCCTTTCACGCAGTTTATTAATATTGAATTGTGGAAGTGTCAGTACCCAAGACACAGTACTAGGACCACAGGTTTTTTTATTAATAGTGTTAAACAAAACACACTGCATAAAATTTTTCTTGGTTATCTGAGCTCTTCAGGGAGCGCCATTCCTCTCAGCGGCCCTGCTGATGAAAATCATTGTGCCACTCCAGAAGGACGACCCAGCTTATTTGGAATTTCAGCATACTACATAAAGAAAATGTTAATATTTGTCTGCCAAGTCAAAAGGTGCAGAATGATCATTTGTAATGTCCCAGAAGTGCATCAGTTAAGCATTTTCCTCCAATATAAAGTATCATTGTAAGACTGATTACTTCCTACACATTTTGGATGATTTGTACTTTAAAATATCCAGTGCTTGGTGTGAAGAGAATTATGAAGATTACAGATGGTATGCCTCCCTAGTAACACTTTGGAGCTTTGTATACACAGTTGTGGCAGGTCAAAGAGTGTTCCATAACAGTATGCATCATTAGAAGCAGGTCTAAACTGTGACGTGGGCTTGTAAACAATGGGCTGCACTCGCGTGGATTTCTGAGGCACAAATTTATAGCATTCAAGTTTCTCGCAAGCATGATGGTTGTAGATTGCCTTGGCAGAGAAGCCAACTCTGACAACACTTTGCCACAGCACAATAGTGACGAATTGTCACTAATTTCGGATATGAAACAGATCTGCGCCACTGTCATCGCCAACAGATTTCTCCACAATATTGTTGCAGAAACCATAGTGTAGTGGTTAGATACTAGACTGTTGCATGGAGGGTCGTGAGTTCAAAACTCACTTGAACTGTAAAATTTTAATTTCTATATTCAGTTTGAATACATTCTAGAAGTATCCACAAATGTCAAGATTCATTGTACTGGAATGTTCTGTAACTGTATATATACACTGTGTGTGTTCTGGCTGGAGGCAGTTTGCTCCGCGCTCTTGTATGTGCAAGTGCTGAACAAACCTTCATTAAGTGAAGTTAGTGTTCATCATTCATCTATTTACACCTTCTTCTATATGACAACATTCTGGTGAAGGAGCTGGGTACTGGAACTTGTGACAGCTCACATTATTTATGACACAGTGGCTCCCTTCAGGCTACAACAGAGACGCCGTTTACGTGGCGAGAAACGTGAGTTCAAGACATATTCAACAGATCACAATCTATTGGAGACAGAAGAAGAGGAGGACGTTATGATGACAGCAACTGCGTGCCATCACATGAGACATCCTTCTAGATTCTCTGGTGATGACTGCCAAGATCCAAACAAGTGGCTGAAGGTATATCAGCATATAGTCAAGTTTAAAAAATGGGATGACACCATGTGTTTGGTCAACTTATTTTTCTACTTGGAGGGCACTGCCAAGCAATGGTATGAGAACAATGAGGAGAATTTCACAAACTTGGAAGTATTCCAGGCAGAATTGCCCAAGTATTTCGGCAACATACGACAGAAGTGCAAGGCTGAAGATAAAGTGCTGGGCACAACGTCCAGGAGAAACTACAGCATCCTACATTCAAGACGTCTTGGAGCTGTGTAGAACAGTGGATCCTAGAATGAACAAGGAAGATAAGTTCACATACCTCATGAAGGGTGTTGCGGAGGACATGTATCAAGCCCTACTCCCAAAGGAGGTTTCGACAGCAGACGACTTCATAAAATGGTGCCAGTATATCGAGACAATGCATTTAAAAAAAAAAAAAAGAGTTGGACACAAGAAGTTTGAATGGCTCCCGAATGTCTTATCAATGTCTATGATGGAGGAAGAAACTGATTTCGCAAGCGTTCTTCATCAGATAGTGAGAGACGAAGTTCAGAAGGCAGTTTGATTGCACGGCAGGCAAAAAAAACCGAGTGTCCTTCATTTCCCTTTAAGGGGCTCCGGAACGCCCTATACTCGCAATGTTAAAATAACGCTTATAAATTACATCTTTCCTCACAAAGTATTTGAGGTAGGAAGTTGAACTTTTTACAGATTATTTATTGGAATATGGGCTACAACTTAACAAAGGGATTTTACAAAATTTTAGTTCAGTTATTAAAGATGATTTTTTTTTCAATTGTAATGAAAATTCACAACATTTTTTTGCAATTTTTTATTTATATATTCAAAAATATACAGTTTTTTTGGAAAAAGGCTGTGTTAAATTATGCAGAAGGTACTGTGTAACATTTACTGAAAGTTTGAAACAAATATGTTTGGAAGATCCTTAGAAAACATGTAATTAGTATGAGAAAATAAAAGTTTTGGGAATCGAGCAACAAAGATTGGATTAACTTTTTAGTGCATTCCAGGTCCATAGGATGGATTATCTTCATCCTCTGCAAACTCCTCCTCCAGCTTCCTCTTGTTCCTCCTCCTGTTTACTCTTGCTTGTATTTCTAGACTCTTTACAGTCCTGTCTGCAGCCCGAAGGCGTTCCTTGTCTAAAGCAAGCATCGCACGTACCATGTTAGAACCTATCTTTAGTCCCATATTTCTAAATACCTTGCACCTTACAATGTTGCCATCACTGAAAGTCGCAACAGCATCACACACACCAAAGTGAAGTGTTTCTATTCCAACAAATTCAGTCTTGGGGATTCTCGAACATATAACACTATTTACACTTTCATTGGGGTTTTGAGTTTTTCCATGAATACACTTTTTCAACAGTTCAGGTGCTGCTAAGTCTCTGAAAATAGGTTTTATCACATCCATTATTGCATGAGGCAGACTATGCTTATGAGTGTACACTTCACCAGTTAGCAATCCTTTGTTATATTTACACCAACTGTCTTCTTCTTTCGGACACAAGCTATGTTGGGGATTTTCATCGGGTGAAGAAGTATGAAAAAAAAAAAGAGCCCAAACAGCCTTCTTCATTTCGTCGACACTTTGTGTATTTTGCCTAATAGCCTTTACTTTTACTCATTATTATACTTCAACAAAACAGAGACTCAAGAAACAGAGTTAATTACGAATATTTTCGAGATAACAACAGAGTAAATAAACATGAAACAATCGACAATCACACCAGCGATATATATTGAACCATCACAGGTTAGCCACAACACATACTTTATCTCACATCACTAAAATGTACCTGATGAACACTGACGTTAATAATAACACCATCTGACAGCAGTTTAACAGCGCCACAGTGGGTCACGCCCATGTAGAACACATTTCAAAAAAAATTTAAAAATAGTTTTAGTCTTCGGAATTGAATAAATTATATATCTATTAAAAGGTAATAGTATGCAGATTCAGAAAACGCAAAAAAGTAAAAATTGAACTTTTCACGATTTTGAGCCTTTCCGGAGCCCCTTAGAAAAAGTTGATTTCTCCACAAGTTACGTTACTACAATGAGGCATAAGAAACCTGTTTGGGCACCGAAGAAGACTGATGTCTGGAGAACCCAGGATAACCAACCAGTATGTTTCCACTGCAGACGACCGGGACATGTGGCGCGCTATTGTCGAGAAATGTGGCGGATATTTGATGACACCCGTGCCGCAAGACAGCAGACCGATCTCAGCCAACGCCAACTACGGAACGATGATGATGAACAAGAAGATGTGGGTGCAGGACAACATAGGTCACAATCACCACAAGCTAGCTGCTGGAGAGGACGCTCCCCAACATGCCAATCAAGGTCTCCATCGCCATTTAGAAGCTCCAGCCGATCACCTAGCCAACGCAACCTCGAAAACTAAAGGGTGCCACTTTCCTTGGAGGTGAGGCCACCGAAGAAAAAAATCCTGTGCCGTCTATTACTACAAAAATGATAGGAAACTACACTGATATCCTTATGGATGGCCGACCAGCCCATGGATTCTGGAGCATCATACTCAGTCATTTCGGAGAAATACCATCACCAGTTGCAGAAAACCATATTCGTCGACAATAAAACATCTCAGCTGAAAGTGACTAATGGGAAAAATGTAAAACCTACAGGAAGGTGTACCATTTGTGTGGGTATAAGTGGCCATACACAGCCCTTAGACTTAATCATTTTACAAGAGTGTAGTCATGAAGTCATTCTCGGATGGGACTTTTTGAAAGCTTCTTAGAAATTTTAGATTGTTGTCACTCGAAGATTATGCTAGACGAGGTGAGATACTGTGGACAGGAAGGTGCGCATCTGAGTGTGTGGAGACTGTGTGCTGGAGGATGTGATCATTCCTGCAGTCATGCCATCCACCAACCCATGGATCTTGTAGTGGAATGTAAGAGAAGCATACCACTGAAGAATCACTTGGTCATCCCAGCCTCTGTCATCTTGTTTAAGAACAGATTCGGTGAATTGTGGATAGTTAACTGTCACCGACAACTGCAGATCATTCCAAGACACATGTGCATAGCAAACATTGAGCTATTAATTGAAGAATAGCTGAGTTTCACAGAAACCTCACATGCCGTGTCTGTGAGCAAAATTAGTGTTACCACTATGAGAGAAGATCTTCGAGCTCGACTATCACCAGACCTCACTCAGGAACAACAGAAGAAGCTACTTGCCATTCTTCAAGAGTTCTCTGATTGCTTCAGTCCGCAGGTGAAGAGCAAAAAACAGACAAATCGACAGTGAAGCACCGGAGTAGCACTGGAGACCATCAACCAATAAGCAGTGTGTCAGTAATGGAACGTCGAATAATTCATGACGAGGTAGAGAAAATGATGATGAATGACACCATTCAACCTCCACAGAGCCCATGGTCGTCACCAGTGGTTATTGTGAGAAAGAAGAATAGCAGTTGGCACTTTTGCGTTGATTAGAGGAAGCTTAGTAAGATAACTAAAAACGACATTGACCCTCTTTCACAAATTGACACTACACTAGATTGTCTGAAGGGGGCTAAGTTTTTCTCAACCATGGACTAGTACTTGCGATACTGGAAAATCGAAGTAGATGAGGCTGATTGTGAGAAAACTGCATTCATCATCCCTGAGAGCCTGTATCAGTTTAAGGTAATGAAATTTGGTTTGTGTAGTGCACCAGCAACTTTTGAACGAATGACGGATAATGATCTAAGCCTCCTGAAGTGAATGATGTGTCTTTGTTATTAAGATGACATATTGTTCTCAGACATTTGATGAACATCTTAAAGGTCTGAGGGTCTTTCTTAAGTGTTTCCAACAAGGCGGGTTGAAACTTAATCCAAGAAAGTGTCTCTTTGGAGCAAAAGAAATCAAAATACTTGGACACCTTGTGTCAAACGAAGGTGTGTGGGGCCAGACTTAGAAAAGATGAGATCTATAATGGAATTTCCTATTCCTAAAAGTATTAGAGATATGAGAAACTTCCTCACATTATGTTCTTATTGCTCAACAAGCTTCTTTTTATGTGCTGCAAAAAGCTCTGACTGACCAACCCAGTAATTGGTCTTTATAAGAACCACACACGGATGCCAGTGGGTATGGGATCGGGTGTTGTTCTGGTGCAAATTACGGATGGAAAAGAGAAGGTTATAGCCTATGCTTCTAGGACACTTACAAAAGCCAATAGAAACTATTCAACTACAGAAAGAGAATGTCTTGCTGTGATCTGGGCCATGTGCAAATTTCGACAGTATCTCTATGGAAGGCCATTCACAGTTGTTACAGACCGTCAATTACCTTGTTGGCCAACAGGTCTTATGGATCCAACAGGACAACTCGCCAGGTGGGCACTACGTCTTCAAGAGTATGACCATAGTGTACGAAAGTGGAAGAGAACACCAAGGTGCCGACTGTCTCTCAAGAATCCCTGTGCAAGACCATCAAGACTTTGATGAAAATTGTGACTGTCTCACTGCCCTCCAGGATCTGTCTGCTGAACAGAAGAATGACACCAAGATATCGCAAATTATGCTTTCCTTAAATTGGTGAGAGGATGTGAAAGGACAATTTAAAGTAGTTAATGGATTACTTTGCAAGAAAAATTTTAATCCATTTGGGAAGATGTGGCTACCAGTGATTCCTAAACACATGTGCTTAGATGGTCTATAGAAATTCCATGACACACCTGATGCCGGACATCTAGGATTTATTAAGACATATGATAGAATCCGCAAGAGATTTTTCTGGCCATGTTTATTTAGGAGTGTGTCACCATGTGTCGCACTGTTGAGAGTGCCAGAGGAGAAAGGCAATTCCTCAGAAACCACCTGGCCAACTCATACCAATTCCACCAGCCAAAATGCCTTTCCAGCATGTTGGGATTGACCTCCTCGGACAATTTCCAATGTCTGCTAGTGGCAATAGATGGATTATTGTCTGCACCGATTATCTGACACGCTCTGCCATTACAGAAGTCATGAAAACAGCTGAAGCAAACACGGTGCCGCAAGGTTGTTAATTACGGATCAAGGGAAAGTTTTTCAATCTAATCTTGTGACAGAGATAAACCATCAGTGCCACATTACTCATCAACTGACGACTGCCTACCACCCACAAACTAATGGACTTACTGAACACCTTAATAACACTGGCCAACATGTTATCCATGTTCGTCAATGTTGAGCAGAGCAACTGGGATGAGGTGCTACCTTTCGTGACATTTGCCTACAACACTGCCAAACATGACACCGCAGGATTTACACTATTTTTCCTGGTGCATGAGAGTGAGGTGACTATGATGACGGACACGGTTTCCATTACATCCTGATGACATGGACGATAACTACATCTGCTGGGTGTTAACTACAGCTGAGGAAGCTCAGCAGTTAGCTAGACTCCACATGCTGCAGGCTAAAGAAAACGATCGACGAAGGTATGATGCAAACCACCGCCCTGTTGTCTACCAGCCTGGTCACCTTGTCTGGATCTTCACTCCTGTTCAGAAGGTTGGTCTCTCTGAGAAGCTCCTCAGGCACTACTTTGGACCATATAAGGTTGTAAGACAGTTGTCTGATGTTACTTATGAAGTTTAAGATTTCGACCCCGACAAGACGACTTAAGATCCAAGACACGGTCCATGTCCCTCGAATGAAGCCCTATAATCATCCTGCAACCCAAGGTAAATTCTAAGCTCCAGAGACAGGCTACAAGCAGAAGGGTGATAAAGAGCGTAGCAGCAAAGGAAGTTCTAAGAAGATCACCGCCAGGGCGAACATCTGTCATCGGGAGTCCGAGTATGCAGAATCCATCACTTGTTCCCAGACTAGGAGAACGTAACACCGAGACGCTGTTCTCTTAAGGAGGGAGCAATGTTGCAGAAACCGTGATGTAGTGGTTATCATACTAGACTGTTGCATGGACGGTTGCGAATTCAAAACTCCCCTAAACTGTAAAATGTTAATTTCTGTATTCGGTTTGAGTACATTCTAGAAGAATCCACAAATGTCAAGAATCACTGTACTGGAATGTTCTGTAACTGTATATATACCGTATGTGTTCTGGCCAGATGCAGTTCACTCCACTCTCTTGTATGTGTAAATGCTGAATAAACCTTCGTTAAGTGAAGTTAGTGTTTGTCATTCATCTAATTACACCTCTTCCTATGTGACAAGATTACAACACTCGATGACACCAGCATCACGGGACTGTAAGATGGCCACTAAGAGTGGTATGTAATTTCAACTAAAAGCCCAATTGACATACTTTAAAACAGTAATTTTTCTGTAATGTAGTGCTGCCTATCAGTCCAGGTAGTTTGCAGTAGACTAAATTACTGATCTGTAACATTACCCAATTCCAGAATTCCTGTTTGGATGAGAAATATCAGAAATATGCAACAGAGTTACACTGAGGTGACGAAAGTCAGTAGACACCTCTCCGTATCATGTCCAATGTCCTTTAGCCCAGCGTAGTGCAGAAACTTGACATGGCATGAACTCATGAAGTCATTGGACTGCAGAAATATTGAGCCATGTTGCCTTCATAGCTGTCCACAATTGCAGAAGTATTGCCAGTGCAAGATTTTGCGCATAAATTGACCTCTCAATTATACCACATAAATGTTCAAAGGGATTCATGTTGGGTGATCTGGGAGATGAAATCATTCACCAGAATGTCCATCACAAACAATTTTGGCCCACTGACATGGTACATTGTCATCCACAAGAAGTCTATCATTGTTTGGCAACATTTAGTCCACGGATGGCTAGCAATGGCCTCCAAATAGCCAAACAACCATTTCCAGTCGCTCATCAGTTCAGTTGCATGGAGGATCCAGTCCATTCCATGTGAGCACCGCCCACACCATTACAGAGCCAACACCAGCTTGCACAGTGCCTTGTTGAAAACTTGGATTCATGGCTTTGTGGGGACTGCACCACAGACGAACCCTACCATCAGCTCTTACCAACTTGATTCAGGACTCATCTGAACAGGATATGGTTTTCCAGTCATCTAGGCTCCAACTGATATGGTCACGAGGCCAATAGAGGTGCTGCAGGCACTCTTGTCTGTTTGCTGCCATAGCCCATTAATGCTAAATTTCACCACACTGTCCTAAACAACACATTTGTCATACACCTCATACTTTGATTTCTGTGGTCATTTCACATATTGTTGCTTGTCTGTTAGTAGTGACAGGTACTACCTGAAATTTCGTATTCTCAACACTCTTGACACTATGGATCTTGGAATACTGAATTCCCTAACAATTTCCAAAATGCAATGTTCAATTAGTTCCAACTGCCAGTTCACATTTGACATCTCTTTCATTTCAATCGTGCCACCATAATTATGTTGGAAATAGTTCCACCAAGCACTGTCCTTTTTATCTTTTTTATATAATGTTACTGCCATCTGTGTATGTGCATATCATATCCAATGACTAAGTCATCATAGTGTACAGCTAAGTCTGTGCCTTTGAAAAAACCATAACTATCTCTAAATTAACTAACAGTCAGTCTGCACAGCAACAGGCCATCAATCTAGTCCTCTTTTATTTGAAAGCAGTTAATTGACTTAATTTGAATGCTGGCATTAAACAAACATAGAAGGCAATTTGCTTTTGCTTCTGTATTATTGTGTGTTGATCACTTAATGTGCAGTATTTCAGTGTTGTTCCAACAACTGATATTTCACATGAAGTTTCAGTGGTTTTAAATTATTTTCTACTCTCATTAATACACCTAAAATAAATTTGTGAAGGTTTACAGTATGTTTTATTTATTAACAATGTTTTCTCACAATTATTAAGCAGTGTGATTCAAGCATTCTAAATCCAGAAAATGGAGACAATATTTGCATCAGCAGGCGCAATACAAAGCTGCATAATCAAGTTGTGCACACAATTGTAGACACGTGTGCCATGGCCGTGGTGGTGGTGGTGGTGGTTACAGAAGTTCATTCCAAGCCAATAAATCATTCACCAGTACAAATATTTATTTCTATGAAAGAACATTAACAACAATTTCAGCCCTTTTTTCAATACTGCTATACAAAGGCAAGTCATCCTTTAACATTGTTAGCAAAAATCTGGGAATGTACTAGATCAATTTGCTTCAAATGTTTACACGATACACTAATAAATATTCAAACAATGGAAAATCCAGGAGGGAATAATGACACTATTATGAAAAGGACAGACTGCTACTCACCATTTGTGCAAATGGTCACATGTGAAAGAGCTGCATTTGTGTGAACGTATGTGCTTACTTGTGTTTTTTGGCCAAAAGCTTACTTGTTTAACAGTCTCTTGTGTCTGTCTGGACTCAACATTTCCACTAGTGAACATTCAGACAGACATAGGCTATATATTTTTTAAACAATAATGTACAGCAAGAAAGAAAATGCTGTGCTGTGCTATCAAAATGTGCAGTTTTGTTCTCTTTCATGCAGTCAGTTTTCACAAAAAACAAACAAGTTGCATTTATGACTTGTTGGTTTATGATTATAATAGTACTACAGAAACTGAGTCTGCAATACCTATCAAAAAGGCTGAGAGAGAGAGAGAGAGAGAGAGAGTGTGTGTGTGTGTGTGTGTGTGTGTGTGTGTGTGTGTGTGTGTGTGTGTGTTGGTTGGGTCAAAAGAGGGGGAAAGGACCAAACTACAAGGACATCAGTCATTGGTCCCTGTTCTGTAGGAAACAATGCCACAATAAGACAACAAGACAACACAAAACAGAATGAAAGGAAAAACCACAAAACAACTGAAGGGCAACAAACAAATGGACAAAAGGGGACAAGAAAACCATGAAGACACAAGAAACAGGTAGAAGAGGTTAAAACAAGAAAGCAGGTTACCATGGCGGCTGACCATGATGATAAAAAGGTAAAGCCAGCCACTCTGCAACACATTAAAACCCCACCCTGAAAGCACTAGGGTGGAAGACACACAGGGATAAAGGACATGTGCAAATGATAAAACTAACCCTCATGAATAAAACTTAAAACTAAAGCTGCTGTTGACGCATTGTCACCAATACTGAAGGTAGGGTGCTAGTAAGATTAAAAGTCCGATGCAGAGCAGCTAAAAGTGGGCAGTCCAACAAGAGGTCGACAACCATCATTCATGAGCCACAGCGACACCAAGGTGGGTCGTCATGACAGATGAGGTAACCATGCGCCAGCCACGTATGGCCAAAGCGGAGCCAACAAATAACCACAGAGGCCCTGCAAGGGGCTTGCACGGAGGTCTTCCAAACATTCGTAGTTTCCCTAATGGCATGCAGCTTGTTGTGCATACTAAGGTTATGCCATTCCACCTCCCAAAGCCGCAAAACCTTCTGGCATAATACTGAACACAAGTCAGTTTCAAGGAAGCCATTCTCCGTAAGTGGTTTCTGCATAGCCTGTTTGGCAAGCTCGTTGCCTGGGATTCCGATGTGACCTGGAATCCACTCAAACACCACTGAATGACTGGACCATTCCAGGGCATAGATGGACTCTTGGATAGTCACTACCAAAGGATGATGAGTGTAGCACTGGTCAATAGCTTGTAGGATACTCAAGGAGTCAGTACACAGGTGGAATCACTTGCCTGGGCATAAGCGGATGTGATCAAGAGCACGAGATACGGCCGCCAGTTCTGCAGCGCTGCAGCCATCTGACAAGGAGTGCCGTTCTATATGTCCTTGGTGAACACAGGAAAAGCCAACATGACCATCAGCCATTGAGCCATCAGTGTAAACCACTTCATAGCCCCGGTACATGTCGAGAATCTAGAGGAAGTGACAGTGGAGAGTCGCAGGGTTAACCGAGTCCTTAGCGCCATGTGAAACATCCAGGTGTAGCTGCTGCCTAGGTGTACACCATGGAGGTGTTCATGAATGAACCTCAAGTATAGATGGTAAAGGCAAGGACTCCAGTTCGGAGAGAAGGGATTGCACACAAACTGCAATTTTAAGCCCTGCCCTGGGCCCCCAATGCGGGAGACAAACCGCTGTGGGTGGGAAAAGGACATGGTAATTCAGATGTGCAGGAGAACTATGAACCTGTGCAACATAACTGGAGAACAATTGCGCATGCCTAACCTGCAATGGAGTGACTGCAGCCTCCACCAGCATGCTGGTCACCGGACTCATCCTAAAGCTCCTGTCACTAGGCAAACGCCACAGTGGTGCACAGGGTCGAGTAAACGCAACACTGAGGGTGCCACTGAACCATAAACCAGACTCCCGTAGTCAATGTGGGATTGAATACGGGCTCTGTAGAGCTGCAGCAGCGTAGAGCAATCTGCACCCCAGTGGGTGTTGCTCAGGCAGCGGAGGGCATTGAGGTACCGCCTACACTTCCCACTTAAGCTGATGAAGGTGAGAAATTCAAGCCAATCCGGAATCAAAAACCAGTCCTAAGAATCCATATGTCTCCACTACAGTGAGTGGATCGTCATTAAGGTAGAGTTTTGGTTCCAGATGGATGTCACGATGCCGACAGAAATGCGGAACACATGACTTTGCGGTCAAAACTGGAAACCATGGGCTGGAGCCCATGACTGCGCCTTGTGGATGGCTCCCTGCAGGCGCTGCTCAGCAACACCAATACTGATGGAGCAGTTTGAAATGCAGAAGTCATCTGCATACAGAGACGATGAGACAGACGGCCCTACAGCTGTTGCTAGACCATTAATGGCCACTAAAAATAGAGAGACAATACAGAGCCCTCCAAGACTCCATTCTTCTGGATATGGGGGCGAACTATGGGAGGCACCAACTGGGACATCCGAAGTACAATGCGACAGGAAATTTTGGATAAAAATTCGGAGCTGGCCCCTGAGACCCCACTCGTATAATTTGGCAAGGATATGATGTCACCAGGTCGTGTCATATGCTTTTCGTAAATTAAAAAAAGACAGCAACCAGGTGTTGGTGTCTGGAAAAGGCTGTTCAGATGACAGACTTGAGGGACACAAGAATATCAGTGGTAAAGCGACCCTGACGGAAGCCGCCCTGACATGGAGCCAGTAGGCCACATGACTCCAGGACCCAACCCAACCGTCGACACATCATACATTCCAACAGCTTACAAAGAACGTTGGTGAGGCCGATGGGCCAATAGCTATCCACACCAAGTGGGTTTTTACCGGATTTAAGCACAGAAATGATGGTGCTCTCCTGCAATTACAATGGAAAGACACCATCGCACCAGATCTGGTTGAAGATGACGAAGAGATGTCGCTTGTAGTAAGATAAGCGCCTGCCCCTGGATCCGATCTGACCCAGGAGCTGTGTCGGGGCAATGTGCAAGGGCACTGAGGAGCTCCCACTCTGTAAATGGGGCATTATAGGGTTCACTGGCGTGTAGCAAATGAGAGGACTTACTTTCTATTCGCTGTTTGAGGGTGTGAGAGGCTGGAGCAAAGCGCCCGGGGCAAGCAAAGCGCCCGGGGCAAGCAAAGCGCCCGGGGCAAGCAAAGCGCCCGGGGCAAGCAAAGCGCCCGGGGCAAGCAAAGCGCCCGGGGCAAGCAAAGCGCCCGGGGCAAGCAAAGCGCCCGGGGCAAGCAAAGCGCCCGGGGCAAGCAAAGCGCCCGGGGCAAGCAAAGCGCCCGGGGCAAGCAAAGCGCCCGGGGCAAGCAAAGCGCCCGGGGCAAGCAAAGCGCCCGGGGCAAGCAAAGCGCCCGGGGCAAGCAAAGCGCCCGGGGCAAGCAAAGCGCCCGGGGCAAGCAAAGCGCCCGGGGCAAGCAAAGCGCCCGGGGCAAGCAAAGCGCCCGGGGCAAGCAAAGCGCCCGGGGCAAGCAAAGCGCCCGGGGCAAGCAAAGCGCCCGGGGCAAGCAAAGCGCCCGGGGCAAGCAAAGCGCCATATGTGTTAATGCCAGGTGCACCTGTTGGGGTCTGGTACCCAAAAAGATGTCTGATCTTTGTCCAGACTTGGGAAAGTGACGTATGGCATCGAATGGTCAAGATGTATCTCTCCCAACACTCCTGTTTCCGTCTTTTGATAACCTGGCGAACACGGGCACGGAGCCGCTTAAAGGCTATGAGGTGCTCGAGGGAAGGGTGTCACTTATGCCACTGTAGAGCTCGCCGACAGTCCTTAATTGCCTCTTTGACTTCTGGCGACCACCAAGGAACTGCCTTTCACTGGGGGCACCCAAAAGAGTGAGGGATGGCGTTTTTCACCACATTAATGATTGTTGTTGTCACCTGCTCAACCATCACATCAGTGTTATTGTGTGGGGAAGAGTCAATAGTGACCGCAGAGGTGAAAGATTCCCAGTCTGCTGTGTTTAAAGACCATCTGGGCAAGCGTTCGTGGGCCTGATATCGGGGCAGTGACAGGAAGATGGTGAAGTGTGTGACTGCCCCAGTTTTAAAGAGGCAGAGGTCGAACTGAGACAGGAAAGTTTCAACATCTCTGCCTCCTCCAGTAAGTACAGTGCCACCCCAAAAGGGGTTATGGGCATCAAAATCTGCCAATAGTAGCAAAGGTTTAGGGAGTTGATGAATCAGTGCAGTACCCCTGAATGGATTAGCGGCACTATCTGGAGGAAGATATAAATTGCAGACCTGTTACTTCCTGCATCACCCTTATTCTAACAGCCACAGCTTCAAGCAGGGTTTGAAGGGGCACAGTTGCACTACAGACTGAATTTAGGACATAAATGTAAACTCTACCTGCCACTATCATAGTCGCTACAGTTCCTGTGGTATCCCTTATAGCCACGGAGAGCAGGGGTCGACAATGGCGGGAACCAGGTTTCCTGGAGGGCAATGCAGAAAGCAGGTGTGAAGCTTAACAGTTGCCGTGGATCAGCCATGCGGTGGAAAAAACTGCCGCAATTCCACTGTAGGATGACATCGTGAGGCTGGGAAGGCATGGAACATTCAATGAGGCAGTTTATGCCCCAGGGTCAACTGCTGCAACCAAGTTATTGCCTGAGCAGTCTATATCCATTGTGTCTGAGGGTTCAGCAAGATCTAGGTCCTCAGTGGACGACAGAATCTCTACCTCATTCCCAGACGCAGAGCTTGTACAAGGCGGTGGTGTCAGTGCCACTGCAATTTTATTGGCCTTAGGTGTCTTCTTTTTGGACTTACCTAGCTGATCTTTGGGTTCCTCTGGCTGGGAGGGCTTCACTGATTCAGTCTCTGGGTTGTGAAGCCCTACAACCAGCTGCTTTTGGGCACTTCATTCCTGGCAGGTGTCATCTTCGCCACTAGCAGAAACCTGGAAAGGGGGTGACCACTTCCTGGCAAAATGAGTTGAAGATGACTTACTTTCTCTGGCTGGGAAGTGGGACTGGTGTCCCCGACTGTTTGAGGGCGGGGCTTCTGGCTCAGAGCTGACTGGAATTCGTGGAACTGATGGAGCTACAACAGTTCTTGTAGCAGTGGAGTATGAGGCTGTCATAGCCACAGGACATAGGTGCTCATATTTTCTCTTAGCCTCGGTGTAAGTCAGTCGGTCCATGGTCTTGTATTCCATGATTTTCCTCTCTCTCTAAACTCCTGCAGTCTGGCAAACAAGGTGAATGATGCTTGCTGCAGTTGACACAGATGGGAGGCAGGGCACATGGAGAATTGGGATGTGATGGACGTCCACAATCTCAACATGTGACGCTGGAAGTACAGGGGGAAGACATATGGTTGAACTTCCAGCACTTAAAGCACCGCATCGGGGGAGGGATATATGGCTTGACATCACAGCGGTAGGCCATCACCCTCTAAGGACAAAATGAAGGCACTGGTGGCAAACCGATTATCCCTATGACTGTGATGGATGCGCTGGACGAAATAAACATCTCGCTGCTCTAGACTGACGTGCATCTCCTCATCGGATTGCAAAAGAAGGTCCCTGTGGAATACAATACCCTGGCCCATATTTAAGCTCTTATGTGGTGTGACAATAACAGAAATATCCCCCAACTTGTTACAAGCAAGTGAAGCCTGTGACTGGGCAGAGGATGCCGTTTTTATGAAGACTAACCCAGAGCGCATTTTGGACAAACCCTCCACCTCCCAAAACAACTTCTCTAAATGCTCTACAAAAATCTGTAGCCTTCATCAAAACAAGATTGTCCCCATTAGTTCTCATACATACGAGGTACCGGGGTGGATAAGGTTTGCTGCCATCCTTAGCCCGGCGTTCTTCCCATGGTGTGGCCAGGGAGAGGAATGATTTAGGGTCGTACTTTCTTGCACTGTACCGAGACTTGGAATGCTTAGAGACTGCTGGTGTTTGATCATCAGCAAGTGATGACGTACGCTTCATCACGTGTCATCCACCCTGATGCCACCCACTCTGACCAAGGGCTCTCCCCACGGGTGCCACCCGGCTGCAGCAAAAGCCACCTGGCAGGATGGCCTTTGCCGAGAGTCCCAATGCCCCAGAGTGACAGGCATCATACATGGAGAATTAATAGTGCAGGCATCAGCAGAGCGATCCCTTTGTGGTCAGGGGGCTACAACCAACAGGACCCACCACAACAAACTGGCTACCATGCTGGATATGAGGTGCAAAAAAGCCCATGGTCATTGTCGGTGCAGAAAGTGACACTGCATAGCGCATGGTGGAAAACGCACTCAGGAAGGTGTCCTCGCCCAAGAGATGGAGAATGAGCTGGACTGCAATGCGATGACCAGAAAGTGGGCTAAAGATCTCAATGCACGATGGACATGATGCACCGTGTAAGGCACTCTTCCCCAATTGGCTCGCTCTTTGGGAAAATTTTGAAAACTGGACGTCAAATCCTACAGGGGACCATCACATGAAGGCTGAAACGTGTGAGATTCTTTTTAGTCACCTCTTACAACAGGCAGGAATACCTCGGGCATATTCTAATCCCCAGACCCGCAGAGAGAGAGAGAGAGAGAGAGAGAGAGAGAGAGAGAGAGAGAGAGAGAGAGTGAGTGAGTGAGTGTGTGTGTAGGGGGAGGAGGATAGAGCAACAGGAGAGATGGAGATCAGTATGAATATCAAATTACCATACATATTTAGCAACTGCTAAGCATTGCTGGGTTCACTAGTTTATTAATAATTCCATACCAAAAATATTGTAGTTGAATGAGTTTTCATTGCCATTCTTGGCAGAGAGTTTCCTACATTTCTCCACTTCAATTTGACAGTATTTGTAACTAATAGCCCTGCTTAAGAGAACCATACATACACCCCCGTACAGTCAAGTGGTTTAACTGATCCCAGAGGGTAAGTGATGTACCTTCCTGGAGATGCTCGCAATTTCAAGACCACCTTGGTTGACCCCCTAGCACACACTGGTGAGCCACCAAAGAAACAAAATTATTGACGGGACTGCAAACAAGTGCTCGGCCTATAATGTAACCTGCATTATTGTTGTCCAATCAATGTGTTCAGTGCTACGCACAAGCTGTACTTCATTGTACACACATTTCTCTATGAAGTACTACATTCCATAAATCACATTTGTTCTTGCTATAGCAGTGAGTATGTTAGACATTCTATTGTCTAAGAGCTAGTGAAAGCAACTGCTTGTAAAATGGTTAAACTGTGATTCACAATGGTATACTGGGGGAAGAGGGGAGGGGGTGGGGGAAGAAAGTAGAAGGGAGTGTTCTTATCTGAAGAGCTTATATATTTTACAGAATTTAATTTACAGGCATTTCTGCAAAAATGAATGATTAGTATTTTTAAGATGTTATGAGTCTGGGAGAATATGTTATAGAAATGTACTGAACAAAGCTGTAGGAACTGTTTGAAATACTTTCTTCTTCTGCACAAAATCAGCCTGTCAATTGCATACCCACTCATTTCAACTTTGAAAAACTGTTATTTCACAATAAATGCACACAGTCAGTGGGATTATGAAACTAATTAATAGTGTGTTCAGAATATCTGAGTTACAGGTTGTCTGTTGGAAACAAAAGTAAAAATTATAAACTCCCCTGATGGAAAAGTGCTTGTATACCAGAGAAACTTTCATTTTCTAGTTCACAAAATGACCTGCAAAGAAGTGGACTGCAGCTGTTGCAACTTCCTAGGGTGACTGCAAGAATAATTCAACAAAGATCTGTTTTCATCCATATACACTGATTAGCCAGAGCATTATGGCCAACTACTTAACAGCCAGTATGCCCACCTTCGCATAGATAACAATGGTAATGTGTTATGGCATGGAAGCAGTGAGGTCTAGATAGGTTGCACACACAAGTCATGGAATTCCTCTAAGTTCCAGGGAGGGGGCAATGAGCTCTGACGACACCACGTTCACTCACATCCCAGATGTGTTCAATCACGTCCACACTTGGCAAGTTGTGGTGGTGGGGAGGGGGAGCAGCAGCACATGAACTGGATATTGCCACTGTGTTTCTCTAACCACTCCATCAACACTCCTGGCCTTTTAACGTGGCAGACTATAACGTTGAAATATGCCACTGCCATCGGGAATCATGATTTTCATGAAAAAAAAGGGGGGGGGGGAGAGTATGTGGTCTGGAACTGGTGTACAATACTCCTTGGCTATCATGGTACCTTACGCGATCTCCACTGGACCCATGGATGCCCAAATGAATGTTCCCCAGAGCATAACAAAGATGCCCCAGCATGTCTCCAGCATGCAGTACAGGTGTCAAGGAGTTGTTTAGCCTGAAAGATGACAGATTCTCATCCGCTCATCGGTATAATAGAGAGGGTATCCTGATGCATCAGATCATTCAACACTCCGTCACTGTGCCAACATCCGGTGTCGATAGTCACGGGCCCCATTTCAGTCATAGTTGCTGATGTCGTGGAGTTAATATTGGCACATATATGGGATATCAGCTGCAGAAGCTGCTCACTGGGAATGTTCGCTGCACTGTGTGTTCAGACACTTACTCTGCCCACCATTAATGTCTGATGTTAGTTCTACCACAGTTCGCCGCCTGCCCTTTTTACCAGTCTGCCAAACCTACGTCTGACATCCATAATTAGGGGTGGTCGCACAGCCCCCCACAAAGTCCTGACTTCACCACATGTTAAAGACACTCACCACAGAACTCCTCAAACACCTGACAACTTGTGCAGTTTTTTAAATGCTCATGTCAATGCTCCGAGCCATCACAATCAAACTCGGATCGTGCACCTTCCCCATTCTACAAATGTACACCACATTCACTGATACTACAGGCATTGTGTCTGTGAGACTAGCTATTATTCCTTGCCACATGTGTATTCAGAAATCATTTACCTGTCTTCAGTCCTCCGCTAGTCTCTTCGGCTATGTGTAAATTCACAACTTGTTTTGCTGGTTGACATATTTTAGTCTGGTTTTCCCTTTGCTATCCTTACCTTCTAATGTCCCTTCTGAAACTATCAGATCTTCATGCTTTAGTATATGGCCAATCAATGTACGACTTCTCCTAGTGAAACACCTTCCACACGCCTAAACCAGTTTTTACTGCCAACCGACAAGACAGCTTCTATGGTTCCTCTGTCTGCCCACGATATTTTTAGCATTCTCCAGTAATACCACAACTCAAATGCTACAATTCTTTTCTTTTCTGCTGCTCTAATTGTCCACATTTAACTTCTGTATTGCATTATCCTCCATACAAATGTCTTTACTAAAACCATTCTTATTTATTTTTAATGTCTTTTGATGCAAACAATTTCTTTTTCTTGTCAAAAGCTGATTTTGTTTGCCACGTTCTAGTATTGATTTCCTGTTACCATTAGATGTTATATTGCTTCCAAAGTAGCTTACTTGTGCAACAATTTCCAGGAAAATGTTACCTAAAGTTAGCTTAGGTGTTATTCTCATTTCTCTCACTTTGAGTGTGGGTGTTTTACTCTACTCTTGTTTCAGATTTCATCCATTCTCATCTGAGCAGGCATTTGATGCTATTGGATCAATCTCTCTCTCTCTCTCTCTCTCTCTCTCTCTCTGTCTGTCTGTCTGTCAAGACCATTATACCATCGCCAAAACAAAATGTGTATTTTGTGAACATGACTAATAATTTCTGCTTCCATAAACTAATAAAATTTCCATGATTCATTTGATAATAGCCTACCAGCTGTGGATAGAAGAGCACTGCATAGTATTATTGATCCTCAATTTTACACAGTCATGGTCGCAAATTTCTTAAAGGCATAATTTGGAACAGTCATAACTTGGAACTGCAGCACTTACACATCTGGTTCAGAAAGACAGAGCCACAGCACAAACTGTCAGGATATCAGTGTTAGTGACAAGACATCCATCCATTTCATTATGTGGAAAAGTCGGGTGTCGAGCTGATACCCTGAACCTCATCCCAATGATATTTTTCTGTAGGAGTTACCTTAGAGCTATGGTATGCAAGCAATAAACACAAACTATGAACAACCTTGAGACAGCCGTTCAGTAAGTGGAGCAGTTGGAGTCACAAATGATTGTGGTCAAGTTTAGGTTCATTCTGCGCACCTGCATCACACATTCTCTGGCAGCCAAAAAGTGTCAAGTAGTGTTCTGAGTGCTCTTCTGTAAATATCATATCAAATATGAGCACTGAACGAGATCGTATCAAGTTATTTAGTGAATTTTTATTCCATTTGTTCCAAACTGTCATGGCTGATGGTGGTGGTAAGCAACAAATGCTAAATACGCAAGTGAGAGACATAATTTGTAGGATAGACAATTACATCAAGCACAAAGCATGTGTATGTGAATACCTCGGCTGCTGCTTTGTACCAGCAGCAATGCAGTCCCCAAACACTTCTTGACCTGCGAGAACTCCCATCGTTCATGGATCCAACTATAGCAGCATGAGATCTGACAGGTCAGATGAAGAAAGCTTTCAGAAGATGTCTTCAAATATGTGTTGCCAGCAATGGACACGATTTGACAGACAATTTTTAAAAAGTCAACTGAAAACTAATATTACCTTCTGATACTTTCAACATGTTTCAGTCTAAGACTTATTTTTTGGTTATCCTTTGAAATTTGGAGGTTTTATTGGGTCATCCTGTACAGTTAAACAACTTTAATATGACCAGTGTATGTTTGCTGTGAGATCCAAGAGAGGTGACTGCCTTTCTGATGAAGGAATTATTTTATTACAAATTCTTTAACAGAATAAGTAATCAATTAACTACTTGTAAATGACCAGCAAGAGCCATAAATTTATCTTTTAATGAATTTATGTAATTTTTGTTCAACAGACGTTTCTCACCACACTATTTATTGGAAAGTGTGTTTTTTTATTAATTAAATTATGACATTTCATGTTCCATTAACGCCATCTTGAAGGAGAGCCTTCATGAATGTGAAATGAGAAACTTCACGTTAACAGCCAAATACAATACAGCCACAGCAGTCCTCTTCTATAAAGCAAATTAACAATCAATTGTGACTAAGGCTAATCTATTAACACTGAAAATTATAGGAATTACATTTAGATTACTTTATGTGACAGCAAAACCACAGTTAACATGGGAAAAAAATTTACAGTGGACTTCTCTTACACAATTCCCCTGTTTTATACCTAACCGTTTATTATAAACATTTACATTAAAATCAAATAATGGAAACTCCAGGCAGGAATATGAACAATGTAGGAAAAGACAGATCGCTACTTATTGAAAGAAGGCACATTCAGCTGCGGACAGGCACAATTAAAAGGCATTTACATAAATATTTCAGCCTCAGTCTTCAAAATTAAAAGAAAAAGACACCATTCCTATACACAAGCAAGCACACCTATGCACACATGACCACCAACTCCAGCATCTTGGGCTAGGATGCTGGAGTTGGCACTACTGTGCATAATGTATGTAGGAATGGTGTGTGTCCCTCTTTTACAGATGGAACACTGTGGCAAAAAGGTTTATGTAAGTGTCTAAATTGTGCCTTTCTGTGACTTAATATGTCTTCTTTACAGTAAGCAGCCTTCTGTCTTCTCTTAACTTTACTCATTTCAGTACCACTATGCGATGTCTTTTATGCTGCTTTGTATGAATATTAACGCTAAGTGGCATTTCTAAGACTAAGCGCAAAGCAGGCAGACTGAACTTTTCGGTTATCCTATCATTGTGCTGATGCCTCCTCAGTTACCATAGATCTGAATGACAGGATTTTCATTCATAGAGCCTCACCCAAAAGTGACCACTGATCTCTACTTCCGATAATTTTTTTTTTTCCTTCAAATAGAACGATGGTGTCTTTGTAAGGCAAAAGGTTAATTATTTGAATGTGTGGTGTCTGTTCTCTTGGACATGTCCAAAAGAACAGACACCACTCATTCATATGACTGATTCACCTTGGTGGACAGTTTACATCTACATCCAAACTCCGTAAGCCACCTGACGGTGTGTGGCGGAGGGTACCTTCAGTACCTCTGTTGGTTCTCCCTTCTATTCCAGTCCCTTATTGTTCGTGGAAAGAAAGATTGTCGGTATGCCTCTGTGTGGGCTCTAATCTCTCTAATTTTATCCTCATGGTCTCTTCGCGAGATACACATAGGAGGGAGCAATATACTGCTTGACTCCTCAGTGAAGGTTGTTCTCGAAACTTCAACTAAAGCCCATACCGAGCTACTGAGCGTCTCTCTTGCAGAGTCTTCCACTGGAGTTTATCTATCATCTCCATAACGCTTTCACGATTGCTAAATGATCCTGTAATGAAGCGCGCTGCTCTCTGTTGGATCTTCTCTATCTCCTCTATCAACCCTATCTGGTACAGATCCCACACAGGTGCAAGCAGTGGGCGAACAAGTGTACTGTAACCTGCTTCCTTTGTTTTCGAATTGCATTTCCTTAGGATTCTTCCAATGAATCTCAGTGGCATTTGCTTTACCGACGATCAACTTTATATGATTATTCCATTTTAAATCACTCCTAATTCCTACTCGCAGGTAATTATTGGAATTAAATGTTTCCAGTTGCTGACCTGCTATATTGTAGCCAAATGATAAAGGATCTTTCTTTCTATGTATTCGCAGCACATTACACTTGTCTACATTGAGATTCAATTGCCATTTCGTGCACCATGCGTCAATTTGTTGCAGATCCTCCTGCATTTCAGTACCATTTTCCATTGTTACAACCTCTCAATATACTACAGCATCATCTGCAAAAAGCCTCGTGAACTTCCGATGTTATCCACAAGGTCATTTATGTATGTTGTGAATAGCAACGGTCCTACGACACTCCCCTGCGGCACACCTGAAATCACTCTTACTTTGGAAGACTTCTCTCCATTGAGAATGACATGCTGCATTCTGTTATCTAGCAACTCTTCAATCCAATCACATAATTGGTCTGATAGTCCATATGCTCTTACTTGGTTCATTAAACGACTGAGGGGAACTGTATCTAATGCCTTGCGGAAGTCAAGAAACACTGCATCTACCTGGGAACCTGTGTCTATGGCACTCTGAGTCTCGTGGAAGAATAGCACGAGCTGGGTTTCACACAATCGTCTTTTTCGAAACCAATCATGATTCCTACACAGTAGATCTCTAGTCTCCAGTAAAGTCATTATACTCTAACATAATGTGTGTTCCAAAATTCTACAACTGATCGACGTTAGAGATATAGACAATGAATCCACCACCTTCAGTGTGGATGCACAATTACATTAGACATCTTGCGGGATCTCAAAGCTGCGAGTATGGAGGACATGGATGGGGTCTGTGGATAGGTGGTACTAGGTGGGAATGTGGATCAGCCAGGAGGCCCGCTGATAAAGTCCATGCAATTGCAATAGAAACTGTGTCCAGATGGCTCAGTGGCTAACAGAAAAGCTTAGTAAGCAGGAGATCCTGGGTTTGAATCCCAGTCTGGCACACATTTTCACTCATCGCCCTTCACTCTGCGTAAAGTCCTGATACAGCTGACATCAATAGCCCTTTTCCCCTTCCCCCATCCCTTCCCTTTCTCCCCCCCCCCCCCCACCTTCAATGTGTAGAAAGAGGTAAGCAGCACCGAATGGACAACCACTTTTCAGCAATTATGCAAATCCGCCAAAAAACACCATTAGTGATAATGTTTCAGCTTTGAACTACAGCATAAAAAGAAGACTTACCTCAGCATGTATCTCATTGTAGCAGGTGTCCAGTAAAGTGAGGTTGTGGCAATTCTCAGACAGAGCCTGGAAGACAGCATAAGAGACAGCTTTCATCACCACAACTGAACGCAGCTGCGGAGCTGCTCTAAAGGTTGCTATAGCTGACTCCTCAGTTGTATCCTCACTGTGAAAAGTGGAAAGCAGCACAAGCTAGTGAAAACCAGTTTATTTCATGCATTATCAATGGATTTATATTGGAATCTTAGATGGTGGGGAAAATTACTCACATACTGCAGCTGATAAATTTTCTCTGGAAATAAAAGTTCACACAATTCTCACCCAAAGTACTAAATGTATCATGATGGTGACCCCTAACTGAGGTCACTTTCAATAATGTGTGCCTCTGAATAAAAAATTTTAATTATTTGATTTTTACCACTGTCATCATTGTCCAATAATGCATTGAAACACTTTCTGACTAATAATATATAATGTGTATTTTCTATCATACAAATAACTGTACCACAAAAGTATCCCCACAATTAGGCCCCGGGGCCACATGATGCTGACTGGCTTCCATGTCATTCTTTACCATCCTCTCACCCTAATAGCTCCTGAACTGGGCTCACAGGTCTTAGTACACTGCGTCAAAATCCTGGCAGTACCAGGAAATGAACTCAGTTCCTCTGCATGGCTGTCATATGCACTGATGCTACAGCTATGGAAGTAGACATGAAATCCCATTTTGCAACGCTTTAACACATAGTTTAAGTGTGAGGACATAGTCTATTTTCAACTTAAAATGAAGAAAAGTAGTCAATTTCCCATCAACAACATCACTGAAGACCGAGTACAACCCAGACCAGTGGGTGTAGTTATCAACCACACCCTTTCAAAGGAACCATCCCAGCATTCACATTACACAAATTCAGGAAAGTGCCAAAACCAAATTTGAAAGCCCTTGTTATGATTTGCACCCAGTGCATTCATATGCTGGTCCAGCAACTTACCACTGTGTCATGCCAATCACCGAAATCTCAACATGTAGAATAGGACAGTTATTGTCAAATAAATGTAATTTCCTGAAAGTCATCATCATCATCATCATCTAAGACTGATTATGCCTTTCAGCGTTCAGTCTGGAGCATAACCCCCCTTATACAGTTCCTCCATGATCCCCTATTCAGTGCTAACATTGGTGCCTCTTCTGATGTTATACCTATTACTTCAAAATCATTCTTAACCAAATCCAGGTACCTTCTCCTCGGCCTGCCCCAACTCCTCCTACCCTCTACTGCTGAATCCATGAGTCTCTTGGGTAACCTTGCTTCTCCCATGCGTGTAACATGACCCCACCATCTAAGCCTGTTCGCCCTGACTGCTACACCTATAGAGTTCATTCCCAGTTTTTCTTTGATTTCCTCATTGTGGACATCCTCCTGCCATTGTTCCCATCTACTAGTACCTGCAATCATCCTAGCTACTTTCATATCCGTAACCTCAACCTTGTTGATAAGGTAACCTGAATCCACCCAGCTTTCGCTCCCACACAACAAAGTTGATCGAAAGATTGAACAGTGCACAGATAACTTAGTCTTGGTACTGACTTCCTTCTTGCAGAAGAGAGTAGATCATAGCTGAGCGCTCACTACATTAGCTTTGCTACACCTTGCTTCCAGTTCTTTCACTATGTTGCCATCCTGTGAGAATATGCATCCTAAGTACTTGAAACCGTCCACCTGTTCTAACTTTGTTCCTCCTATTTGGCACTCAATCTGTTTATATTTCTTTCCCACTGACATTACTTTCGTTTTGGAGATGCTTATCTTCATACCATAGTCCTTACATTTCTGATCTAGCTCTGAAATATTACTCTGCAAACTTTCAATCGAATCTGCCATCACAACTAAGTCATTCGCGACTGCTTATTTTGTGTTCACATATCTTAATCTCACTCAGCCAGTCTATTGTTTTCAACATATGATCAATAAATAATATGAACAACAGTGGAGACAGGTTGCAGCCTTGTCTTACCCCTGAAACTACTCTGAACCATGAACTCAATTTACCGTCAAACCTAACTGCTGCCTGACTATCCATGTAAAGACCTTTAATTGCTTGCAAAAGTTTGCCTCTTATTCCATAATCTTGTAGAACAGACAATAAATTCCTCCTAGGAACCCGGTCATATGCCTTTTCTAGATCTATAAAGCATAGATACAATTCCCTGTTCCACTCATAACACTTCTCCATTATTTGCTGTAAGCAAAAGATCTGGTCCTGACAACCTCTAAGAGGCCTAAACCCACACTGATTTTCATCCAATTGGTCCTCAACTAATACTCGCACTTTCCTTTCAACAATACCTGAAAAGATTTTACCCACAACGCTGATTAAAAGACATACCTCTGTAGTTGTTACAATCTTTTCTGTTTCCATGTTTAAAGATTGGTGAGATTACTGCTTTTGTCCAGACTGATGGAACCTGTCCCAACTCCCAGGCCATTTCAATTATCCTGTGTAGCCATTTAAGACCTGACATTCCACTGTATTTGATGAGTTCCGACTTAATTTCATCCACCCCAGCCGCTTTATTGCACTGCCATCTACTGACCATTTTTTCCACTTCCTCAAATGTGATCCTATTTCCATCATCATTCCTATCCCATTCTACCTCGAAATCTGAAACATTACTGATCGCATTTTCACCTACATTGAGCAACTCTTCAAAATATTCCCTCCATCTGCCCAAGGCATCCTCAGGATTCACCAGCAGTTTTCCTGACCTGTCCAAAATACTTGTCATTTCCTTCTTACCTCCCTTTCGAAGACTGCTAATTACACTCCAGAATGGTTTTCCAGCAGCTTGACCCATAGTCTCCAACCTGTTTCCAAAGTCTTCCCACGATTTCTTCTTGGATGCTGCAATTATCTGTTTGGCTTTGTTTCTTTCTTCAAAATAACTTTCTCTGTCTACCTGGGTTCTGGTATGTAGCCAGTTTTGATACGCCTTCTTTTTCCTTTTACAGGCTGCCTTGACTGTATCATTCCACCAAGCTGTTTCCTTCATCCTACTTTTACACACTACTGTTCCAAGACATTCTTTAGCCACTTCTAGTGCTGTGTCCCTGTACCTTGTCCATTCCTTTTCCAATGACTGTAATTGACTACATTCAACTAACTGGTACCTTTCTGAGATTGCTGTTATGTACTTGTGCCTGATTTCCTTATCCTGAAGTTTCTCCACTCTTATCCTCCTACATATGGACCTGACCTCCTGCACTTTCGGCCTCACAATCCCAATTTCGCTGCAGATTAAATAATGATCAGTGTCATCAAAGAATCCCCTGAATACACGTGTCCCTCACAGCCTTCCTGAATTCCTGATCTGTTGTTATATAGTCAATGACAGATCTGGTTCCCCTGCCTTCCCAAGTATACCGGTGAATGTTCTTATGTTTAAAAAAGGAGTTTGTGATTACTAAGCCCATACTGGCATAGAAATCCAAGAGTTGCTTCCCGTTCCTGTTGGCCTCCATATCCTCTCCAAATTTACCCATAACCTTTTCATACCCTTCTGTTCGATTTCCAATCCTGGCATTAAAATCACCCATGAGCAGAACACTGTCCTTGTCCTTTACTCTAACAACTACATCACTGAGTGTCTCATAAAAACTACCCATCTTATCTTGATCTGTCCCTTCACAATGCGAATATAATGACACAATCCTAATTTTCTTGCTAGACACTGTCAATTCTATCCACATCAGTCGTTCGTTTACATACCTTATTGCAACTACGCTGGGTTCCATTTCTTTCCTGATGTAAAGCCCTACACCCCATTGTGCTATTCCTGCTTTGACTCCTGACAGGTAGACCTTGTATTCTCCCACTTCCTCTTCTTTCTCACCCCTTACCCGAATGTCACTAACAGCTAAAACGTCCAGCCCCATCTTACTTGCAGCCTCTGACAGCTCTACCTTCTTCCCAGAGTAGCCCCCATTGATATTAATAGCTCCCCATCTCATTACCATTTGTTTGCCAAGTCTTATCTTAGGAGTCCCTGGTTTGTCAGTTAGAGGTGGGACTCCGTCACCTCCAAAGGTCCGAGGCATTTTGCTCTGATTGTCGCCAGCATCATATTTAAAGTACCAGGGAAGCAGGTTGCTAGCCTTACTTGCCCCGAGTCCCATTGGGTTTTACCCCTAACGGCTGAGGGACTAACCGGTGGATTTGGTAGTCTTTGCCGTATGAGCACAAAGGTGACCACGACTCAGAATATGTCCGAGATGCCCAAAGTAACTGGCATCCCGACTGTCGGGACCACTTACTTGGCCACTCATATGTTGCCCGTGGTTCATGAACTAGGACATGACTACAGGAACCCACACCATGAACCATGAACTTTCCTGAAAGTATCAAAGTACCCTTTTTTTTTTTTTTTTTTTTTTTTTTTTTTTTTTTTTTTTTTTTTTTTTTTTTTTTTACAGAAAGAGCTTTTACCTTATTGGAAACTTCAATATGAACTGCAAGACAAGCCTTGTTAATAGCTAATGGTACAGACAGATTGCCTGTAAACCTTTAACAGATGTTACATGTGATTTAGAAGTAGAAACTCATGATAAACATGGCAAATTGCTGTGATACTATTTCATTCAATATTAAAATTCTGCCATCAGACCCTATAACTACCGCTTCTGGCGAAACACCGTGTCATATTCTACACTTGGTATATACTGCACAGTCTACTATCGGCCAGTAAAGAATTTATTAAATGTTGCAAAAGGAGGATCACAAGGTCAGCACAGGAAGTCCATTAGAACCATTTATAAGAGAGAATCACTGAATGTTGACAGATGAATGACCCACTAGAAGTTGGTGTGTCATTCCATATCAAATGACCCACAGCATGCAAAACCCACCAGCTCTAATTTGTATGAAATTTGGCACATGTGGTTTGTTGGTTCATTTACAATACGGAGTTTCAAATTTATTAAATTTCTCCTTAAATTGAAATAAGAAATAGTTGAAATTTTCCACACTTATGTAAATTTTTTTTCTATAGAGTCAAAATATCATATCAGATTTGTTGTAATCTTATTATGAAGGGTCATTTGAGCCTTCAAAATAGAAATATTACTTCCTTTTAATGCCCACAACTTAAATTACAAATTCCTGTGTACATACTGTGGTTACAGTGTCCCAGTATTATGGCTGGTGACAATGGAAAGAGAAGAAAATTTCCTTTAAAACAGACTTAAAAAGTCTTTGGAGAAATGACAGTTAGTTGAGTGATGGAAATAAACATGTTAAGTCAAAAAATTTCTCTCTTCATCCTAAAAGACTATAAAATTTCTGCCCCACACCACATGTCACTACTGATCATGCATCTTTCAAAATGTCTGCCATTAGAAGTTGCATCTAGTGTAGACAGTGCACAATTTGAACATAATATTTTCACTAGCTGAGTGCCTGGCATTGATCAGGTAGGTATTTATTCCATCAGGCCATCTCCTTTGTCCCCATCTCCTGTCCCCCCCCATATCCTCTTCCCCCCTCCACATATATCCTCCTCCCCCCTAGCACATCTCCTCCTCCTCCTCCTCCTCCTCCTCCTCCTCCTCCTGCCAACCTCCTCCTACCATCTTCCAGTACATCTCCTCCTGTTCCTATGTCTCCTCCTCTCTCCATTTTTCTCCTCCTAATCCCTCTATCTGTCCATTTCTTACCTTTCTCTGTTCACTTCCTCTTCTCCATCACTCCACTGTCCTCCTCATACTCTCCTCCTCTACCTCCACCTTCTCTCTGTTCAGCTACTACTCTTGCCTTCCTTTGACCATTTCCCCCTGCCCTCATTGTGTCTGTCTCCTCTTCCCCAACTCCGTGTCCATGTCATCTTCCCCCCACCCCCTCGCCCATATGCTGGTTAATTTGAGGTTGCTGGTTCTTACCCCCACAATATTTCTTTCCAGATAATAATGTGTGTACCAAGTTTGGCTGAAATCAGTCCAGTGGTTTAGGAAGAAATGTGGGGCATACATAAATACATTTTTATAATGTCTATGGATTACACTGGTAAACTACAATTGATTGCTTACAAGACAGCAGGATTAATTTACTGCAGTTCATGAACTAAAACCCAGTTTTAAAAAATTAACTCACATGGAGGAGTATAGCAAGTAGACCTGTAGATGGCAAAAGCAAACAGCACTGGTGCTTTTCTGCAAGAAAAGTGCCATAAGACTAGATTCACCTGTTGTGACTAGCATTGTGGCTACCACATTCACTGACATATGGAATTAACTATTGCTTTGGTGAACTGGAAATGAGCAACATGGTAATTTAAAAATGTTTTCTATCCCATAAAATTGAGTACCTGGACCATTATGAAAGTTTTGTTCATGTGTGATGTTGTGATGCATTTAAAAGGCGCACACTTTATGTTGGTAGACAGTTCCATGAGGTATTACATATCAGGCCCACTGTCATTCCAGAGGAGAAGTTGCATTCCACAGGCCTTAAACATGTGTCAAGTGAAATTTCAAGTGCAGACCAAATGGAGGCAAACAAAGAGGGCAGTGATGAAAACAACTGTGAAATGAAGACTATGACCCATGGAGACTGTGCGAAATGAGAGCAGCAGGAGAGACAGAGGAAATGGATAAACTTAATACAAATTTAACAGGTACAGATGAAAATGCATTCGCTAGCTCCACACCAAGAAGTAAGTCACAGGAAACAAACTAAAGGCAGCTAGGCAAAATCTTCTAAGGCAAGTGTGCTTCACGTTCCAGAAGAAAAGTTAAGAACAGGCAGTAATTACATCTCGGAAAGTACAGCTAGAAAAAGTGATGAAAAACAAAATGCTAATGACTTAGAGAGATTGGATTAATAAATGAAAAATTACCAACTGTATGGAGGCAAGAAAAAGTATGTTATTCCTACGTTTGCTAAACCATCATAGGCAAAGGAAAAAAATTCAGCAACTTTCAGTGTATCAAAATGAATGGTGTATTAAGCTAGCAAGATCCTTAATATGAAAGAAATCTGTTCACTGCCTTGCCCAAAGCAAGACAGAAAGTTACTTCATGAAACTATATTACTTGTAAGGAATTTTTATGATGTTTAGGATATTAAGAAAGTTCATGCTCAGAAGTGTTCAATACTTAGTAACTTAAGAGTGCAGTATTTAAGCAAATTGCATGTTAAGAATTTGTGATCATGTCCTCCTCTAACAAATTTGACAAATTACACATAAACTAAATTCCAGCTTGAAGAAGGTGATGAAATAAAATTCTGTCAGTGGGTATAAGTTAACAGAATTCAGTGTAGTGATGTTATCCCAACATGTAATGAATTTACAGATATATTAGTACCTAAACTAGAAACTTTAGTTCTACATGGTTGTATTACAAAAAGTCAAGCTGTGTATTTGAATAAGAGAAAAATACGTAATACAAATAGAAGTGAAGCACTAGTATTAAAGGGTTTTGCTGAAAATTATGATTTTGTGCTACAAGTCGGAGCACAAAGCTGCCACTGGAACTGGACACCATGCACTATACATCCTTCTGTTAAACACTACAAAAATCCTGATACTGAAAAATAATGCTGTTTATCATTATATTGTATATCTCTTGATTTAAATTATGATGTTTCATTTGTCTATAAATTCAGTCAAAGATTGTATAATCAATTAAGCATTGCTGTTCTATTGTGTTCTATTGTTAGTAAATTAAGAGTATTTTACAGATGAGTGCAGTGTTCAATAAAAAAATTGAGTTATTTTTTTTAAATTTGTATCACTATGGGGTGGATTTTGGAATCACTGCTACATGGTCTTTCTTTGCAACAAGTCATGGGAAATCATCTGTGATGGTATCTGGGGCAGTGTGAAACAGATGGCGACGAAGACCTGTTTACAAAGACCATACAAGAAGCAAATTTATGAGCCTACAAAAACGTTCTAGTTTTACAGCAGACAAATTTTCTAAAATCTATTCTTTATGCAGAAGAAAAAGAAGTAATTTTTACAAGAAGTAATCTGCAACAGCAATTTACAAAATCAAAAACTGTGGCTGTCATCAGAAGTTTCCACCAATTCATATATATCAACCAATACTCTGGCTGCAAAAGGAGTTACCAATGACAATAACCATGTTTTACAACTTTTCTGATGTGGAAACACCTGCTGCAGACTTCTTCAGAGCAAATTCTTTAGTTTACTACAAATATAATTCTAAATGGTGTATTGGTACTATTGAAATTATAAATTTAGATAAAGGGGATGACAGATTTGTGCATCCAGCAGGCCCATCATTATCTTTTTATTGGCCAGGTAGGGTCAATATTCATTGGAGCTCATTTAAAAATATATTTAATATAATATAACAACCAATGATGACAGGCAATATCAAATTTCAGTAGTGTGCCAAAAATTGATAAATGAGAAACAGGATAATTTGTAGCTAATTTGGTTTTTAGATTACTTTATAGGCTTAATTTTGAATAAATTTTTGTTTCTGTGTGTTAAAGTTCATTAATTTGTTAACATTCCCCAAATAGGGTTTTTTATGAGTATTAGTGTTATTTCCTCAATGATTTTTGGGGTTTCAAACGAAATTCTCTTCTGTTTCCAATGATACCATGACAGTATGTCTGCACACAGAAATTCATAATTTGAGTTGGAAACTTTTAAAAGAAAGTAATATTTCCATTTTTGAAGGCTCAAATGACCTTTCACAATGTGATTACAACAAATACGATATAATATTTGAAGTTTGCATAAAGTTTTACACAGGTATGGAAAATTTCAAATCTTTCCTATTTCAGTTTCAGAGAAATTAAATAAATTTAAAACTATTCATTTAATACATGACCGCCTTGGATGGATTTTTTTTACTATTTTAGGCTGAAAATCAGGCTGCTCTAGGTTTGAAATGGTTTAAGATAGAGGACTCAAATTCTAAACCCGTCATTACACATATAAAGAACCACACATACCAAATCTGAGGTGATGAGTTGCCTTTTTGCCATTTTTCTGATTCATTCAAGACAGAATGACCATGTTTCTTTGTGTTAACCTGTAGGAGAACAGCTATCGCAGTTTGACAGATCTGTAAGCCGCAATTTTGGTACTTACACAGGGTGGTCAGAAATAGCCTGAAAAGCATGACAGTGTGTTGGTTGGTAGGCTGTCCAAAGAAGTAACTGTTAAGAAAAAAAATTCAATATATTGTACCCTTTCCAAGTTAATTAGCATTGGAGTTCACCAATCAGGCAAACTCAAGTGGTCCACAACGTACAATTATAGTCAGTTGTCCTCATAGTGTAGCTGATAGCGTATGAGCCTGTTCAGCCTAAAATTCAATCCCTACTATCAACCCATCTCCAATTTTTGTCTCACTCTTTTTCGGTTTTAGGAAACCTAACGAAGAACACGTTTGGTGACAATGTATCTGGTCGCCTGCTCGAATTTGTACAAGAAATGGACTGATTGGCTAACTTCAATGCTAATTAACTCTAAAATGGTCCAACGTATCAAAAAGAAAAAAATTCCAACAGTTGTTTCTCCACACAACCTACCTTGCTACACCCACACCAGCTTTGCAGACTGTTTCTGACCACACGTGACATGTGAAATAAAGATTTAAGTGGCAACCTTTAGCTATTGCAGTGTTCGTGCTTATAAGTATCTAAAGTGATCATTCAAAATTTTGCAGGACTTTGACTTTAACCACATTTGATTACATCTCAAAAATTTTCTAATAAAACTTTAGACAGTAAATATGTTTTTATAAGAAATGAGACCTCATCTTGTATAAAGAAATAGAATGTATGGTAAGAATGTATAATGAAGAAAATTATATCAAATTAGCAGATGACCCAATGGAAGAGACTACACGACCCAGACAAAGCAAGACAACTGGACAGAGCAGCTGAAAGAAACGCAAAGGCACAGCTCAACAAGCTGCTTGCCATGTACTTTAATTAAAGTGCTTTTGGACATTTCATTTTTTTTATTTATGATACATTTATTCACTTAACTACAGAACTTGCTAAATATAATATAAATACAGAACTTGCTAAATATAATATAAAATACAGAACTTGCTAAATATAATATAAAATACAGAACTTGCTAAATATAATATAAAATACAGAACTTGCTAAGTATAATATAAAATACAGAACTTGCTAAGTATAATATAAAATACAGAACTTGCTAAGTATAATATAAAATACAGAACTTGCTAAGTATAATATAAAATACAGAACTTGCTAAGTATAATATAAAATACAGAACTTGCTAAGTATAATATAAAATACAGAACTTGCTAAGTATAATATAAAATACAGAACTTGCTAAGTATAATATAAAATACAGAACTTGCTAAGTATAATATAAAATACAGAACTTGCTAAATATAATATAAAATACAGAACTTGCTAAATATAATATAAAATACAGAACTTGCTAAATATAATATACTTCCCGTTTGTCTAATGGTTTTAGTGTTGGCCAGTGTGGGTCGATATCTGTTAACACTTTTAAGTCTTGAGAATATTTAGAATAAAAATAAAATGTTAACTCATTGTAAGTACTGCAAGTGTCACTGATTTTATGAATTAATTTATAACATGGGCCATTCAATGCTTACTGGTCGGCTGGTCTAGACTGCATGTTTTGTCGAAATTAAATATGTAGATTTCCAAAACTTATCAAATGTAATTCAAAAATTTTTAGCTATAGATACGCAATATGTACAGTGTTGCACCCATCTGAGCAGGGTAAGTTAAAACATTGTGTGCGACATTCTGAATTTTTTGTTATTTTCTGGATAACATTACGTAGTAGTTAACTGTGGCCTCTGTGTGAAACTTCATGCATCAATACACTGCTAAATGTAATAATGAAGTTGCACGTTGTAGGATTACAGGTTGAACATCCTGGTTATTTTGGTCACTGAAACTTAAAAAAATTAAGGTAAAGAGGGTATAAAAAAAATTGCACCGAAATTTACTCCTTTCTGAAGCTCTACGTTTTAAGTGATACATCTCCACTTTCTTAGCTTTAACTACCATTTGAAAGAGATCATTTCTACTACAGTAGTATGAAATTTGTTTCACAGGGATACCTTGGGTATGGTCTTTATATGACAAATAGTAATGCCCCCAAAAATAACAGATTTCAATATGTAACTCATAGTGGGAAATAAATGTTTCAACTTTTCATGGGCACTCCGTTACTTCATTTTATATATCCAAATAAACTAACAATATGAATTTTTATTTGAATATTTTTGAATAATTTTTGTACAACCACTATAGTTAAAGTTTTATTCTAGAATACTCAATTTTAATTTGATACTAAGTATTACACAGACTTGGGAACACCCTTGCATAAAATATGCTGTGAGGAATAGCAAATGTGAACACTTAACACAGTGCTGCTCCTGAACCGGTTACTTCAGCTTACAAAGCAAAGAAACTGAGATGTCATCATAGATCCTAGTAATTTTGATGCTGATAAACAATACAAGTGTACCAGTTGAATTCACAAGAATGTTATCTGTTGATACATACATTAGGAAACATACTGAAATTATCTTGGAGTTTGAATCATTACACAAAACATCTAAAAATTCATGCAAATTTGAAATTTTATGAAAATTAATGTTTTGTTTGCATCAAAATTTTGATAAAACTGGAGCTTCTGCAAAGGATTTGTTGTTAATACCTTTTTGAAACCGTATCATCGGACTCCAACAGGTTTGAGATTGGTTAGTCAGTGCACACTTGATAGTTTTTGTAGATTTTCATGGTATTGCTCTTGGCTTAAAGTTGTGCACCTATTGCCCTAGAGAACTAAACCTCACATTTCTCACTTCTTCACAATTTAATCTGACAGTGATACTGATGTATCAAAATGAATACAGAAACGACTTGTTTTGGTGTCCCACCACTGAAGTTTTGGTGTCCCACCACTGAAGTTTTGGTGAGGCTGCAGAATTCAGAAACGTAAACTAAGCTAGTTAAACACACTGGTGATCAGCGAATTTCTTCAGTTGGTGGATTTAAGACTCCTTAGTTGCACAGTTGCCACAACTGCAGAGATTTCACTGATTTTCTTGATGAATTACAGCAAAACTTCTGTATTTCAAATTGTGCTCAAAAACTGCACAGATTTTTATTTCGATGTATCCTACCGTGTCTGCAAAAAGGCAGCAATTGAGTACAGTGTTTCATAAAGAATAGTTAGAAACTGCACAAAAGTAAAAGTGGGCATACTACCAATGCAAGAATAAGAAAGGCAAGGTTCTTTTTGTCTAAACAGAAAACAGTCTAGGTTTTTTCTGTTGACTTAGTCCTGAATGAAGGATTGTTTATCTGTCAGAATTGGTGACCAATTACATATCGTACCAAGTTTGGTGCAGAAATCACATTTTCAAAATTTTGGGTCTTAAGATGAAAATTACACTGGAATGCATTTAGTTTGTCTGTGCACAAGTTATCAAAATATAAGATTAATGCTATCTGCTATCAGAGTCCAAGCACTCTCACTGTCTGTAGTACATAATCTATAGCCTGCACACTTTACCTCTCTGACAAATACCTGAGAAAATCAGAAGTAGCAACATTTTATTTCAGTGTCTGGAGCTGTAGATAACCAGAATCTTGCTGCCAAACTGTCAGGTAGAGTGTGTTAACTGTAAGACGGCAGAGTTGTGAGGGGAGTGCGGGGATAGGAGGAAGCAAGCATTGGCTGTGAGGGAAGGGGAGTGGACCCTTTTTGTGAGGTGGGGGGCCACTACAAATTGCGCGTCATGCTTACATGAAAGCAGACGAAAGGCTTCTTGTAACCGTAGGCCTACCGGTAGGGGTTGTTGGTGACTCCCGAGATGGGCCAGCAACAGCATCTTCACTCACTTTGATAATGTTTAGCACAACTGCACAATAAAAACACGCAGAACAGTACAGCGCAAAACAATAACGAAGCAGACGACAATGGCTATCTTGTACAACGCAATCAGCTACGTAATGCTGAAAGCAATCGAAACTGTGTGCCTACCGAAGCCTACCGACTTCTACCGATTCAGGACTAGGGAGAAGTCTGCCATCTAAAAGTTTACACACTGTAGTATTGTCAATCCATCATTTCCTGTTGGAGTACCAAACTCAATACTGTACTTCCTGGTCATAAAAGAAAACTTGGAGATTGGTTGGCTGGCTTGTGGGATTGATGGGACCAGACTACTACTGTCATCGGCCCCTCTTTCCATGAACTTGAAACCCTCACAAGGAATAAAAAACAAACAATGGAGATGACTCAGAGACCAGACAAAAGGAATTAAAATCACATTGTGTGTGACAGTGGTTCGCCAACCATAGAAACAAAAAAAGGAAAAGCCAACCACCAAGAAACACACTAAAAACCCCAGTCTAAAATCGTAGGCCAAAGGACAGACTAAAAAAAAATTACCCCCTGCACGAATGAAACTCAAAACTAAATCTGCCATCACATCATCATCTGATAAAAGTGCAGGAAGCGTATCAGGCAGTGCAAACATCTGCCTGAGCAGAGTTAAAAGTGGGCAGCCCAACAAGATGTGGACCACAGTGAAAGCTGACCCGCAGCGACGTGAAGGTGGGTCCTCGCGGCACAGTAAATAGCTGTGCATTATCCAGGTGTGGCCAATGCACAGCCGGCAGAGGACAATACAGTCCTTGCGAGAGACCCACAAGGAGGAGCGCCATGCACCGGTAGCCTCCTTGATGGCCCGAAGTTTGTTGGGTGAAGGAAGGGCATGCCATTCTTCACCCCCAGTGCAAAGTACCTTCTGCCGCAAAACTGACCTGAGGTCACTCTCCGAACCTCCAATCTCCAAAGTTGGTGCACCGACAGCCTGTTTGGCCAGTGTGTCAACACGTTCATTTCCCGGGGTCAACATAAAGACCACAGAGTTGCCGCAACAGGCAAGAGTGGAGGGACTCCTGGATACCCATCACCAGATGAGAGCGAAGGAACTGCTAAGGGAGTCACTACAGATAATGAAGGACTCACCTGAGCAGGAGCGGATATACTCTAGGGCACGAGAGATGGAGACCAGCTCAGCAGTGAAAACACTGCAGCCAGCCGGCAATGAGTGTTGTTCACAATGATCCCCTAGAGTAAGAGCATAATGTACATGACCAGCAACTATTGAACTGTCAATATAGACAACGTCAGAGCCTTGGAACGCAGCAAGGATTGAAAGAAAGTTGCGGCAGAGAGCCTGAGGAGGGACTGAGTCCTTCGGGCCTTGTGCCAAATCGAGCCGAAGGCACGGGCGGGGCACACGCCATGGGGATATACGCAGAGGGGCCTGGAAAAAGAGGTGGAAGATGGAAAACCACAAGCCCAGAGAGAAGAGCTCTGAAGCAAACCGCGATTGTACACCATGACTGGGACCACCGTTCCAGAAGATGGACGACCAACTGTGGGAACAGGAGACGATAATTGGGATGCCCAGGCAAGCTACAAACGTGTGTAGCAGAAGTGGCTAGTAATCATTGGCACCAGAACCACAATGGAGGGATACCTGCCTCCCCAAGTATGCTGTTGACAGGGCTTGTCCGGAAAGCTCCAGTGGCGAGTCAGATACCACTATGAAGGATGGGCTCCAGCAATTGCAATTCGGAAGGGGATGCCGAACCATAAGCCAGGCTCCCATAATCTACACAGGACTGAATTAACGCCTGGTACAGCCGTAGAAGGGTAGACCAATCGGCACCCCAGCTAGTGTGACTGAAGCATCGAAGAGCGTTAAGATGCCGCCAGCACATTTGTTTAAGCTGTCAAATATGAGGCAACCAAGTCAACCGGGTATCGAAAACCAATACACAGCAAGAGGTTTGCCATGAAGATAAAGCCGTGGCTCAGGGTGAACAGTGTGTCGCCAGCAGAAATGCATCTAACGCAGGTCTTGGCAGCCGAAAACTGGATGCCATGCGCTACAGCCCAGGACTGTGCCTTTCAGATAGCGCCCTTCAGCTGCTGTTCAGCAGCTGCAATGCCAGTGGAGCTATAGTATAGGCAGAAGTCATCAGCATACAAGGAAGGTAAGACAGATGTTCCCACTGCCACAGCGAGCCCATTAATTGCAATCAAAAAGAGGCAGACACTTAAGACAGATCCTTGCGGTTCCCCGACTCGGAAGGAACTATGGGAGGCTGCAACTTGCACACGGAAGGAACAAAGCAACAGAAAATTTTGTATGAAAATCAGGAGCGGACCCCAAAGACCCCAAGAATGAAGCATAGACAGGATGTGATGTCGCCATGTCGTGTTGTATGCCTTCCACATGTCAAAAAAAGATGGTGACCAGATGCTGACGGTGGACAAAGACCGTACAGATGGCAGACTCCAGGCACACCAGATTATAGGCGGCAGAGCGGCTCTTATGGAACCCACCCTGAGACGGAGCTAGAAAGCCCCGAGACTCTAGTAGTCTACTCAATCTCCAGCTCACCATGTATTCGAGCAAGTTGGAAAGAACATTGGTGAGGCTAATGGGATGGTAGCTGTCCACCTCCAGTGGATTCTTGCCAGGTTTCAACATGGGGATTACGACGCTTTCCCGCCATTGCGACAGGAACTCGCCCTCAACCCAGATACGGTTGAAAAGGTCTAGGAGGTGTCGCTGACAGTGGATGCGATCTGGCCTGGGAGCCATATCAGGGCAAGCAGCTAGGGCACTTTGGAATTCCCACTCACTGAAAAGAGCATTGTATGATTCAGGGCGGTGTGTGTGAAATTAAAGGCTCCGACATTCCAACCACTCTTTCAGGGAACAGCAGGCCAGTGTGTAATTCACAGAAGCAGAACTCCGAGCAAAATGCTTCGCTAAGTGGTTTGCAATTGTGTTGGAGTCAGTGCAGACTGCTCCATTCATTCAGTGAAAGCGCAGATACGCCGACTGCTTCATAACCCTTACCATATGGACCTTCCCACCAACACCAGCTTTTCTGAACTGCGCAGGTGGGAACTTTTCCTGCAATATATCCTATGTTCCCATAATCCTCCTGGCTGCAACCATTAGTCATTGTCCTCACCCATCCAGCCCCTTCCCTATTTCCATTCCAGGACTACATAGCCTGCATTCCACCATCACACTCACTCAGTGTTTTTACTTATCTCCTTTTCCACTATCCCACCCCCAGCCCACCTCTCCCCTGCCCTCTGTCTAACCTCCCTACTCAACATAGCTACCCTACTCACTGTCCACCTCGTCCCTGCAGGCTCCCCAGCAGCACTTCACAGTCAGCCACCCTACCCTACTATCCCTCTCCCTCCCTGCCCCAGTCTCCTCCTTACCCCCACCCAGTCACCACTCTCGTCATGCACTGGTGCTACTGCTTGCAGTGTGGCTTCAGGTTACCTGAGACTGCAGTCGTGCATGTGAGTTGCATTGTGTGTGTGTGTGTGTGTGTGTGTGTGTGTGTGTGTGTGTGTGTGTGTGTGATCTATTTTTGACGAAGGCCTTACTGGCTGAAAGTTTTATTTGTGACAGTCTTTGTTGTGCCTACCTGCAACTCAGCATTTCCATTATATGGTGAGTAGCAACTTTCCTTTTCATAATACTGTTATATTCCATCCTCAATTTTCCATTGTTTAATTACATTTTATTAGCATTCATTGTCAATCCTTTCCCATACAGACTTCAAAACTTCACAGATAGTAGACAGTGACGATGTTTCAGGCAACAATAGCTGTGGGTATTTTGTCGCTACTTTTAGCCTGTGACTGTAGCAACAAAGGGAAGATAAAGGGGAAGGGAGGTGTGGAGCACATTTTGTTTAAGCATAGTTTCAGTCTGTGAAAAACTGTTTTCTTCGTGTGCTGGAAGAACATGTTACTGAAGTGTAGTTAGTGCATGTGGTCATCGTAATTCATGGGAGTCAATACAACTTGCAGATGAGTAAACAGTGCTGACAATTTTTGCTACTTTTGGGGACAGCCTACATTGAAATCGCGAAGGAGGCCAATAACTCTATGTATTAGGCATGTGTACAGATGGTACTTTAGCTGTGAAATCACAGATCAGGACAAGCCCTAGGCTCCTCGTGTATGTGGCAAATCATGTGTCTAGTCTTCGTTTGTGATTCAATGTTAAAAGACCTTCCATGGACTTTTAGACCCATGATCTGGCAAGAATCTTCAAACCATGTGAATGATAATTACTTTTGTATGACAACTCCAATAACACATGGTATTTCCAAGAAGAAAAATTGTTCCTTAACATAGCCTAACATACTGTTAGCCCTGGGACCAGTGCCTCACGTAGACAGACTGCCTGTTCCTGTCCCACCTGACTGTAATACGGACAATGGCGGTAGTGAAACTACTGCTGCACCATCACCTTGAATAGCAAATTTTTTGAAAGATCCTGATTTTGCACAAGATTCACAAAATATCACAGTGTGAACTTAATGATCTAGGGAGAAATCTGAAACTGCCAAAAGATAAAGCTGAACCACTAACATCCAGACTACAACAATTGTCTACAAGGACTTAGCGTGACTGCATTCCTTCCATTTTTCGAAAGTGAAAAGAACATGGTATTTTCCAATGATGTACAAGAACTAATGGCAGCTGTGGGCATTAACTATACAAATGATCAGTGCATGTTGTACATCAACTCCTCCAAAGTGAATCTGAAACGTGTGCTACTGCATAATGGCACATGTTACATTGATTTCAACTAGGTATATAACAACAACATGAAATAACTGTTATTGCGACTGAACTATGACATGTTTAAATGGCAGATTTCCAGGGATCTGAAAGTCACAGACATTTCTTGGATTACAACACAGATACACCAAATTCTGTTATTCTGTTGCTTCCTTTACTTCTGGGATAGCCACACCAAATGTTATATATAACATAAAATTGGACTTAATGATAAACTTCGTTAAGGCCACGGGCAAAACTGGGGAAGCATTTCTCTATTTGCAGAAGAAAATTCGAGATCTTAGTGAAGCGAAAATAAAAGATGATCTCCCCAGATAAGCAAACTGTACAAACCCATCCTGACAGGTGAAGAAAACAGCTTGGGATGCCTTCATTCAAGTGTCAACAAACTTAGGAAATAAGAGGGCATAAAACTAAGGATCTTGTGGAAAGTCTTCTGCACTGCTACAATAGACTGGGGTGCAACATGTCAAAGTTACATTTCCTAGATGCAACCTGGAATTCTTCCCTGACAATTGTGGCACTATAACTGCTGAGCATGAAGAACACTTTCACCAGTACATTTGGTTGGTTGGATGATTAAAGGGACCAAACTTCTAGATTATCAGATACTTTTTCCTCGAACACACAGATCTACATTACATGACTAAATCAAAATCAATGAGAAGAAAACCCCCAAGGTCTACCTAAGGCCAACAAAGGCTAGATAAGAGACAGAAAAGAAGAAAGGAGAAATGTAGGAAGAAAGGCAGGCGAGGTGGCCTATCTAGTGAGCAGAGAAAGCCCCCAAAAGCAGAATGCAATGAGGGGCATACATCCTGCACTGCCTACCACTTACCAGAGATACCCCACTCAGAAATTGGCTAGGAAAGACTATAGGCATGGACAGGGAAAGAGAAGCAAGATAGACAGAAGATGAACAAGTTGAACAGACCATGCAATAGGGTAAGAGGAAGAGTAAAAGAGAAGGTAAAGTGAGATCCGGAGGGGACCACCAAGTCCAGGCAGCCACAGCCCAGTCTGGGCAGGGGCGGCAGTAGAGCATTCTGGCAACCCCTCAATGGGCTGATAATGTTAAGTGGCCCCCTTAAAGAAAGTGGTAAAGGCCACCTTCACAAATAAAATTGAAATCTAAGTCAGCTGCTGATACATTGCCTTCTAATACCAGGAGTAGTGAGTCAAGGGAGATTAAAGAGTCCACTCCAGGATGGTTAGGTTGCGACAGTCCAGCAGAATGTGGGCCACCATCAAACAGGAACCATAGCAATAGAGGGGTGGGTCCTCGCAAGAGAGGAGATGACCATGAGTCAGCCAAGTACAGCCAATGCAGAGCCGGCAAAGGATGGTACAGAACAGTGAAGTCTTTGTTAGAGGCCTGCAAGGAACACATACACAGATTTGTAGTATTCTTTATCACACAAAGTTAGTTTCGTGAAGTCAGAGTCAGCCAGTCCATATTCCAGATACCTGAAACTTGATAGCATAATACCAATCGGAGGTCTGTTGCTGGAATACATATCTCAAGAGTCTGCTTACAGGAAGTCAGTTTTGCTAATTTATCAGCAACTTCATTCCCCAAGATCTCAACATGACCCAGGGTCCAGAATAAAGGTCATTGAGCATCCATATTGTTGAAGGGCACATAGGTAATCCTGGACAGCCATGACCAAGGGATGGCAAGGGTAACACTGGTCGAGGGCTTGCGAACAGCTCAAGGATTCACTATAGATGAGAAAGGTGCAGGAATGGATATGCTCAAGAGCACAAGAGATGGCTACCAACTCTGCAGTGAAAACACTACAGCAATCAGTACATCCCGCATGAGTATAAGCAAATCCTACGGGACCAGTAACCATAGAGCCATCAGTATAGACTATTATTGAACCCTGGGATATGCCAAAGATGGAGAAAAATTGGTGGCAGAGGGTCTCATGATGAACTAAGTCTTTTGCACCTTGTGATAGGTCAAGACAAAGCTGTAGCCAAAGGATGCAGCATGGAGGTGTATGTGAGTGGGTCCGGAGGAGAGGCAGTAGAGGAAACAGCTGGAGTTCAGAGAGAAGAGACAGATGCGGATAACAATCATGAACCCTGAACTGAGCTGCCATTGGAGGACATGAATTTCCATGTTTGGAAAGAGAAGGCCATAGTTTGGAAGCACAGGGGAGTTGCGGACATGTGTAGCATTACTGGCAACCTACCATTGGCACCTGATCCACAATGGAGGGACCCTAAGCTCCACAAGTAACCTGCTCACAGGGCTAGTTCAAAAGGCTCCTGTCACAAGTCAATCGGTGTGGTTTATCAGATCCAGTATCTACAATGCTGGTGGCACATCTGTCAGGGGCCTGAAGATAGCGTAGTATAATGCTGGAACTGGTTGCCCAATAAAATAAGGTTGAAAATTGACAGTTGAAAGGTGTTAAATTTGACATCCTCTGTTTGGATTGCAGGGGCATGTCTCAGTGGAAAATGATCCCTGAACCATATTAAGACTTATGAGGAGTGACAGTCACTGTTATGTCACCCAGCTTGTTATAAGTGAGCAGTGCCTGTGACTGGGCAGGGGATGCTGTTTTGAGCAGAACTGACCCACCCTTCATTTTGGAGATAACTTCCTCCAACCTGTCCCCTACAGTTTCAACAAAGAATAAAGGCTTTGTGGCCAAGAAGGATTTCCCATCAGTCCTTGTGGAAGTCAAGGATTGGGGGAGGTGGGGGAGTATTTCTTTGCTTCCCACATAGCCCTACATTCCTCCCACAACATAGCCAGGGATGGGAACATTTTAAAGTCTTAACACTTTGCATTAAAGAGGACTTTCCTTCCACACAGACTGCTGGCGCCGTATGCCACCAGTGGGAAATGACTTCATCCACTTCATTTGCGGCTCATCCGCCATGGTGCCACCACTCCAAATGGGGGGCTCTACCTATAGGTGCCACTCAGCCTCAGCAACAGCTACCTGGCCAATAATTCACTGCTCAGAGTCCCATGCACCAGTCATACTCCTTGGCATATATGGAGAGTTTTCAGATCAAGCACCAACAATGTGATCCCTGCATAGTCAGAAGGCTACCACCCTGCAGGTATGCGACAACTCCCTTCTCTGCCCCACAACGCGATGGCTACCTTGTTGGGTTTTGAATATATTACCTAATTAAAGGGAAGTGTGCAAAAATGTAAAGGCACAAAGGTGGAGCACACACCACATTGGGTGACCTTCCCTGCGTGATCTGCACTTACGGAGAATTTGAAAATTGGTGGCAGGCGAAACCCAACAATGGGGACCACGTGTTTATTCAATGAAAAGTTGGATAAAAAATGCCAGTCGTAGAAAGTCAAGTCCCAATCATAAACCAGCTCCAAACAAGTTCAGCAGCAAGAAAACTATCCAATGGAGAGGCAGAGGGGGAAAGGGATAGTGAAAGTATAACCTTTCAGCATGTAAAGGAAGTAATGCTGCAAAAGCTGGAATCCCATGGTAACCAGGCACATACTTACCAGATAGTTGTAAGCCTCTTGGGGAAGTTGGGGGGGGGGGGGGGGGGGGGGCAGCATGGAAATGAGATACCAGGGAAAATTGAGTGTATGAATGTTAGCCAATTACTGCTGGACACTATTCAACGAATCACCAGCAGAAAACTACAAATGCTAGGTAAAGTGGATGCCCCATCAGTGACTTTCCTCCAAGGGCTAACGCCAACGCAGATACATGCAGAAGCTTATGTAGGCAATAATGTAAAGTTATAACTTTAAAACAAGATTTAATCTTACATTCCCATTAATATTTTTGCTATCAGCACACCTGAAAATGTGAAGATTAGCTCTTTCTATGTCAGAAAAAAGTGAAATTTTGTTGGTTAGGGTGATTTAAGAAAGAAACAAACAAACAAACAAAAACAAACAAAGAAACCAAAGTCCGAACGGGACTTTAAGCTCCAATGGTACTAACTGCCGCCATGTCATCCTCAGCCATTAGGTGTCACCAGATGCAGATATGGAGGGGCACGTGGTCGACATGCCACTCTCCCAGTCCTTGACAATTTTCATGACAGGTGCCGCTACTTCTCAGTCAAGTAGCTTCTCAATTAGCCTCAAGGGCTGAGTGCATCCTGCTTGCCAGTAGTGCTTGGCAAACAGACACAGACCCATCCATGTTCTAGCCAAGCTTGACAGTGCTTAACTTTGGTGATCTGGCAGGAAACAGTGTTACCATTGCAGCAAGGCTGTTGGCATTTGAGCAACATCAAATTCATTTTCGGCGAAAGATCAGAAAACGAGCACCTTGAAGCTGCTAAAGAGCAACAGTTTGCACCCATTTTAATTTTAGCTTTGTGATGCCAGTGCTGAGCTAGCACAAGATGTAGCTCCACATCTACAGCCAGAGAAATTTGTTGAACACAAACTGCAGTTATGATGACAAATGTTGGGTCAGAAATGTGAAATTTCAACTGAATATTACAATGCTCTCCCCTGTGAATCATCACATTCTTTCCACTGACCACTGAAATAAAATTGATGTTAGACAACTGAGTAACATCTTTTGGTAAAAATTCCACCATCTGTTAATACCAAGAAACGCCATCACTACAATTCTCCACATGCTGTTTTCCAAACTGTGGACAACGAGTTTAATTTGTAGTAACAATAAGTTAATTTTTATGTTTTAGTTAGGCAGACTGAAAAAGTAATAAGATACCCACCAGAGGCTTGGGATCCTCGGGTGAGAAATCTGCTGCAGACTTGGGTACCTGAGCAAAGTGCCACTCCTGTGACTGGACTTTTTCAGCCGTTGAGCACAGCCACATGGCAGTGCGGTTGCCCCTGTTTCAAAACTTTGCAGTCAGAGGCCAAAGCCATTCTATACTTAAGTAAATTTATTTTCTCTCTGCATAGTGAGCAAAATCTTGAACACTCAAACTCATTTTAATAACTACTTTGTGAGTGTGTGGGAGAGGGAGGGGGGGGGGGGGGAGAGGGCTCTCTCTCTCTCTCTCTCTCTCTCTCTCTCTCTCTCTCTCTCCCTCCAATCACACTTACGGTCACCCACAATCAGTGTTTTTAAGGACTGTTCCCAGAAATCCCCATCAAACATATTACATATTCCTGCTGAATAAAAGTTATAGTTAAGTGCAGAGGTTCCTTTAAGATACAGGACTTTCAAAAGCAGAAAAATTTAGAGTGAAATTTTTTGGAACCCTCCATACCTTAAATTCTCTCTCAAATTAAGATGCCTAGAACACACTAACTTTGATAATCATAAAGTACTGGGCTGGAAAAATGTGGAACTATAGACACAAGCACCAGCAAAAGCTTGCACTGCCTACCCATGGTTTCCCTATCCTGCCCCCCCCCCCCCCCCCCCCTCCCTGGGAGACACCAGTTCTGTCTCCACCCCTAACCATTTTAGCACCACTCATTTCAAAACAACATGCACACTAAAATGCATGTCATTAGAACTGTCTACATTAATCTCTTTCTGGTAATGTGAAGAACTAGTGAGGAGAAAATAGCTAAGATGGAGTTAATATCCTCACAAGATAAATCTAACGAGTCATTACAATTCAACCCACAATGCTGAGAAAATTACTTTACTTAAACATGAAGTCATCCTCAGAATTAGTTTTGTGATATAAAATTACAGGCACTGAAAAGTTTTGTAACTGTACAGGTGTGACATCACTAAGCAACACAGTTCACACACGTACAGTATGGCCGACAGTGGCTTGATAACAAATCAGGGAAGAGAATGCTGCCCAAGGAATGAATGCTCACCATGTCAGTCAGTCTATAGGGGAGCAGAAAGTCTGAAAACTTGTAGGTGTGCACAGGGATAAACACAGCATGTGGTATGTGTGGACAGATAATGAATGAGTACACAGACATAGCACAAGGTGTAAGGTCAGGTCCACAATGGTTGAACTCTGATAGAACAGCCCCACCTGGATTACTGCCACCAGCAAGTAAACACTTCCGTCAGAGGGTCTGCTTGTACCACACATTGCATGTGGACTAACAAAACTGGAAATATTAAGTAACACCAAATGATAATTTAGCATAACAAAACTTGTTTCTAATAAGAAAAACATGACAAAATGTAACACGGAAACATATCGTAACTATTACATAATACATTTTCTACATGTATAAAGAGAAACTTGTTACAGGCCACTGAAGATACCTCACAAATAAAAGAAATGAAACACATATGGCAAAAAACAAACTGCCTTTCTTTTAGCTGCAGATGGGACACCTTGATGTACTTAGCGTAATACTAAATACCACCCAAAAAAGAATGGAGCTCCTTCAGATTTCTGGATGCTGACAGGTTGCTGATGGCTTCAATATGCTCATCTGTAGGGACTAGACCATCTTTGCTAAGCCCATATCCCAATAACAATGCACCTCAGGGAGAAAAAAAACTGTAGTTTCCAGCTAGCAACAAAGGCAATTCTCAGAAGGAACTGTAATACTGACTAAATTTTGTAAATTTTCCTCTTGAGCAGAGTGTCACCTGGATGTCATTAAGATAGTTTACACAAGATGAAAGACTTGAATCAACTGCTCCAAATATCACTAAAATTCCTGTTGCAGGCAATACCCCAATAGGCAAGCAATGAAACTGGTAAAACCCATGCATGAAAAATACTAGTCCCCCTGACAACTTCACCAAAAGCTCCTCCAAGCATGGAACTGAATATGAATCTGTGACACACAGCATGTTGACTGTGTTTCACATTACCACAAAGGCACATGATGTCATAAGACTTCTGAATCAATTCATCAACTGTGGATGAAGCCCGACCAACAGGCATTACATGCATTGATCAAAAATGATAGTGCACTGAGAATGGCTAGTTTCTAGCTGAAATCTAGATCTGCCAATAAAATTTCGAAGGCATGACTGATAGCTGAAATCTATTATTTACAAGTCAATAACAGTCACTGCGTGCAACAGCCTCTGAATGGAGGGTAACCTGACTTCTAAATCGCTGCTGAAGGGGTGGCCCATTGACTCAATGAAATAAGAGAAACAACATATTGAGCCTGCCAACGCCGCAACTCGGCCCTGACCTTGTTGCAGGAGAAAGGGATCGGGTGGGGGTGACAAAATTAAGCTATCGGTGACAGTTTAAAAGAAACATGAGTCCTGAAATTTTCTGCCCAGCCCAGAGTATTCAACAACTAGTTGTATGACCATAGTACAGAGTACAAATTCTGAAAAGTGACCAACAGACACTGAATGTATTCCAACAGTTATCTGGAAACCAAAACCAGAAAAGGTGTTCAACTAAAAAATATTTTATGCCAACGGCATATTTACCACTAACAATATAAATTGCCATTCCACATTCTTATTACATGCAGAGATGGAGAACCAACCTCTCAAGGTAGTGCACTGTTTATTATAATACACAATTTGAGATAGTAGCTGATGCAATGGATGGCACCCCAAGAGCCTGTACATATACAAGTCAATTAGGTTGTCTGATGCTGCCGTGTCTACATGATATTTGACATGGTGCCCATCAATGACCATCAGCAAAATATGCTGGGGGCAACATTGGCAAGGTGTTAAGAGACAGCCCCAGAGTCTAGGAAACAAATCAGGCTGTCGATAACCGACCTGCCGCCCTGCCAACTATCAAACAGTCACCAAATAATCTACCTGATGGCATATCCCACGTGTGGCCTCATGTGTGTGCATTCACTGAATGTGCACCAAAAAGAAATCTGTGCAGGACCACTGGCTCATCTGGTGAGTGGAAGGGGAGCATGACTGATGGCCTGTAAAATACAGTGGGTGGGAATTGCAACACTGCGCCTGATGTGAACCCACCAGTGAAGATGGCCAGTACCACAACACTATGGCACTAAAATTGTCAATGGTGTCAACATAAGGCAACTTGGTGGGAGTTAAGGTCACCTCCAGGGTGGCCCCACAAGACACTGTTGGGCTGTTCACCATGCACACCTAACTGGATCTCCTGCCAAATGTCAGAAATAATGTCCCTTACTACTGCTATAAGCTCATGGAATCCCGCAATTTGGGCAATGTCAGCTAAAAAAGTGTCTGATGAGGTCAGGTGCTAAATGGAAATTCACATCCCTAATTAGTGAGTCCCTGTATGAGGTAGTACATTTGGGACACACTAAACAACACACATGGGAGAGGCCCTGCAAATCAGCAATCCAGGCTGCACACAACTCGCTGGGGAACTTGAAGTGCTGGTTAAACTGCTACCAGATTTAATGTCTCCAACCAACAGATTGTCAAAGGAGTTTCAGAGTTTCTCAGGCCCCAGGGAGAGCTTCAAATTTTGAGCAACTTCGTATAAACCCACACTGATGAACAGTAACGAGGAGGCTTTATCAACTGGATCAACAATATGAGGTACCTGGCAGTGCAGCAAGCACTGGCACACGTAATTTTTGCACCTTTCCATAGATTCATCAAAATCGCTAAATGGCATCGGAGACTGGGAAGAAAACTGCTCCGAAGGCATGTGGCCACTACTTGTGCTGCACGGACATGTAGCAATTCCACATTCTGGTTTAGCAGTACCTGTATCTGCTCCTGCTGCTGCAGGTGCAACTATTCCTGCCAGCACTGAGAAATGCCAAATCTATAGCTGTCCAAAAGTATCACTATGGAAAAAAGAAAAGAAAAACTAGGCATATCACATGCATAAGAAAGTCCTTCATCACCACTTTGGTATCAGCACAGTCATGAAAATGCCACTGTACACCACAGCTGACAGTACAGTACAGCCGAGGGTGTCTTGACGACACATCTGAACATAACCCCTTTCGAAGAATGAATACTTGTCCTTGCGAATCAACCTACAGGGAAACACTGAAACAGTACACACACACACACACACACACACACACACACACACACACACACACAACATGCAGCAGGCATAGGCACTAATAAGTACATTGGAATGGTACATGGCATGATGTGTGTGTCAATGTCCGCGACAGTTGAACTTAATGTTACAATTGCCCCCCTCCCCTCACCTCCCCCCCCCCCCTCTCCCAACTTACTGGCATCGGCAGGTAAAAATTTTCGTCAGCAGATTTGCCCACAACCCATGGCTGGCATCCACACTATTCTGTGGCAATAACCACACTGCCTCATCTGCCTCAATCGCAATGTCCACTGGTGGGGATACTAAAAAAGTATAATGTGAAACATTTCCTGCTACTTAGTGAGAAATTAGTGTTTTTGAATCCTGAGGAAAAGAAAGCCAAATATATCAAGCTAAGACAGAACAGAAAGAAAGAAGTAAGCACTCACATCACCAGCCCCATCCATGCGGCATCTCCGTGGCATCCTGTAGCACGGGTCGCAACTCCTTAAACTGCACTGTAACACTATCGACCTACCCACCCACCTGCCAGAACAGCCTGACACTATTTTATGCAGAATATTAGCATATTTGACCCCCCAAATTGATTCACCTTCCTCCAAATATTGCTTGCAACATTATTTCATGTTAAAATTTTATTTTCCAGTACGTGATGGTCACACATGCAGAAACAAATATCTTTCAGCCATACAACTGTTCTACAGCCCACAGCACAATTCCCTCCTACATTCTCATCTGCTAGACCCTCAAATTGTTACCTGTAGCTCTCTTTACAACCATCTAGTGAATTTATTTGTACATCTCCCACTTCTGTTTCACGTGTTTATTTCTGTTTCCTCATCGAACACCATCCACCTGTACCTCTCACAGTATACACCACTTACTGATATCTTTTACATTCCTTTTCCTCCTCCCTACCGGTATTTCACCCCAAATGCATTCCTGCTCCATCTATCTATGTCAGCTCAGAAAAGTACCCCAATCTCCTCCTAGAGGTCCCTACACTGTTCCGTTAATGCTGCCTGTGCCATAGAATAAACACCCTCAAAGAAATAAAATAAATTTGACCTAAACATAAAAATTCCTCTTCTCCGGATGCTAGCCCTTCTTTCACAATGACCTTCAAACTCTCCCAATTCTGCAGTCAATAAAACTAACTTTATACTGTAGAAACAAATCTTCAAGTAGACATCACAAACACTACTTCTCCCTCCACAAGACACTGGTACTGTACAACCCAAACTATCTAGGCCATATCTCCCAAACTGAAACCCCTTTGCTTCAGACACCTAAAGGAGCACTTCAGACACCCACCCCCTTTCCCCCTCCTCCAATGAACCCTCCTGCCAGCACCCCATAGCAACCAGACCTTGCCTTGTTGACATTTTCCATCTGCCACATCCTCCAATATTACCTCCCAACATGCCCAAACCCAAAAATGTAAATAAACCCAAAATGATGTTGACAACCTATCCATAAAAAACCTCTATTCCCCAGAACACCCAAATCCAATCATGCTGGATTCAAAGACCTAATTTCCCTCTCCAGATTCCTACAGTGGAAACCACACCAACTAAGGCAACTCAATCTCTAGCATTGAACTTTGCCCCTCACATTTCGTACCATCATCCAACTATGCCCTTCCTCTACTCTCACCTAACCACTTACCTTGTGTATGTATTTCCTGCATCATATCTTTGCAGTAACCACCCCCCAAGAACCAACTGCAGAAGAACACCCCAATAATCACACATTAATACTCCTGAACCAAATCTTTAACCAGAACTTCAATTGTTTATCATTGTGCCCAGAAATGATGCTCATCCTACCCACAATATCTCTCATTCCTTCCAAAGTGGTATTCCACCATCAACACAATCTTTTTCTGTAATTAGGCCACACCCACTCCTGACCCCTTGCCTCACGGGTCATACCACTGTCAAAGACCCAGGTACAAGGCCTGTCCCATTCACTCACCTAGCATATCCTACTCCTAGCATAGGCTTATCCTGTCCTATCATGGGCTGGGCAGGTTGTGGAAGGTAACGCGTCACATAAAAACTCTTCTGCAACTTCTCCTCAGCCTTTTATACTGGCAATATCAACCAGCTGTCCACTGGAATGTGTGCTCACTGCCAAACTGCAACCAATAGAGTTGATAATTCGCCAGTGAAGCATATTGTCAAGCATAACAGGTTCAATTTCAGTGGCTGCTTTAGCCACCCTTCAGGGTCGAGAAAAACTTTTTTAGAAACAGTGAGTAAAATTAGTTTTTATGGACTTTATCAGAGATTTGGGAATTTTTTTTCATATTGGCAAATAGTTCAATTTGAATTCTTATGATTAATTTATTCAGTACACTAAACCACTCTTACAACCATTTTATTAGTGGAAAAAGTGAAATTGAGCGGGCAAAAATGAGTAAATTAATTTTTGTTGTATTGGTAGCCAGAGCCTTGAAGATTATCACAGTACTTTGTTTTGGCACGTGGTTGTAAGGACTGTGTAGATATGAAGATTCTTCCTTTGTTCCAGCAGAATGCAAAGACAATTCAAGAGCAGCAACCTGGTTATGTTGGCCTTGATCACTTCAAATTAAGTTAGATGATGCTTGATAAAATTGCAGAAGAGGTTGCTGTAAATACAAAACCTCAGTTAAAAGAGCATAATAGCATTGCACTACTACAAGATGGGCACTCTAATACAAATAACCCAATTACAGCAACCAGCATCCATACAGGCCAAGAAGCACTTCAATAAAATTCAAGCAATTGCAAATTCAACAAGAAAAACAGTTACATACTGTGCAGAAAGTTTTCAAAAACTTCAATTACAATGTGAGATGACAATTTTCTGAAAAAGTATTTGCTGTTTGTATTGATAATGAAAATAAAATGATAAAAATGTGACAGCTTTTAAAAGAAGACCAGCCAGACTTCTTAACATATGGTTGTTTCGCTCATTCATTATTGTACTCAGAAAAGAAGTGTCACCTATGAGTGTAATAAAGTATATTAGTGAAGTTCATAAGTACTTTCGGAACCACCATCAAGCACATGGTTTGCTTAAGGAAAAGAATGGTCTGACATTGCAGCTCCCAGAATCTACTAGATGGAATTCCCAACATAACTGCCAACACATCTTCATTGATTATTCCAGATGTGTAGAGATTTTAACATAGCACTCTGAAGAAGTACAAGCTAACATAAGTAAAATCTTGGATAATCTTCTGATTTAGCTGTCAGACATATGTACAGTACTGGACTATCTTCAGGCAGACAGCACAAATAATCCTCAAGCTTTTTAGCTATGGATCAATCTTTTAGAAAGTCCTGATATGGAATCCCAGAAAAACAAACAAAAACAAAAGAAACAAGCACTAGAACCCTTTCACTACCTTGCTAATGTGTTACATCCAAGATTCAGAGGGAGAAGATTAAGTGCTTGATGAGAAGAAAGAGCAGAAAACAGGTTCAGGGAGATGCATCCAGAGTGGATTGCAATCCAGAGTGGATTGCAAGTGTTATGTCTTTTAGGACTGCTGATTCTGAACACTGTGTTCTCTGATGCAACTGTAGCAGTTCTATCCAGACGAATTGTGTAAGATACCGGATAGATTACTTTCAAGAAAAGCCTCACTTCTTGCCCTGCCAGCACTGCACGCATTCAGTTCTTGTTTGGACAAAACAAAGGATTAATTTAGGAGAGACAAGAGGAGGGACATTAGTGGAGGTCTCAAAATTTTTGCACGATTCCAAGAAGTACTACATTGCACTTTACAGTCATTATGATCGTACACAAAGTTATATCTTTCTGGTAGTAAAAATTTATTTAACAGTGATTCTTACATTGCAAGAAAAGTTAAAAACAGTATCAATAAAGTTATTGTGACAGTAAATCGTTGCCTGTAATAAATATGAATGCTCTTTTTAATGTGTGTGAAGTGAACTATGTACCTTCACTCACAATATGTGCTGTCTCAGAGATTGTGCATCGATACAGTTCACAGGCCACCCTGGCACACTCTTGTGAACCGCCAAAGAAACTGCATTATTTAAGCGACCACAAGTTAGTGCTTGGTCTGTTCTGTAAACTGTATACTGTTGTCCAGTTAATGTGTTCTGTGCTACGCACAACCTATACTTCATTGTATCTTATCTCTTGTTCTACAAAGTACTGTGTTTGTTCTTGTGAAAGCAAACTTGGCGACGAGTGAGGGTTACATTTTCTCCATGTGTTATTGTCAATGCTAAGTCACCCAACAAACATCTCAATGGAAGAAATACTCCAATGTATCATTTCCCACCATCAACCTTTCACAGAACAGCAGCAGGCTCTCACCATCACTCTAAAACAAGTGGTATCTGGCATGCTCAAAGAAGATTACTTTCCCATCACCGCAACCATTGCCCTTTTGAGCATGTGATGAATCAGGTGAAGACTGGGGCTCCTAACAGACGTGGTTATGCCAACAACTCCAGATTCTTCTCTTGGGCAATGGAAACCTGTGTAGGGCTCCTTTCTTTTCTGGCTTTCGCAGCGCATTTATCAGTTGTGCCAACTTGCGCCTTTAAAAGAACTGGTAAGTTTATCATTTGATGAAATGTGCAAACTTCTATCAACCTAGTACTGTGACAGAACACAAGTCACTGCAACGTGTGTAGAATTTTACCATTGTCAGGAACACCCAAACGCATCTTCCAAAGCCTGGGTTGCAGAACTACCCGGGTTGAACTGGCATTGTAAATTTGTTACTGGTACCCATCACTGATCACATGGTGCATGATAATATTCATCTGGCCCCAATAGGGAAGTCCATGAAAAGTAGTTGCAGTCTTTTGAACTGTCATGGGTTGCAGGCACTCAGATTGCTGTGTGAAGGGAGGGGGGGGGGGGGGAGGGGAAGTACCGGAAGTTGCTCTGTCAACACCTCTTAGGCTTGATGCAAGTGTGCAGGACGTACGGGGGAAGCCACTGCAGCAGTACAACCTTCAACTCAGCATTGCATGAAACAACATCAGTTATGCCCACAGCACCAACAGGCCACATCACAACAGCAGCTGCACCCCTTCTGCCTTGCCCATACTGCTTTGTCCAACACGAGTGTGCTGCATGTCCTAAGCACTGGGCTGTTTGCAGTAAGTGTCTAAACAAATGCTACATTGCATCAGCACATGTAGCTCCACTTCAAATGTGGCGGCCACATTAGGACCGATGAACATAAACTGTATCTTTACAATGACTGTATCCTGAAACAAATTGTTTATTCACGTGTGTGTGTGTGTGTGTGTGTGTGTGTGTGTTTGTATTAAACCGCTAAACATGCAACTGGACATGGGAGCTGCATTGACTTCAGTAAGTGTACAAACGTATGCAGACAGACTGTTCTCCCCTCACATAGGTTTCACAGAAGTTTATTAGCAACAATAAACAGCAGATTCCGATTCTAGGTCAGCTGTCTGTTCCTGTCTCCTACAAATCTGTTGCTTTCTGTCTCACCTGCCTTGCTGTAGATTATTCCCATACCTGTTCGAGTTAGATGCATTTAACGCTTTTGGTTTTGTCCACTGACCATGAGAAATTTAGTGTCAGATCAAGTTGCGTATCAGCAACTGGAGATTCTCTGCTCTGAGTTTTAATCTCAGTTTTGCCGTGGGCTCTTATCTTACCAGTTTTCAGGCCCACATTCCCATGAAAGAGTCCACCCACCCTTTTTTCTGTTGCAGCAGGTGCCACCGCATTGCGCGATACCATCAAGAAAGAATTAGACTGTTTGATGTTGCTCGATGTCATTCATCCTATTTATTCCTGTCAATGGGTTACACCACTGGTCATCACTAGGAAGCCAACAGGTAAGCTTCACCTCCACAGCAACCTCAGTGTAGTGAGAAATGTACAATCCGCAATAGATACATACCCTTTGCCGCACCGAAATGAGTTGCTCACAAACTTATAAGGCAGCCACTAATTTTCCAAAACTGAGTTGCTCACAAAATTATAAGGCAGCCACTAATTTTCCAAAACTGATTTGTCAGAAGTGTACCTCCAGCTCCCCTCGAATGCCACTAGGCACATTTCGCCCTATACCAATATCAAAGCTTGGCTTTTGGCATCACTTGATCACCCACAATTTTTCAGTGAGTTTTACAACAGCTGACAGCCTGTATGCCTGGCTGCATCAATTACCTCAATGATATTGTTTTGGGTTCTTCCACCGAACTCCACCTTAGAAACCTCTTGTTTTCTATTTTGCAGTCTGCAGATCTCAAGTGCAATCTTGCCAAGTCTCAACGTTTTCAGGCAACAATTGAGTACCTAAGTTCTGTGGTTTCCCACACAGGTGCTGAGCTGTTGCATCACCATGTTGATGCAACTGCAGCTTTGCCATGGCTTACGTCTTTTAAAGAAATGCAGATGTTTCTAGGTAAAGGTGCCTACTACTGTAAGTCTTTTACCTGCTGCATCAACTGTTGCTCAGCCCCTGCAAACACTTTTGTGTATAAATGTGCCTTTTTTCTGGTCCCTACCTTGTGACCGAGTGTTTGCTTTGCTTAAACCTAAGATCCAATCTACCCCAAGTCGGGCCACTTTTCAGCCAGGTCAGCATGTTGCATTGGCTACAGATGCATTTCAGCAGACTTGATGTGGTGTTGGTGCACGAATATGCACATGGGTCTGAAAGAAAAATTATAAGACTAACTCCCATTCCGCAGCAGTTTTATCAGACTGAAAAAAGAGGCTTAAGCAATTGTGTTTGCCTTCAAGAAATTTCATGTCTTCTTGTATGGTTCTAAGTTCCATTTCATCACTGACCACAAGCTATTGGTTGGTCTTCTTAGCCCTCTGGGTTCTATGCCAGACAAGACAGTGCATTGTTTGCTGTGGTGGGCTCTCCCTCTCATGTTACCCATTACGAGCCAACAGTGCAACACACCAGTGCCGATGCCTTATCTCACCTTCTGATCAGGCCAGATCCAGCATTCGATCAGGACAAGTTGCTTTGTTTCTATTTAGGTACTGAGAACCAGAAGGCATTGGTTGGTTTTCCAACCACTAGTTGCCATGATAGCACTGGCCATCACAACGGATTGAATACATAGTCAGGTCCTCTATTTTGCACTGCACAGTTGGCCAAAGAGACCCCCCAGGCCATGCCTCGGATCCATGGCATAATTACTTCTCCCTCCAGCACTTTTTCTGTGTTTGAGGGGGTTCTTTTCTTAGAAACATTGGTCCCTGGTCACTAAGTTGTGATTCCCGCTTCCTTACACCATAAGGTACTGTGGATGGGGAACATTACATGGCTTATCACCACATGCACTCATTGTGTTCAGCAATTGGCAGCTACGTGGATGTCTTTTTTCCCCTGGACAACACTGCAATGCTCTTGGAAGTGTCTACATGTCGAGTTTGCTGGGGCTTTCCTAAATCACTATTGGCTCATTGTAGCAGACAATTATTCTAAGCCTCCTTAGATGGCACGTTGTTCATCCACGTCCGCACCAGCCACTATTTTGGACCTGTCTAAGATATTTTTAATTGACGGACTTCCATATACCATGGTTACCAGTAACACACCCGTTTCTTTCTTGAGAACTTAGATCTTTTGGTCAGGCTAGTGATGTTCACCATCTCAAAGCTCCCCCATTTTATTCTCCATCTAATGGTGAGGCTGAACGCATGGTTCAGACGTCTAAAACTCAGGTGCGAAAGTACGTATCTGGCAGGTCCCCTGAAGCCACTTTAGACAGTTTATTTTTTTTTTTAGTTTGTACCATTTCACTTCCATGGGGGACTAGAGGCCAGTGGAGCTGCTATGTGGGTGCCATCCACTGACCCCCTCCACTTGCCGCATCCCAAGCGGTGTCCACTGGAGTCAGTGGCTCCGCGATAGTTCCAGCTGGGCGCACCTGTCTGGACTAATGGTTTCGGTCACTGAACAAACTGGGTTCCTGCTGTCATCAAGCATCACCAGGACTGGTGCCACTGTACTGTCCACACTCTTGGCAGGTGGACGTTTGGTCACTTCGACGAGGCCTGTTCTGGTGGGCCCATCGCCTCCTCTACCACTGTTGATGCCTGTTCCTGTGTCATAGATGGTCTAGTTCGTGCTGCAAGGGGGAGGTCGCTGCCTAGTAGATTTCTGTCTGGGATTCCTAGCTCCACCCCCAATCCTCAACTACCATTGATGGTGCAGCCACCACCAACACTTCCATGGCTGGGTTCTGTGTGACTGTCGTCACTGACACCTCCAGAACTGACCACTGACCTCAATGAGGACGCGCTATGGAGATGCCACCCCAGTCCTGCCCTACAGCCTCTCACGAGACAGGAGAATAACACAACTCACCCCTTGTCACTTCTGGCCCTACTTGCTGGTGAATGCCCGCGACATGCTGCAGCAGCCATTATCATCAGGCAATGGGTTGGGTTGTTTTGGGGGAAGAGACCAAACTGCGAGGTCATCGGTTTAGGGAAGGACAGGGAAGGAAGTCGGCCATGCCCTTTCAAAGGAACCATCCCGGCATTTGCCTGGAGCGATTTAGGGAAATCACGGAAAACCTAAACCAGGATGGCCAGACGTGGGATTGAACCAGCGTCCTCAGGCAATGAAATGGACATCAGCACAGTCATTGGTGTTTTCATGAATCGCAATGTCAGTGCCTTTAGAAATCAGTGCTTTTTTTCACAGTACCAGTGCTTTTCTCTGTACCCTGCACTTTTTCTGTGCCTACTATTTTTATGTATGTATGTGGCTTTCCCATGCCCTATACGGGAGGAGTGGTGTACCTTACTGCACATCCATACCGTTCACAGGCCCACTTGTAGAGGCCATCTGAGTTGTCCTCCTGACACGCTCTGGTGAGCCACCAAAGAAACAATATTATTCAAGCAATAGTGAACAAATGCTCGGCCTGTTCTGTAACATGTATTATTGTTGTCCAGTCAATGTGCTCAGTGCTATGCACAACTTTTACTTCACTGTACCTTGCATGTTGCTCTACAAAGTACAATGTTCCATTAACCAAGTTTGTTCTTGCTATAGCACATTTAGTATGTTAATTAAATTTTCAATCGGCTTTTATTGAATTTTTTGTCAGGATTTTTTGACTTTTTTAAGCCCCAATGGGCTGAATTACAACAATCCTGGTAAGCTTTCCCCTGACACCAGCTTCTCTGAACTACACAGGTGGCAGTTGTCCTCACAATGCCTCCCAGTCTCACTCCCTGCTAGCCTGCTCCCCACACCCACCCCAACCCTGCCCCAGGTCCCTTACTTAATTCAGAATGAGCTGCAGGAATTCACCAGTGCCATATCTAACAAACCTGGCCCACAGTCTAATAATCATGTGAATAATTAATCAAACACAAAACTAAAAAATGGATACTCCAGGTTGGAATATTAGCAATATAAGGAAAAATTAGATTGATATTCACACTAAATATGACATGAGTTGCAGACAGGCACAATGGAAAGACTTAGACATTTAGCTTTTGGCCAAAGCCGCCTTCTGAAAAGGAAACACACACACACACACACACACACACACACACACACACACACACACACACACATACACACACATTATAAAGCACACCTCATGCACATATGATAACTGCTAAACATGCAACAGCCTCTTCCTTGGGCCTGCCTGCAACTCAACATGTCATTTTTACAGTGAGTAGCAGTCTGTTTTCCTATAGTATTCAAACACAAAATTCGTTTTTGATGATATAAATACGTAATACGTTAATAAAAATCTGATACCTGGTATACAATTATAAAATTATTTTGGTAGCAGGTATATGCTAATAAAAGATTTTCTAAAAATGGAAGGAATACATTACCATACGAAGGTAAGACATTAAGTCAGAAAAGATAACGTGTCATTAAGACTGCAAACTAAGTTGTATTTCAAAATACTATCTTTGTGTCCTCAGATGCCATAATCGCACAGTAACATTTATTGACAATATGCTTTTACAGTGGAAAAGTAATAGACAACGAGACTGCAGAATATAGAGCCCTCTATGTAGCTTACCATTAGGTGATAAAGAAGTAATCCTGCACTTAGCCCCTTTAGCATCTACACACACCTGTACAGGCAAACATCACAGATCACCTGCACACAAGACCTGCTAGATACCCCACATGATACATAGCCTGAGGTCTACATATCATTTTGGACTCCCAATATCTATTACAAAGGGAAAGCATTAAAATGGTTGCTGAGAGTTCAAAATGATATGTAGACCTGAGCTACATACCCTGTGGTGTATCTAGCAGATCTTGCGCAGATGACCCCCCTGGGATGTGTTTGCTACTGCAGCTGTGTGCTGGGGACATTGATATTAAAACTGCTTGATGCAGGACTGCCTCTTCATCACCTACATCATACACTTCAGAAGAGGCCCTATACTGTGGAGTTACTTTTTACTTATTCTTCATGGTCACCTTAAATATACTCTCCTCCATAATTGATACATCACTCCCAATGCCATTTTCACTTCCAGAAGCAATCTTGCTGGACTGAGCGATGTGCCGTCCGTGAATTTTCTTTTATCTGATCTATTGTTGCAAATCTTTATCCTTTCAATGGAGTTTTCAACTTTGGAATAAAAAGTCTGCAGGGGCAGGTCTGAAGAGAACGGAGGATGAGGCAGCACAGTAATTCATCTTTTTTGTGCAAAAGTCCATGCACTGAAAGTGAAATGTGTGGATGTGTTACTGAGATGCAAGAGCCATGAATTGCCTCACCACAATTTAGGGTGTTTCCTTCTCACATTTTCTCGCAGGCATCAAAACGCACTCTGACAGTACCATCAATTGACAGTTCATTATGAGATAATTCATGATGAGCTAATCCTTCAAAGTCAAAGAAAACTATCAGCAAGGCTTTGACATTTGACCTGACCTGAAGAGTTTTTTTTTTTTTTGTCTTTGAGAACCTTTCCCAGCCCATTATGAAGACTGAACCTTGGTCTCAGCATCATGACTGTAGACCTACATCTCATCATCATCAGTTATGATTCTCTTGAGCGACATCCTGCTCTCACTTAGTGATCCAAAAGCTCTTCACAGATTGTGAGACAAAGATCTTTCTGCAGTTCGCTCATGAGCCATGGGATGAACTTGGCGGCAACACAATGCATTCAAAGATGCTGTGTCACAATTTCATGACACAATCCAACTGAAATATTGGATTCTTCAGCAATCTCTCCGACAGTCTTCGACTGGCATATACAATTTTGTTGACATTCCTGACATGAGCATCATTGGCCGACATCGAAGGGCATCCTAAATGGGAGTTATCTTTAACTTCCAGCCAGTCTTTTTTAAACCATGTGAACAATTTTAACAGTATGGCCTAAGCACTTACCACTGTAGGCTTCCTGCATCATTTGGTGTGTCTCTGAAGGTTTCCTCGAGTTTCACAGAAAATTTAATGCGGATGCATTGCTCCTGTAACTCTGCCACCTAAAAATTTGCCAACAGTGCGACAACGTTCTACTCAGTACGGCACTGAGCAATAACTAACAGACATACAACAATGAAACTTCTGGCAGTTACTCATTAAACATGTGTGTGCAGGGATGCCAACCACATTTTGCACCAACACACCACTGGTGTGAAATTACGAATGTTCTGGAATTTGTTGAATAGACCTTGTGCTGTCAATAAATATTACTGTGAAATTATTTTCTTGTAGTGTGGTACAAAAGTAGAATTTTGGAAGACGACTTAGGCTGTATTCTTAATTATATATTGTCTTTTTCACTTAATGTTCTACACCTATACCGCTATGTACGTGATTTATTATTTTAGAAAATATTTTTGCTTTCACCAGCTACAAAAATAATTTTATAATTATGTACCAGGTACCAAATTTTTTATTGAAGTTACATATTTACAATGTTATTTGACAATGACACTAATACACAAGTGACCTCTGGTGGCACTAAATGTCAACATGTTCTCTAGTAACTACCACTGCACGCATTTTACCAGCACTCTTATCAATGATATATTGTGTGATCTGTAATATGAGACAGTTGCACTTAACAAAACATTTTGTAAATGCTGGTTTTAACTTTGATCATTTTGTATATACTGGTTTTGACATTCACATGCCAAAGCATCTTACAGCAATGTCCAGCTAATAAAGATATAGAGTACATTTATAGCGCAAATTGGCCACATGTATTAACCTTTAGTGAGGTTCATGTAATAATAATAATTATTAATGACAGGTACACTAGTCTTCATAATGTAATACATAATGTGATCTTGGCTGGGTAGTTGTCTTTAATATTTACAGATTGTCCCTTATTGCTCAGCATGAGCAACTTATTTCTATTCTCTCCTTTCTCAAGCCAATTACTGATGTCATGCTTTTGTTGTATCACAAGTGTAATGTATTTATGTTTCATTTCCACTATGTTTTGAGAAGTGCTTGGTTGAGAAAACATCCCCACAACAACACACAGCACTATAATTACAATACAGAACAGCACTAATCATGATTACACTTTACAACACCACTTTTTAATCACTACAGACAATTTATGTAGGACAGAAAATGTCTGATAAGTGACGAACAACTGTTGACACTACACGACTAAATTATTGTCATCCACAGAGGGCAACCAAATTCTGCTGAACACATCTGAAATATTCAATGTGTGTGAAGGAATGCCATTAATGGGCTTTTATATAGGTAGGTAGCACCCATGTTGTTTGTTGCAATATACATAAGTTGGTTGTTGATAATGGCTCAGCTCATTATTCTGTAATAAAGCAGGGTATGTTCTCTTTGGATGCCACAGATTTGGTGAGTTTCAGAACAAAATATTTTCCCTGAGGGCAATTCTTCATTGTAATGCATTCATAAAACAACTATGTCAATACAGAGACTTTGTGAACTATCAAAATAAAAAGCCTAAACAAACTATTAATATTCTTGACTGACACACTACTCAAAGTTCATACTCTGGGTATTTCACTTTGATCAAAATTGAAAAAATTCATAAATATAACAGTATCAAACATCACCAAATTTTCAATACATTTTTGATAGTTACAATGGAGCCAAGTCCCAGACTTGACTCCCCACATCTGTTCTCCATAAACCCTTCACAAATGCTTTCCTCCAATTCACTTTCCAAAAGTTACAAAGCTACCAAAAATTTTACAGTTAAATAGTGCAAAGAGTTTTGTAGATGACAGTGCAGTCAGACTGCAATAACCTTTATGTAGAAAATATTATTCAAATCACAAACACATTTGATAAAGCCAAAATGATTAGAGAACTTCAAATAAAATTTCTGTAACTGACATTTAGTAATTTGTGTATTGCCAAAAATAAGTATAACTGGTATAGGAAACAGAACTGATTTCATAGGATAATTAACATTTTCAAAGACAGGGTGAAAATATAAAGAAACAGATTTCCAAGACATAACACAATAAAAAAATTTTGGTCCACAGTCACCAAGTATCATAATAGTCTTGAAAACTCTCATAATGAAAATTAGTTTTGCAGTTACCAAGAAACATCATTAGGGTACGAATGATATCTAATGGTTCATTTGACACAGATGTATCATCATCTATTACCACAAAGGTATAAAACTAATCTGAAATTATTTGTAAGCATTAATCCAGTTACATGTACACCTGCTTAGCTGTGTGGTAACATGCTTGCCTCCCATGCAAGCAGGCCTAGGTTCAATTCCCTGGCAGGTTGGAGATTTTCTCCACTCGTGGACTGGGTGTTGTGTTGTTATTTCATCCTCATCACCAGCATGGGAGTCACCCAATATGGCATCAACTGAAAGAAGACTTGCACTTGGTGGCCAAACTTCCCCAGTTGAGGCATCACGGACAACAATGCCATATGCTGATTTCCATTTTCCAGTTCCACTTGTCAATTTTTTTTTTTTTAAATTAGTATTATTGATAATGTGTTATGTTGGTTTTGCCTTCTATTTCACTGCCTCACTGCCACATACTTACAGGAAGAAAATCTTGTATTGTACAATGCTACTGCAATGAGAGTGAGCTATCAATGATTGCAGATGTGTTGAAGAGATGGAAACATGAACAATGTTTCTTTTATTCTATTTGGCTTTGGATGAATGCACTGATGGAATGATGTTAACTTACAGAGCTAGTGAAAGGTGTTGATACTAAGTTCATGAATGAGGAACCCCTCAGTTTGGTCTGAATGCACAACTATGGACTGACAAAATATTTTATTGTCTTGATAACTCAAATGACTAGTGTGGCCTTAATCAGAATTTTTTTTTAATTTATCACAGTGGGTGTAATGCCTGCAATGATTGCTGCAAATCTGGTGTTATTGCTCCAGTGATACAAAACCTGAAAGAAGTTGGCATCAAGCAGGAAATAACAGCAATACAATGAGTTCTACATAGGGTTAATACACTGGCTAAATCTGCAAAAATGAATGGCCACATTGATGTAGTTGAAAAGACAATTAACATACTCAGATCACACATTCTTGTGCAATTGCAGTTCACATCTTTTTTGAAGAAATCATCTGTGAATATGGTGATATGCCTTATTTTTGTGAAGTACTCTGACAATGTAGGAGTTTTTGAATATTTCTTTGATGTGCACAGACAAAGAAACCAGTAAATGAGTTTGGTGACTAACTTGGTATTAGTTGTTATATTTCTACCAACCAACAAAGCATCTGAATACCTCAACACAAATTTTCTTGACAAACGAATTACCAAAGTCTCTGGCATTGCTTCAAGTTTCAACAGGAGGAACAATTTTCTGCAAGTTGTATGTGCACTTTCCAAAGTGGTGAACACCTGGAAACGGATACACTGAACAAATATTTTGATGAATCTGTCACTAAAGGCTCAGAGAGCAAACTGACTACATGTTTTGTGACCAACTTAGTTTGAATTTGATTAACATTCTTGCAACTCCTTCTACAGTGTGTATAGAAAAAGCACCTCCTGGAATTCTGTTGAGCTCACCAACTTCCACTGTAATCAAATTGTGAGAAAGAGGTTTTGCATTGCAGAAAATTTGGAAATCGGATACAAGAATACAGCCTGTGAGCAGATCCCACTGTCATTTATAACAACTACTGACTCTGCATATGTTCAGAACTAAAGAACATGAGTGGAAGCTTTTGTTTAATAATGAATATAACAGTATAACAGAAGCAGCCTGCCTTACGTTTATCTGACTGGAGCAATCCTAATGAGCAGTAGTTTCACTCCAAACATTGAGATATTAACAAAAAGGCTTACAAAATGCTGAGCAATGTAGAAAAAAGCGTTCCTTTCCTTTCTGTAAGTACTCTGACTGCTCTTAACTCCACTCTTACAGATGTATAATAAATAGCATCAGTTCTTTGCTTTGTACTTTTTGTTTGCGACCACTAAATTAAAATTGTATGCCTATTTCAAAACAGAGGACTAAAGCTGTGGTCCCATGGTGTGCAGGACAGATGCAAACATAGGGAGATCTTCCAGTACACTTGTGCACATGTTGTACTCTCCTGGCAACTGACCTGCTCATGGTGTGGGTGCAGGCCACCAGCTCTCCTTTGCATTCTTACAACAGGAGGCCTCTAAAAAAGGTTATTGTTCGAGAAAAAAATTAATGGACAAACTCTGGAAAGTATAAGACTAATTTTTCCTCAAACTTGAGTGAATGTGATAACCAGACTGTTCAACCTCAAATTCTGGGATTTTTAAGTTTGTTGCTACACTTAGCAATGTGTTGATACAGCAAGTTTCACAGACAAACTACTCTGAATTAGTATATGATCTCTTGTCAAACAGACAAAAAATTCAGAAACTTGCACATAACACTTTGACTGTCATCACTCAAATGAGATAAAAACCTGAAAATACTGCATGTTGTCGGCTAAAAACTTGTGGAATTACATTTAGTGAGTTTTGGAGTCTACATACTAAATTTCAACAAAATTTGAGATAAGGTGGAAGCTCGAACAGTCTGCATGGAATGGCTTGTAAAGCCTCAGAATCAAAGGATGTTATTGTGATCACGTACGTATTTCATTACAAAGGATTTAGAGAGGTAGGCACTATCAGCCTCACTGTATCCTCTACAACATCAAAAATGTTACATCATGTATAACAGCTATAATTAGAATTATTTACTGTCCAAAATCAGAAATGGTACATCACGTTATAACAACTATAATTAGAATTATTTACTGAAAGTTAAAAGAAGACAATTTTAACTCCTTACCTGATGACGTACTCCATGTGACGCCATAACTTAGCATCTTGTGCAAGAGTTTTCCATCGAGTGCACACCCTCTGCACAATGTTGATGTTCTCAGACAAGGTCATGTGTGAGAAGATGAGCAGTAGCAATTCGTCTGGCAGAGCACTGATTCTCAGTCCTCCTGTGTAGGCATGAACTGTTGTGGGGACGCTGGGTGAAACAGCTTCTCTGACATCATCTGATGTTGTCCAAGCCTCGCAGAAATGGCAACCATGTCCAAACTGAGAATAGCAAGTTGCAAGCCAGACACAACTGTAAGGCATCATGTTCAGTGCCTGTCAATGGGGAAATAAGTGTATTGAGTCAATAACATTCATTCGTTCAACATATTCTGTAGGTATCATCAAGAAGGAAACACTTAGGGATGAGGCAATTATGATTTTGGTAGCTCTTGCGTTCAATGTCGATTTCTGTAACATCTCGCATGATGGTTAATGGGAACTGAAAGCGATGAATCTCGAGTCCCATGTTGGTGGGGAATAACACTGCTCACATCTGTCCACGATTCATAAATAAAGATACCTGGTATTTTGTTCCATTAGGTTAAGAGTTTAACCGCCTCAACAGAAGTTCTGGCAAAATAAAAAATAAGACATACAAGTAGATTATCGATATCAGAAAATAGATCTCTGCCTACACTAAAAATCAATCTATTGTGGCAATCACAGTTCTGTGTTGAGATTCATTGGCTTCCCCAACTCACAACCCACCTGTCACATTCCAACCTAATACAGGCCTTGGGCTTCACTACAGGGAGACTGTCAGCACATCCAGTTTTCATCCACTCACTTTCACTGGCTTCTCCAACCCACAACCCAATTGACACATTCCAACCTAACTTCGGCCTCAGACTTCACTGCAGATCTATCTGTCAACCCATCTAGTTTATTCCATTCACCAGATAAATATGAAAATCAGTAACCAACTACAAAAGTCATAATAAATAGACCAGTAAAAGTTATTCTGGCACTCTCCATATGTAAAACAAGTGTAATCAAATTGTAAATAGCTTCTGCTGAAAGAAATCATTAGATTCAGCGATTCTCATTGGCTATGGTGCACTATCACCTGATGGCTACTATTAACATTAATAAACTGCCAACAGCGTCATGCAATGCAAGAGCCATCAGCACTATCAGGTACACTTTAGCTACACCCATGTCAAAGTATACATTAATATAAGACAAGCAATTATTAGCAACTACCTATATATACTGTGTAACTCACGTTACATTTTGAAATCAATGTTTCATTATGTTGACTTGATATCAATCTATGAACCCATACTTTCTTTTGTAAATCATCATCATCATAAATTGTGTTATTCAGGCAAACATCTTTAAGTGTTATTTAAGCAGGGAAGAGCATTAAAATTAAAGAACAAGAATGTAATTTATGTTGTGACTCATGTTACAAATTTGGGACATCCTACTATTAGGAGTATGGATCTAGTTTTTATCACAGAAAATGCAAATTAGATTGGCAGTCAAATGACGCCATTACAGATTTCTACAAATATTTATACCATGTTAAATATTGTACTCTACTGAAAAAAGGCGTGTGACTCAATGTTACGTGACTCATGGTACTTGCTACTTTTTGTTGGAGAAACTTTTTTACTGCAAGTAGAGAAATTAAAATACAATGTTGTGTGTCAAATAAGAAACTTAACATTAACATTTTACTTTTCGAACACAATGAAAAATTATAAGAGCATGACATCTTTAAAAATTAAGTGTAAATTCAATTAAAAGTCAGAGAACTGAAAATATCCTTTTGCATTGACAAGAACAAATGGATTAATTTTCTTTATAATTTCATCATATTTTACAGGCCATTTCCAATAGTGACCAGCATACTCCATTGCACTGATTGAGTAATAATTTCCAAAAACTGTATGTGCTTCTCCAGCATTCAATTTACTGTCATATTCTACTTTGTACCAGTATCGAATTTTCACACTTTCTATAGTTTCTACAGTATGATCTGCAGCAGCAAAATTCTTTTGAGACAGCAGATATGTTTTTAGTACTCTTTTCTTGTAGTGAAAGCGGTGAGTGCTTTTTATGTTTGGTACTGATGGTGCTGGAGAAAATATTTTAGCCAGATTAAGTTTCACACTGATTCCATGAATTTCATCAATACACACACGAAAAACCTGCATAGTTGTGGTACTTGCAACTACCTGAGCTCACCTATTATGAATTTTAACTTTTTTATTGCCTTCCCCCCTATCCATTCTGCCACTGCACCAATTCTGTCTATGGCTCCTTTACCATGGGATATAGCAAATACGTTCCAATAGATTTCCCTATTATGAAATGATTGAAATTGAGGTACAGCAGCAGGAATATATGTTTTTGCGAGGCAGGTCCATCTGACCAGATTGAAACTACCTTCACAATTTCAGGTATAGTTGACAGTACCTTGCTAATGTAAGCAATTGCAGCACTAGCCATGGCTTTATCCACAGCACACTGTGACATATACAGCGACAAACTTGCTTTACTAGGTTGCTGATCTTTTATCTTATGTTGCCCATTTTTTCTAACTCTCACCCTATTTTTAGCTTTCTTTTAATCACTGTCCTTGCTTATGTTTACTTAACTGTAGAGCTTTTGTTTCTGCTTCTGCTGCCTTTTTCAAGCTTCTTCCAGATGCTTTTTCTTAAATTTCTCATATTTTCCTTCACTCTCTAACTTTTCCTTCCTCCTACTCTGTCTTTCTGCTGCTGCTAAGGGCATCTTCTTCTGATCTTAAAATAATACAACTGTGACTCAGATTACAGGACTCACATTACACATTTAATTTTCTGTTTTTACAATATTGGTTGAAATTGGGAAACTTTTAGTAGTGATATTAGTTACACATTCACACTAAGAAGTAAATTACTCAACAAGATGAAGTTATCTCTAATATCTCTCTTGGTATAAAAACTTAATTACATGAAAGTGACTCACGTCACATGAAAGTTGATGCTGTTGTATTATATTATTTATCCCAACCTATAATTTACTTAAGCCTACTTCTGTTTTATACTCCTTATGCAATGCATTAGGGTATATAACAGTAATATAAATAAAAATATGCTAATTCTTACCCACCAATTAGTTGAAATGAAGGTCCAAAATCTCCAATAATTCGCAGTCTCATCACATGAAAAACATACGGCATTTTAAAAATGGCTACAAATTATAGAGGGAAAGCAATAATAGGCCACCATCCATTGTTGCCATACAGTAAGTCTAGCATTTTCAAAAAATACATAAAAAGTTCCAAATTTTTATACAGAACTTTTAAATATCATAAGTGTGTCCTGCTTTAGATGGAATATCCCCTCTGTTAGTAGATTAATATTTTCCTGCTAAAGAGAGTATGGGAAGCCCTTTAAGACACAGAAACATTCTATGCAGTATTCATAGATTTCACAAAAGCCTTTGACATTATAAACACTAAATGAATGACGAAAAAACTAAAACACAATACTGTGATGGAACGAAATAAAGATATCAGACAGCCTATCCCTATCGGAGCCGATACTCCGATCAAACGGAGCACTACAGGGAGATCCACTGAGTCCTCTGTTATTTATCCTTGCAGCGGAAAAAAGTGTAAAACACCCCAAAGCAAGGGTGTAATCTCCTATGCATATGCAGACGATATTGTAATAGGCACAAAGGACATTGCAAAGTTACAAGAAGCCATAAACAATATGGAAGATTGGTGTGTCAAACACATCTTCAAAATAAATGTGGCGAAAATAGAAATGATGGTACTCAGAAATAGAGGAAGAGCACCTGCATCAGCTGAGATCTTCAAATGGGACAGAAAGCTGAAAATATCAAGTAGAGATTACGCCACTGCCTAAATTCCTTTCAACTACTGCCTCCCTTTCATCTCTTTCAACTGTTCTAATTACAGTTCAGTGTGCAATCTATGACTGTCTTTTCACTCCCTGTATTTTATTCCTGCTATCTTTAAACTCAGGCAGTGGATTCTAGTCAAATTTACAAATGCAACAATTGCCTTTCTCCGGCCTGTGTTCTAAGGCAAGTTAGGTAGATAGTGGACACCACTTCAATTTTTCATAGTTTATGTACGAAATATTCGCCGGAGACTTGTCCATAATCCAAGTTAGGTTTTCGGAATTTATCTTGAAATTTTTTATGAAAAATACGTAACGGCAAAGTACGTTAAATACTGCGCGAACGTAAGCATTAGGCTACTATACAAGTAAGTCGGTTACCACAACCTTTCTTTGGCATTCACATTTGTTGGCTTCGTCAACTAACAACCAAATTATCGCTTTCCAACCTAACCCAGAACTCGGGGGTACGTTGCCGATCAGTCTGTCACGGAAATACGGAAGCGTCCGATCCCGCCCGTCTGCTTTGACCCATGACGTCACAAATATGGCGGAAACAAAAACAAAAACACACACTTTCCACAAGAAGCCTAATGACACTAACGAGACAAGCGCGGGAAATGGGGTGTTTTGGGTGGGGGGAAAACTAAATATAAACAAATTTAGACGCCTTGCGTAGCTACAACGTGTAAGTGAAGACAGCCATGCATGAATACCCACCCACCTCCCCAGGGGTCGTAACCCCTGCAACCCATAGAAGATAAAGATGCTTCAGTAGCCGATTAGTGTTTTTTGTCTTTTTTTAAAAAAGAATCTCACGGGATAGAACGAACAGATCAGAAAAGTAAATAAAATAAGATAAAACAGAACTGGAGACAGCCACACTCAAACCAAACTCCGCGCCGTCATGACGTCACACACAACACCCTTACGTCAAGGGTCAAAGCCGACGCGTGGGATCGGACGCTTCTGTCGACCCGTCTGACACTACGAAATCGAGTGGTTGCATCAGAACACCAGTTCTATCGTACTGCTCATTTTTGCTACTCGTTGTAAAATCGTACAGGAAGGGTACGGCACAATGCAAAAGTAAAGTATCATTGCATCCGGGCCAAATCATTAGAAAGGCAACTGGCAAAATAGGAATCACCTGCAGGGGCTGCAGTGACTCTTAGGAAGTTTTAGATCGCGTTTTAATAGGAATATAGCTTTATTACTAGTTTCGCTTATCACACGTGAGCATCTTCAGATACTCAATGTCCTAATGCGCAGTGGTACTGAGCGGAGCCTTGAACCAAATCATGGTTTCTTCAGAATAATTAATACCTGAAAACAATCGCGTCCAGTGGCGAAACTAGTAACATAGCAAAATATATGCCACCTGTTGCAGTATATCTACACGTCATGCAATTACACCAGAATAGATTTTGAGCTAAAAACTACATACTGCAAAGTGTGAGAAAAACTATGTTAGATTCTTTCTGCGCCACTGTCAGGTTAATGTGAAAATAACGCCCGTTTCGAGATGTGGACCCCATTCTCAAATGTTCCGCGATTTATTTTGTAGCAAGGAGCGTTTGGCCAAATATTAAACATCAAAATTAATTTTTGTATGTAATGTCCATTAACTCCATATACTGAATCGAAGGATAAGGTTTGTTTCAATGTAGGAGTGCCATAATATCTCATACTGCGAATTTTTTCATATCCGGTCATCAGTTTTTACCTCTGTAGCTCAACTTGTAAAAATATTATTTTCGCTCACGACAAATATGAAATTTCTCGGCTCAGATTTACAAAATATTATAGGTTTCATTTTATGTATTAAAAAACGGATACCTCGATAAACGTAAGGCTCACTCACCTCTTTTATTTGATAGTTTGGAAAATCATAAGTTCTTCTTTTCACAAATGGCTACCGGTACTTCGACTCACTTTTACTGGCCACACACAACTTCGACGGATCGGAGCAATCTGTCGCCAAATCGCGCGAACCGAAAAATCGCAGACATGTATCGCAGATCCCAGCGATCGATCGCTGATCGCTCGTACGACCCATGCAAAATGCGACGGATCGGCCATTTTTGGCAATATGGCGACCCGGCTGTGAGTCGAATGTCAATAAACGGCAGACTCTATTTACCACTGTACCAGTTGTTAGGGCTTGCTGACGCTCCATTCACGTATGAAACACAGCAAGAATGATTGTTTACAAGCGTCTGTGCGCGCTGGAACTCGCCCATTTTGTCTTCGCAATCCTTGTAGGAGCGGTGCGTAGGAAGTAGTAGTACCCTGTATTCCTAGTAGAGATGGGCAAACTGAAACACGTAAATGTTTCGAAACAAATGAAACAGTACAATGTAATGTTTCGATACGGTGTTTCGAAACAGTGAAACAGTTTGTTTTGTAATCTAATAAACCTACACATTTTATCATCTTGAATGTCTACTGTATAAGTATGTCCATATAAACACAAATGAGGTGCGAGAGCGCTAATCATATCGCAGAAAGTATGAAACTATCACTTAGGCGTCTTGGCAGTTTCGTATTTCCTGCAGCAAATGCGCTGCTTTTGTGTCATGTGACTTTCATACTTTTCAATTGGCTGAGGAAAGCCTTAGCTGAAGACAGAAGAACCACCATGAACGGAACTGGAGGTGGGAGCAAACTGCAGAAACAACAGATAAGCTACTGGGATTCCCACATTCCATTAGTATGGCTAATATACCCATCCTGCTGATTTCCATGCACACAAAGGGTATCATTGTGGATAATAGACACAGTGACTATAGACTCACAAATAACGCCAAATAATTCGAATAAATAACAAAATATAACAGAAAAAAAATTTTGTGTTTCAGGGTGTTTAGAACCGTTACTATGAATTTACGATGCTTCCCGTTCACCATTACACTATCAGTGATATGTCAAACAGATTGCTTGCAATTATACCTGCATCAAATTTATATACATGTCTAATAACTGTCACTCTACGCCTTTTTTTATTTAAAATGTTGTAGTCTTACTTGCGTTTCTTAATATGATTACTGTACATGAACAGAGAAGCGTATGTGATTAAAAAAAGTGTAATTTAACTGAATGATTTTCACATATTTATTATTTTGAATGCGAATAGTATGCGTTGTTTTATTGTTTGGTTGGTGTTTATAAAGCAGATGTTACGCCATTTCGGAATAGGACAGTCAGCTAGATACGAAGCTTTATTTTCGGATACCTTGAGCTTCATGCTATTGCTTGTCAAAAGATTTCGACACTCTTGAAACTGTTTCATGAAGTGGTATGTTGTGTTTCAGTACCTGTGCCGAGCCCGAATCTCGTCCGACACAGAGCGGAATAAAACATCACTGTTTCAATACAATTAGTCCGTTCCTGGCGCAGGTGGACTGAAACAGTCTTATTTTGAAACAACGATACAGTTTCTGTCTGGCTCGAGATCCGAGGCAAGGGCGGAATGAAACACCACTGTTTCGAAACAGTGAACCATAGCCGTTCCGAAACACTGAAACAGTTCCAGGTATCGATACACTGTATCGAAACATAGAAACAGTGGCCAAGTCTAATTCCTAGGTACTACGTTTATTCGTTCCATGAAATTTAAGATTTTCCCATTTCTATACATCTGAAGTAAGTTGACAATCTATGTGCCACTTAGAAATCTTATCAAGTTCTGCCCAGATACTTGTGCAGAATTTTTCACATTGTACCGGTAGGTACCGAGTGCCGTACTGGTTTATACATAACTGCATCCCTTGCGAAAGGTCAGAGGTTACTACTAAAACTGTCTGTTAGATCATTAAGAAGCCTATATAACAGGATAGAGCCATACGGTAGGTCTACTTAAATAACTTGTCATTTCATACAAATAATTTAACTCTTCATACCATTTACAACATGAAATGAAAGCCATTAATGATGTTACTGATAACTTTTTACGGACAAATCGGGACTGCAAAGTCATTGTGCAAGTGCTTGTATTTACACAGTTTTCTGCACAGTACAGACTGGAAAGATGTACACAAACGCAAGACATTCGATGTCCATAAAAAGTGTAAGATTCTGGAACATAGCGTACAGTTCCCGAGAAACGGGTACAAAAAACAAGTTCCAGAAATTTCGACTATTTTTTCTTAATCATTCCTTTCTTTTTGTAAGTACGATATTAGTCAATGTATAGAGGTTAACTGCCACTGCTGCGAAACACATTTAGCCTTTCATAGCCCAACTTAACGATACAGGGCTCACTTAAAAAAACAGCGCATGTTTTCTGCATGTGAGAAGCTCCTAGTTTTATTCATACGAAATTGGAGAACGTTCTTTATTTTGAGCAACTGCTCACACCCTCTTACTCATACTGAGAACATTCTCAGGTGAAGCATATTCTCCGACTCACTTCATTCTTGCTAACCTGATAATGCTCTCCGAAATTTCGAGTATAAAGTATATTCTCCGTTTTATTCATACGACCCATTGGCATTCCAACCATTGCTACTAGTCACCACAGACGTGTTAATAATTTGAAAAAGGATTCAGTAATCAGTCGCAAATGCAATTTGTATTTTTTATTGCAGATCTAGAGTTCAGCGCTTGGATAGTTTATCATCAGTGCTAGAAAAAAAAGCAATTATACAAAAATCCGTAGACTACTTAAAAGTTGTTAAAATGGCATTGTAGAATAGTATTGACAAAGTCTGGTAACACACCGTTTAAATCGAGCGATGTAGGTTTGTCAAACTTTTGACAACACGTTGTTCCATGACTTTAGGCCGTACATGGCCAGATTGTAACTGAGGCTGTCGTTAAGAAAACAGTACAAACAATGCTATTTTGTCTAAAACTGACATGGTGATACTATTAATAGTGGCTGGTTGCTGTCTTCTTTGTAAGTACGAGCAATCTCAGCTTACATCATGATGGTAGAACAAAGTCCATCATACCACTAACATCGATTCAAAAGCACAAGTACAATTTTATGAAATTGATATTAAATTCTAAGAAACTGGAATCGAGTAACCTTTATTAAAATCAACAACTTCGCCAAAAACTACTTCACATACTAAAAGATTATAAAAACAGTAAGTTTGTGGACAAATAATCATAAAATTTACGTTGAAGAAACTTGAAAATGCTCTAAAACATCTTTATAAAAATAATACATTGTTAAAGTCTAGAGTAACAAGTCATTCTCAGTAATTATTATTACATTGCCCTACATAAGGTGAGGCTGCTTGTACTGCTCTGTAAACAACAGCCTCACTTATAACCTGGCCATGTAAGTCCTAACGTCATATAACAGCCTATTGTCAAAAGCCTGAGAAACCATATATCATTCGATTTAAATGGTACTGGTACAGTACCACGTGGTCTAGGATGTCCGGAGCTCGTGGTCTAGTGGCTAGCGTTGCTGCCTCTGGATCATGGGGTCCCGGGTTCGATTCCCGGCCGGGTTAGGGATTTTCTCTATCCGGGGACCGGGTGTTTGTGTTGTCATCATCATTTCATCATCCTCATCATTAACGAACAAAATGAGATTGAAAAAAAAACACCATTAGACCTATGTTTAAGCCGGCATGGTAGCTCAGCGTGTTCGGTCAGAGGGTTAGCTGCCATCTGTAATAAAAAAACTGAGTTAATCGATGAACAACGAACTTAAACGGATGTCTTCCGACGTCCGCCCCGAGCAGATGCGCCGAACAAAAGAGAACAAATTGAGATTTAAAAAAAAAAAAAAAAAAAAAAAGAAGAAGAAGAAGAAGAAGAAAGGGGTAGCGTCTTTGATTTATAATCAAAACGTCTTCGGTCCCGGGTTCGATCCCCGCCACTGCCTGATCCCCGCCACTGCCTAAATTTTGATAAATAATCAGCATTGGCGGCCTAAGACTTCCGGCATAAGAAGTCAGCCTCATTCTGCCAACGGCCTTGTCAAACAGGGCGCAGGAGCGGATAGAGGTTCAGGGCACTCTCTTGTCCTAGGGGTGGGAAATTGCCCCTAAAGACGGAAGAACCAGCAATGATCAACGACATGAGGATGCAGAAGGCAATGGAAACCACTGCATTAAAGACACGTAACGTGTATCCACAGGACATGTGGCCTGTAATTGAAGAAGTGTCATGATGATCTCTCCATTGGCAAAAGATTCCGGAATAGTCCCCCATTCGAGGCCGGCCGCGGTGGTCTAGCGGTTCTGGCGCTGCAGTCCGGAACCGCGGGACTGCTACGGTCGCAGGTTCGAATCCTGCCTCGGGCATGGTTGTGTGTGATGTCCTTAGGTTAGTTAGGTTTAAGTAGTTCTAAGTTCTAGGGGACTTATGACCTAAGCTGTTGAGTCCCATAGTGCTCAGAGCCATTTGAATCCCCCATTCGGATCTCCGGGAGGGGACTGCCAAGGGGGAGTGAGAAAAAGATTGAATTATCAACGAAAGGATAACGTTCTACGAGTCGGGGCGTGGAATGTCAGAAGCTTGAACGTCGTAGGGAAACTAGAAAATCTGAAAAGGGAAATGCAAAGGCTCAATCTAGATATAGTAGAGGTCAGTGAAGTGAAGTGGAAGGAAGACAAGGATTTCTGGTCAGATGAGTATCGGGTAATATCAACAGCAGCAGAAAATGGTATAACAGGTGTAGGATTCGTTATGAATAGGAAGGTAGGGCAGAGGGTGTGTTACTGTGAACAGTTCAGTGACCGGGTTGTTCTAATCAGAATCGACAGCAGACCAACTCCGACAACGATAGTTCAGGTATACATGCCGACGTCGCAAGCTGAAGATGAACAGATAGAGAAAGTGTATGAGGATATTGAAAGGGTAATGCAGTATGTAAAGGGGGACGAAAATCTAATAGTCATGGGCGACTGGAATGCAGTTGTAGGGGAAGGAGTAGACGGAAAGGTTACAGGAGAATATGGGCTTGGGACAAGGAATGAAAGAGGAGAAAGACTAATCGAGTTCTGTAACAAGTTTCAGCTACTAATAGCGAATACCTTGTTCAAGAATCACAAGAGGAGGAGGTATACTTGGAAAAGGCCGGGAGATACGGGAAGATTTCAATTAGATTACATCATGGTCAGACAGAGATTCCGAAATCAGATACTGGATTGTAAGGTGTACCCAGGAGCAGATATAGACTCAGATCACAATAAACGAGTAGTAGTGATGAAAAGTAGGCTGAAGTTCAAGACGTTGGTCAGGAAGAATCAATACGCAAAGAAGTGGGATACGGAAGTACTAAGGAATGACGAGATACGTTTGAAGTTCTCTAACGCTATAGATACAGCAATAAGGAATAGCGCAGTAGGCAGTACAGTTGAAGAGGAATGGACATCTCTAAAAAGGGCCATCACAGAAGTTGGGAAGGAAAACATAGGTACAAAGAAGGTAGCTGCGAAGAAACCATGGGTAACAGAAGAAATACTTCAGTTGATTGATGAAAGGAGGAAGTACAAACATGTTCCGGGAATATCAGGAATACAGAAATACAAGTCGCTGAGGAATGAAATAAATAGGAAGTGCAGGGAAACTAAGACGAAATGGCTGCAGGAAAAATGTGAAGACATCGAAAAAGATATGATTGTCGGAAGGACAGACTCAGCATACAGGAAAGTCAAAACAACCTTTGGTGACATTAAAAGCAACGGTGGTAACATTATGAGTGCAACGGGAATTCCACTGTTAAATGCAGAGGAGAGAGCAGATAGGTGGAAAGAATACATTGAAAGCCTCTATGAGGGTGAAAAATTGTCTGATGTGATAGAAGAAGAAACAGGAGTCGATTTAGAAGAGATAGGGATCCAGTATTAGAATCGGAATTTAAAAGAGCTTTGGAGGACTTACGGTCAAATAAGGCAGAAGGGATAGATAACATTCCATCAGAATTTCTAAAATCATTGGGGGAAGTGGCAACAAAACGACTATTCACGTTGGTGTGCAGAATATATGAGTCTGGCGATATACCATCTGACTTTCGGAAAAGCATCATCCACACAATTCCGAAGACGGCAAGAGCTGACAAGTGCGAGAATTATCGCACAATCAGCTTAACAGCTCATGCATCGAAGCTGCTTACAAGAATAATATACAGAAGAATGGAAAAGAAAATTGAGAATGCGCTAGGTGACGATCAGTTTGGCTTTAGGAAAAGTAAAGGGACGAGAGAGGCAATTCTGACGTTACGGCTAATAATGGAAGCAAGGCTAAAGAAAAATCAAGACACTTTCATAGGATTTGTCGACCTGGAAAAAGCGTTTGACAATATAAAATGGTGCAAGCTGTTCGAGATTCTGAAAAAAATAGGGGTAAGCTATAGGGAGAGACGGGTACAACAACCAAGAGGGAATAATAAGAGTGGACGATCAAGAACGAAGTGCACGTATTAAGAAGGGTGTAAGACAAGGCTGTAGCCTTTCGCCCCTACTCTTCAAATTGTACATCGAGGAAGCAATGATGGAAATAAAAGAAAGATTCAGAAGTGGAATTAAAATACAAGGTGAAAGGATATCAATGATACGATTCGCTGATGACATTGCTATCCTGAGTGAAAGTGAAGAAGAATTAAATGATCTGCTGAACGGAATGAACAGTCTAATGAGTATACAGTATGGTTTGAGAGTAAATCGGAGAAAGACGAAGGTAATGAGAAGAAGTAGAAATGAGAACAGCGAGAAACTTAACATCAGGATTGATGGTCACGAAGTCAATGACGTTAAGGAATTCTGCTACTTAGGCAGTAAAATAACCAATGACGGACGGAGCAAGGAGGACATCAAAAGCAGCAGGAGGACAGCATTGTATGGTAGTGAAACATGGACTGTGGGAAAACCGGAACAGAAAAGAATCGAAGCATTTGAGATGTGGTGCTATAGACGAATGTTGAAAATTAGGTGGACTGATAAGGTAAAGAATGAGGAGGTTCTACGCAGAATCGGAGAGGAAAGGAATATGTGGAAAACACTAAGGAGAAGGGACAGGATGATAGGACATCTGCTAAGACATGAGAGAATGACTTCCATGGCAGTAGAGGGAGCTGTAGAGGGCAAAAACTGTAGAGGAAGACAGAGATTGGAATATGTCAAGCAAATAATTGAGGACGTAGGTTGTAAGTGCTACTCTGAGATGAAGAGGTTAGCACAGGAAAGGAATTCGTGGCGGGCCGCATCAAACCAGTCAGTAGACAGATGACAAAAAAAAAAATCCAAATTTTGTCAATGCTGTCATAAATGGTTCAAATGGCTCTGAGCACTATTGGACTTAACAGCTCAGGTCATAAGTCCCCTAGAACGTAGAACTACTTAAACCTAACTAACCTAAGGACATCACACACATCCATGCCCGAGGCACGATTCGAACCTGCGACCGTAGCGATCGCGCGGTTACAGACTGAAGCGCCTAGAACCACTCGGCACTCCGGCCGGCCAATACTGTCATTTAATATGGTTTTAATTTAGCATCTGTTATTGTACACTTGGTTATTTTTCCAGCACTGAGGATAACTATTTAACAGCTGAAATCTAGATCTACTGGAAAAGATACAGATTGAATTTGTGACTGATTGCCGAGTCCCTTTTCCTTTTTCAAACATATTCTACAGTCGCTGTGCACAACAGTTCCAGCGGGACTCACGTCAGATTCCGAAGGAATCATCATCTCTGAACTGAGGTGATAGCACAGATGGCAAATTACGCCGGAAATACCTGCACAGCAAAGCAACAAATGTAGGACACTAGGTGAGTATAAGGCCTTTCCTGGATGTGTTTTTATTCCAGTCTTCTGTTAGTCCATCTTCTCCTACCCCTTCTCTCTGTCCATCTTTCCTTTCTCTGTCCATTTCTCTAGCCATTTCACCATTTCCTTCTGTCCATCTTCTCCCCCCTATATGTGTCCCTATTCTCCTTCTCTCTCTCTCTCTCTCTCTCTCTCTCTCTCTCTCTCTCTCTCTCTGTGTCTGGCCATTTCCTCCACCCTATCTCTCTCTACATTATCATACCCTCTCCAATAGAAGGTTACTGGTTCTTACCTTCACAATAATTTTTTCCAGATAGCAAGTGATGGGTGTACGAAATTTGGTTGCAATCGATCCATGAATTTAGGAGCAGCATGTTACCTGTGGCTTTTTGCCTGCATACACACATGCCACACAGACAATGACAGGGAAAAAAAATTGCAAGATGATGTCCATACAAATTTCCGCCGGTCGCATAGGTGAATACAAATCAGGTTTGCTATAAACACACGCTATAACGGTCGTGAGCACCAGTGCCTCTGAGATGGGATGTGGTGAGTTGATTCTAGTCAAGAATGCCTTTATGGCGACAAAGACACCATTATCAGTCCCTCACTGAGTTTGAACGAAGTCGTGTAATAGGGCTGTGAGAAGCTGAATGCTCCTTCTGCGATATTGCAGAAAGACTTGGCAGTGGTGGCCGTGGGAAAGTACGGTTGAAAAAAGTTTTGGCTCCGGATGGCCAAGTGGCACTGCTCAGAGGGAAAACCATTGTGTTCGATCTTTGACTTTGGCCCACTGTACTACATCTGCAGCAGCAATCTGAGCAGCAGCTTGCACCACAGTGACACAATGAACTGTTACAAATCGGTTACCTCAAGGAAAGCTCCAAACCAGGCGTGCTGTAGCATGCATTTCCCTGCCATTTGCGACTTCACTGGTAGAAGCGAGAGCTCATTGGAGGACAGGGTGGAGTTTTGTCATGTTTTATGATGAAAGTTAGTTCTACCTCAGTGTCAGTGCAAGTTTGCCTGCGGTGGCGGCAGTTCTCTGTCTGCAAAAGGACTAAAATGTCGTAACCACCACACCACACCCAAGAGGTGACACGTTTATCAATAGCGCAAGGAAATCTGACTAGTGGCCCCAGTGTGGATCACCGCTGAGTTGGCTGACTGTACATAAAATTAATTTAATTCCTTCGAACCCACAACGAAATAAACGACATTGTAGAGAATGAAAATGGATGTCGTTGAAAATAATAGCAAGTTCTTTCGCAATCATAAACAGATTTATTAACTAATATCGAGGTCAAGAGAGAACAAACATATAAACAGAAACTTCAAATATAAAATATTTCATTAACACGAACTCAGGTTGGTTGGCAATAGACTTGGGGAACCTATCCGGAATTTACTTGAAAATGAGACGCTATTGTGAGTGAAAGGATGGCAATCTAGGCAAGCACACTCTGCTGCATCGTCCCACTGACTAGTCTCTCGCATCAAAATATAAGTAATCAAGCAATGGACACTGGGAGTGACTACTACGAGTAAAAGGCTGCTATTAAAAAAAGATGGTCATGGAAACGATTGATAGGCTTCTGAATTTGCCAAAGCTGTGCAACGTTACCGATACAGCAGGCGAATAACGAGATCCTGTGGTCCGCGTGTGGGCGCTGCCGAAGTGTCTTACTGCGGGATATGACACCATGCTCACCGATGTTTCTCTCACGTCCCGAAAATACACTACTGGCCATTAAAATTGCTACACCAAGAAGAAACGCAGATGATAAACGAGTATTCCTTGGACAAATATATTATACTATAACTGACATGTGATTACATTTTCACGCAATTTGGGTGATCCTGAGAAATCAGTACCCAGAAAACCAACTCTGGTCGTAATAACTGCCTTAGTACGCCTGGGAATTGAGTCAAACAGAGCTTGGATGGCGTGTACAGCTACAGCTTCCCATGCAGCTTCAACACAATACCACAGTTCATAAAGAGTAGTGACTAGCGTATTGTGACGAGACAGTTGCTCGGCCACCGTTGACCAGACGTTTTCAGTTGGTGAGAGATCTGGAGAATGTGCTGACCAGGGCAGCAGTCGAACATTTTCTGTATCCAGAAAGACCCGTACAGGACCTGCAACATGCGGTCGTGCATTGTCTTGCTGAAATGTAGGGTTTCATAGGGATCAAATGAAGGGTGGAGCCACGGGTCGTAACACATCTGAAATGTAACTTCCACTGTTTAAAGTGCTGTCAATGCGAACAAGAGGTGACCGAGACGTGTAATCAGTGGTGGTGCCATACCATCACGCCGGGTGATACGCCAGTATGGCGATGACGAATACAAGCTTGAAATGTGCGTTCACCGCAATGTCGCAAAACACGGATGCGACCATCATGATGCTTTAAACAGAACCTGAATTCATCTGAAAAAATGACGTTTTGCCATTCGTGCACCCAGGTTCGTCATTGAGTAAACCATCGCAGGCGCTCCTGTCTGTGATGCAGCGTCAAGGGTAACCGCAGCCAAGTCTGTGAGCTGATAGTCCATGCTGCTGCAAACGTCGTCGAACTGTTCGTGCAGATGGTTGTTGTCTTGCAAACGTCCCCATGTGTTGACCCAGGGATCGAGTCGTGGCTGCACGATCCGTTACAGCCATGCGGATAAGATGCCTGTCATCTCGACTGCTAGTGATACGAGGCCTTTGGGATCCAGCACGGCGTTCCGTATTACCCTCCTGAACCCGCCGATTCCATATTCTGCTAACAGTCATTGGATCTCCACCAATGCGAGCAGCAATGTCGCGATACGATAAACCGCAATCGCGATAGGCTACAATCCGACCTCTATCAAAGTCGTAAACGTGATGGTACGCATTTCTCCTCCTTAAACGAGACATCATAACAACGTTTCACCAGGCAACGCCGGTCAACTGCTGTTTGTGTATGAGAAATCGGTTGGAAACTTTGCTCATGTCAGCACGTTGTAGGTGTCGCCACCGGCGCCAACCTTGTGTGAATGCTCTGAAAAGCAAATCATTTGCATATCACAGCATCGTCTTCCTGTCGATTAAATTTAGCGTCTCTAGCACGTCATCTTTGTGGTGTAGCAATTTTAATGTCCAGTAGTGTATAAAGTTCTGCTAGGGTGTCCGGACGTCTTTACAACTCCCCAAAGAAATGGAAGAGCTCTAGCGACTGTACTATGTGACAGTTGAGATTCAAGTCTGTTCCTGTCCTGTTGCTCAAAACCTTCCGATAAACAGCCGTTCCCCCCGAGGTTCTCGAATAAACCTATCATGACCAAGCAGTGGTTACTGTGCCAATCATTCTTTCTACCATGGAGACCCAATCTTCCTCAACCAATCACTGCATTGCGGTACACATTCTGATCTCCAAAAAAACAGCACACAATGCCTGGAGGTCCTACAGCCAAGGCCCTAGCGCGTTTCACAAGATGAGGCAAGTTTCCTAGTAAAAAAAAGAGCTCCGTCTCGTCGATAAAACGACTCAGTGGACGCCGTGTTGTCGAGGCACAGAACATCTAAAAAACGCGACATCCGGAGAAATTCATCGTCCCGTCTCACAAGATACGCTATTCTTGTAATAAACACATTAGCCAGGTGCCGGCCCAACGCTGCGGCACACAGAATCAGGAGACCAAACCCCCCCCACCACATCCACTCGCTAACAAAGCGGTTAGGCCAGCGCCAGGATGCCTGGCGCCCCCAGTTTCTGAAGAAGAGTCATTTCGCATTCAGCCACGGCACTCCCAACCTATTGCTTGGCCGCTAGCGGAACAAGGCCGTCTGCCAGAATGGTGGCCCATACACCAGTGCCCTGCAGAGCCTATGGCCAGTCTCGGTGACTACAAAAGAATCCGTGGAATCGCTTGCTGCTTGGGGAAAGTTCTAAAGGTTCTCTAGAGCCGAGTTTAATTCTACTACTGATACTCAAGTCATGCAAGCACTGTGAGATCAATCAATGGTTTACCCTAACCCTAATAGTCCATCAGATTAATATCATCAGGGAAAATTTAGATAGACCAAAGGTGATTGAAATTGTACGATAATCACCTAAACAAAATGAAAGGGGAAGTTCTAAAGGTTCTCTAGAGCCGAGTTTAATTCTACTACTGATTCTCAAGTCATGCAAGCACTGTGAGATCAATCAATGGTTTACCCTAACCCTAATAGTCCATCAGATTAATATCATCAGGGAAAATTTAGATAGACCAAAGGTGATTGAAATTGTACGATAATCACCTAAACAAATTGAAAGGGGAAGTGCCTGACAGGTATTACCATAGCAGTGGCCTGCCTGAAAGGCACTGCCATCTTTCATCAGTGATGGCCATGTGTTGGTTAGGATGCCACTTGAGGGCATGCAACCAAGCTGTCCGTGTGCTAGACACACTTGACCTACACCTAGAGTGATGACTTGGGGTGCGATTTCGTGTGACAGCAGGGGCACTCTCGTGGTTATGACATGCATCCTAACCGCATATTTGTATGTCATTCTGGTGATTCAATCTGTTGTGTTGCCATTCATGAACAGTATACCAGAGGGTGTTTTCCAACAGGATGCATACTGCTGTTGTAACCCAACAAACTCTACAGAGTGGCAGCATGTTGCCTTGACCTGCTCAGTCACCAAATCTATCTCCAGTTGGGCACATATGGGGCATCGTTGGATGACTACTCCAGCATCATCCAAAACAAGCATTAACTGTCCCTGTACTGATTGACCAAATGCAACAGGCATGGAACTACATCGCACAAACTAACATCTGGCACCTGCACAACACAATGCATGCACGTTTGCCTGCTTGCATTGAACATTCTGGCAGTTTAGTTGGTTATTAATATACCAGCATTTCCATTTGCATTGAATTATCTCATGCTTACATTAACTTGTGGTCTTGCAATGTTGGTTACATAAATATGTTACCTAGACAAACGTATTCCCAAAATTTCATTATTAAACATTAATTATTGTTTGGTGTTGGAATTTATTTGTCAGTTTAGTTTGTGATATCATGTTTTGATGCCATGCAATGGGTGTCAACATTGACAACAGAATTGCAAGCTTCCGTCAAATGCTGATAGCAAATGCATCATGCCAACTGAGTCACGCCCCCAGTGGCTCTGGGCTAAAAGCGCACTCTACCTCTGCAACATAGGATAGCTGGGAGCAGCGACCCAGCCCACTTATACTTGGGAGTCCTTTTGCTACGTGATGCTACGCAGACGGCACCTAGTCACGGCTCTGACTCCATCATTCGTGATTTCAGAGAGCCTCATTTTTGCTGAAACTGAAAGCTGGACTCTATCTCTTTTTGCATTATTTGTATCGAGTCAATGCCTACTTGGAGAAATACAGGTTACGTAAATCTTCTGTACCCTGTGTTAATTTGTTCAGTAATCATTCCTGCTCCTGTCCAGCTTTCTTGCGACGACGGTTGCCAGTCCACTCTGTAGCCCACGTCTCGTTACTATATTGTGCAAGGCTGTACACACATATTTAACATATTTCTCTCACATTTGCACACATGTTTTACGTGTATCTCCAGCGAATTTTGCCCCATAATTTCACTTTCACAGAGCTCAATGTTTATGATGTCATATCTCCTGAAATATGTGTCTTACAGCTATATTTTTTTGAGTGTACATTCAATGATATAGTAAACTATGGATATACCACATGTGAAAACTGTCTGCAAAATGTGTTGCGAATACAGTTACTAGTAAAGAAGTACCGTAACATACCAGTAATATATTAAAAGGTCAAGCTTGATGCAGTATGAACAGTGGAAATGTAGTAAGTAATAAACCTTTGTGTGTGTGTGTGTGGTGGGGGAGTACCAGCGAAAAGTCTCGTAATGGTGTGAAATTATGTACAGAACTTGTTACAAGTCACTAAGTGCTCTCATTCTCAAATAGTGGATGGATATAGTCTGGATAATTGTGCGTTGTGATCTTTCCAGACAGTAAGCGGTATATATACACACACAGTTCTGTTGAAATCGATCCAGTGGTTTAGGAGGTGTGGAACGTACATACACATACTTTCGTAATACACACATCAAAAAAAGTTTTGCATCTACATCTATATACATACTCCGCAATCCACCATACGGTGCGTGGCGGAGGGTACCTCGTACCACAACTAGCATCTTCTCTCCCTGTTCCACTCCCAAACAGAACGAGGGAAAAATGACTGCCTATATGCCTCTGTACGAGCCCTAATCTCTCTTATCTTATCTTTGTGGTCTTTCCGCGAAATATAAGTAGGCAGCAGTAAAATAGTACTGCAGTCAGCCTCAAATGCTGGTTCTCTAAATTTTCTCAGTAGCGATTCACGAAAAGAACGCCTCCTTTCCTCTAGAGACTCCCACCCGAGTTCCTGAAGCATTTCCGTAACACTCACGTGATGATCAAACCCACCAGTAACAAATCTAGCAGCCTGCCTCTGAATTGCTTCTATGTCCTCCCTCAATCCGACCTGATAGGGATCGCAAACGCTCGAGCAGTACTCAAGAATAGGTCGTATTAGTGTTTTATAAGCAGTCTGCTTTACAGATGAACCACATCTTCCCAAAATTCTACCAATGAACTGAAGACGACTATCCGCCTTCCCCACAGCTGCCATTACATGCTTGTCGCACTTCATATCGCTCTGCAATGTTACGCCCAAGTATTTAATCGACGTGACTGTGTCAAGCGCTACACTGCTAATGGAGTATTCAAACATTACGGGATTCTTTTTCCTATTCATCTGCATTAATTTACATTTATCTACACTCCTGGAAATGGAAAAAAGAACACATTGACACCGGTGTGTCAGACCCACCATACTTGCTCCGGACACTGCGAGAGGGCTGTACAAGCAATGATCACACGCACGGCACAGCGGACACACCAGGAACCGCGGTGTTGGCCGTCGAATGGCGCTAGCTGCGCAGCATTTGTGCACCGCCGCCGTCAGTGTCAGCCAGTTTGCCGTGGCATACGGAGCTCCATCGCAGTCTTTAACACTGGTAGCATGCCGCGACAGTGTGGACGTGAACCGTATGTGCAGTTGACGGACTTTGAGCGAGGGCGTATAGTGGGCATGCGGGAGGCCGGGTGGACATACCACAGAATTGCTCAACACGTGGGGCGTGAGGTCTCCACAGTACATCGATGTTGTCGCCAGTGGTCGGCGGAAGGTGCACGTGCCCGTCGACCTGGGACCGGACCGCAGCGACGCACGGATGCACGCGAAGACCGTAGGATCCTACGCAGTGCCGTAGGGGACCGCACCGCCACTTCCCAGCAAATTAGGGACACTGTTGCTCCTGGGGTATCGGCGAGGACCATTCGCAACCGTCTCCATGAAGCTGGGCTACGGTCCTGCACACCGTTAGGCCGTCTTCCGCTCACGCCCCAACATCGTGCAGCCCGCCTCCAGTGGTGTCGCGACAGGCGTGAATGGAGGGACGAATGGAGACGTGTCGTCTTCAGCGATGAGAGTCGCTTCTGCCTTGGTGCCAATGATGGTCGTATGCGTGTTTGGCACCGTGCAGGTGAGTGCCACAATCAGGACTGCATATGACCGAGGCACACAGGGCCAACACCCGGCATCATGGTGTGGGGAGCGATCTCCTACACTGGCCGTACACCACTGGTGATCGTCGAGGGGACACTGAATAGTGCACGGTACATCCAAACCGTCATCGAACCCATCGTTCTACCATTCCCAGACCGGCAAGGGAACTTGCTGTTCCAACAGGACAATGCATGTCCGCATGTATCCCGTGCCACCCAACGTGCTCTAGAAGGTGTAAGTCAACTACCCTGGCCAGCAAGATCTCCGGATCTGTCCCCCATGGAGCATGTTTGGGACTGGATGAAGCGTCGTCTCACGCGGTCTGCACGTCCAGCACGAATGCTGGTCCAACTGAGGCGCCAGGTGGAAATGGCATGGCAAGCCGTTCCACAGGACTACATCCAGCATCTCTACGATCGTCTCCATGGGAGAATAGCAGCCTGCATTGCTGCGAAAGGTGGATATACACTGTACTAGTGCCGACATTGTGCATGCTCTGTTGCCTGTGTCTATGTGCCTGTGGTTCTGTCAGTGTGATCCTGTGATGTATCTGACCCCAGGAATGTGTCAATAAAGTTTCCCCTTCCTGGGACAATGAATTCACGGTGTTCTTATTTCAATTTCCAGGAGTGTATAGTTAGAGTTAGCTGTCACTCTTTACACCAATCTACAATCACCTCCGTTCCGAGAGTTCCGGAACCTGTACAGAAAATTGGAGTAGAGATCAACATAAACATCTTTTCCACCCTTTTTATTGCTCATAAAAACCACACATTGTATGTTGTACCACCATACAGCGAGACCTTCAGAGATGGTGGTCCAGATTGCTGTACACACCAGTACATCTAATACCCAGTAGCACGTCCTCTTCCATTGATGCATGTCTGTATTCGTCGTGGCATATTATCCACAAGTTCATCAAGGCACAGTTGGTCCAGATCATCCCACTCCTCAACGGAGATTCGGCGTAGATCCCTTAGAGTGTTCGGTGGGTCAAGTCGTCCATAAACAGCCCTTTTCAATCTATCCTCAGCATGTTTGATATGGTTCATGTCTGTAGAACATGCTGGCCACTCTAGTCGAGCGATGTCTTTATCCTGGAGGAAGTCATTCACAAGATGTGCACGATAGGGGCCCGAATCGTCATCCTTGACGACGAATGCCTCGCCAATATTCTGCTGATAGGGTTGCACTATTGATCGGAGGATAGCATTCACGTATCGTACAGCCTTACGGCACCTTCCATGACCACCAGCAGTGTACGTCGGCCCCACATAATACCACCCCAAAACAGCAGGGGACCTCCATCTTGCTGAACTTGATGGACAGTGTGTCTAAAGTGTTCAGCCTGTCCGGGTTGCCTCCAAACATATCTCCAATAATTGTCTGGTTGAAGGCATATGTGACACTCATCAGTGAAGAGAACATGATGCCAATACTGAGCGGTCCATTTAGCGTGTTGTTGGGCCCTTCTGTACCGCGCTGCATGGTGTCGTGATTGCAAAAATGGACCTCGCCATGGATGTCGGGAGTGAATTTGCGTTTCGTGGAGCCTATTACACATAGTCTGAGTGGTAACACGACGTCCTGTGGCTGCACGAAAAGTATTATTCAACATGGTGGCATTGCTGTCAGGGCTCCTCCGAGCCATAATCCGTAGGTAACTGTCATTCACTGCAGTAGTAGCCCTTGGGCAGTCTGAGCGACAGTTCCTGTCTCTCTATTTGTGCTTCATGTCTGAACAACATCGCTTTGGTTCACTCCGAGACCCCTGGACACTTCCCTTGGTGAGAGCCCATATTGGCACAAGTTAACAATGCGGACACGATGGTATTGACCATCTAGGCATGGTTGAACTACGAACAACATGAGCCGTATATATCCTGGTGGATGACAGGAACTGATGAGCTGTCGGACCCCCTGTGTCTAATAAGCACTGCTCGTGCATGGTTGGGTTTAGTGACATCTCTGAACAATCGAAGGGATTGTGTCTGTGATACAATGTTCACAGTCAACGTCTATCTTCAGGAGTTCTGGGAAGTGGCTGATGTAAAACTTCTTTTGATGGGCAGATTAATAATGAGGCAATAGATTGATTGCAATTTTAATATGTATGATCTATAAATAGACAATAGGCTTGCATTATGCCAAAATAGGTGGGAGTGAAATATGTAGGCCTACTGCAGGATCGTATAGGCCTAACATTTTTCAAACAGAAAGAAAGTAGACACCACTAGATTTGTGCCTAAAACACAGTTTTTATTCTTTTCGTTCTGGACACATGAGAAACACGTTAATTCCCATCAGGTTCGTTTCTTCTGATCCTTAACCTTGTGCCATATTCTTTCACTCTCATACTTTGTGATCTTCTTCTCCTTTGCCGATGATGATTTGGCAGTGGGTCCATTCTGTCCTGGAAAGCTGCAAAAGCCTCAATTTTTTATTTGAAAATCACTCAGTTGTAAACCTTTGGTTCCTGTATTTCCATTACTCTGAAATCTCTCTGTATCTCTTGGTTTCAGTTTACTTTGATTATATTGATTACAAGAAACTGATTGTTTGATGTGTGAACCTCCCCTGTTTCATTCTAAGGATGTGTCCAAAGAAATGATTCAAATGGCTCTAAGCACTATGGAACTTAACATCTGAGGTCATCAGTCCCCTAGACTTACAACTATTTAAACCTAACCAACCTAAGGACATCACACACATCCATGCCCGAGGCAGGATTCGAACCTGCAACAGTAACAGCAGAGTGGTTCCGGACTGTGTCCGAAGAACATGTTCCTTCTTTTACTGATGATGTCCGAGATTCTCTTTATATAGGTATACAGTTCTTGATTCGTTCAACTTCTCTATTGACAGTCTCCTGTGTTTCAAGATCCAATTATCCTCCTTAGGAAGTTTCATATCAGCGCACACTCCGCTGCAGAGTGAAAATCTCATTCTGGAAACATCCCCCAGGCTGTGGCTAAGCCATGTCTCCGCAATATCCTTTCTTTCAGGAGTGCTAGTTCTGCAAGTTTCGCAGGAGAGCTTCTGTAAAGTTTGGAAGGTAGGAGACGAGGTACTGGCGGAAGTAAAGCTGTGAGTACCGGGCGTGAGTCGTGCTTCGGTAGCTCAGTTGGTAGAGCACTTGCCCGCGAAAGGCAAAGGTCCCGAGTTCGAGTCTCGGTCGGGCACACAGTTTTAATCTGCCAGGAAGTTTCATATCAGCGCACACTCCGCTGCAGAGTGAAAATCTCATTCTGGAAACATCCCCCAGGCTGTGGCTAAGCCATGTCTCCGCAATATCCTTTCTTTCAGGAGTGCTAGTTCTGCAAGTTTCGCAGGAGAGCTTCTGTAAAGTTTGGAAGGTAGGAGACGAGGTACTGGCGGAAGTAAAGCTGTGAGTACCGGGCGTGAGTCGTGCTTCGGTAGCTCAGTTGGTAGAGCACTTGCCCGCGAAAGGCAAAGGTCCCGAGTTCGAGTCTCGGTCGGGCACACAGTTTTAATCTGCCAGGAAGTTTCATATCCTCCTTAGAATTCATCGTTCCACAAGTTCTAATCTCTTAAGTACTCCTGTTATTACTATGTTCAGAATCTCTGCTGTGTATAAGGCTTTAGCCCAGATCACTGTGTGGTACTGTCTCAGATTTGCATTGATTGAAATATTCTTCTTACTGTAGACGTTCATTGTTACTTTTTACCAGTATGCTAAATTAATTTTGTTTATTTGTGCTCCTGATGCTTCTTTTCTATCAGACCAGTTTCTCCTCAGTATTTAAATCTCTCTGCCTTCAGAATTTTCACTCTATCTATGAGGGTTGCCCAGAAAGTAATGCATCACTTTTTTTTCAACAATTCTTTATTGAAAATAATGAGAATTACACACACGAAAGAATGGTGTTTTGTCTACACACCCTATTTTCCATGTAATCTCCATCCCATTCAATGACCCTCCTCCAGTGTGAAACAAGGGCCCAAACCTTGTCCTGATGGCAGAGCCAGTGCTTCACTGTGTGAATCACCTCCTCATCATCCTCAAAATGTCTTCTCGAGTCATAATGCGTCTGTCCTCGTGAATGACAACATCAGTTCACTGTAACATGTCAGGTGCGACAGTCATGGGTGGTCTCTCCGACTGCTGTAAATTGTGGAGCTTCACCAAACCACCTTCTGATGACTTCACCCTCCTTGCCCAGCAAGCAACTGTACTTCTGTCGATAGCAGTTGCTCCATAGACTTTGCAGAAGTGTTTGTGAATATTCCCCACAGTTTCTTTCTCTGCAGTGAGAAATTCAATGACGGCACATTGCTTGTAACGTACATCACCTACAGACGCCAAATTGAAACTGTCCTGCAGCTACGCTATCTGTCAGAAATGACGGAAACTTCGCACGTTGCCTCAGGAGACTTCAGATCGTACATACATAACGTTTCGCATCCGTAGCACTGTTTTCGGTTGAGAAAAAAATGCGGTGCATTTCTTTCTGGGTAACCCTCATATTGTCATCCAATAGGAGCCACTTTGATGTTTGTCATACACTGTGTCCTCATGTATTGATCTGTCGGCCTGCTTTAACCACTTGTCTCTGTAGTTACCTGGTTTGGTTAACTGCCTCTCCTAATGATTCCAACAATTTAACAATATCTGCGAATGTTAGACAACCTATCCATATTCCTTTTTTCTTGCATCCCAGTCGTATTCCACCCACTCCTTTCATTTCCTATCACCATTTCCTGATTAAGTATACAGTTGAAGACAAAAGGTGAGAGACCGTCTTCCTATCTGATCCCGGCTTTGATCTTGAAGATCTCTGAAAACTTTCCTCTGAACTTGACCTTGACTGTTGTTTTGCTTAAGGTCTGTTTAATCTGTTTTTCTGCATAATTTCGTCTCCCTCAAAATTTGGAACATTGTTCACTTGTCTACCAAAGCACAGGCTTTCTTGAAGTCTGTGAATGTGGCCATGAAATCCTTGCTCCTCTGTGTTTGATCCTGGTGTTTGATACCTGTACCCAATTACCACTTTCAGTTCAGATTTTTTCTGCAAATGCTCTTCCCTTCCTGAAGCCTCCTTAGTATTAACAGTTTGTGGATTCCATTCTTTTCAGCAATGTTTTTGAGAATATCTTAATGCTCACTAGCATTATCGATATTCGTCTGTAGTTCCAAGGCTCAGGTTTAGACTCTTTTTCATGTTTTAGATGTATTAGTGTTGAAACTTCCTGGCAGATTAAAACTGTGTGCCGGACCGAGACTCGAACTCGGGACCTTTGCCTTTCGTGGGCAAGTGCTCTATCAACTGAGCTACCCAAGCATAACTCACGCCCCGTCCTCACAGCTTTACTTTTGCCAGTACCTCATCTCCTATTGTATTAGTGATGTCATCCATCATTCTGGAAGCTGCTTTTCTTCCTAAATTTTACTTGTAAGCTGTGTCAGTTCGATTATCGTACTTTCGTTAACGTACTTACAGAACTCTGAAATGATCACATCTTTCCTAGGAACTTCATTATTTTTCAAGGTTTTTATGATGTTCCTCATCTCTTCTTGATGGTTCTAATCTCTTCTTGGTGGTTGTGAGTTAGTATTTTGTTCTTCATGGTTACATATGAATATCTCAGATCGGGTTTCAAAGTTTAGGAGCCTTTCAAGCTACTTGTACAATCTGACCTTTTTTCCATGTTAACATATACTATCATTCATTCTTTGTTCTCATAGCTGAGGTTTGAGACAACATATCTACTTAAGTTGGTCTTGAATGTTCAATAAAATTCTCGCATATTGATTTTTCGGTAGTCCTCTTGTACTTGAGTTAATAGTTATTGAGAGTTGTTAGACCTCCATTGGCTCACTGACGTTGTCTCTGAGAACAGTGGACTGGTCACCACCTGGGGCAGTGCTCTCTGAGCTAACTTGCCATCATGCTGAATCGAATGATGTCTGCTGGGGGTCGACACATAGACGTCATCAGGATTACAGCTGACATGGTTAGCCTCAGAGGTTCTTGAGATATGGTCTGGCTGCTTATGGCTTCTTCAGGGGCCAACCATCCACCTTTATCCAGGACTGGAGTCAGCAGCACCACATCCAGATATTCATTCCACCCAGAATTTCTCATTTCTGTTTGTTTCTTTGTGTTAACGTTAATTTTTTTCTTTTCAGTCTTGGGAAATGGGGTGTCAGAAAGTACAGGTGTCTGTTTCAATGTCTCTGATTAGCAGCATGTGTACAAAATTATGATGTCTGCTTAAATTTTGTAACTTGATTTTTCTAATGTTAATCAAATGTATTTCATTGGAATATAAATATTTCCGTCTTTGGTTGTGAACTTCATTTCTAATCAGAATTATTGTAATTTTGCCCACAAGTCCATTTTTAGGATGAAGCTCTAGTACTTGATTACATGCCAAGAAATGTATACATGCTCTAGCTTACATAAACAATTGTGATGATTTTTAAGATGGTATACTGGAACCGATAGCTAAGTGTAACAAAACTGTGCACTGACCACCCAGGGGAAATATTTCATTTGGTTACTAGGGACTACCAGCAAACCCCCCTCCAGATATAGAATAGAACTCCCACGTTTAAAATAGCTTCAAACGTCTGATTACCCTACTAATATGTAAATGTCTCGAATACAGGGTGTTAAGCATGAAAACGATAAAAGGTTTACAATAATGTTGAAATTACATTTAAAGTTTGTTAGAAATCGAAAGTAGTTTCATTAGCAAAGACTGTATGATAGTGTAGGGTCTGGGAAATTTTCTCTTCCTTTTAAGCAAGAGCTAGTTTTTCACATTTCTCAACGTACATTGTGTGAAAAAAATGGCACACTTTTTAAAGGTTTTCAATTCACTCAAGATTTATTACTGCTACAGATTATTACATTTACAGATCAATAGCATAAGTGTTTCTGAGATACCAAGTATCTATCCACCTGTAGCCTCCACAGATGGCATTGCAGGCGCTGACTCTGACATCCAGTCAACCGTACAGATGGCGGATACTGTCCTGAGATATGGTATGCTACGCCTACTCGACCTGTTAACATAGTTCTGTAAGAGGTTTTGGTTAACGAGTTGGACAAGTCACTTATCGTCCCGTCATATTCCACACATGCTCGATTGAAGACACGTCCATACATCATGCTGTCCAGGAAAGTCGCTGCACGTGCTGCATAGCATGTTGAGTTTTACGGGCTGTGTGTGAGCAGGCAGTATTCTGTTGCAACAACACATCGCCTTCCTATTGCAAAAATGGCAAGAGAACATGTCTAAGAACATTCTGCACGTGCCGTGTGCTGGTTGTGTCTCCTCCAGAAATACCAAAGGTGAACGAGAGTTCTAGCTTATCACGCCTCAGACCATAATGCCTAGGGTCAGCCTATGTGTCTTGGACGAATGCTCCCTAGGAGACAGTGCACACCAGCTCTACATTGTATGCACAAACGAAAAACACTTGTGCACAGGCAGAATCCTCAAGGTCACAGCGCGCCATTCCATCTTCTGAGTGATCTTCTGACGGCACCAGTCAAGCCATGCACGTCAATGCCGTTCTGGGCTCACAAGCCCTCTTATGTGTACTTTGGTAGCTGTACGAGCTGCCTTTATAATACGCTGAAGAGCCAAAGAAGTTGGTACACCTGTCTAACACTGTGTAGGGCCCCCGCGAGCACACAGAAGTGATGCAACATGGCATAGCATGTACTCGAATAATTTCGAAGTAGTGCTGGAGGGAACTGACACCTTGAATTCTGCAGGGCTATCTGCAAGGCATTCAGATATGCTCAATAATGTTCATTTCTGGGGAGTTTGGAGGCTAACAGAAGAGTGTTCCTGGAGCCACTCTGTAGTAATTCTGGACGTGCGGGGTGTTGGATTGTCCTGCTGGATTACCCAAGTCCGTAAGAATGCACAATGGACATGAATGGAAGCAGGCGATCAGACAGGATGCTTACGTACACGTCACCTGTCAGACATATCAGGTGTCCCATATCACTCCACCTGCACACACCCCACACCATTACAGAGCCTCCACCACCCAACCTCCACAACCATCTCGATGCTCGGAAGGGCACAATTTGATCACTTTCAATCTCACTCGCTTGGTTGTAGGAAGCACGAGTGCATCTCCATGGCACTGTGCCTGCTTGCTTCACACGTTTGCACCCCACTGAGCCTTCTGGCTGTGAGCATTCCCTATTAAAAGGTAGACATGATGGCGCTCTGTAGGTATGCCCTAACCTATCTGTTGGCCAACAACGTGGAAACAATTATCAATACAGCTGCCATACCCCAGGTGTCAATGCTGTCTTCGTATCAAATTCGACATCGTCTTTCCAGAGGCATATGATGTCATATCTCCTTAACTACCGTATGTTTCGTACAGTTACATAATTTTGTAAGTACATTCAGTGATAGTTGTGGATACCACCTGCAAAATGTGTTGTGAACAGAGTTAGTAGTAAAGAAATAATAAATTAAAATGTCATGATTAATGTTGAAGTTTTACAGTATGGACACCAAAAATCTAGTAAGCAATAAACGTTTTTGCTTTCATTATTTTGTGGGTGATGTCAGTGAGAAAAAGTTTCATATAGGTAGGAATTATGTGGAAAGTTCATTGGAACTCACAATGTGCCCTCATTCTCAACTTCTGGATGAATATAGTCTGGGTAATTTGCATGTTGTGAGTTACAATGGCTGAAGATATAATATACATAGTTTCCAACTGTAATACTTGTCTTAGTTCGTAAAATCTTCAACACAAGAATATACATCTTAATTATTAGATCCTGACAGCATTTTAAATCATTAACTGCAGCCAATAGTTACGTGAAATACTGATAGTCAAATTTTTGTTGCCAGTGGAAGATATTCAGCCCAGTACAAATAGAAATGGCCTGGCAGGGATGTGGCGCTGTTTCAAGCTGACCACATTTGTACCGAGGTGGCTTTAACAGACCTGTTCCTTCCTAAATTTCCACAGTCAAGTTGTGCTACTCTTTTGTCCATGTGGTGACTTTAGGATCTACAGGAGGTTCAACTTTATAGTTAGGGGTCTTTAACAAGTAAGAACAGTGTTGGAACTTAGATTTTGTGATGATGGCTTTGTTATTACCTTCCTAATATATCTTGGCTTCATTAAGTCTAGGAGTGATTCCACTGAGAGGTTCCTGTGCTTTTCTTTATGTTAGGATGAGACTAACTGGTTTGTATGGTAACATGTGGTATTTTGTCTCTTGGAGAAAAAGAGTTATTATAATTTATGCATATCACTATTTAATAAATCTCACATTTAACACTTCTACACAAATGTCAAATGAAACATTGTCTTCCACCACATCTATATCATAACCTCAGCCATCCAATGCTAGTGATAAAAGACCCCGAACCTCGTGTTCCAAAGATCCATCTCCTCATCGTATGACCAAAGATGACAGTCTCTTCAAGTTGTTAAACTCAAAGCCAAAGACAATATTTACACAAAATATTACATGTAAAGAAATTACAGAAATAAATTCTTTTACATTCTCACAATTACCAATTTGATTCGGGCCATTAGTTTAAATACAGAGAAGGCTAGCTAATGTTTTCTGCTTGCTTCAAGGTTACACTAAATGGTATATTCAATGTGCTTTGGGAACTATTATATGCGACTCAACAGTCATAAGGTATAGACACCATTGCCATGTAAGCAAGGTTAAAGTGTATAAAGATAAATATATGGACAGTCTTCAAATCAGACATTGGAGTATTGCTTACTCCAAAACTATTTACTGTATCGAGTATTACTATTCTAGTTTAGTGTTCAAGGTGATGTTCTGCTATGATAACCCCCCCCCCCCACCCCCACACACACACACAAGTCCATGTATGCCATGCATGGGATCGTGTGTCACTATGGAACATAAGCACTTCATGAAAACATTAACTTTCCCATTAATTAATATGCCCTAAGACATCCAAAACTGTTTCCTCCAGAAAAGATCTGATTGAGTACAACATAAAAGGATATTACTTGAAATTATTCCACACAAATTAGTCTTTTAAAATATTTCTTAATTAATTTGTATCACTATGAAAAGGATGTGCAATAGGTCAGATAAGTCCCAAACTTTTAAAATTGAACTCATGCAGAAGTTTTAACATATGGTTTAAGGCTCTCCAAGCTCACAAATTTAAATTGCTGGAGGATTTTTTTTCTGCATTTGAGTCTTTGATTACACAGTATTCAATTTTCATTGCGGTAATTCACTTATGGCACATATCAATGTCTTCTTGTCTCTTGATAAATGTCCATCGGATGATCACCACCTTGCTCACATAGTGTCCCAATACTGGTTGTTCATAGTAATTTATAAATGTATTTTTACATTTTCTTCTCAGCCTTCAGTATTATGCCTTTTTCATCTCATATCTGAAATGTCCATTATAGCATTAATTTTCAGAGGAATTTTTGCCATGCATAGACAACGTTTTTTAAGAAGGGTGTGAGTCCAACTATAGTATAGACATGGAACAAAATATGTCTAATACACACATCATAAAAATTCCAGTTCCAAAAGTTAGTAATAAAATTGATTTCCCAAGGGAGCTTAGTTATATATGTACTCTCCATAATATACAACTTGAAGGTTACATTGGCTATATTGAGTAAGAAGTGCAATGGACTTATAAAACTTTGTGTTCTGCCTTAGGGCAGGTCTTGTCATGGGGGAAGCCTTGCCAGAGAGGTCCACCGCATGAGCGTCTAGGGAAGTGATTCCAGTGGTGGTTTCCTGTTGCCTTCCACTGATAATGGATGAAATGATAATGATGACAACACAACACCCAGTCCCTGAGCGGAGAAAATCTCCGACCCAGCAGGGAATCGAACCCGGTTCCCTTGCCATGACAGACTGCCGCGCTGACCACTCAGCTATCGAGGCGGACAATGGACTTATAGCTAACAACAAAATATGGCACCTTATATTTAATTGATCATAGTATCTGCAGAGCCATGTTAAAATGGTTACATAATTATTTAGTATCTGTGTAAATTCAAGTGTACTTCAACACTGACTCAATGCATCTTAGTTAAACTCACACTTCTGATAGCAGATAACAATGTCAGGAGTTTCTTTAGAATACATTAAGCGAATTGTGAAATGAGGGCATCTCTTGCAACCTTTTAATATAAGTGTTTCAATAAAAAAACCGTATGGCATGGCCTGTGCCCAAAACAACCATTAAATCTAAAGAAATCATTATTATAAAATAAACAGGTTCTTTTAACCACATAAAATAAACATAGTTCAAAATGATGCAATAATTATACAAAATGTTAAATGGTTGTCTCTTAGGGAAAATTCATGTATATGTGACAAATGTAATCACATGATGAATCAAGTGTAAATTCAATGATATTTGATCAGCACTGTATTTTCTGAGTCAGACTGGTTTACGTATTTATGATTTAATGTTTCCTTTATAATAAAGTAGCTGAGACATTCCTTATATGATTGTGTCTCTATCATTGCAATATACTCACATTGCACATCTATGTCAGCTTTATAGGTCAAATTATGACAAACTCTACACTTCCATTGTGTCAGATTGTTAGTATTTATATCTCAACTTTACATCATTATTAAAACAGTGTTTCATTTTTATTTACTCTCCTGTGTCTCAAATAGCATTCCGTCATGAATAGAAATTATTTCAAATTATGTAACAGAGCATGGGATAAATTCCTAACATCTCTTCATTCACTTCAATATTAAATTGCCTAAACTATTACAAAATATTCTCTCACAATGTAAACCTCAAAATTAGTACCATATAACCTTCAATCCATCACAATAGTTTCAAATGTAACACATAAACAACTGTCTCCATAATGTTCTAAACCTCAATACATTCTTAATTCACATAATTAAATTTTGTGACTACCCACCTTATTTTTTAACACACTACAACATAACTGGTCTTTCAATGCACACTCTCGTAATCTGACAAATAGCTCCAGTTTGCTTTATCCATTAATAATGTTCCATCTGACATAGCTTACAAACAACAAGGTTTTGTTTTCTTACACATAAACACTGTTCATGTCTTATTACTTTAAAAGTACGCACCTCATTACATTTGGCTGCTGTTAAGAAATATTACTACAAAACAGTAGAATGGTTTGTAGTCTGACACACTGACCTCATACTAAATTTAATGAATGGGTATATTACAGAACAAAGAGAAATCAGTACAACCATAATTCACATTAACACAAAATCTGCTTCATACTTTTAGCTGACATAGTTCCACACTTCGACAGAAAGTTTTCCTTGAATAATAAAACAAAGTGATATAGTTGGTCCATTCTACTATTTCTTTATGAGCAGCATATTACTTATTAAAAACTGTTTTATGGATCATGTTTGTAGAGTATTAACTCGGTAACACTGTGCAGTCCAAATAACTTCTTGGATTTTGGGTAGATTAGCCTATAGGCATTAGGGTGTGGGTTTTCCTTGATTTCAAAGGGGCCTACATCATGTCAAAAAATTTCTTTATTTCTGAAGTAATCAATTTAGATTTTTCCCATGTTTTTACTAAAACCAGATCTCCTGTCCTGAACTGTACTCCTTTACTTCTTGCATCATGTCTCCATTTTCTTACCTCTCCTTGCTTTTTCATAGTGTTCCTGACAGCTGTCTCCCTTTCCTGGGGTGTCATAGTTTGACAAGGTGGGAAATCAACATTCTCAGAAATCAGGTTTGCAGGTCATCTATTAAACATTACCTCATAAGGTGAAAAACTGGTGGATGAATGCTGTAGGCTGTTCATTATATCCTCAAAGTCAGTGAAATTTTCAATCCAATTAACATGTGTCTAAAGCTTTCATGTATGTAACTGATTAATATGTCAATGCATTGTTCAGGCCAGCATAGTTTCCAGTTGTCTAAGTCAGGTTTAGGTCTCCTAAACAAAATCCTTTTTTGCGCTTTGTAATACTGATCTACCTTTTCTCCTCCCTTTTTCCCTATATAACTTTTAACCAATTTCCAGTTTTCATCATGATTTTGGTTTCTACAAATATCATTACAGATATTTAGTATTTCAGCTTCATCTTTTACACCCTTTAAGTACGTAAGTTTGAACTCTTTCTCTTCTTTTCCATAAACATTTTCAAAATCTGCACCCACTGGTAGTCTGGAAAGCGTGTCTGCAATGACATTATGTTTACCCTGTATAAATCTGATCTCATAGTCACACTGTTGAAGAAATAAAACCCACCTTGTTATACGGTCATGATAGAGTCTGCACTCCTGAATGTAAGACAGTACTTTATGGTCAGATAAAACAATCACTTTGTGCCCTAACAGATAATTTTTAAACTTATTGAATGCTCAGTGGATAGCATGTAGTTCATTCTCTGTGACTGTATATTATTTTTCATACTTTTGTAAAACAAGGCTAGCAAAAGCAATAGAATGGTGTTTTAATCTTCCTTCTACTTCTATGTTTTGAAACAAGTATGCCCCTAAACCTGTCTCACTACTATCTGTCATTATACAGAATGCTAATGACATAACAGGTCTATACAACATCTGACTTTAGCACAGTTGTTGCTTTATTTCCATGAATGCATCCTGACATTCTTGCATCCAGTCCCAAGCAGTATTCTTTTTTAGTAAATTACATAAGCAATTTGCATTTAAAGCCTGGGTACTAAGAAATTTTGTATAGAATCCAGTGAGACCAAAAAAGGACTTGAGTTGTTTTTTGTTCTTGGGAGTAGGAATGTTTACAATAGCCTCAAGTTTATCCTTATCAGGTAAGATTCCCTTTTCTGTAATATTATGTCCCAAAAATTTCCAAAACCACATTTTTCCAATTTTACAGTCATTCCCCCTTCCCTCAATTTTGAACAGGCTTGTCTCAAAAGGTTTAAATGATATTCCCAGGTTTTTCCAGTTACAAGAATGTCATCTATATATACTATTAATTTTGAAGACAATTCATCACCTAATACAAAATCCAATGCTCTGATAAATTCAGCAACAGATACATTCAATCCAAAAGGGACTATACAATACTGGTAACTTTTGCCACCATACAAAAAGGCAATACAATTCCTAGGATCAAATTCAAGGGGTATTTCGTGAAATCCAGATGTCAAGCCTAGACTACTCATAAATTTTACATTATCAAATTTGTGCAGAAGCTCATCCATATTGTCAGGATGGTCATTTTCTCTAATCAAAAACTTATTAAGGCGCCTAGAATCAAGTACAATTCTAACCCCACCATTTCTCTTAGATACAACAACTAATGGGTTGTTGTGTACACTTCTACTCCTTTCTACAACCCCCAAGTTTCCATTGTTTGGAATTCCCTTTCTACATCTTTTTCCTGGAGAATGGAATGCCATAAGGTTTTAGGAAAAAAGGACGCTGATCACTGAGTTGAAGTCTGCACTTATAGTCTTTTACCTTACCTGGTCTCTCACTAAATTTGTCATAAAATTCAAAAAATGGTTCAAATGGCTCTGAGCACTATGGGACTTAACAGCTATGGTCATCAGTCCCCTAGAACTACTTAAACCTAACTAACCTAAGGACACCACACAACACCCAGTCATCACGAGGCAGAGAAAATCCCTGACCCCGCCAAGAATCGAACCTGGGAACACGGGCGTGGGAAGCAAGAATGCTACCACACGACCACGAGCTGTGGACATCATAAAATTCCCACAACACTTCTCTTAACTGATTTTTCTGACTTTCACTTAGATTTACAGCTTCCTTCAATTTGACTTTGACTAATTCTTCGAAATTTTGTTCATTGATATGATCAAAGGATGTGTTACCACGTATGGCTTGGTTATCTACCTTGCTTATGACAGTTTTAATATGGTTACAAGAATTACCACAGCTAAGGATGAACATGTCTGTTTTCAGAATACTATTTTTCTCAGGTTCAGCAATTATAACTTTCTTTTCTTCCCAAGAGAAACTTACACAAACTTTTAAGACCCAATCCATGCCTAAAAGGATATTTTATTCCAACCTTGGGACCACAAGGCAACCTTACTCAAATTCCACATTTTCAATTTCAAATGTTAATAATACTTGACTCTTATCTCCCTTACTTTGCTAACCAGTGGCGCCTCTGATTTTTACCCCTACAACCAGCATGTCTAATTTTATCTCTAAATTTTTCTAATATTGCACATATGGGGCTTCCTTTATCAATAAGACAATTTCCTTCCCACTGATCTACTCTTATTTTAATGTATGGACAGTGTAATTCCTTTTCATCTACCTTCCCCTCAGAAACTTCATATAATAAATCTTTTTCAATTTCTTTATAATTTCCATCAACTTCCTACCTTTCAGTCTTTATTAAGTTTACCTGAGTGTCAGATTCTAAGTTACTAGTATCAAGTTTACACTTTGGCTGCACACATAATAATTCGCTATTGTTTATGTACCTCTCACTCGGACTCTTTCTCTTACTTTCTCACCAGCTTAGGCATACAATTCTACTAATTATACCTAGATGATACCAAACTCTCATTATACTGGTTCCACAGAATTTCTAAAAATTGGATTCTTTTACTTTTAATAATCTCATGCAAATCTAATTCTTTCACAATATTTTCACTTTGATTAATCACAAACTGATCAGGACAGACATGTAATAATTGATTTTCAGCTGTCACTTCACTATTCTTATCATATACCTTTGCTTTGTCACCACAACTATCATCAAGTTTCAACACTCCATTATTTATTTCAATAAAAACATTGTACTCACCTTCTCGTTTGCTTACCATACTTTTCACATCAATAATACTAACAACATCACTACTATAGTATACTTTACTACCAGTTTCATATATTTCACTCTGTTCCTCACTTGATTCTTTTTCCTCTTGCTTAGGTTTATCATCAGCTGACTAATTATTACCTTCTTGTGTGAATACCCTCCCCCCCCCCCCCCCCTCCTTCCCCAATTTTGAACTAAAACATTTATTACTCTCTTCATGATTAGCTTGTTTTGTTTTGCCCAGCTATAAAAATCATTTAACATACCCTCATCCAGAATTGATTCAGAACTTTGATATCTCCTATGTTTATTTTGCAGTGGTCTACTGTGCCACATAGCATCCCAAAATTTTTGATCAAAACTTATATAATTCACTTGGTATTTCTTATGTTTAACCTGTTTGTTAATGGTACTGTTATTTACACTATTTGGTTTTGTGTCAAAGTTAGTGGTTCTATTATGTTTAAATCTGTTCGCCCCAAAGCTGTGGACCCTCATTGCAGTGGTCCGAAGTTTTTCGGATGTCTACCTCTATTGTCACCCCTCCAATTTGTATTCATTCTGTTGTTACCTTCCCATCTGTTGTTCCTATTAACGCCATTGTTTTCCCAGTTGCTCCCTCTCCCATTACCATTTTACTCTCTTGTTCTATCATATTGGTGTTCATTCTGAAAATCTCAATTATCCCTTCTAGAATTCTCCCCATGGTAATCAGAATTCCGCCTCCCACTGTAATGGTTTCCATTACTAAACTGCTACACATTTCTCTCCAGTGCCCTGTCTAATTTGTCTATATATTTTAGAAACTGGTCTAAACAGTCATCAGGTCCATGTACTAATTCCCACTGTATTTTTTCAGGTAACTTTCTTTTAAGAGCATCAGTTTGTGTCATTAGATCAAAGGGGTTATCTAGATGCACCAGTTTCCTAAGCTGATCCCTACAAAAGTCTTTCACTGAGTGGTATCTGCCCCTGAAACTAGGCCCATTTAAAAATTTACTTTTTATCCTATCCTGTTCAGTTTCAGACCAAAACTTATTTAAGAAGCTCTACTTAAAATAATCAAACATTTTCACTCAGCAAAATGTTGGTTTGCCCAAGACAAAGCTTCCCCCTCAAGAAATGTTTTGACAAATTTAATCTTTAGATTATGAGACATACTAGGAACAAGATTGTCAGTTATAAGAAATCTACAGGGTGTAAATTATCACAAGGAAAACGTTTACAAGTAAATTACTCCATACACTTCCACCATTCATACATAAATTTTTAGACACAAAATTAACTTGCATTTCAGCAAATCTCTTGTCTATCACACTTAAGTTACATGTTACAGACTCTTGTATTTTATTTAATTCAGCATCTAAGGAATTAACTTTTGAGTCTGTATCTAGACTTAATTTGTCTACCCTCTCATCCACAGTTCTTTGAGCTGAGATTAACCTTTCAATCTCTTTCCCTTGACTTGAGCTAACTGTGGCCAATTTATTTTCTAAGATTACAAAACGTTTTTCTACAGCCTCAATTTTGGAGTTCACACCCTTCAAACTTTTTCCTAATTTAATTTTTAAATTTGAGATCTCTTCTTTCAGTAAATCACTATTGATTTTCATTTTTGCTTTCAGCGATCCACTAGTTAAGTTTAAATTCACTTCTAGCGATTCACTGGATGCATTTATTTTCGATTCTAGGAATTCACTATTTGAATTCATTGCCATTGTTAATTTGGACTGCATTTGTCCCATTCTAGCAAAAAGTAACCTTACCCAGTCCTGTTGATCTGGTTTTCTTTCGGTCAGTGAGTCATCTAGATCGTCACTTACACCACATGCGTTTGTAACTAACATTTCTCCCACTTCCTTTTTAATTTCTTCTGATAGCGTCATTATGACACCACACGTTTAGACACAGTCTTTATGAAAAGTTTAAAACAAATAAGAATTGTACTTATCTTTTCACACCACAATGTCGATCACAGGTCCACCTTTCCAATAAACCGGTACTTTGTTGACTCTCAAACTACTTTTCCTTGTCCAATTTTCATTTTCTGGTCCAGGAAATGTGTACATTGTTATTCATGTTTTACAAATTATAGTTTATACTGTCCCGCAAACAAAGGACAATTAGTCTCATCGCATTTAACTGTAAGAGCCCCCAAGTTTAACAGACCTCTTCATTCCTAAATTTCCACAGTCTATAAGTTGTCCTACTCCTTTGTCCACATGGTGACTTTAGGATCTACAAGGGGTTCAACTTTATAATTAGAGGTCGTTAACAAGTATGAACAGTGTTGGTACTTAGCTTTTGCGATGATAGCTTCGTTATTGTCTTCCTAGTAAATCTTGGCTTCATTAAGTCTAGGAGTGATTCCGCTGAGAGGTTCCGGCGGTTTTCTTTATGTTAGGATGAGACTAACTGGTTTGTATGGTAACATGTGGTATTTTGTCTCTTAGAGAAAAAGGGTTATTATAATTTATGCATATCACTATTTAATAAATCTCACATTTAACACTTCTACACAAATGTCAAACGAAACGTTGTCTTCCACCACATCTATATCATAACCTCAGCCATCCAATGCTAGTGATAAAAGACCCCGAACCTCGTGTTCCAAAGATCCATCTCCTCATCGTATGACCAAAGATGACAGTCTCTTCAAGTTGTTAAACTCAAAGCCAAAGACAATATTTACACAAAATATTACATGTAAAGAAATTACAGAAATAAATTCTTTTACATTCTCACAATTACCAATTTGATTCGGGCCATTAGTTTAAATACAGAGAAGGCTAGCTAATGTTTTCTGCTTGCTTCAAGGTTACACTAAATGGTATATTCAATGTGCTCTGGGAACTATTATATGCGACTCAACAGTCATAAGGTATAGACACCATTGCCATGTAAGCAAGGTTAAAGCGTATAAAGATAAATATATGGACAGTCTTCAAATCAGATATTGGAGTATCGCTTACTCCAAAACTATTTACTGTATCAAGTATTACTATTCTAGTTTAGTGTTCAAGGTGATGTTCTGCTATGATAACCCCCCCCCCCCCCCCCACCGCCACACACACACACAAGTCCATGTATGCCATGCATGGGATCATGTGTCACTATGGAACATAAGCACTTCATGAAAACATTAACTTTCCCATTAATTAATATGCCCTAAGACATCCAAAACTGTTTCCTCCAGAAAAGATCTGATTGAATACAACATAACAAGGATATTACTTGAAATTATTCCACACAAATTAGTCTTTTAAAATATTTCTTAATTAATTTGTATCACTATGAAAAGGATGTGCAATAGGTCAGATAAGTCCCAAACTTTTAAAATTGAACTCATGCAGAAGTTTTAACATATGGTTTAAGGCTCTCCAAGCTCACAAATTTAAATTGCTGGAGGATTTTTTTTCTGCATTTGAGTCTTTGATTACACAGTATTCAATTTTCATTGCGGTAATTCACTTATGGCACATATCAATGTCTTCTTGTCTCTTGATAAATGTCCATCGGATGATCACCACCTTGCTCACATAGTGTCCCAATACTGGTTGTTCATAGTAATTTATAAATGTATTTTTACATTTTCTTCTCAGCCTTCAGTATTATGCCTTTTTCATCTCATATCTGAAATGTCCATTATAGCATTAATTTTCAGAGGAATTTTTGCCATGCATAGACAAAGTTTTTTAAGAAGGGTGTGAGTCCAACTATAGTATAGACATGGAACAAAATATGTCTAATACACACATCATAAAAATTCCAGTTCCAAAAGTTAGTAATAAAATTGATTTCCCAAGGGAGCTTAGTTATATATGTACTCTCCATAATATACAACTTGAAGGTTACATTGGCTATATTGAGTAAGAAGTGCAATGGACTTATAAAACTTTGTGTTCTGCCTTAGGGCAGGTCTTGTCATGGGGGAAGCCTTGCCAGAGAGGTCCACCGCATGAGCATCTAGGGAAGTGATTCCAGTGGTGGTTTCCTGTTGCCTTCCACTGATAATGGATGAAATGATAATGACGACAACACAACACCCAGTCCCTGAGTGGAGAAAATCTCCGACCCAGCAGGGAATCGAACCCGGTCCCCTTGCCGTGACAGACTGCCGCGCTGACCACTCAGCTATCGAGGCGGACAATGGACTTATAGCTAACAACAAAATATGGCACCTTATATTTAATTGATCATAGTATCTGCAGAGCCATGTTAAAATGGTTACATAATTATTTAGTATCTGTGTAAATTCAAGTTTACTTCAACACTGACTCAATGCATCTTAGTTAAACTCACACTTCTGATAGCAGATAACAATGTCAGGAGTTTCTTTAGAATACATTAAGCGAATTGTGAAATGAGGGCATCTCTTGCAACCTTTTAATATAAGTGTTTCAATAAAAAACCGTATGGCATGGCCTGTGCCCAAAACAACCATTAAATCTAAAGAAATCATTATTATAAAATAAACAGGTTCTTTTAACCACATAAAATAAACATAGTTCAAAATGATGCAATAATTATACAAAATGTTAAATGGTTGTCTCTTAGGGAAAATTCATGTATATGTGACAAATGTAATCACATGATGAATCAAGTGTAAATTCAATGATATTTGATCAGCACTGTATTTTCTGAGTCAGACTGGTTTACGTATTTATGATTTAATGTTTCCTTTATAATAAAGTAGCTGAGACATTCCTTATATGATTGTGTCTCTATCATTGCAATATACTCACATTGTACGTCTATGTCAGCTTTATAGGTCAAATTATGACAAACTCTACACTTCCATTGTGTCAGATTGTTAGTATTTATATCTCAACTTTACATCATTATTAAAACAGTGTTTCATTTTTATTTACTCTCCTGTGTCTCAAATAGCATTCTGTCATGAATAGAAATTATTTCAAATTATGTAACAGAGCATGGGATAAATTCCTAACATCTCTTCATTCACTTCAATATTAAATTGCCTAAACTATTACAAAATATTCTCTCACAATGTAAACCTCAAAATTAGTACCATATAACCTTCAATCCATCACAATAGTTTCAAATGTAACACATCAACAACTGTCTCCATAATGTTCTAAACCTCAATACATTCTTAATTCACATAATTAAATTTTGTTTTCTGCTTGGTTCAAGGTTACACTAAATGGTATATTCAATGTGCTTTGGGAACTATTATATGCGACTCAACAGTCATAAGTTGTAGACACCATTGCCATGTAAGCAAGGTTAAAGTGTATAAAGATAAATATATGGACAGTCTTCAAATCAGACATTGGAGTACAGCTTACTTCAAAACTATTTACTGTATCGAGTATTACTATCCTAGTTTAGGGTTCAAGTTGACATTCTGTTATATGGCATAGCGGAGATGGTTGATTCATAGTTCATGACATGCTTGTTTGTCGCCATTAGCGGCGTACCGAAGCAATGTGCGGAGACACGCAAGTGGTGCACTTCTCTGTTCATTAATGTGAAATGCAAAAATGTGAGAGGATTTAGAGTTACATTTATCTGTGTAGCTATTTTCTCAGAAAAACTTTTACTTTTCACGTAAAAAATTAAAATCCACAGTTTTGGTGCATATTAGGTGCCTCATTTCTGTGTAGAAAATGGAGCTAACATATCATCCCAGTCCCAAGTAAACAACTGATATATTTTGATGTTTGGACACAACACGTCATGCTCAATGTTATGGCTGTGCGGCTCGGGCCTTTTGGATTTGTAGCTTGTGTTTCTCTTTTGTATCTCTTTAGGTAGTCAGCTATATATTTTAAGTTAACATTGTATTAAGAACTATTTTCATTTTAAAACTGTATCTAGGCAATCACAGATCAAGTGGTTGAGCTAGATGTCTACTACATAGTCAATTTTTCTTGTCTACACTAACAGTTTCATTCACAAACTATTCAGTTTCTGTTTTTTTTTTTTTTGCACATATTGTTGAACAAATGTCGTGTATGTGAGCAAGCAGTGAATATGAAATGGGATATTGCTATTGATATAGCTAAAGTACACCATGTTCTGGATCTCAGCCGCATATCTACATGCTTACCTGTTTTATCCTTACCTATTTGGGCTTTCTTGACTCAGGCAGTGTACATGTGGTAAAATGACATTTTGTATATTTTTGTAACAGTTGTTAAACAAATACTTATATTATCCTTGAAAAATAGTCTTCTTAATGTTGTTGGACAACAAGGTTGAATCTGTGCAGTTACAATGTTGTGGTGCTGAAACTCTTGTTTATCTGTTTTACTTATTGCAGAAATAGAAAACTTATTTTGAGAAAGCACAGCTACACAGGTCAAAACACATAATGTTTATTGCAATACGAAACTGCAGCAATGGAAGATATGGAAAAATTTAACAACATTCCTGTTGCAATTACCCTAAACATATACAGTTAGCATTACATTTTTCATTCTCAGTCAGTGGGTTTTGCTAGACAGAAGTACAAATCGGCTATTCATTTGGTATTTGCTCACAGAAATTCTGTTTTTCAGCTGGGATATAATGTCACATGTCAAGTAAGGCTTTCTTCTTGGCATTACTTGCTGGCAGAATTTTAACATACAAAACAGTGAAAACTGAAACATTGCATAGTGGCAGATTTCTTTGCCCAGTACCTCACGGCTTCTTTGCAACAGTTTGACAAATCCACAGTAGCTGGATTTTATGGTAAATAAACTGTCTGATTTGAAAGCCAGATACAACCAGCAGCTACCGTTGAAGAGTGCTCGAGTTACTTTTCCATTTTGAGTACTATTGTGTATTTTGTGTGCATCATCTGTGCTGTGAATTGCCACTGGAGCAGGCTGTGGTCACATATACCACACTGAGGTACTTGGACTGTATGTAGAAGCCAGATCATTTCTGAGTGTTCAGCAGCACAATTGTGGTCAAGTCAGTGTGTTGTATGTTGAATGCTGCAGTCTGTGTGATAATGTCTGAACGCATTACTGTTTCACTCACTGTTCAACTGACAGTTGTGTGTTCAGTGAACAAGCAGATGGTGTATGAGAATAGTGAGAGCTTGGTTCATATTCAATTGCTTCCCAGTCAAACTTACAAACAGTGCTCTCCTGGACTACAATGTGAGTTATTCAACAAACTTCCATAGCACTGTACTGAACGAGAGATATCCACCTCAAGAAGTCTTTTTTTTTTTTTTTTTTGTGTTTCCAGAAGAGCAAATAATGTTACATTCTAAGATTTAACTGTAAATAAGTTTTGATTAATAAAAGCTATGTTATTGAAGAGGCACACCTAAAACAGTGGTGCTTAGGATTTTTTGGAACTGCAACCCAGTTTATGCCAAAATATTGTCAGGCCATTACGCTGAGTGTTTCAACTGCAATGGCACAGCTATTTTTCAAGCTCTGAAAGCATAGCTGGAGCAGCAGCAAGAGGTCATGTAGAAGGTGACAGGTTTGACACATCTACAGTCACTCCCAATAATCGCAGCTTCCTAATGAAGCTCAAGAGCACTGGAAAGAGTATCAAAAGGGTTTAACATTTCATTTTCAGGTAATTGGCCTGAGGGGCAGCAAGACTATCTATTCACTATGAGATCCATTATTTTGTGCAAAAATAGGCCCCTTTATTTGACCCGTCTGTGCTGCTCCTCACTAATATTCACTCACTTTTAAGTGAACATTCTGTTACAAAAATGAATGTGGTAATCACTTGTTTGCAGTTCCTTCAATGTTGTAAGGCAAGATCAGACAGTTATGCATCATGGATCACAGACCTACAAGCCCTGAGTAGAGGATGAAAGTTTAATTGTCCTTGTGGATTATCATATGTAGAAACATTAATAAACAACATAGTAATTAGATCAGCAATGGACAGTGAAGTGCAGGCTCAAATGTTATGCCAGTCAGATCTGCCTCTAGCTGAAGTTCTGCATATTTCTAGGGCTTTTGAGATTTCTCAATCATCTCAGGTTTCCAGTCCTATGGAGCAAGATATTAGAACTGTCATCTTGATCACCAAAAGCAGCATGACCTTGAAGTGGGGATGTGTGGTATCACCGCTTACAGTCATGACGTGCAGTGAACCAGCTTTGTTCAAGGGAGAGGCTTGGTGACGGAAACGAGTAGGGCAGTTTTTGGTTGTGACGCATTTATTCTTCATTAGTTTTACAATAAGTAACAAATACCATTCACCATTAATGCCCATCCATACAAGCATGTTGCGCTAGCGGTATGGCTTGATCACCTATCCCGAAGGGTGTACACTCCAGTGATGAGCCATGGCACGACCACATGGACTGACCGAGACAAAAGCCACATCACCGGATGTTCGGCTCCTGATGCGACCGTAGGCACTGTAATGTCCATGAGGGAGCAAAAGGCACTGCCAACAGAAAGGTGCACACCGCAAAATGAGTGACTGTGTTTACGACCATGTGTACATGTTTGCGGTGGAGTCGCGTTAACTCGACGCACATGGTCCTCGGTGGGAGAAGTTGGAGATGTGTGTCACATCGTGTTGACCAGCTTGCACTGTCTGCCTGCTTTGTCCCATGTCTTCCGGTGTGTGATGCACCATTGCCAATATTCGGCATAATGGTATAGCTGCACTCGTGAATGCGGGGCGTCACTTACTTGTGTCGGCTGTGCCATAGTTCAGCCCTTCACGCATCTGAATGGTGCGGCCGCTACAACCTAATCTACCTGATGATGAAATGGTAAAACTATTACACAGTCCTGGTGGCTGTGAAGTGGCTCCTACTTGACTAGACAGGCATGAAATCTAGCAGCATAATTGTCTATCCACCCAGCCTAGGGAAAATTTTTGCAGACTGCCCAGTCATCCTAATTGTTTTTCTATACATGATAGATGTAGCTGCCCACAGTATAATGGTGTCTGTTGACATGTCAACACAGCAGCTGAGAACAGTGCTCCACCTACCATCTTCAAGGGTTGCCATGGGTCTGATGATGGTCATGTGATATGACCAAAACCTGTCACCTATGTTATTGAAGCATACGTGGTGTGATCAAGACTGAATTTTAAAATATTTTGATCACTGTTCACAAAATGTTTATTAAAAGAAGGAAAGTTGCTACTCACCATATAGCGGAGATGCTGAGCCACGATAGGCACAATAAAAAGATTCACACAATCATAGCTTTTGGCCATTAAGGTGTTTGGCAGTAGACACACACACACACACACACACACACACACACACACACACACACACACATATGCAAGTGCAACTTGCACACACATCTGCAGTCTCAGAGAGCTGAAACTATACTGGGAGTGGCGATTGGGTGGGAGTAAGGAGGAGGCTGGGGTGGGGAGGGAGAGGGATAGTATGGTGGGAGTGGCGGACAGTGAAGTGTTGCAGTTTAGACGGAGGGTAGGAGAGAAGGTGCGGAGGTGGGAGGGGGTAAGTAGCAGAAAGGAAAGAAATAAAAATAAAAATAATGAAATTAAAAGACTGGGTGTGGTGGTGAAATGATGGCTGTGTAGTGCTGGAATGGGAACAGGAAGGGGGCTGGATGGGTGAGGACAGTGACTAACGAGGCCTGAGGCCAGGAGGGTTACGGGAACGTAGGATATATTGCAGGGAAAGTTCCCACCTGCGCAATTCAGAAAAGCTGGTGTTGGTGGGAAGGATCCATATGGCACAGGCTGTGAAGCAGTCATTGAGATGAGGAGTATCATGTTTGGCAGCATGTTCACCTACAGGGCGGTCCACTTGTTTTTTGGCCACAGTTGTTGGTGGCCATTCATGTGGACAGACAGCTTGTTGGTTGTCATGCATACATAGAATGCAGCACAGTGGTTGTACCTTAGCTTGTAGATCACATGACTGATTTCACAGGTAGCCCTGCCTCTGATGTGATAGGTAATGTTAGTGACTGGACTGGAGTAGGTGGTGGTAGGAGGATGTATGGGACAGGTCTTGCATCTAGGTCTATTACAGGGGTATGAGCCATGAGGTAAGGGATCGGGAGCAGGGGTTGTGTAAGGATGGATGAGTATATTGCGTAGGTTCGGTGGATGGTGGAGTACCATGGTAGGAGGGGTGGGAAGGATAGTGGGTAGGAGATTTCTCATTTCAGGAAACAACAAGAGGTAATCAAAACCTTGGCAGAGAATGTAATTCAGTTGCTCCAGTTCCGGATGGTCCTGAGTTACGATGGGAATGCTCCTCTGTGGCCAGACTGTGGGACTTTGGGAGGTGGTGGGAAACTGGAAAGATAAGGCACAGGAGATTTGTTTATGTACAAGGATGGGAGGATACTCACAGTCATTGAAGGCTTCAGTGAGACCCTCGGTATATTTAGAGATGGGCTGTTCGTCACTGCATATGCGACGACCATGGGTGGCTAGGCTGTACGGAAGGGACTTCTTGGTATGAAATGGGTGGCAGCTGTCGAAGTGGAGGTATTACTGGTAGTTAGTCGGTCTGATATGATGGAGGTACTGATGTAGCCATCTCTGAGATGGAGGTCAGCATCTAGGAAGGTGGCTTGTAAGGTTGAGTAGGACCAGGGAAGCAAGTGAGGGAGAAGTTGTTGAGGTTCTGGAGGAATCTGAATAAGATGTTCTCACCTTCAGTCCAGATAGCAAAGATGTCATCAATGAATCTGAACCAGGTGAGGGGTTTCGGATGGGCCATGGCATGGCACCATCCTGTGCTAAACTATTCATGGGCCATCTAGAGTATTCCTTCCTAAAATCCCAGAATCCTAAACCCAGATTCATTGATGACATCTTTGCTATCTGGATTGAAGGTGAGAACACCTTATTCACATTCCTCCAGAACCTCAACAACTTCTCCCTCAATGAGATTTTCACTCTGCAGCGGAGTGTGCGCTGATATGAAACTTCCTGGCAGATTAAAACTGTGTGCCAGACCGAGATTCGAACTCGGGACCTTTGCCTTTCACGGGCAAGTGCTCTACCAACTGAGCTACCCAAGCACGACTCACACCCCATCCTCACAGCTTTACTTCTGCCAGTATCTCATCTCTCACCTTCCAAACTTAACAGAAGCCATCTGTGAACCTTGCAGAACTAGAACTTCTGAAAGAAAGGATATTGCGGAGACATGGCTTAGCCACAGCCTGAGGGATGTTTCCAGAATGAGATTTTCACTCTGCAGCGGAGTTTGCGCTAATATGAAACTTCCTGGCAGATTAAAACTGTGTGCCAGACCGAGTTTCGAACTCGGGACCTTTGCCATTCGCGGTCAAGTGCTCTACCAACTGAGCTACGCAAGCACGACTCACGCCCCCTCCTCACAGCTTTACCTCTGCCAGTATCTCATCTCCTACCTTCCAAACTTTACAGAAGCTCTCCTGCGAACCTTGCAGAACTAGCACTCCTGAAAGAAAGGATATTGCGGAGACATGGCTTAGCCACAGCCAGAGGGATGTTTCCAGAATGAGATTTTCACTCTGCAGCAGAGTGTGCGCTGATATGAAACTTACTGGCAGATTAAAACTGTGTAAATCTGTAAGGTTTCGAAGGTAGGAGATGAGATACTGGCAGAAGTAAACCTGTGAGGACTGGGCGTGAGTCGTGCTTGGGTAGCTCAGTTGGTAGAGCACTTGCCCGCAAAAGGCAAAGGTCCCGAGTTCGAATCTCGGTCTGGCACACAGTTTTAATCTGCCAGGAAGTTTCAACTTCTCCCTCACTTGCTTCACCTGGTCCTACTCAACTCTACAAGCCACCTTCCTAGATATTGACTTCCATCTCAGAGATGGCTACATCAGTACCTCCGTCCATATCAGACCGACTAACCACCAGCAATACCTCCACTTCGACAGCTGCCACCCATTTCATACCAAGAAGTCCCTTCCGTACAGCCTAGCCACGCATGGTCGTCTCATCTGCAGCGACAAGCAGTCCCTCTCTAAATATACCGAGGGTCTCACTGAAGCCTTCACTGACCGTAATTATCCTCCCATCCTTGTACATAAACAAATCTCCTGTGCCTTATGTTTCCAGTTTCCCACCACCTCCCGAAGTCCCACAGTCTGGCCACAGAGGAGCATTCCCCTCATAACTCAGGACCATTTGGGACTGGAGCAACTGAATTACATTCTGTGCCAGGGTTTTGATTACCTCTCATTGTGCCCTGAAAGGAGAAATGTCCTACCAACCATCCGTCCCACCCCTCCTACTGTGGTATTCTGCCATCCACCAAACCTACACAATATACTCGTCCATCCTTACACAACCCCTGCTCCCAATCCCTTACCTCATGGCTCATACCCCTGTAATAGACCTAGTTGCAAGAACTGTCCCATACATCCTCCTACCACCACCTACTCCAGTCCGGTCACTAACATTACCTATCACATCAAAGGCAGGGCTACCTGTGAAACCAGTCATGTGATCTACAAGCTAAGGTACAACCACCGTGCTGCATTCTATGTATGCATGACAACCAGCAAGTTGTCTGTCTGCGTGAACAGCCACCAACAAACTGTGGCCAAAAAACAAGTGGACCACCCTGTAGCTGAACACACTGCCAAACATGATACCCTCATCTCAATGACTGCTTCACAGCCTGTGCCATATGGATCCTTCCCACCAACACCAGCTTTTCTGAATTGCGCAGGTGGGAACTTTCCCTGCAATACATCCTATGTTCCTGTAACCCTCCTGGCCTCAATTTCGTTAGTCACTGTCCTCGCCCATCCAGCCCCCTCCCTGTTCCCATTCCAGCACTACACAGCCAGCATTTCACCACCACACCCAGTCTTTTAATTTCTTTTATTTTTATTTTTATTTCTTTCCTTTCTGCTACTTACCCCCTCCCACCTCCCCACCTTCTCTCCTAACCTCCGTCTAAATTGCAACACTTCACTGTCCGCCACTCCCACCATACTATCCCTCCCCCTCCTCGCCCCAGCCTCCTCCTTACCCCCACCTAGTCGCCACTCCCATCATGCACTGGCGCTGCTGCTCGCAGTGCAGTTTCAGCTCTCTGAGACTGCAGATGTGTGTGCAAGTTGCACTTGTGTGTGTGTGTGTGTGTGTGTGTGTGTGTGTGTGTGTGTGTGTGTGTGTGTCTACTGCTGACAAAGGCATTAATGGCCGAAAGCTATGATTGTGTGAATCTTTTTATTGTGCCTATCGCGGCTCAGCATCTCTGCTACATGTTGAGTAGCAACTTTCCTTCTCTTGTATTGTTACATTCCATCCTGCACTCTCTTCAACAGATATATAATTCTTGATAACCTAACCACTATGTGATCAACATAAGAGTTTCATGTTAGACTGTTGTCAAGTATGGTACCTAAAAACTTTGCCTTTTGTTTTTCTATTTTTGTAGTCTTTGATAGAGTAAACCAAATAGTCTGGGTCTTTTCCTCATTTAATAGTAGACAATTTGCATTAAACCATGATGCTGCATTTTCTTTTGCCATTTCATAGCACTTACAAGGTTATCAAAAACATGGTTTACAGATAGAAAAGTTGTATCATCTGCGTATATATATGTCTTTACATCTATATTTCCTGGTAAGTCATTTATGTGTACAAGGAAGAGAAGTGGTCCCAATTTAGATCCCTGCGGCACTCCGTGTTTAAACTGGAGTGTGTTTGACAGATGACTTCCTCACCTCACCACCTGTATACTTTTATTGACGTATGATTTGATGAGTTTTATACTTTCATCACATATTCCATAGTACTCAAGTTTAGAGAGCAAACGTGAGTGGTCAGCATAGTCAAAGGCTTTGCTCAGATCACATAAGGTTACCTGTGTGTGAGCATGGTCCTCAAATGCTGCTAAAATTTCTCTGACTAAGAGCTCTATGGCATGTATAGCTGATCTTCCTTTTCTGTAACCAAACTGTGATGCACTTAACATATCATTTAGTTTTAGGTACTCATACATCTGCTGATATATTATGCTTTCAAAGACTTTTCCTAGTACTGGAATTAGTGAAATTGGTCTGTAGTTTGCAGGATCTGATTTGATACCCTTCTTAAAGACTGGAGTCACCATGGATAGTCTGAGAGTATCAGGAAAAACTCCTTCTATGAGACACAGATTTATAAAATATGTTAATGATGCTGCAGTGTAATGTATGATTTTCTAGATTGTTTGACATATTAAAAATATCTGTACTGTATGAATTTTTCATTTCTTTGACAATTTTAAGAACTTAATGTTGGCATACCTCTTTAAAGTGTTTCAATGATAATCTGCCTTATTATGATTTAGGTTTGCACTCTTAAGATAATCTATATATGTTACATTGGGTTTACTGATCAACTTTTTGATATCATCAGCACAGCTTACAAAATATTTGTTGAATGTATCTGCTGGTATTGGGACTTACTTGCAGAAGTTTCTGACTTCACCTTTAACAGTATTAATTACTGACCAGGCTGTTTTGCATTGCTTTTTACTATTTTTTGTGAGATTTGGGTTGTATCTTTGTTTCGGCAATTGTAATTCTTTCTTATACAGTTTCTCAGTGGTTTTTTCGAGATCCTTAATTTCATTACAATTATTTACTTTGCCAAGGTGTTTCAACATCAGTAGCTTATTTTTTTAGATTCTCCAGTTCTTTGGTGTACCACAATTTACCCTTTCTTGTTTTATGATATTTCTTTTGAACGAGATGGGCTTTTAAAGCACCTATTAAGTAATTGTGGAATGTTTCATAAACTGTTTGGACACTGGAATCACAGTTTTGAAATAATTTGTCCCAGTTAGTTATGCTCAGCTGGTGTGTTAGTTTTCTGAGATTGTGTTTTGTTAATATTAAGGTATTAGATTTTGTTAACTTTTGTGCAGCCTTGCTCTCATCCCCTTTTATAAAATGTCTTAACTCTGCTGTTAACATGGAGTGGTCTGAGAAAACAAATTCCTTTATCTTGGTGGAGTACATATCATGAGCACAGTTGACAGAAGCATTATCCGAGCATGCTTTTAGACTTGTTGGTTTTGAATTTACATGATGGAAGTTGTGCTGCCTTAGTATATTCAGTAACTTATTTACACTTGGTTTGTTACATGCTACATCAAAGCTTGAATTAAAGTCTCCCCCAATTACAGTTACATATTGTTTCCACTTCATTATGTAGCAGAGTACACTGTCTAAATTTTCTAAAAAAGTTTTATCATCTGAGTCAGGGGAATGGTAGATACATAAAATGATAAGTTTCATTATATCACATATGAGCCCGGTAATTTCAAAGTGTTTCTCTACACATCCCCAACTAAGATCTAGTGCTCTACACTCTATTTCATTTGAAACATAGATAACAGTACCACCATTACGGTACTGAGATCTGCAAAAACTGTTTCCATGTTTATAACCTTCTGGTACATAGTATTGTACAGGGTTATTACAAATGATTGAAGCGATTTCACAGCTCTACAATAACTTTATTATTTGAGATATTTTCACAATGCTTTGCACACACATACAAAAACTCAAAAAGTTTTTTAGGCATTCACAAATGTTCGATATGTGCCCCTTTAGTGATTCGGCAGACATCCAGCCGATAATCAAGTTCCTCCCACACTCGGCACAGCATGTCCCCATCAATGAGTTCAAAAGCATCGTTGATGCGAGCTCACAGTTCTGGCACGTTTCTTGGTAGAGGAGGTTTAAACACTGAATCTTTCACATAACCCTACAGAAAGAAATCGCATGGGGTTAAGTCAGGAGAGCGTGGAGGCCATGACATGAATTGCTGATCATGATTTCCACCATGACCGATCTATCGGTTTTCCAATCTCCTGTTTAAGAAATGCCGAACATCATGATGGAAGTGCGGTGGAGCACCATCCTGTTGAAAGATGAAGTTGGCGCTGTCGGTCTCCAGTTGTGGCATGAGCCAATTTTCCAGCATGTCCAGATACACATGTCCTGTAATGTTTTTTTCGCAGAAGAAAAAGGGGCCGTAAACTTTAAACTGTGAGATTGCACAAAACACGTTAACTTTTGGTGAATTGCGAATTTGCTGCACGATTGCATGAGGATTCTCTACCGCCCAGATTTGCACATTGTGTCTGTTCACATCACCATTAATAAAAAATGTTCCTTCATCACTGAAAACAAGTTTCGCACTGAACGCATCCTCTTCCATGAGCTGTTGCAACCGCGCCAAAAATTCAAAGCGTTTGACTTTGTCATCGGGTGTCAGGGCTTGTAGCAATTGCAAACGGTAAGGCTTTTGCTTTCCGTAAGATTTTCCAAACCATCGGCTGTGGTACATTTAGCTCCCTGCTTGCTTTATTCGTCGACTTCCGTGGCCTACGCGTGAAACTTGCCCACATGCGTTCAACTGTTTCTTCGCTCACTGCAGGCCGACCCGTTGATTTCCCCTTACAGAGGCATCCAGAAGCTTTAAACTGTGCATACCATCGCCGAATGGAGTTAGCAGTTGGTGGATCTTTGTTGAACTTCGTCCTGAAGTGTTGTTGCACTGTTATGACTGACTGATGTGAGTGCATTTCAAGCACGACATACGCTTTCTCGGCTCTTGTCGCCATTTTGTCTCACTGCACTCTTGAGCACTCTGGCGGCAGAAACCTGAAGTGCGGCTTCAGCCGAACAAAACTTTATGAGTTTTTCTACGTATCTGTAGTGTGTTGTGACCATATGTCAATGAATGGAGCTACAGTGAATTTATGAAATTGCTTCAATCATTTGTAATAGCCCTGTATTTTTTCTGGTTTAAACCAATGTTTAGATAGACATAAGAAAATATACTTATTCTGTGGCAATGGCTCCTCCAGAATTTCAACTTTACTTTCAAGACCCTTAATGTTTAAATATAAGATGTTGGTGTGACTTAGCTGTGAGTTAGCGGGTTGGTTTTTCACAGTTTTATTTTCTTCTTGGCTTGAAACCGTAAAAAATTATCACTGAATGACACAGATGTATTTTTCATTTGGCTCCTCCTTAAGCATTGCTGTGTTGCTGCTCCAGTTGTTGTTGGTTCTGCTACTGCTGCTGTTGTTCTTGTTGCTGTTGCTGTTGTTGCTGCTTCTGATGATAATGATGGTGCTGCTGCTGTTTCACTTATTTCTGGTGTTTGTTGTTCCACAACTGCTGTGCCTTTCTGTGAATTGTTAACATATGGGGTGTTCACTTGCATTAATGAAATTTCACATCAGTACAAGAAGAAGAAGACACACCTTTCAAGTTTTCCCTCCTCATCTGGGAGAGCAGCTTCAGTTATACACTTTGCTGGATATGTGACTCCATCATTGCCCAGAAAGGCTGCCAGCAATTCTGGTGGCCATGTCTAGAAGCATCTTTCACTGGCACCAGAACCAACTCTGTATGAGACATCTGTGTCAGGATCTGCCTCTGCATCTGCTATACTACCAGGATGGCCTGCACCACTTACTACCAGGACTGACAAAAGCAGATGTAGATGTAGCATCCAGTTCCAAGATGACATCCCTGGCAGTGAACACCAGGCATTCAGAGCACTCCATCCATCAAGCACTGCCCCCTTGAGTGTGGATAAAAGTGACACAAAAGGGGACCTCCAATCTGCACCAAGTCTGAGGTTAGAACCACAGCCTACTCAACAAACATCAGCAGGCCACAAGTTTGAACCATTGCTTCTTTGACACTGGACCCAGGAAACGCTCCTCCACTACTAGCAGCATCTGATGTTGCACCCTGACATTTCCAGCATATTGTGGAACTCCTGCTTGATCCCACTCCGTGCTGGCCATGATGCTTCCATCCCTAAGACCTGATTCAAGCGGCAAGGAATCTTGAAATCCTGCCAAACATATCAGTATAATTATGTCTGGTTAGATTGCAAGGCATAGCATGGAATGATACATCCACATGTGCCAAGTTATGTGACAAAACACCCACAGCAACGTTAACGGTTGCCACAGGCTGCAATCAACTGATGTTTACAGCAAGCTCTCCGGGGTATATGTTGACGGCAACCCTCCAGTACATGGATTTCTCCCAGACTATGATTTGGACTTTGTTGTTATCTACCACTGATATTTGGTTAGCCTTTGGACTTGCCTGCCTGCTTAATTCAGTACTGCCTTTGTGGATTGTTCAACCAACAGTTGAGTTTTCAATGAATAGACTGACAGCAAATGGGTGCACCAAGAGAGTGGTTTGTATTAGTCTGATACCGAGCACCATGGAATTTGAATCCACACCAGACGGCATGGATGTTGAGGACCATTGTGCCGTAAGCCATGGCAGTGTGCGCCTCTTGCCCCACATTTAGTGTGAGGGCGCCACAGTGAAACATGAGGTCCCAGCAGCCAATAGTGGTGCTGAGATTTTACAAATGTTCCTGGCCAGGCATTGGGGCCATCCTCACGCGATGCTGATGGCTCTGAACAGCCCATTGATTCTGCCTCTAAGACATTGACCCCAGCACAACGGAACTACTCCCAGATTGAAAAGGAGGCCCTGGCAAACACTGCAGGAAGACTGGCTGAAAAAGGATAGGTGATGGTGCAAGAGTTGGCCAGGGTGGTGGCGGCCACGGAGAGACTGGAAGTAGAACTGATGTCATTGCAGGCAGCCTAGGTGATAAGTGGAGGGACGACTGGGACAGGACCGACAACAACACAAGGAGTGACTGGGACAGGGCCAGCAACAAACAGGTGAACAACAGGACTGACTTCCTCACAGACAGACTTGGCAACAATGGGAAGGTTGACAAGGACAGATGTTGGCCACAACGAGGCAGGCACCAACAAAGGTGGTGACAACTTGAGGACCGGTGACCTGTGGATCAATGGCAGGGCAGAAATCACTGCTAACAGCCATGGTGGTGGTAGTAAGGCCAGCCATAACTGACCCAGTACCATTAGGAGTGATTCCAAAAGGAAGGTCAGCCGTAACTGGGCCAGTGCCGACAGTTCTGATGACGATGATGAGAGAGTCAGTGTACGATGGCATCACAGGAAAAACTCTGGGAAGAGGACAAGGAGTGCTGCATGCAAGACAACAACATTGGAAACAACCTAACTGAAGAGAGCCAAGCTTGCAACACACAAAACAGTTGACTGTACTGTCTGGACACTGTTCATGTGAAAAAGACTGTCTGACATTATCTATGGATGTGGTATGCTCTTTGCATGACCAGAGATGATGGCCACAAAAAAGCACATACAACAGTTCTACTATCAGTTCATAGTTTATGTCCTCCAGACAAAAGTGTGGAAATGGTCACAACACAAACTCAAAATTTCTGCACCAGTACTGGAAATAAAAATTAGCACTATGCTGTGTACTGTGTATGGCATAGGTTGTGATTTGCAACTCCAGCTGTTGATGGTAGAGGTCCCAGTCTTCATTCTGATCATCAAACACAAGAAAAATCAGTACAGATGAAGGAGCGGTGTGCTGAGACACGACTGTAGCAGCCAAAAACTGAGTGAGTTACACTCTGCAGCAAATTTTGAGTTTGCAGCTCTTGTAAGTGAATGATGTGAGATGAAGACAGCTCTGCCAATAGCACCAATGTGACAATGGAAGAGGGCACTCAAACTGTAGGTGAAAAACTACAGCCAGTCATTGGACTTCAATTGTGACAAAAACTGTGAGAAAAGGCATTAGATAATTACGGAAAACAATACAGACCAGTAGCAAAAACGAATATAAGTCCTTTGGCAACAACATATGAATGGAAGGCAACAAATTTGATGCACAAATATTGTCAGAAGATATGCAGAAGCAACTAACACTATCAATAACACAAAAAATAGGAACACACTGCTCTATCAAAACAAACAAAGACACACAAGAGGAAACTTAACCACCAGAAAACCTCTCAACCAGTGAGAAAAACAGAATGCTACTTCAGCAAAAACTAACAGACAGCAAGAACCATAAACCACACATGAAAACAGTCCCAACACCAGTGTCCTATGTGCGATGAGAGAAGATTACCAAGAAACCATACTGGCAGCATGAACATGAAGATCCTTATCCTTGTCACCACTGTACTACACAGCAGATGAGGAGAGAGAAATCAGCAACAACAATGTACTTTAACACACAGGGAACAGAATCGTCACCATTAATGTATGGCAGATGAGAGGAGTGAAGACAACATCAAAAGACACTGTTGACACATGTGAGAAACACCTCCAGTGCCACACGTGATCTGGTGTAGCAATATAGTGCTCTGTTGACAGAATTCTCTGCTGCAACAGGCACACTGTCTGTTGGTAAGGTTGGTGCCCACAGATGTTGTAGAGGTGACATGTAGCTCCTTGGTAAAGAGCATAGGCCACACAAGGAAAATATCTGTGTCGATGAGAGCCTTTTACGCATGTCGTCCTGGCAGAATGGCTGCCCACATGGTCTGCATGGTGTGCGGAGAAATCAACTACCAGATGGATACAACAGTGTGGATATGATGCTACTAGTCAAAGCATAAATATCAGCCTTCCTTGAGATAATGTTCTAGTCATCACAATAAGAGACCTTTTAAAAGTCACTGAAGATTCCAGTTGATTATATTTTCTTGTTTATTAACATAGAATTTCATTTGTGATAGACAGTTACAAATTATTTCAGAGCCATCTGGAATTCCTATTCTCATTGGCAATCTCACAAGAATCTGCTTTATTGATTGTACTTCATATAACAAGTCTTTCTAATATACAGTATAACTACAGCCTCATACAATCAACATCATCACAACTCCCTGTATCCCTACAAGTAATATCCACAAATCTCCATTGTTGTAAGTATGATTCTTCAAAAACACATATTTTATTAAGCACAAATTGGTTACAAAGAAATCACAGAAAGTAATAGTTCCTGACTCCTCTGAAAATGAACAAAATGAAATCTTCTGGAAGTGGATACCTCTGGACCAGTATAATACTCTGGAAGTTTTTTGAGTAAGTCACACATTAGTGCAGGTCCACTGGTAAGCAATGTAATTGTTGTAACTATGACCAGAATGGTCGCGGGGTTAACGTGACAGTAAGTGCAGTGGGACCCATGGACTGGCCCGCGAACAACACAAATGGGAGAGGATGGACACGACCAATGAAGGACTTTAGAAACAATAACAATATTGAAACAACAGAGTCACAAGAAAACCTAACTAGACAACCACATTCAATCGTACACATAACAAGAAAGTAAATATGCTGTCTAAGGCGAGGCAATATGCCCAGAGACGTACACAACATTAGACTGACTGGCTGAGCGAGAGAGTGTTAAACAACAGCCCTACTGCAGCTGGTCCACCTGCCACTGCTGCTGCTGCCCCCATCACTGCTGCCACTGTTCTTGCAGCAGACCCAGTCATTCCTGCTGGTATTGCTGTGACTACCCACCTGGCTGTTCCAGTTGTGGTTACTGTCCCTGCTGCCAATCTCACTGCCCTATCTGGTGCTACCGATTCTATTTTGTGTTGTTCTGAAGCCTGGATTGTGCTTTAGTGGAAGTTTAGCTGCAAGCCCTACTGACATATGATCCTTGCTTGTCACTGCCTGTGATGTAAGCCTGTCACTGTTCCCCTATGTGGACAACACATACTTGTTTTGTTGGGATCATTTTCTAGTGTTAATTAGAGAGGTTTTGGGTTCTACTTCTTGTATTGTTTCCTATTTCCATCTGTATTTTCATGTGTCTGGTGCTGAGGTTTTGAAAAATTTTCTATACTATTCTTGTGTATTAAATATCAAGGGTCCTGCATCCCATGCTCAGCAGTTTTGTTAGTTGTCTCCTGGATTTCTATGTTCATGTTCTTTCCAATGTTCTTATACATGCATAATGGTTTTGTTCAGTTCAATGTGTGTGGAATGCAGGGTTGTGTTACTGTATTTTTTCGGTCCATTCCTGGCCACATATTTTTCTTTTGCTGGCAGTATTGTTTATTGTTCCAGCTCCCCCAACAGTCACCCCTGGCAGTGGGTTGCCTCCTCATGAATGTGCCATGTCTTTGAGATAGCAGTATCATATCTTTTTAAGGGGGTGGGGTGTTGTAGTCAATTCCTCTGCACACGAGCTAGACTGTGCAGCCAGCCACCCTGCCAGGATTATATGCATAAATGGCTCTCATCAACATAGGTATTTTCCTTGTATGGCTTGTGCTTTTTACCATGGAGTTATGATTCATCTCCACAGCATCTGGCATCGCTAACCTTCTCACTGACAGGCAGTGCGCCTGTCACAGTAGAAAGAGCTGTAGGCAGTGTACTATTTTGCAACACTAGGCCATGTGTCATCTCAGCACCATGCAGATATCCATCCATATCTGAGTATTCAGGCCACACCAGATCATGCTCTATGCCTGAAATCGGCAATACCAGCAGTTCCATCTGGTCACATCAACAGTTCAGTCCCAGCACTACAAGTTAGCAGTACCAACAGTTTGGCCTCAGCATCCACACCAGCAGGCCCAGCCCAGTTCATCGTGATCTTCACCAAGAGTACATCAGCGGTCATATGCTGGCAGCACTGGCCCAGTAACATGCCAGGCCTTCATCCCTCCACCTACTGTGACTCTGGAATTTGAAATGTTGGCACATCACAGACAACACTGCTGGAGAGACATTTCTGTTATATGTAGTTGTGTGGTGTTAATAAACTTTTATTCTTTTGAAGTGTCTTTGATCAGCACTCAGTACGAGGATACTACACACGTAACAGAAAATAGAAAGTGATACTGAACAACATTTAAGGCCTTCATGTTTCATTTAACTGAGACTCTGATGTGAGGTACTGACACAGTTATGATGGGTTGCTGATGCAACTGCGTAGATCTCAAGGCGATTGAGGGAGATCGAAAAATGTCATGTATTATAAATATGTCGGACTGAGACTGAAGAATAAATGAGAATTATTTTGAAAATCAATACAGTTGCTATTATCTCACAACAAATATGCCAGCTATATTGAAAATGTCACCTGCTGGGATCCTCTGTGACTTGACAAACGCATTTGACTGTGTAGACAAAATTCTCTTAAGGAAGGCTGATTTTTGTGGATTTATTGATAGCATTTATAGATGTTTTGAATCATATCTGCACAATAGAAAGCAGAAAGTGATACTTAGTATTTGTGATTGCCTTCCTGTTTCATCTGATTGTGGTTCATCAAAGTGTGGAGTGCCACAAGGATCCATTTTGGAGCCCTTACTGTTTTTTGATCAAATTTCATATTAATATTTTCCTACATTTAAATATAAATTACAAAAATGCATTATGAGTAAGTTGTTCTTCTATATTCATGAGTTCCTGCAGATAAGTCAGTAACTGTTTTTGTAAATTTGTATTGTCATTTGTATTGTATGTTTTGAGACTTTCTATTTTTAAGGTGTTAACCTCAATTCATATTACTCATTTAAGATGGACCATCTATTTTTATTTTTTTTCTGCACCTAAAGCTATTTTCAGGAAATATATGATGTTACTTGAACCATATTTTATGAATTCTACATCAGCAGTTAGGCTTAATCCCCAATATATGCTACATTTTTGTTACTGTAGATAGGTTTATTATGTTTATTGTATCTTTATGCTTGGAAACTTGACTTTTTCCACATACTTGTAGCTCATCACAATGTGTGTTCATGGAACTCATAAAAAATAAAATAAAAAGGGATATAAAATGATAAAGCAAAGAATTTCCATACGTGAATGTCTGTAACTTGAAAAATGGTAGGGTTGAGCAAGAGCACTTTTTTCTTAAAAAGTAGAGAACTGCACTGGACCTCCTAGGTCCAGCTGTGATTTTTACTATTTTGTCTGTTAGTAAGTATACTTTTTATTTTAACAAAATTTTAGGACTTTTACCAATTTGTCTTGATAGTCATAATTTTCAAAAATAGTTATAAAAATTTACCCATGGTTTTGCGTTAAAGTGTTGATTTGCTTTTCCTCCTGTACACATCTTGGAGGCTCATGTGGTTAAAAGAAATTTTTAAAACAACCAGGTGTCAGTCTATGCAGCATCCATTACATCATTTGCTATTATAGACTCCTGTTGTTATTTTTTCAGTGTTCAACAGTCCTCCTTGTGATAAGCACATGTTTGTTTTGGTACATTATTTCATAACAGTTATCTTTTCCACAGACTGAAAATGTGATGGAGTATAGAACTATCAGAAGGGGAGGTAAGGGAATTGTTGGAGCAGGCTTCTGATTCTGAAAAACCACGTATTAAAATTGAATTTTGTGGTGGTGATGATAGTGAGTTAGACATTGCTGAAACCTCAAAACAACATGAAGAAGATGACGATAATGAAGTATTCCTTTACAAAAAAAGAAGACCAATTTAGTACAAATTCTGTTGAGTGTGAATTTGTTTCTTGTTAAGGGGGATAAAATATGGGCTACAACTACTCAGGATGGTATATCTGTAGACAGAGCAAAAAGGTTGCTTGGAAGAAGACCAGGGACCTATAAGAGCGGAGCTCTTATAAAGTAGAATCTTGTATTGAAGATATCAGTCAGCATTGGAATGCTGAGAATGGCCAACCACTATTCAATGAAATTATGTCTCACAACTGCTACTGTACTATTTGAGAGTTGTGCTTTGACTATACAGCAGCCCATTGTGAACATAGGTCAAGTGACAAACTGGATTCAATGAGAGAATTTTCTGAGATGTGTAAAGCTACCCTGAGGCAAATCTACATGCCAGGATTGTGCATGACTGTGGATGAACAGTTGAGGTTTCTGTCCATTTCAAAAATACATGGCATCAAAACCTGGTAGATATGCAATAATATTCTGGCTACGTTGTTGCAGTGTGATAAGCTACTGCTGGAAGACAAAAATATATTTGGGGAAGGAGGAAGAATAATTTGTTTACATCTATTTATTGAGCTCATTATTTGTGATTGAAAGATCTAATACTAGTTGATGCTAGAAAAAAAAAAAAGTGAACTACCTGCCAATTTTATTACACCTCAAGGACATGAAGTACACTCTACATTATTTGATATTCAGCCTGATGTGACATTATTTTATTACACCTAAAGGATGTGAAATATGCTCTGCATTATTTGGTATTCAACCAGATGTGGTGTACCTAAGAAGAACAGAATTGTTTCTACCCTTCATCATGAACCAATGGAACCACCATCAGAAGTTAAGAAGCATAAACTTATATGATATATAGTGCCATAAAAGGTGGTAGTGACTGTGGACCAGAAGACACAATGCTACAGTGTAAAGAGAAAAACAAGGTAGTGGCCATTTCTGGTTTTCTTCAACATGATCAATATAAGTGTGGTGAATGCACATGTAATTTGCATTATGCTGGCTATCAACCTGAAAAAAAAAGAAAAAGAGATGTCAGGCTTTCACCATCAATTTTGGAAAGTAACTAGCAGGAGTGAAGAAGTCAATGAATTCACTAGTAGCAGCAGATCCAGGAAGAGCAGTAAAACCTCTAGTTAAGAAAAGGAGCAGATGTGCATATTGTACAGAGAAGAAAGATAGAAAATGTCATGTTATGTATTGTAAGTTCACCAAACCTGTATGTTCAGAACGTCCTGCTGTTTTCTGAGGACCCTGAACAAATTTGCAACAAGACTTATATAGTGCTATGAAAACACTTGGTGTAGAATGAGAATAAACTATATAGCCTTAAAAAGGCAAAAGAAAAAGTATAAAAACTGCATTTCTTCAATTGTAATCTTTAAATAAATAAGGTTAGTTTAAAAGCTTTTACACCTCACAGGTGGTTCATGTCATAGGTAATCAAAATAGTGTCACTTTATGTCAGGCTCAACTGGTAGTAATGTACAGATTTTCTGGTAAGCAGAGAGTTAATGTAATCTGCTCTTATAATACAAGGGCATGCAGAAAAGTGAAAATTCTTAAAGTTTTTTTTAAATAAACATGCATTATTAAGAGTTACATCTTTATACTTCATGTCTACATATTTACTTCTCAACATAATCAACCTGGCAATGAACACATTTTTCCCAATGAGAGTGCAGTTTGTTTACACCACCACTAGAATGTTCAACTTTGTTTACAGAGCTGCAACTTCACCTCTGCTTACACTGCTTCATCCCTATCAAAGTGAAGTTCTCAAAGATGGTCTTTAAGATTTGGAAACTGATGAAAAGTGGATGGGACCAAGTTGAGACTGTATGGAGGATAGTTGATGACAGTGAACCTACGGTGTAAAATTGTTGCAGATGTTGCAGCACTTTGCTGACTGACCATTGAAACCATTTGACCTTCTGAGGCCTGCTTGGATAGAGTTTAGTTCAGTTTATTTAAAAAGCTTTAAGAGTTTTCACATAAAAAATCTGAAGGCATTGCTTATCAGCAGGCCTTCATATTTAGTTATTTCTGTGAGGAAACAAAATCACATCATCTTTTTCAGCATTTTGCTTGCAAGATGAAAACAATTTTGTGAGGCAAAGAAGAGTTGTCACACACAGAGTTATCTTTTTTGACATCAGCATTACAGAAAAGATGTGAATAGTTTCAATACATATGTAGAATTTCCCTGGAGAATTTGATTTGCTCTACTATATGATTTTGGGCCATTTCATACACCTCTATGTCCACTGTAAGTTGTTGATGCCAGGATTTTTACTCTCATTAATAATACATTATGCACAGTAACAAGATGTAGCAAGAGTAGCAGACACAATTTGTTGGAACAATATACAAAAGATTATTGTAAAATACATCTAGATTGTGACAGAAGCCCACACACTACACATTATTTGTGGTATTCTGTGGGGCATTGGGTTTGGGGGAAGGGGGAGGGTTGATTTTAATAATGGGATAGAAAATTTTATTTTGTTGGATGTTCGCCTCTTCACTTAAATTTGCAACACTGTGTGGCTAAGTTCATTTACTGTTTTCATGCTGTGGGCTTGAGTTTAATCATATTGGATTTTTTAAAGTAATGTCTGGGCAAGTAACTATTATGAATGTCACATCTAAATCTGCTATGAAATTATTTTATTCTTTTTTTTTATCATTTTGCAAGTAGCAATACCACAGAATGATAAATCATAGTCTCGACAGACCATCAGCATGATACCGAATTCCAATATCAACTGTTAAAAATTTTTCCTCTTACATCTGCATCTATACTTTGCAACCAACTGAGAGAATCTTGGGAGAGGGCATCAATGAATTACATGAAGCATAACAGAATAGTCTCACAAACAATCATAATAGAAATGCAATTTTTGGATGAGAAACTCACTGCATAATCTTTCCTTATATATAGAATGTAAATAGCTTTACTCTTACCTACTTTGTCCAGGTGGACTGAGATGCTAGTCACATAATATCTAGTGTCTAGCATACTTGATTGTAGTTTGATGTTTGTTGCACACTGCCTTCAGAGTCTCACAATTTTAATGGCTACCAGGGTATTTGACCCTGTCAACAGTTGGCAAGTTGAATAAAAATTATTTTGGTGTAAGAGCACATAACTTCTTTCAAAACCAATTATTTAATAAGCAGGTACAAGGGAGAGGCAGATAGGAAACTGAAGAAATTATTAAATAACTGTATAGTAATGATTCTCATGGGTATGTGAAACAACAAATATAAAGATCAGTGCAACATACATTAGTTCTGTGTTGTCACCTGTGCAATGTGTTTTATAGGTGCAGACAATCTCTAGATAGATTAAGATACTCTTAGTAAAATTACTTTATAAAAAGGGAGACAAATACAGTAGTGGCAATTACAAGTCAAAATCTTTACTTAACATTTTTTGAATAGCTGTTAAGAAGGTTATATACCTGTTAAGAAGGTTATGTATAAAAGAGAAGTAATAGCTCACAGTATACAACATTTATTGTAGAGTTGCAAATTCACTTCAGGAGAGGAAGACCGAAAGGAAATGTAATTTATTCTTTTGTGTGTAAAGCAATTGAAGGGCTAAATAATGAGTTAAGGACAATAGATATTTTCTTTGATCTAACAAAAGCATTCGATTGTGTGGACTGTTCTACACTTTTGTACAAATTGAAACAATGCTGAATTAGATGAATACTGACTAAGGTTTCATTTCTTATACAGAAAATAGGAAAGAGAAGCTTGCTTTACAGCATTAGGAAATGTACAAAAGATTTGAATCTGATTAGAATGCTGTAAAGAGAAGAGTAGCACAGTTTTCTGTTCTAGGTCTTTTGCTTTTCTAATAAATGTAGCATCAGATCTAAAAAAAATTCTGTTTGGAGAGGACACGAGGGTTTTTGTGAAACATAATGTAATTCAGTTATCAAATATAAATCTATATAAAATGAGTCCATGGCTTTTAGAAAATGGATTGACACTTAGTTATCACAGAAAAGAATGCATACAGTGTCTGATGATGAAATCAAGTATAACCAAACTTTTGTTGCCACAAGGTGACCAAATAATCAGTATAATCTTCACTATAAGAATAATCTCCACTGTCTATGACACAGAGTATGAAAGCTTGTTTACTCTGTACACTTTCATTTTATTGTGTCTTTTGGTAATGTATTTTGGGTCAACTTATTACATTCAGAAAGAATATTTGTGGCCCAGAAAAGAGCGATGAGAATCACATGTGGCGTCAGTTCATGAACTTCACAAAGACCACCGTACAACCATCTCATAATTGTAACTCTGCCAACTTTGTAAATACAGCCCCCCCCACTCCCACAGTGATTTATGGTTAAAATCTTAGACTCATTCAAAAAGAACTGCTGCATACATACTGTGAACACTACATGGAAAATGATTTGCACTCTGCTGACTATGCTATAACCATATTGGGAAAAGATAGGCAATTTTATGCAGGTTTTCATTTCAATACACTTTCAGTACAAATGAAAAATTTGAGCGGTAAACTACAGATTTTCAAATATAAGTTGAAAGGCTTCCTTGTGACACCCTCTCTTTATTATGTACAAAAGTTTTTCATATTAGTTCAGTGTCTTATATGTATTATTTATTGCATGCACAACTGTAAATCAATGCACAATTTCTTCTTTTACTTTCAAAATATTCTTTTTTGGTTTTTGAATTTTTTTATCATCTATGGCTTATGTCATCATTCTTATTCTATGACCTAATACCTTTTGCTCACATGGTCCCATGAGCCCTGATGAATTAAGGGTGAAACTCATTTAATAGCTGTGGCTCTTCAAGAACATCAGAAAGCAGTGAAACATTGTACAAAAACTGGAGGCTTAATAGTGTTTTTTGAAATCCCTTGAACTCTTTCCTTACATTTGATTTTCTAGTCATGTCTAGTCATCTGAATCTCTATTAAAATGAGCATTCAAAGCTGGGTAGAACTGTCATACTGCCTGCACTCCTCTAAAACTTGAGTCCAACTGACACACTGAGAATACTTTAGATATCGTCATAAATTCTGCACCTAATTCTTGTGCAGCAGCTGACAATTCACGTTGATTATTTGGAGACTGAAGGTACAAGCTTATAGTTATTAACAAAATAATAATATGATTGACACTAGGAACCTCTTCCATTGCATCAGCAACTCCTAATTCAATTCAGTGGCACAGTCATTTGAATTGTTCATTGTTTTTGTATTTAAGTCATTTAAAACACCTGTATTCCTGTCTAGCATTAAACTAGCACCACAACTGCAAGATCCAGTCAAAATTTCATTCAAATTATTTGAAGAAAAACCATGCTTTGAGATTATTTACATTACTGTCACTAATTTCTGACCTTATGTGCACTATTGAAATTGACTGTGAAGTTACAAGTGTAGACTCATCAGTGAATACAGAGATCTTGGAATTATTCAATATTATGGATAAACAGAGTTTCTTCCTCATACTGTGCGCAATGCACTCTGTAATGTTGGCACAACTGAGTTTACTATGCAGCGTTTTGCCCATGTGGACACCATTTTGAATTTGCAAATCCACAAGCTTGTGAAAGTCTGTTTGTTATTTGTTTCTACATAATATGCCAAGCAGAACAGTTTCCTTGTACTTTTAAAAATATCTTTCTGCCTTCCCTACACACCAACCATTTGTATTTTGTCTTAAATTCTCTCCATGTACTATTGTTCCAACAAACAGGATAACTATGTGTGTTGTGGGGCTCCAAACAAAAAGAAACTACTTTACATGATTGGCTTTTATCTACAGCAATACCTGTTCCTGTGCTACTATTAAATGGGATATAGATATGACATTATACATTTCATGTACTTTTGAACCACATGGACCGTCTTCTGTAGTTGAAACTCAAGAATTAGATGTACTGAAATAATCTACTATACTGTGTTTCACACTATAAAATGACACCTGAGAAGTCAACAAAATTGTCATTACAAAGCCTATAACTTCACTGAGAAGAAAACTGAACTGCAATGCTGTTGTTAGCTGTGCCATGATTCATGAATATAGCTGTTAGCAATTTCACTGTAAATGTACAAATGAAAGGCATGACAATCACTGAAAATAATAAATAGATCTACTACTTGCTGCACAATAATTATATCATGTCAGAAGGTTGAATCAAGAGGCAACATTCGATATTGTTGTTGCACAGTTGAAGAATGAAATTATCAGTATAAAGAAGTGTGGAATGTTTTTATTTTACTACTGTCTTATCTTACAGCTCAGGTTTTAGAAATGAGCCAAGTTTGGTCGCATCATTGAAGAATGCATCACCATAAGGAAGAACTATGATAGTGTAGTCGGACATTATTTTTGTGGCATGTGCTACAGAGCATGAGGATCTAAACTAATAATGTATACTAGCTTGGTGTATGCCCAAGCCCTTGTGCTTAATATTAATTGTTCTTCTTTTATCGTGTTGTTTGTCTGGGACATTTACCAGTAATCAGTTAACTTCATCACTAATATAGTCTATGAGTTATAATGCAGCATTGAGAATAATTTAATTAAGAGAGATGATAAAAGTGAATTACTTTAGTAAGAGAATGTTCTTCATATAGTGTAGTAAGGGGACAGTTAAACCCTCAGAAGAAGAAAAAATGGGAGGATGGCATCCACCCATGCTCCCCCTCCAATATGGCATCAAAGATGTTACAAAAAATTAAAATATAAGTTGTTGCAATTTTCGATGTTAACAAAAAAGACAAAAAGTATAAGATATATAAACACTTTGGCTAGAGAACTTATTTTCATTAACAGTTAATTCATGTCTGCCAATGTGGGAAAATGATAGCTGTAACTTATGGGGCAGAAGTCTCGGTATGCACTGGGCTCTAAAAAAAAAGCCCACAAAGAAATTTATACAAACTTAAATTTTCTAGCTAAAATAGTTCATGAACTAAAATGTTTATTCTCAGGAAAAATACATATTTTTAGAAATGGAAAAGTTAGCACAGTGAGACAGTAACATTAGATTTTGGAAAGGAATACATTTTAAGATTTTAAGATTCTGATATACTTATGATGACATTTGTTTTGAGTAAAGATAAAATTTGAATCACAATTTTCAGAAAATCTAAGACATTCCTTATAAATATGAAAATGAGGCCTTTTGAATAAGATAAATAAATTTTAAAACAGAATTATTAGTGTGTTGAATTTTGACAGTGTATATGGTTTTCATGAAGTGTAAATTTTGTATATTTTTCTAAGTAAAATATTTCTACATGAACTAGCTACACTATTTTTATCAGTAGAGTAATAAAGTTTTGAAAATTACAGCTTATCTAAGAATTTTTACATTTTACTGATGCCCGCTATAAGTGTCACATACACTGAAGAGAGCAAAAAAAGAAAAAAAAAAGATTTATTTATGGCATGGAATTATATTAAGTGGAACTATTCCATATTGCTGGATTTCGCATTAACATAAAAACTATGTTTTGCTGCTTGATAAAATTTGTGTAGAGTGTCCTGTAAAGGTGATAATTGTGAGGGCTCTTAGTAATACTGCATAGTTTGGAAATTTTGATGTAGATGGGACTGGTATATGATGTGTATCTGGTAAGGATAGATAGGATCCAGGGGTTAAGAGATATGTATGATCGCAACTAAGAAGGAAAATGGTACACTGGAGCCTTTATTCTGGAAGTGAAGGATAGGTATGTTGTAGTCGGTAGGATAAATAGGCTTTCTGGATGATTTTGTTGTCAGTTAGCAGTAACTCAATGAAAAGTGAAAGATGTTGCAGTGTAAAGTATTGTGTCACAGGAACATGTATCAATCATGGTGTTTAGAGGAAAATTACTTGAAGAATGCTGGGGAGAAATTTGTAAAGCCCTGAAAAGTTTGTTGAATAGTCTCAGAAAATAAAGAAAAAGAGTTACAAACAAAATGCTTTTATTGGCCTTCACAGTAATCATCATTAACCACAACACACTTCTGACATCAGATGTAAAACTTCTGGAAAGAAGCAGCAAAGGCTTCTTTTGGAATCCCTCAAAGCACTATAGTCACATGTTGTTGGATACTCACAATGTTTGTGTGCTCAACTTTCTCACCCAGCACAAGGTGACCATTCTTCAACACCCTTCTTATTCTCCAGATTTGCTGTTGCCACACTTATTTTGTTTCCCTGCCTTAAATTATCACTGAAAGGTTTATGCTTCACAGGTGTTGTGTGTGACTATGGCACTTTGAGTGATTGTGCAAGAAGCATTTGCTGACAGTTTCCAACAGCTTTACAGGTAGTGTCAGAAGTGTACTGCAGCTAATGGAATTACTCTGAGAGCCTATGAAGGTATTTTGTTTGTAATTTTTGCTTCCTTTATTTTCTGAGGTCATACACCAAACTTTTCAGGCCCACTTTGTATTTCTTAAACGTATTCTTACAGCACTTTGGGATATGTTTCTTCCCAAAACGAATGGGGGCAATATCAAATGGAAGGAAGGATAAGGGATGGATAGTAAATGGAATTAAAGTGTCTTGTGCTAGCATATTATTCTGCATCACCATGATGCAGATGAGACAAAACACTTGCATTTTCTTTATCAGACAAATGATACCTGATCAGAAAAAGTATGATGAAAGATGGCAAGTCAAAACAATAGTACTGCCAAAAATTTTCTTTTTTATGTTTCATGCATATGTTGTGTAATCAGGAAGGAGGCATGTCTCTTGTGGTCAACAGCAGTCACAGCTACCAAAAAGAAGTAGCAAAATCATCACAGCCTACAGTGATGCATAGAAGTGTAATCTACTAGAATCAAGATGTCAGAGATTGCAAGAACACTTGGCTACTAAGAAGACATAAATTTATCAATTATGTCATCTCATATGATTTGAGGCTGGAAACAAAGCATGAGAGACTAGAAAGATATAATCATTTATGTTAAGAGGTACTTTGGCAATAATTAATATAGTAAAGCAGTGTGGAGAAAATACATATAAATTCAGTACAGAAGACAACGAATTTTACAAAAAAAATTCAATAATTTGTAAAACATATTGTAGCATATGCAATAGAAAATTGACGAAGTTCGCTATAACAGAGGCAACATGGAATCATTGTCACCATGGCTAGGCTAGGAAAAGAGAGCTTTATTTAATTCAGAAGGCAAGCTGTAGTCAAGAGCTGAAACTCCATTACCATCAATATTGTAAAATCCTCCAGTCTATCCTTAAAAAAAATGAAACTCCTCTTCTGAAACCTAAACACTCTATGAATAAGGGAAAACTATTTGGAAGAAAAAAGAAATAAACAAAAATATTGAGTCACATAAAATTGAGCCCCCAGAAATCGTAACACTTTCAAATCATTGTCCACCGGCTTTGGTTACATTACTTCTTCATAGTGGCATTAAACATCATGGCCACAAATAAACAATCAAATACAAATGCATTAGATTCATGTGTGCAGACACTGCAAGCACCACTAACAAATGCTAGTTTCAAAAATGTAGTCCCTAAGGAGATTACAAAAATTGCAAGGACACTAAGAAATGGTGGTTCTGCTTGCTGTGATGGTGTCTCTAGCAGAATATTAAAATCTTGTGCTGATTTGAGTGGAGTATTCTCAGTTCTATTTGTAATCAATCAGTGCTTTAGGATATATTTCCTGAGAGATTAAAACATGCTATAGAAACACACATCTACAAAACTGGTGGTAATAAATCACCTGTAATTTCGAATATATTCCACTCAATACAGTTTTTAAATAGCATTTGAGAAAGTAGCCTCTGATAGGATAATGAACAATTTAACTGAGGAGAACTTGTTGCCTGTTACTTAGTTTGGTTTTCATAAAGTATTACTTGCAGAGGCCACCAAATTCTACTTGACATTTATTTATTTCAGATTCTATAGACCCATAACATGAATATATCACAGGATACAGAATGTGTCAATTTTAGAAGCATGTTCTGGCTGTTGCAATACAGTCCTTCTACAGGATTAAATAAATATTACTAATCAACTAAATACTTAATTATGTATATGTTAAGTAATTTTTCTTACAAAATTGCAATATTTAAATAAACTTACAACAATAAATACACACTCATACACAAAAGGGTGTGAAGATGCACCTGAAAATTATAAGTAGATAGACAGTATATATTATGGTTCAAGAACTCTTCTACAATATAATTTTTTTAACAAAACCTCATTGTCCAATAGACATTTAATTTCTGAACTGAATCCCCTTCTACACCATATTAAGGTTTGTCTATTTAAGTCAATATCTTCTTTTCTTTTAGTGTCACAGTTGTGATGTACACTATTTGGTATAAAGAGGAGTCTTTTTTCTTTATAAAAGATATTTGGGGATTATGTATTGTACAGTACTTGTAAGAATTTCAAGTTCCCTAAAAAGTTTACTGCAAATGGATCTTGGGTGAACTCCACTCATGATTTGTATGACCCATTTCTGTGCATGTTGCATACACCAAGGTGACAAAAGTCATGGGATAGCAATATGCACCTATTCAGATGGTGGTAGTGTCATGTACCTAAGGTATAAAAGGGCAGTGCTTTAACAAAACTGTCATTTATACTCAGGTGATCCACATGAAAAGGTTATCAACATGATTATGGCTGTATGACAAGAATTATCAGACTTTGAAGCTGGAACGGCAGTTGGAGCTAAATGCATGGGACATACCATTTTGGAAATGATTAGAGAATTCAATATTAAGAGTGTGCCAAGAATATCAAATTTCAGAAAAGTCACCATAGACAATGCAGTGGCCGAAGTCCTTTACATAACAATCAAGGGCAGCAGTGTTTGTGTACAGTTGTCAGTGCTACACGGCAAGTGACACTGCATGAAATAACCACAGAAATGAATGTGGGCCGTATGACAAAAGTATCTTTTAGGACAGTACAGTGAAATTTGATGTTAATGGACTATGGCAGCAGACCACTGAACTGCCTGCAGCACCTCTTCTGGGCTCATGGCTATATCAGCTGGACCTTAGATAAGTTGAAAACTGTGGCCTGGTCAGATGAGTCCCGATTTCAGTTGGTAACAGGTGTTGGTAGGGTTTGAGTGTAGTGCAGACCGCATGAAGCCATGGATCCAAGTTGTCAACAAGGCATTGTATAAACTGGTTGTGGCTCCATAATGTAGTGGGCTGTGTTTACATGGAATGGGCTGGGTCCTCTTGTCCAACTGAACGAACCAGTAATTGAATGTAAATGGTTATTTTTGGCTACTTGGAAACCGTTTGCAGCCATTCATGGACTTCATGTTTCTAGGCAATGATGGAATTATTACAGATGACAGTGCACCATGTCGGGCCCCAATTGTTCATGATTAGTATGAAGAGCATTCTGGGTAGTTTGAGTAAATGAATTGGCCATCCAGATTGCACAACTGTCCAGTAAGAATCCCACCAAATATTTATGGTACATAATGGAGAGGACAGTTTGTGTACAACATCCTGCACCAACAACACTTTCAACATTATGGATGGCTACAGAGGCAGCATGGCTCACTTTTTCTGCAGTGGACTTCCAATGACTTTTTGAGCCCATGCTGTGTTGAGCTGCAGTTCTATGCTGGGCAAAAGGCAGACTGACATGATATTAGGAGGTATCCCATGACTTTTATCACCTCAGTGTATGGCACTTTCCTTGCCAATGGTTGAATTCCCCTAAAAGTAACCATGATATGCTGAGTTAATATCATACATATTTATAAAAGGACTAATAATGTGTAAAGTAAAAGTAGGAGAACACAGTCATTTGCACAGATCTAGGATATGGCTTGACCAGTTAAGTTTGTTATCAATATGTAAGGCCTAATATTTAATAGTGTCAGCCCTTGCTATATGCTGGTCATACAGTTTGACCACCATTTCTTCCACAACCTTAGAAGTTTTCTAAACTGTATGTTTTTTTTTTTCAGTCCATTTAAGCCAACCAAGGGACCACTGTGGAGAGTTCCTGTGACATGAGCTGGCTGAGTCATGTTCTGACTGCTTGCAGTCCATCACATAAGCTCTTGTTGATGTGGCGTTGGAGAAGACTGCGTCATACCAAGAAGTTAGGCTTTGTAACAGGCAGCAGTTCCTTGAGTGCTAGTTTTTCTCATTTTAGTTCAGAATCCTGGAAATTAGTTGGAGTTTAAACCTTGGAAATGTATTTAGTTGGAATCATTGAAGAAGAGGGGTTTTCAGTGGCAACAAGGATTTTTGAGCTGTTAGACCACATGTTCCTAGTTCCAGGTAGAACAGGAACAAGCGACGCCCCTGCCACCAAACACAGACATTACCATTCTGGTGCCACTCTTACCCCAAGTGGTGCAGCAGCCAAATGAGAACCTAATGGAACAAATTCTTGCCTTGAAAATGCCCCCTCCAGTAATCACAGGGTTAGGTTCCCAGTCCATGTTCCAACTAGCAGCGCAAGCTATCTTATGCAACAGCTCTACTCAGAGACATGATTTTAGTTCACACACCTGACAAAGGCTTCCAGCAGGATCTCTTGAAGATAAAACACCCAGCAATCAAAGTGTGCTTTCCCAACATCAGGGTTTTGAAGCAATCTGTCAGGGCAGCAGCTTCTGTGCAAGACCAAGCCCTGGTATTTACCTTCCATTTGAAGTTGGAAGCCGTGCTAGAACAGTTTGTGCCCAACTCAGACAAAGACCCTCCCAGGACACATCATTTCAGATAATTACTATGCTGCAAGTAGTGTTTTGTTTGCAATCTGTGGCAACAATGCCATTTCCACAAGACAAAGTATTTCTGGACACAAGGCCAAAGTCTGTCAAGGTCAATGGATCTGGGATCCTTCTATCACCCACGAGACTCATCTCTGAATATAACCAAAGACTTTAGAGCAAACCTCAACTCATTTGTATGTAATTTCCCCAGTCATACTATAGTCATCAGTGGAGACTTTAATCATCTAACAGTCAATTGCTAAAATTATAGTTTTGTTAGTGGTGGGCATAATAAGATATCTTGTGAAACATTACTAAATACTTTCTTTGATAACCACCTAGAACAGATCATTCAAAATTCTACTTGTGATGGAAATATATTTGATCGAATGGCAAAAAGTAGGCCTGACTTCTTTGAGGATGTCCACATCGAAACTGGTACCAGTGACCATGATGTAGTTGTGGGAACAATGGTTACCAAAGTACATCAGGCAGTTAAAACAAGCAGAAAGACATGTATGTTCAGTAAACTAGATATGACTCAGTTGTATTATATTTCAGTGAGGAATTTGAAACTTTCAGTGCAGGGCAGGAGCATGTAGAGACATATAGAGAAACTATGGCTCAAGTTCAAAAAAATAATTTTCTATGCTCTGGATAGATATGTACACAGTAGAACAGTTCGTAATGGGAGGGATCCTCAATGGTATACAGTTACTGTACGGAAATTTCTAAGGAAATAGAGATTACTGCATAATAGGTGTAAAACAAAGCTTAGGGCTATTGAAAGAGAAAGGCTGAATGAAGCACATTTGGCTGTCAAAAGAGTAATGCATGAAGCTTTCAATGACTACTATGATAGAATACTGTCAAATGATATTTGATAAAACTAAAAAAAAAAATTCTGGTTGTATATAAAGGCTGCTAGTGGCATCAAAATTAGTGTTCAGCCCCTAGTGAATGAGGTAGGAACTGAAACTGAGGATAACGAAGCAAAAGCTGAAATGTTTGATTCAATTTTCAAATGTTCCTTTACAAAGGGCAATCCAGGAAAACTGCCCCAGTTTAACCCTGGCACTACTGAAAATATGAGTGAAATAGGTGTTAGTGGCAGTGGTGTTGAGAAAACAGATGAAATTGTTAAAATTGAGCAAAGCTCCAAGGCGGGATAGAATCCCTATCAGATTTTATACTGAATTTGTGGCTGAATTAGCACCTATTCTAATTATAAGCTATTATAGAACCCCTGAACAAATACCCATGCCCAGTTCTTGGAAAAAAGAACAGGTCACACCTGTCTACAAGAATGGTAATAGAAGTGATCCAAAAAACGATCATCCAATATTGTTGACATCAATTTGTTGTAGAATCTTGGAACATTTTCTGAGCTCATACATAACAAGGTATCTCAAACAGAATGACCTCCTCCATGGTAACCAGTATGGATCCTAAAAACTTCAATCATGTGAAACTCAACTCACACTTCTCTCACACAATATAGTGAAAGCTTTGGATCAAGGCAGTCAAGTAAATGCTGTATTTCTTGATTTCTGAAAAGCATTTGACTCAGTACCACACCTATGCTTATTGTCAAAAATATGCTCATGTGGGGTATCAAGCTTAATTTGTGATTAGATTGAAGATTTTTTGGTAGGCAGGACACTGAGTGTTATCTTGGATGGAGAGTCATCGTCAGATGTAGAAGTAACTTCAGGTGTGGTCCAGGGAAGTGTGTTGGGACCCTTGCTGTTCCTGTTGTATATTAATGGCCTTGCAGACAATATTAATAGTAACCTCAGACTTTTTGCAGGTCATGCAGTTATCAATAATGAAGTATTGCATATAATGAAGCACTGCATGAATATTGATTCAGATCTCGATAAGATTTCAAAGTGGTGCTAAGTTTGGCAACTTGCTTTAAATGTTGAAAAACGTAAAATTGTGCACTTCACAAAATAAAATAAAAGAAAGATATTATAAATTGACTATAATATCATTGGGTCATTGTTGGAATTGCCCAATTCATACAAACACCTTAATGCAACACTTTGTAGGGGTATGAAATGGAATGATCATATAGGCTCAGTTGTGGGCAAAGCAGGTGGTAGACTTTGGTTCATTGGTAGAATGCTGGGGAAGTGCAAACAGTCTACAAAGGAGATTGCTTACAAATCACTCGTGCAACCAGTTCTAGAATATTTCTCAGGTGTCTGGGAGCTGTACCAAATAGGACTAGCAGGGGATAATGAATGTATACAGAGAAGGGAAGCACCAACGATCACAGGTTTGTTTGAACTGTGGGAAAGTATCACAGAGATACTGAAGAAATTAAAATGGCAGCATCTTGAATATAGACATAAACTATCCTAAGAAAGTCTACTAACAAAGTTTCAAGAACCTGCTTTAAATGAAGACTCTAGGAATAAACTATGAAAACTATAAACTATTACCGTCTATATATCGTTTATGTAGGGACTGTGAGGATAAAATAGAATAATTACAGCATGCACAGAAGAATTCAAACAATCATTCTTCCCATTCCATTCACATATGTAGATATGTGAATGGAATGGGAAGAAGCCCATACATAACAAGGTATCTCAAACAGAATGACCTCCTCCATGGTAACCAGTATGGATCCTAAAAACTTCAATCATGTGAAACTCAACTCACACTTCTCTCACACAATATAGTGAAAGCTTTGGATCAAGGCAGTCAAGTAAATGCTGTATTTCTTGATTTCTGAAAAGCATTTGACTCAGTACCACACCTATGCTTATTGTCAAAAATATGCTCATGTGGGGTATCAAGCTTAATTTGTGATTAGATTGAAGATTTTTTGGTAGGCAGGACACTGAGTGTTATCTTGGATGGAGAGTCATCGTCAGATGTAGAAGTAACTTCAGGTGTGGTCCAGGGAAGTGTGTTGGGACCCTTGCTGTTCCTGTTGTATATTAATGGCCTTGCAGACAATATTAATAGTAACCTCAGACTTTTTGCAGGTCATGCAGTTATCAATAATGAAGTATTGCATATAATGAAGCACTGCATGAATATTGATTCAGATCTCGATAAGATTTCAAAGTGGTGCTAAGTTTGGCAACTTGCTTTAAATGTTGAAAAACGTAAAATTGTGCACTTCACAAAATAAAATAAAAGAAAGATATTATAAATTGACTATAATATCATTGGGTCATTGTTGGAATTGCCCAATTCATACAAACACCTTAATGCAACACTTTGTAGGGGTATGAAATGGAATGATCATATAGGCTCAGTTGTGGGCAAAGCAGGTGGTAGACTTTGGTTCATTGGTAGAATGCTGGGGAAGTGCAAACAGTCTACAAAGGAGATTGCTTACAAATCACTCGTGCAACCAGTTCTAGAATATTTCTCAGGTGTCTGGGAGCTGTACCAAATAGGACTAGCAGGGGATAATGAATGTATACAGAGAAGGGAAGCACCAACGATCACAGGTTTGTTTGAACTGTGGGAAAGTATCACAGAGATACTGAAGAAATTAAAATGGCAGCATCTTGAATATAGACATAAACTATCCTAAGAAAGTCTACTAACAAAGTTTCAAGAACCTGCTTTAAATGAAGACTCTAGGAATAAACTATGAAAACTATAAACTATTACCGTCTATATATCGTTTATGTAGGGACTGTGAGGATAAAATAGAATAATTACAGCATGCACAGAAGAATTCAAACAATCATTCTTCCCATTCCATTCACATATGTAGATATGTGAATGGAATGGGAAGAAGCCCATACATAACAAGGTATCTCAAACAGAATGACCTCCTCCATGGTAACCAGTATGGATCCTAAAAACTTCAATCATGTGAAACTCAACTCACACTTCTCTCACACAATATAGTGAAAGCTTTGGATCAAGGCAGTCAAGTAAATGCTGTATTTCTTGATTTCTGAAAAGCATTTGACTCAGTACCACACCTATGCTTATTGTCAAAAATATGCTCATGTGGGGTATCAAGCTTAATTTGTGATTAGATTGAAGATTTTTTGGTAGGCAGGACACTGAGTGTTATCTTGGATGGAGAGTCATCGTCAGATGTAGAAGTAACTTCAGGTGTGGTCCAGGGAAGTGTGTTGGGACCCTTGCTGTTCCTGTTGTATATTAAAGGCCTTGCAGACAATATTAATAGTAACCTCAGACTTTTTGCAGGTCATGCAGTTATCAATAATGAAGTATTGCATATAATGAAGCACTGCATGAATATTGATTCAGATCTCGATAAGATTTCAAAGTGGTGCTAAGTTTGGCAACTTGCTTTAAATGTTGAAAAACGTAAAATTGTGCACTTCACAAAATAAAATAAAAGAAAGATATTATAAATTGACTATAATATCATTGGGTCATTGTTGGAATTGCCCAATTCATACAAACACCTTAATGCAACACTTTGTAGGGGTATGAAATGGAATGATCATATAGGCTCAGTTGTGGGCAAAGCAGGTGGTAGACTTTGGTTCATTGGTAGAATGCTGGGGAAGTGCAAACAGTCTACAAAGGAGATTGCTTACAAATCACTCGTGCAACCAGTTCTAGAATATTTCTCAGGTGTCTGGGAGCTGTACCAAATAGGACTAGCAGGGGATAATGAATGTATACAGAGAAGGGAAGCACCAACGATCACAGGTTTGTTTGAACTGTGGGAAAGTATCACAGAGATACTGAAGAAATTAAAATGGCAGCATCTTGAATATAGACATAAACTATCCTAAGAAAGTCTACTAACAAAGTTTCAAGAACCTGCTTTAAATGAAGACTCTAGGAATAAACTATGAAAACTATAAACTATTACCGTCTATATATCGTTTATGTAGGGACTGTGAGGATAAAATAGAATAATTACAGCATGCACAGAAGAATTCAAACAATCATTCTTCCCATTCCATTCACATATGTAGATATGTGAATGGAATGGGAAGAAGCCCATACATAACAAGGTATCTCAAACAGAATGACCTCCTCCATGGTAACCAGTATGGATCCTAAAAACTTCAATCATGTGAAACTCAACTCACACTTCTCTCACACAATATAGTGAAAGCTTTGGATCAAGGCAGTCAAGTAAATGCTGTATTTCTTGATTTCTGAAAAGCATTTGACTCAGTACCACACCTATGCTTATTGTCAAAAATATGCTCATGTGGGGTATCAAGCTTAATTTGTGATTAGATTGAAGATTTTTTGGTAGGCAGGACACTGAGTGTTATCTTGGATGGAGAGTCATCGTCAGATGTAGAAGTAACTTCAGGTGTGGTCCAGGGAAGTGTGTTGGGACCCTTGCTGTTCCTGTTGTATATTAATGGCCTTGCAGACAATATTAATAGTAACCTCAGACTTTTTGCAGGTCATGCAGTTATCAATAATGAAGTATTGCATATAATGAAGCACTGCATGAATATTGATTCAGATCTCGATAAGATTTCAAAGTGGTGCTAAGTTTGGCAACTTGCTTTAAATGTTGAAAAACGTAAAATTGTGCACTTCACAAAATAAAATAAAAGAAAGATATTATAAATTGACTATAATATCATTGGGTCATTGTTGGAATTGCCCAATTCATACAAACACCTTAATGCAACACTTTGTAGGGGTATGAAATGGAATGATCATATAGGCTCAGTTGTGGGCAAAGCAGGTGGTAGACTTTGGTTCATTGGTAGAATGCTGGGGAAGTGCAAACAGTCTACAAAGGAGATTGCTTACAAATCACTCGTGCAACCAGTTCTAGAATATTTCTCAGGTGTCTGGGAGCTGTACCAAATAGGACTAGCAGGGGATAATGAATGTATACAGAGAAGGGAAGCACCAACGATCACAGGTTTGTTTGAACTGTGGGAAAGTATCACAGAGATACTGAAGAAATTAAAATGGCAGCATCTTGAATATAGACATAAACTATCCTAAGAAAGTCTACTAACAAAGTTTCAAGAACCTGCTTTAAATGAAGACTCTAGGAATAAACTGTGAAAACTATAAACTATTACCGTCTATATATCGTTTATGTAGGGACTGTGAGGATAAAATAGAATAATTACAGCATGCACAGAAGAATTCAAACAATCATTCTTCCCATTCCATTCACATATGTAGATATGTGAATGGAATGGGAAGAAGCCCTCGTAACTGGTGCAATGGAACACACCCTCTGCCATGCATGTCACAGTGGTTTGCAGAGTATAGATGTAGAAGCAGATTCACCATATAGCGGAGACACTGAGTCACAGATAGGCACAACAAGAAGACTGTCACAAATAAAGCTTTTGGCCATTAAGGCCTTCGTCAGTAACAGATGTAGACACACACACACACACACACACACACACAAATGCAACTCGCACACATGACTGCAGTCTCAGGCAATGGAAACCACACTCATGTGGTTTCAGTTGCCTGAGACTGCGGTCATGTGTGAGAGTTGCATTTGTGTGTGTGTGTGTGTGTGTGTGTGTGTGTGTGTGTCTGTCTACATCTGTTGTTGATGAAGGCCTTAATGGCCAAAAGCTTTATTTGTGACAGTCTTTTTGTTGTGCCTAACTGCAACTCAACATCTCCACTATATGGTAAGTAGCAACTTCCCTTTCATAATATTCTTTCTTTACATACTGGATTTTCCATTGTTTGATGTAGAAGTAAGTGTAGACTGCGTATAAGGTGACCCCGAGGAGGATCTTCCCCATCCCAGATTTACAGATGTGGCATCTGTATAGACTGTTCTGCCGTGTTCCATTAACATGATGTCTATACAGGTCCAAATGGGGGAAAAAAAAAAAAAAAAGACCGAGTCATCTTACAGATTGACACCTAATTGTCAGCTTCACTCATAGACTGGACTGCATACCAAGTCATTGGGTCTCCTCTGCAACACCCTTCTGAGACCAGGTTAGGTAGTTTTAGTAATTACCTCATTTCCATGGTGGGATGCTTCCAAACCTGGCTGTATCTTAGCACCATGGTGACCCGGGCATGGATTTTTATAGTGGCAGCCCTGGTGTCCAACCAACCCACATGGTATAGACTTGTTTAATGTCTTAGGAATTGAGATTCGTGACACTTTGAAGCAGTCCATGGATTGGGCCTGTGCCTCACCATACTCTTTGCAAAATTCTGATCATTTTTCCAGAAGCTGTCTAGAGGTATTCCAGGCGCATAACCCACAATTACCCACTGCAGTCGCAAAGTTTTTTAAGATCTGCATTGTCAAGTTTGCACACTGGAATAAGCTTTGACAAGGAATTGCAATGTCTCCAGGAAGTTGGTGTCCTCATACCGGTCGTGCACGGTCAATGGGCCTCTGCCATCGTGACTGTGGAGAAGCCATCAGTTGCCATCTGCATCTGTGGCAACTTCCAGGCCGCATCCACACTCAATCTGTGGTCACCACATATCCCATTCTCAAGGTCAAGGACACTGTTTCCCATGTCACTTCACCACATATCCCATTCTCAAGGTCAAGGACACTGTTTCCCATGTCACTGGAGGGAAAGTATTCACCAAAATTGCAAAAGCGACCTTTGGGAAACTCATCCCGAGCTCCCATTGGACAATGACTACAGCAACATGGCAGAGATCAATACTCCATTTGGATAATACCAATACACCAAGCTTCCATTTGGCATCACCTGTGCCCCAGCAATCTTCCAGAGGTACTTGGAGCAACTGCAGAAGGACATCCTAAGGACGGAAAACTACCTCAATGATATTCTGGTCACTAGAAAGAAAGGGCCCAATTTTACCTGGAACCTAGAGACACTCTTCTTCCACCAAGTGAAGTATTTAGGACACATATTTAGCACATCACACATCTCACATACACCACAGGATATGTCCGTCTTCCAACGATTTCTGGCTGCGAGAAATGTGTCCCAGCTCAAGTCTGTATTGGGCCAACTGAACTACTACCAATTTTTCATTCCCATGCTGCAGCAATTGCACAGCTGCTGCACTACTTGCTCTTTAAGAAAATGACCTTGAAGTGGTCCCACCAAGGCATTATTTGACCTGAAATAGGTCCTCCTTCAGCTTACTTGCTTAATGGCTAATGATCCAGAGTACTCATTAGAGTTTTACTTTTAGGGGAATTTGAGAGCTCTTATGTACAGAAACATGGTACAAGATGTACAGAGACTTCGTACCCATACTGTGGAATGCTGTGAGACAATACACAATTCTCCAGCAATACGACAGTGTGTCAGGGATTCAATGCGACAGTGGCTTGATGCATCTATCGTTGCTAACACACGCATTTTGAACATTTCATTTAAGGACGTGTTTCATACTATGTGATACGTTCTTTTCCTGTGTACTTCCTGTGATTAATGTGTTGATGAATTGGAGAAACTGAGCTCTAACATGGAAATAAAGCATTTCCATACCTACAGGGTGGCGGTTATGAAACTATATGAAAAAAAAAAAAAAAGAAAAGAAAAACGTAAATCAGTTACAAACTACAGAGTGCAAAAACTTTATTCAACATGTAAACGTCACTACAGATATTCGGATTTAGGTTATATCATGTTCGGTATGCCTGCCATCATTGGCGATGATGTGGTGCAGACGAAGTGCCAAATCCTGCATGACCCGCTGAAGCGTTGGAACGTCAGTGCTGTCAATGACCTCCTGAATGGCTGTTTCCAGCACAGCAATGATTTTAGGGTCATTGCTGTAGGCCTTGTCTTTAATATAGCTCCACAAAAAGGAATCGCATGTGTTCAGATCCGGAGAATATGGCAGCCAATCGAGACCCATGCCAGTGGCTTGTGGGAACCCCAGAAACAGAATAGGTTCCCCCAAGTGCTCCACCAGAACATCAAACACTTCGATGGGGTCGAGCTCCGTCTTGCATGAACCACATTTTGTCAATATCAGGGTCACTTTGGATAATGGGGATGAAATTATCTTCCAAAACCTTCACATACCGTTCGACAGTCACTATGTCATCAAGGAATATTGCAGCGATTATTCTGTGACTAGATATTGCACACCACACAGCCACCCATCGAGGGTGAAGAGAGTTATACACCACAAAATGCATATTCTCAGTCCCCCAAATGCGCCAATTTTGCTTATTGACGAACCTATCCAAATGAAAGTGGGCTTTGTTGCCAAACCAAACCATACAGTGCATACTAATTCCCGACATGCCCCGCAGCCAACCGTGCACTTAGAACATCCTAACGCAAATCCATATAATGTATTTCCTTTCTCTATGTTCACATTGTTAATAATCAGACTACTTGTTAAAGATTTTATCATAGTAAAAAATCTTATTCTGGCGTCCCACACTATTTATGTCCTGCACTAGTGCGAGAGAGAGCTGTTAATTATATACTGTCATGTCGCATGTCAGAGGGATTATGTTAAAGATTGTCCTGCAGTGTGTTCTATTCCATTAAACTGAAACTCAGACTTACCATGAATAATGATATATCTTTCTTTATGTAATAAAGTAATTAATAATTTGTAATCTATATTTCATCAGACGTTACACATCTGAGCTCTTTAGAAACTGACGGTCAAGATGGAGATTTGATAATTATTCATTGAAAGAGATTCCATTATCTTAATCACTGTACAATCTCGCTCCACAACCCAATAAATGCAACAGATTTAGTTTTCTGATCAAGACGTAATAATTTAATAGATCTAAAATCTAAACAATAGATACTATCTAATGGTTCAAATGGCTCTGAGCACTATGGGACTTAACATCTATGGTCATCAGTCCTCTAGAACTTAGAACTACTAAAACCTAACCAACCTAAGGACATCACACAACACCCAGTCATCACGATAGATACTGTCAACTACTGAGGAACAACCACAGTAAGTATTGTGGAAAAATGTAAACCGAGTTCAGATGTACACTGCAATTTAGGTACAGTAAAAGGAAAATAAGTAAATTAATTTGTGACAAGGGTAGGAAAAGTACGCACAGAAAACTACCATTTATGCGGCACTAATTTACTTCATCCGTTCACACACCCCACTCCGCCAATCCCATCATGAACGAGAGAGACCCTTCAGGGACGTGAAACGGGTCAAGTCACGTACTGAGAGGAAGAAGCAACACGGCTTGCTACTTCTGTAAAATACAGGGCCTACTAACATCAGATTGTGACTAGCGCAAACCCTCTTAAACTGATAGACCTTGTAATTAGTCACGCTGTATGTTAGCAGAAAAACAGCTGCTTTCAAAGAAAGCCACAGCTCCCCCTGCTATATTACTCACCTGCTTTTTTTTGTTAAACACTTAAAACAAAGCATTTATGTAACTTTACACAGACCACTAGCAACTGTCCATATACTGCTATTTACATTCATGAATGCAAGGTTAGTTTTCTGATAAACTGTAGAGAAGATATGGCAAATTACATATCTTTTTACTTTGTTTTTAAATAATTAAGAATTTTCAAATTCTGCCAACTGTCCACCAGTAGTCAGTTGGATACTTTCGTGCCAGAATATCAAACGCCACTCTGAACCCTAGAGAGAAATGAATAGTCAATATGGAATCTATTTCTACTTCTTGTGTTGTGTTTTTGAATTTCTCAGTCCATCCCAATATAGTTCCGTTATTAGCCACGATTGACATTAGTGAGTATAATTTTTATGAATTGGGATGAAAGTGTAAAAATTCCTAGGTTCCTGAAGAGGCTTCTGCAAAATGTTCTGTTAGTAACTTTACACAGTAATCTAATTGTACACTTCTGCAGAATAAGCGCTTTGTCGCTTTCGCTGCATTGCCGCAGAAGATTATGCCATAAAACAGAACTCAGTGACAGTACAGAGTATTTATGCATGCTAGGAATCCTGTCCGCACGTTAGCACAGTAAGGGAGATTTCTGGGCACAAAGTAGGCAGAATTGAGCTTTTTCGTTAGTTTGTCCTCATGCTGGTGTCACCTCTCTTTATTATCCATCTGAATGCCCAGGAACTTTACACGTGGAGACCCACCAAGTGTAGACCCTTAAATCTCTGTTTCTTGTACCTGTGGGCAAGCTGTAAGCCTGTTCCGTTATTCTCTCGCCTGTAACAGACATGGGTGTGTCTGGACACTTTATCAACATACAATTTCCTAAGAGATTCCCACTGTCCTGGTTAAATCATTAAGTAGACCATGAACAGACAATGGCCAGGCACCAAAACTTGCGGTACATGGTATTTCACATGTCCTCACTCCGAGATTAATCTTATTCCTATCATGTTATTTACTGGAGCAACGCTCGGTTATCTGTTGTAAACCTATGATACCCTCCAGGAAAGGGGGAAACGTTTTAATGCCATACCATTTCAGTTTCCTTAGCACGTTTGTTATGGTGTACACAATCAAGAGCTTTGCTAAGAACACACAAAAAAACCGACAAGGTAATTTTTATCGGACAGTTCTAGTGGAATCGAAATCAGAGACCATTTGTTGCTTTCTCAGTAGCGAAGCTTTTACGGAAGCCGAATTGAGCAGTTGATAAAACCTTATCCTCTGAAATACGGCTCAGCATTCTGTTGTAAGCTACCTCCTTGTACATTTTTTAGAGTGTGGGAAGGAAGAAAATCGGTCTATAATTAGGATCGAATTACTTATCTATACTTTTTGTGTGCTGGTGTTGTACTTCATTCTTTCAGGAAACAAACCTTCATCCATGAATAGATTAAAAAGGTAATCAAGGGTGGTACTACCAAGTCAGCACAAGATTTCAGTACTTTAAGTGGTCTAATGATTTTTGCGAACTTTCCGACGATTTTTGGGAACTTACTGACAGCTGAATAGGCAGCACTCACATCTGGTGGTTCAGTACACATTGTCTAAGTAAGTTTATTGAATCTTTTTTCCATGAACCATTTTAGTCATCGTGTTTTCACACATTTTCAACCATTCTTAGAGAGAATTCACTGAATTTAGTAGCCAATGCTTTGAATTTCATATCATCCGTCTCGCTGCTTCTGTCATCTGGGAATTAAATATCATATGGGTTGCCGCGTTTATTCATTTCATGCCTAATAACTTTCCAAATTGTACTTGCCTTCTTCGTGGAAGTTTACATTTTTTGTGCAAACTAGCAGATATTTTTTGCATTTTTGATCACACATTGAAAAATTTTACAGCGTTGCTTTCTAAAGTACTGAACAAGCTAGGCGATAAAATCTGTAGCCAGTTACAATTATGAGAGAAATATTTTGCAGCACTAACCCACGAAAACGTGCTTCTACGTTTGATCAACACAAAAACTGTTTCAATATTTTTCACTTTGTGTCCAACTTTTACAAATGTTGCAACGCCACGTTTTTCCATGTTAACTCTACGCAGAAATGATGACGGAAGTCTGTAATCCCTGATATTTAACTTCTCCATCCCTATGGTTACATGGTGTTCACAGAGGGACAGTACATCTATCCCTTCGGAATTTTCATTTCCTAGGCATACAATAAGCTCATCTATCTTGTTTTTCAACCCTCTGACGTTCTGAGGAAACAAATTAGTTATATTTTTCAGGAAATTGTTCCACAAATTACGGTCTTGTACTGCTTTAATTTCTTTCAGTACCCTCTCTCTGTAACCTAAAAAATGTGTGCCTTTGATTCCACTAATCATAGGGATTTTGTATTATGTGTTTGCACCCCCTCCCTCCCCCAGCACTTTTTGCAAAGTGCTCAATCTAATCTTTCCTTCACCCTCCCATTTAGGTGCAGGTCATGATTAGTGTAGCCCCACCTCGTAATCGTAACAGCAGGCATTGTACAGATATGAGATGTTGTGTCAGTCAAAAGCAACTCGGTCAGCTGTTTGTTGACATGGCTCTCCTGTGACTGCTCCCTGCTAGCAAGACTTGACCTTTCTTTCTGGTGGCATAACTGCCCTCCGCCATGCACCATACGATGGCTTGCAAATTATGCATATTCATGTAGATGTGAAATTAGTCTGCCTATTAAGATATCAGGCCATCCATTCATAGGCACACAAAACTCACAGAAGAATGTTGTCTCTTATTTATCAAGAAAGCAAAAAACCGAACCTCTGCTGCTGATGTCTCTCGGTAAAAATCTTCTTATTAGCCTCTAATTACAGTCATTTCGCGAGATGTGTGACAGGCGCTGTAATATGTTTGCTCACAAAACTTATAAGAAGCCATGTAGAACTTCCTTCAGAGTATCGCTTACCTGCCGTTTCTCACGAATTTGCCAGTCTTCGTTATGTAAGATTTGAATCTACCTGATTTCGACGAGGTAGACAACTACCACAACCAGAAAAATAGCACACTAATGTACAGGAGGAAAGTCACAACCATGCAGAGGATACATGGACTAGACAAAGAAATTCAGAAGCATTATACCTACAATTCAACATACTGACTGATTGTTAATAAATACGTATGGGACCTAACCTCTTTTATCGTATTCATATGATTACTACGCTATAAGTACCACAGTGTAATGGTGTCTGTCTTCATCGATATCATAAGAATTCATGAGAAATATATCATCTTTTTTCAAATGGAACATACCTTCACAGTACAAATAACACTGTCACGGAGCTTTATTTATTTATTTATTTATTTATATCCCATAAATCCAATACTGCGAGGCATCCGCATGAATGTAGGACATGTCAGAATTATTACAAATAATACAAAAGGAACACATAAAAGTACCTCTTGCAAGAGGATATCTGGTATAAGACAACATACACATTAATAGGTATAGAAAAAATTACATTAAAAATATGGTAGATCTTAATAGCTAAATGAAAGACAAAGTAATGTTAACAGTGATTGTGAGTATTGTAATACACAATAGCACACAAATTAGTAAATGAAAAAATCAACTACAGTTAAATCTACTGAAATATTCTTCAACCGAATAGAAGGAATTATCTAATAAATACTGTTTGAGCTGTTGTTTAAATCTGGGAAGCTCGTGGATAAGTAATTCCAGTGACGGTGGGAGAGCATTGAACACCTTACAGCTCATGTAATGGACTCCTTTTTGTACAATAGTAAGGTTTTTTGATTCATAATGGAGGTCCATCTTCCTCCTGGTATTGTGGGTATGGTATGAATCATTGGTTTTGTACGATTGTCCATTTTACCGATAAAACATAACAGGGAGTAGATATATTGGCATGCAGTTGTTAGTATCCCTAATTTTCTGAAAAGGTTCCTACAAGAATGTCTAGGTGGGACCCCACTCATTATCCTAATAACTCTCTTTTGGGCAATGAGTATTTTTCTGGATAGTAGCTGATTATCCCCAAGAAAACTATGCCATACACCAATCATGCATGGAGCTTCCCGCTTCCAGTACACTATCCATTGAATCATTTGCACTGGTGCAAAGTGCCACAACATCACACAATTCAGAGCTACAGCAAGAGCAAAGGGACATTAGAGATTTGCTAACTTTTTATCCCCACATCCTATTTGATAGTGGTCCGACCATGGTACTGTATTCCATTTGTAGTAGGGTACATACATATAGGTAATACCAATATGTATAATGCCAGTTATATATTTAGAAGAAAACCCAATACTCACACGCTTATTCAAGTATCATACATTGAGACCCAATTAACCAACAAGGACAAGCCAGACCAAACCAGTGTCAATGTTTCCTCCAGGAACAGCAGTCATCTTTGTAACTCTTATACCTGGATCCAAATTTTTGTGCAATATTGTAATGTATTGTATTTTTATTGATCCAGGCAATCATAGTATTGTACAGCTGTACATATGAAATTGGACAGGTCAAGAGAGCTATTTACAAGTAACTTTTACAAATTGATTTTTACATTATTTTGTAACAAGGAAATTATCTATCTTAAACAAAACAGTTAATACAGATCATAGAATTGTAAGGTTGTACATACAATATTGGACAGGTCAAGGGAACATATTTGCAAGTAATTTTTAAACAATTGTTTTACATTATTTTGCAATGAGGAAGTTAGCTATCTTTAACAAAACAGTAAATACAAATGTTGTATGGTAAAATACAAACAGCCAATACAAATGTAATAGTAAAGTTTGTTGTTGTGGTCTTCAGTCCTGAGACTGGTTTGATGCAGCTCTCCATGCTACTCTATCCTGTGCAAGCTTCTTCATCTCCCAGTATCTACTGCAACCTACATCCTTCTGAATCTGAATAGTAAAGTAGTGCAGTGTATTTCATAGACATGCACAGTATATAATAATCCAGTATATTTCATATACATGCACAGTATATAATTTTCAGACCTAATTGAACATTTATCATATTGTTTACATTTTTAAACCATTTCAAAAAAATGATCAACTGCATAAAAGCAATGGTCCAAGAGATATTTTTTTAACTTATGTGTGAAGGCTCTTGGGTTCTTTGTTGCTTTGATTTCATTGGGTAAATTATTATACATTTGTATACTGACATTCAAAACTATTGGAATTTGTGCAGCTGAATAAGTATTAAGGAGAAAAAGGGACATCTTACTAATAACTATATTTGCACATTCAAGAACAAAACAAGATTCCAGTGAACACAACACAATAATCAAAGAGTGTTAGGCAATGCCAAAGAGGTCTATTTTACACAGTGCACTTTGTTCCCTCACACACGAAATCTATTGTTCACACAATTCCAACACCCCTTCTTGAACTTATATTTTGTGTGTTGCTTCCACAAGATAAACCAAATAGTCCCACAATCTTCTCAAACTTCTCCCTTTCTAAGGGTTTGGTCAGAAGGTCAGCTAACATGTCTTCTGTACGCAGATAGTCCACGGCAATGTTCTGTCGTTCTACGTGGTCCCGAATGAAATGGTGCCGTATATCAATATGCTTTGTCCTAGCACTAGTAACATCATTTTTAGCTAGGTTTATGGCTCCTTTATTGTCACAGAAGATGGTTGTAGGTTCCTCAATTAAACTGTGTTCTATTTCACTTATTAATGTTCGTAGCCATAATGCTTCCTGTGTGGTGTAGGATAGTGCCATATACTCGGCCTCTACGGTGCTCAATGCAACAGTTTTTTGCTTTTGACAGGACCATGATGTGAGGCCCCCCATTAATTTAAAACAGCAGCCAGTGGTGGAGTATCTGTCTCCCAATTCACTCCCCCAGTCCGCATCGCTATATCCCTCTAGTTTTGCGTTACCATCTCTATGGTATTTTAGCTCATAGTTTGAGGTTCCTCTTAGGTATCGGAATATCCTCTTTACAGCTTTCCAGTGCTTTTCCTTTGGGTCTCTGCAATATCTGCTCACTGCATTGGTGGCAAAAGCAATGTCGGGTCGTGATGTTTGAGACAAATATAACAGACTCCCTACTGCTTCTAAATAAGGAACATTCTTGTCACATTTCACATCAGTCTCATTTACACTTTAACTTCACTCCTACTTCCATTGGAGTACTTATGGGTTTGCAATCACTCATGCCAAATTTCTTTAATATTTTTTCCGTGTATGATGATTGACTTATGCTCAATTCTTGTCTTTCTTCATCCTTAGTAATTTCCATACCTAGATAACGTTTAACTTCTCCCAAATCATGCACCTTAAACTTGGTTTGCAGCTGTTTCTTGAAAATTCTCATTTGGCCTTCACTTTCAGTCAGGATAAAGAAATCGTCCACCCATATCGCCATTATTATTATTTCTTCTTTTCTCCCTTTATAGTAAATGCTGGGATCTGCCTTGGATTGCTTCATATTCATATTTATTAGAGTTTCATGTAGACATCGATTCCAGCAACGTCCACTTTGTTTAAGTCCATAAATACTTTTTCTCAAACGCCAAATCTTTTTACTTTCTGACCTGGTTTTTATGGCTTCCCTTGGTGGAATGACATATATCTCCTCCTCCAATTTCCCATTTAAATATGCCGTTTTAACATCCATATGATGAATTATTAAATTTCGTTTTACTGCCAAGACTAAAAGATATCTCAATGATGCATACTTGACTACAGGTGAAAAAGTTTCTTCGTAATCTACCCCTTGTTTCTGTGAATATCCTTTTACCACAAGTCTTGCTTTGTATTTTGGTGATGAGCTTTCAGGGTTCTTCAAATTGAATACCCATCTTGCCTGCAGTGGTTTCTTATCTCCTGACATATCTACCCATTCAAAGGTTTCGTTTTGATATAAAGATTCTAATTCTCTCTTCATCGCTTCTTTCCATTCTTGAGAGTTTGGGCCACTCATTGCTTCTTCTGCTGTTCTTGGCTCATCATTAAAGGACTGTGCTGTATGCATCTCAAAATCCGGATATTCCTTCGGTTTTGGTACACGAGAAGAATGCCTTACATTGGTTTCTTCATGTTTTTCATCCTCTAACTCATTGTCATCATAAATTGCTTCCATTTGTCCTTGGCTGTCGTCTTCCTCTTCTTCACTTCCTATTTCCTCACACAAGGTTTCACCTTCTGAACTAGGTGCAGTTGACTTAGTGGTTTTGCTCTCTTCTGAGCCCTTTCTATTTTCAAAGAATATTACATCTCTACTTGTGACAATCTTTTTCGTCAATGGATCCATTAATCGGTAGCCCTTTGAATTTTCACAATAGCCTACAAAAATATACTTTTTAGCTTTTGGATCCCACTTTCCTCTTAGCTGTTTTGGAATATGTGCCATTGCATCACACCCAAAAACCCTTATAGTGCTTAGATCAGGTTTCTTTCCTACCCATATTTCAGAAGGGGTTCTACTCTTTAATGCTTTTGTAGGTGATCTATTGTTCAAATATACAGCTGTTGACACTGCCTCTGCCCAAAAATCTTTGGATAATTCAGCGTCAGTCATCATGCTCCTTGCTTTCTCGACAATGGTCCTATTAGCCCTCTCAGCAACCCCATTTTGAGATGGGCTGTACCTTATGGTAGTTTGATGCCTGATTCCCTTTTCTGCCAGAAGTTTCTTCAATTTCTGGTTAATATATTCTCTCCCATTATCAGACCTGATGATCTTGATCTTCTTTCCTGTCCATCTTTCAACCATATTGCAATATTCCTCAAAGATATCACTCACTTGGTCTTTAGAACTAAGAAAATAAACATGAGTATATCGTGAGTAATCATCAATAAACGTAAGAAAATAATTACTCCCACCTATGGATTCACACTCCATCGGACCACATACATCGGTGTGGATTAACTGTAAGACTTCTGTGGATTTACTCTTACTAGTCTTGAAGGGTAACCTTGCTTGTTTTCCCTTTATACATGTCTCACAAGGATCCTTGGACACACTAAAATTCTGTATTCCCTTTACCATATCCTTTATTATAGACATACTCTTTCTATTTAGATGTCCAAGCCTCCGGTGCCATAAAAAACCTTCTGCTGAATATACTGAATCACTAACATTTTTATGTTTACTGTCAATGATATCCAACTTAAAAATACCTCTTTCGTTACTTGCTGTAGCTATAACTTCACCACTTTCACTGATTACTCTTGCACCCTGCATGTCAAAGGTGACTGTATTTCCTTTCTTGACAATTTCCCCTACAGACAGCAGGTTAGTTGCCACATTTTTCACATAATGAACATTGTGTGCTGTAACCATATCTGATTCACCATTTACACTTACATGTAGATCTAGTTTCCCAGCCAGGTGACACTGGAGTTTGTTGCCATCAACAGTAGATATCCCCATATGAGTCTTATCTTTGATGTCATAAAGAAGTGATTTATCTTTAACAATATGCACAGATGCACCCGAGTCTAAAATCCATTCCATATCACGGTTGCTCATCCCACCAAAAGAATAAAAACATGAGAGTGCTTTACCTTTGTTATTGGTCCTCCTCTCTGGGCTATCAGTAACATACCTCCTTCGCTGAATGTCTGATCCTGGGCTTACTTTTTCTTTGCACTGAGACGCAATATGTCCCATCTTCTGACATTTATAGCACCTCACCGGTTTCTTCTTTTTGTCTTTGGAGTAGAGAGCAGACGCACCTTCCTTCTCCAGTGTACAACAGCTTGGAGCACTCTTTACGTCCTGCAGGATTTTCACCTTAACACTGTCGCCTGTGATTGGTATACCCGAGCTTTCAAGTCCCATAATCATAGGTGCATACCTTTCGGGCAGTCCTGCCAAAAGCAATGTTCCTATCCATTCTTCAGCGATCTCGAATCCGATGTTTCTCAGTCGGTTCGACGTGGTTAATATTTTGTTAACGTATTCGTCTACACTCTTACATTTGTCCAGACGAGTGGTAATTAACTCGCGTAATAATCCTCTTTTCTCATAAGACCACCATCCTCGAATGCACTTCGTAAATTGTCCCAGACTTCTTTCGCTGTAGCAGCTTTTTCAACTTGAACATAATTCACCGAATCAATCAGTAATATCAATTTTGATTTTGCTTTCCTATCCTTACTTGAATAATTCTGATCTGTGGATTTCATTGTCCCATCTACCACGTCCCATAGGTCGTCTAAACGTAAATACTCTTCTACTGCGAACTTCCAGGTTGCATAGTTTTCGCGACCTATAAGTCTTTCAATCTGTGGAATTTGTGCCGCACTCATTCTTAACGGTAACTTGCTTTTTATTGCCGTAAAGAACACCGAAAAATAATGCGGAAAAAAATTGCGATCGTCTTGTAAGGATCACTCGCACTTCACGTAAATTGGAACTTTTCCAATACTTTCTCCTTACTATTTTGTTGATATACTTATTCCAAATGCACGCTGGGCCCATAACCTATTGGAATTTGCGCAGCTGAATAAGTATTAAGGAGAAAAAGGGACATCTTACTAATAACTATATTTGCACATTCAAGAACAAAACTAGATTCCAGTGAACACAACACAATAATCAAAGAGTGTTAGGCAATGCCAAAGAGGTCTATTTTACACAGTACACTTTGCTCCGTCACACACGAAATATATTGTTCACACAATTCCAACAAAAACACTTTTTTGGTAGCAGGTAGTTCTGGACTGAATCATATGTAGGTCAGATTGCTGCCTTGTTGCATAGCTATGAATATCTCCATTGAATTTTAGTGTGCAGTCATTGTTTAATGGGTATGACTTGACAAATGAGACGATATTATAAATGTAAGCAGAGGGCAGTGTCATAATGCCATTTGTTTTGAAATGTTGTCTGCATGATTCGTTATGTCTTAGATTACATATTATGCGTATTGCCTTTTTTTGCATTTTGAAAATATATCTACCTCCAGGTGAGTTCCCCCAAAATATGATTCCATACTGTAATGTAGAATGGAAGTAAGCATAATATACATGTATGAGAACAGATTTTGTGACTGATTTTTTGAGTATCCTTAAAATGTAACACTGAGAGCTTTTTTGAGATATAATTTCTTCAAGCCATATGCCAAGAAACTTGACAGAGTCCACACACATAAGCTCTTGGTTATTTAGAATCTCATCAGGCATTTCTTGTTTTTGGGATGAGAGTCTGAAGTTGATGTACGTTGTTTTCTGTATGTTTATAATCAGTTTGTTCTCGTTGAACCATTCGCTGAGTGACGACATAGGCGGTTTAATTTTTTGGCTGTGGTCCTCTGTATCAGTACCTGTTATTAGTATACTTGTGTCATCGGCAAATAGTGTGGTATGTCCTGTAGCAAGCTTCGTGCTTATATCATCAATGTATAGCAGAAACAGTATGGGTCCAAGGATTGAGCCTTGTGGCACACCATATCTCATAGGCATTGTGTAGAGGAGCAGACAGTAGATTGATGCGTGGTTGTATTATTTTTTTCAAAATTAATTTCAACTTTTTGAAATCTGTTTGACAGGTAAGATTCTAACCAGTTGTTTGCAATTTCTCTTATACCTTTATTTGCTAACTTCTTAAGGAGTATGGTATGGTCAGTTACTTCAAAGGCTTTGGATACATTTAAAAAGATACCAGTAGTGATTTCCTTATTATCCAGTGCTTTTAAGGTTTTGTTGAGATACTCATAAATAGCTGTGGTAGTTGTCTTTTGCTTTCTAAAACCATGCTGATGTTTTGTCAATAAGGATAGTTTATTAGTAAAGTCTTCCAATCTGGTGTAAAATAATTTTTCAATTATTTTTGAGAATGAGCTGAGTTGTGCTATGGGCCTGTAATTGGCTACATCATTTTTAGAGCCCTTTTTGTGAAGTGGGGTAATTTTAGAAGTCTTTAGTAGGTCAGGGAAAACTCCATTTGTAAAGGATGCATTTATTATGTGGATTAGGGGCTCTACAATGGATTCTCTACATTTCTTTACAATTAAATCAGGAATGTTGTCACTACCACTGGAGTACTTATTCTTTAGTCCTTTTATAGCTGTAAGTACTTCAGTATTGGAGACTTTGTAAAGAAACATTGATGCCTGTACTGGTATGGTTTCTATTAGTGTTTGGTGTTGAGTATTTGGTCTGTGGCAGTTGTTCTTTATCAGGTTTTCTGCTATTTTGCTAAAATAGTCATTAAAACCATTTACTATTTTTTGGGGATCTGATGTGACTTCATCATTTAGGTTTAGTTTTAATGTTTTGTTTATAACATGCTGCTTACTGTTTGTTTCATTTTTTACAACTGTCCACAAGCCTTTCATTTTATTGTTAGATTCCTTTATAAATTTATTATTGTATAATTTTTTTGCTTGTTGGATAACTTTTCTGTAGATTGCAAAATAGGTCTTACAATATGACATAAACTTATCATCAACATCATGGTGTTTCATGTGATTTTTTAAGTCACGCTTTTTTTGGCTGGAAATCCTTATCCCTTTTGTTACCCATGAGTTTGTGTATTTGTTTCCGATTTTCCTGGACTTCAGTGGAAATGCAGTATTGGAGTGGTGGAGAAACGTTTCATGGAAGGAATTAAATATGTAGTTTACATCATTTTCTTTATAAACCTCTGCTCAGTTTTCAGCCCTTAACAGATAGTTAAAAAGCCTTATATTATCATCATTAAATTGCCTTTGCATTTTAGTTATTGTGGAATATTGTCCTATGTAATTTAAATTCGCTGTTAGTGTTTGGGCTTCATGGTCACTGTAACCTGTGTTGATGACTTCCATTGAGTGGTGTAGTTTGTCTGTGTTTATGAAAATCTGATCTAGAGCTGTTTTTGAATTTTTTGTGATCCTGGTTGGTGTGTTTACAGTTGGGGATAGGTTCAATGAATTTGTAATATTCAACAATTCATCTTTGTTTTTTCCAGGTGTGAGGAAGTCAATATTAAAATCTCCACTTATTAATAGATTTTTGTTTAGTGAGTGAACTTTTGTGAGTAGTGCTTCGAGGGAGTGAAGGTTTGGATGTTCCCATCAGTGGCTCTATATACATTCAGTATCAATAGGTTATAGTCTGTTAAGATAATTAAGGAGAATTCAAAGTCTGTTTCTATTTGCATATTATTGTACTTTGTGAGGCTTTTGTATCTTAAATATTTTTTGACATAGATTGCTGTACCAGCTCCGTTACTTTTGTTCTGACAAGAATAACCAGCTAGAGTAAATTCACCCAGTGGCGTTTTTTTAATTTTGTCTTCTGTTAACCTGTGTTCAGTAATACAGAGAACATCTAAGTGTGACTTTCTTTTTAGGAAGAGATCTATTTCTAGTAACTTATTAAACATTGACTGCACATTATGGCATAATATTTTAAAGGATAATGGTGACTGTTTTCTGATGGAATGATTTTTGACACCACTCACCGGGTTTTCTTGTAGTTTTGGTTCATGAAGATTTTGCTCTGCATCTGTTTTCCTTTGGTTTGCTGCTAGCAGGGAGCTACTGGTGTTCTTGCCCATAAAAAATCCTGGCTGTAGGCTGGAGGTCTGCGTTTTTGTGTTGAAAATCTTGTCAAAGTTTCCAGTGGTACTGATTTGGAGTGTGGCTGCACATTTTTTGCTGTTTGCACTGGGATGTCGTGGGCTGACTGATTTGTGGCACTTGATGAGATATTTGCATAGGAAGTTGGTGGTGACTTAGTGCTGACTGTGGATACCTTCTTCTTTTCTAAAACTGTTTCTGGTGTTTTCCTTGATGACCCAGACTGTATATTCACTTTTGTTGTTGTTATTGTTGGCTCTTCAGCTCCTGGCGTTGCTGTTGGTTCAGCTGCAGTATTGCTCATTCTTCTGATATTGTCCACCAAATTAGCTTCATTGGACCACAAATATGTTTGATGTCCTGGTGTAACACGTTTTATGGCTTTTCTTGTTACCAGTGGACTTTTGATGGCATTCAGCAGATTAACACACAGTTTCTTTTTCCCATTTTTATGTAAGTGAAGCCCATGCCTGGTGAAGTCTTTCCGTTGGAGGAAGCTATTTACATCTAAAACTCTGATGTGTTCACTGTAAGATGCCTTCTGCATCAAGTAACTGTTCATTTGGTAGATTTTGCAGTTTTCATTTGGCATGTCATATCTATATGGTATTGTGCATAGAATTGGTTGTTTGCACCTAGTTTTTGCGATCGTTTCATCTAGTGATGTGATAAAACCACGTTTTGATCCATTAATATAGTTTGCACCAGCTAAGACGACAACATAATCATTTTGTACTAGACTAGACGTTTTGTTTTGTATATTACATGTTGTTTCTTTGAGTATAGCATTTGGCTTTATCAAAGCTGTAAATTTATAGCTGGTTGTTAATATTTCGTTCAGTACTTTTGCACAGTTCCTATCGTGACTATCTGAAGGTAACAGTACCTGTTTTTTGTTATCTGTAGCTGACTCATGTTTGTGTTTGTTTTCAACTTACTGCAGTCATAATTCTTAACCATTTTTAAATTACACGAGAAGTGTTCAGAAGCACTTTGTAGGTTACCTTTGTTTACTGTTTCACTTTTTCATGTTCACTCTTACCTTTGTTTACTGTTTCACATTTTTCATGTTCACTCTTCTTCAATGGAGCGTCATTTCTTTTGTTAGTACAAATATTTAAAACAACATCACTGTACAAATTTCGAACTTTTTCCTTATGTGGCGGTTCAGAAAGGTTTTTGATCATGCTTTCCAGTAGTAGAGCATGTTGTCTTGTGGCTTGGAGTTCTTTCTGCAGTGTTTCTAATACATTGGTTTCGCGATTTTCACGATACATTCCAGTCTCTTCTAGATAACCGTTGCACCGAGTGCTTGTCTGTGCGGATTGAACATGCTGTGTGGTTTTCCAAGCGCTTGTCTGTGTTTATTTCGGGTGGATGGGGGCGGGGGATTAGGAATTTTGTGGATAACATCTGTCAGAAGGGAGATTCAAAAATTACTGCAAAGGTTGCAGCTAATATTAAACCTCCATCAAATCATCTGAAAGCAGCAACACAACACCGTGTGATTGAGAGTTTCTGATAACGCTCAGCTGTGTAGATCTGCTTCCAGGAAGAAGTGTGAGTAGTATTCTTTCCATGAAGACATATTGCTTCTTGAGTTAAATGTGGACCTACCCTTACCTCGTGTGCTGTGTGTCAGAGACCTGTTTTGGTTACAGTAAGAGCATTTTTGACAAAGGCAACAATGTTGTAAGAGATACTGTTATTTTATGATGTACTTTTTGTACTTTGTACGCACACATTGTGTATAATAAAGCATTATCATTAAAATCCATGCTTTTATTGTTTTACCTACATTAATCACACTTAGATGTGCTCTTAATGTGATAGCTTTGATTACACTGTGATCTTAATTCCTCCTGGCCGTATTGAAGAATCGTGGTTGTATAATCTCGAAGTATAGAACTGACATTCAGTACCACCGTTCTGTCAGTGTATGCAGTCTTCTTGGGGTTAAAAAAAATCATTTTGTCCTCCAGTAGAGTAGTATTGCAGAGATCTGTGCTATAGAGTTCAATACGATCCAGTAGCAAGTGCTTTCCCACATGTACACCCCAATAAGCTAGTATTGACTATATTCTGTATTGGAGCGTTTTTCAGGGTGGAAAAGAAAATCTGAGTGTTGCCTACAGCCATGCATCCTATTACTTAAGTATTTAATTATCAGAGATAATCTGAATTCGCAGTTAAATGTACTTGATTTCCTAATTATGCTCTATATGATGGATGGAAGGATGATGTCAGAATATCAGTACTTTAATAGGAGAAGACATTGTGTCATATTCCATAGTCAGTAGTAAGGTGTATATTAGGAGAAATTAGAATAGATGCAGGGGGAATGTAAAAAAATTCATCTAAAGCAAAACTGGTTGACGTTGCAATAAACCATCAACCTGTACAATTCAATGGCACTCTATTGATGACTACTTACTTATATATTCTGATAATCAAAATCGATAAGTGCGACTACATAACGTTTGGGAGAAACGTTTAAATCTTCCTCCGCTAAAAAGAATCTGGTTTTTAAGATCTTATTTATAGCTATGGAAACGGAATGTTTGAGTTCGATTCTGTCTAAATGCTAGTGATATTGAAGTACATTTCAAAAATCAGTATGTGATGTATATGGTAGGAAATCAGGATAGATTCTGTATGGAAGTGTATGGCATGGAAGACTAGTTTTAATGGAACATTTGTTAATGGCAGGAGGGACTACCACACATAGCATCACTTTACTTAAATAGCCCTGAAAGACATTTGGAGATTAAGTTACACGCATCTAATTCCATCGCACCACTGGATTACTGCGTATTTTTTTCTTCCTAAGCAAATTGCATTTCGAAATAAGAAGGAGGTCTATATGCATGTATATGACATTGAAATTTGTAGTTTTATTTAAATTTATGTTAATGGTGGGAGGTGCACAACACACAGCATCATTTTACTGAAATAGCTACGACAAATGATTAGAAATTATGTGACAGTATTTGAATTCCGCATTTCTTGCATGCAAACCTGTTAGAACAGGTATACCATCTTGCAATGAACTTTTGATCTTTGTATCACTGTGTGACCAAAATCACGACCAGGACATTTCCATCTCAATGCTCCCAATATCTTAAGCAAAACAATACCACAGATCTACTCTCTCTCCACTGCAGCGCATACCACTTCCTGCAGACCATGTGTGTTCATGACACTTTGTTGCTTTAGAAACACGTCCTGTGATGCCTCTCAAGCTGTCAATTTTAACACAGTAACACCAAACACAATGAGTATTGATGTACTAACACTACTGATATCGAAGACAGGTATGCAGAGACAGAATGAGTCGTACTTAACAATCAACTCCCCCTTGATATATACGTCAGTTTGCTGCACGGCTTCCCCCCACTCTATTTGAATGAGCCCCATCTCCGTACCTCACGATACACTCCCAGTTTCCTCTGTAACTACCAGTTAATTTCAGCTGCTGTCCCAACATGAACATGCACAGACATATACGTGGTTAAATGATACACACTGCATAACAGTAACATTGATTCAGCACCGCACAGCCACTGTCTACCAATTATGTGAGCCCACATCTGTTCTTATTATATCACTGACTTGTGAAGCAAAAGAATCATGTGGATGTTTCTAGGATCCTATGGGTTGGCCTACTCTATTGAAATATGTGATAGAAAAAAAAAATCTGAGAAAAGCGACATATTCCTCCTGGAAACATAGGGGTGGATTAGCGTATGTATGGAAGCATGTAGGCAATCTTTTACTTGATAACATGTGAGATTGGGATGAATGGGTAGTCGATAACACTGGCGCAGTGTACCCTCGACCATGCAATATACGGCCACTTGCAGTGTATTTGTTTTGTATGTTGTGCGTTTGTAGGTGATGGAGTTGTCTGCAAGCAGGCAGGAAGACCTGTGGTGGAGTTGGTAGTTGACCTGAACATTACTAAATCTATTGGACATTAACAGGACCAGAAATCCCATTCACTGTCATCAGAAGCGTTAACTGCTGTAAAATGCCTAACACTAAACATCTGCAGCGAGCTAAAGTAGAATGAATAGTTATGTATGTTGAGACGCCCTGCTAAACCCGCAGGACAGGACAGATAGTTTAAATTGTGGAAAGGGGCCAAAATAAGCGGCTGTCAGTTACACTCGAACATACAACTTTATTTATTTGACCAAATATTACAAGAGCAAAGAAAATTAAAAAAAAACCCACAGCATTAATTTTTGGAACTTAATACCGGCTGAATGCGCCATACAATCTCATGCCTTAAGGGCAATACCACTTTAATTTAAAAATCGGCTGAAGGCCCATCACTTGACTCAAACCAAAATAAATTTTTAAAAGGCCAAAAGGCCTTATCTTAAAACAGTTCTTTAATTAGGATTAAGGCCCAAACACTGTGACACCTTAAGAGCAAAACAACTTTTATTTAAAAATCGGCTGAAGGCCCATCACTTAAGATTCAAACCAAAATAAATTTTTAAGAGGCCAAAGGCCTTACCTTAAAACATTTCTTTAAATTAGGCTGAAGGCCAAAACAATCTTACGTCTTAAGGGCAAAACAGCCTTAATTTAAAAATCGGACAGAAGCCATACAGCCGGCCGCGGTGGTCTAGCGGTTCTAGGCGCTCAGTCCGGAGCCGCGCGACTGCTACGGTCGCAGGTTCGAATCCTACCTCGGGCATGGATGTGTGTGATGTCCTTAGGTTAGTTAGGTTTAAGTAGTTCTAAGTTCTAGGGGACTGATGACCATAGATGTTAAGTCCCATAGTGCTCAGAGCCATTTGAACCATTTTTTTTAGAAGCCATACAAATAAACACAACAAGAACAAATAAGAAAAGGTAGTACACCCAATGGGGCTCAGAAATTTCTGAGGGTCGGCCTGGAATTCAAACACTAACGCTCGCTTAGGTGAGACAGGCAGTCCCAACTATTCTCGATCCCACGACAACCCAACCGACAGCCAGTCAACGGACCCATCGCCAAGATAACTTCCGCTCCACCCAAACAGCACACAACATGAGTTCAATGGAATAATGTAGAAGGTATTGGCGCCCACAACCAATTATAAATTGAGCTGTCAAACTACACACCGTGCTGGGCAGCGACAACACGATGAGGAAATTACACTGCCTGAATTTACGTCAACGGCCAGGGCAGGTAACCGGAACGTTAACGGTCACAAGGCGGAAGATTCCGCTGGTGCACTTCATTTCAAAATAACCAAGTACAGTTAAATTCCACCGGAGGGTGACTAAAATTTGCCTACTTGAAAACACACGCGGGAATGTCCCAACAGCCGACAACGAAATCCAAACGACACAATGTGACTCAACTTTCGTGTCCACAATCGGCGAGCCACAGGCCTCGTAGCAATGGGAACAGCACCACACACCCCGACCGCGCGTGGACGCCGCCAGCGGCCTCGGCCAAACAACGCGCCGAGGAAATTTCCTCGCTGCTCCACGCCAACCGACCAAACTGCCAGGACCGGAAACGGTGAAAGGACTAAACATACATCGGCCGATGAGACGACCAACCGAACGACCAACCCCAACAGTCGTCCCGCTCTAATCTACAAAAAATGTTCAAATGTGTGGGAAATCTTATGGGACTTAACTGCTAAGGTCATCAATCCCTAAGCTCACACACTACTTAACCTAAATTATTCTAAGGACAAACACACACACCCATGCCCGAGGGGGACTCGAACCTCCGCCGGGACCAGCCCTCTAATCTCCCTCCGTCGGACAGTTCATGTGTGTCGCCAGCGGTCGGCGAGCACTGGCTGTCGGCGCCTCACCGGCGCTCCGTCCCCGCCTTCACTGCTGCTCCATCTCCAACTGACTGCCAGACAGACGACCCGGAAATACTGTCGGTCGCTCAAGAGATGGTACGACAGTGCACTTATCGATACGCGCTGCTGCTGCCGCTCATGGGCTTGTAAGGTAGGAAGTCAGTGATGCCAGTAAATGGAATAAGAAAACGAGGCCGCAGTACCATAATGGAAGATGACAAACAATAAATCGCATGTACACGAGCCATGCACAGCTCATATTTGTCCGGTTCGGATTCAATTGTTGTTGTTGTTGTGGTCTTCAGTCCTGAGACTGGTTTGATGCAGCTCTCCATGCTACTCTATCCTGTGCAAGCTTCTTCATCTCCCAGTACCTACTGCAACCTACATCCTTCTGAATCTGCTTAGTGTATTCATCTCTTGGTCTCCCCCTACGATTTTTACCCTCCACGCTGCCCTCCAATACTAAATTGGTGATCCCTTGATGCCTCAGAACATGTCCTACCAACCGAGAACCGATCCCTTCTTCTGGTCAAGTTGTGCCACAAACTTCTCTTCTCCCCAATCCTATCCAATACTTCCTCATTAGTTACGTGATCTACCCATCTAATCTTCAGCATTCTTCTGTAGCACCACATTTCGAAAGCTTCTATTCTCTTCTTGTCCAAACTATTAACCGTCCATGTTTCACATGGCTACACTCCATACAAATACTTTCAGAAATGACTTCCTGACACTTAAATCTATACTCGATGTTAACAAATTTCTCTTCTTCAGAAACGCTTTCCTTGCCATTGCCAGTCTACATTTTATATCCTCTCTACTTCGACCATCATCAGTTATTTTGCTCCCCAAATAGCAAAACCCCTTTACTACTTCAAGTGTCTCATTTCCTAATCTAATACCCTCAACATCACCCGACTTAATTCGACTACATTCCATTATCCTCGTTTTGCTTTTGTTGATGTTCATCTTATATCCTCCTTTCAAGACATCATCCATTCCGTTCAACTGCTCTTCCAAGTCCTTTGCTGTCTCTGACAGAATCACAATGTCATCGGCGAACCTCAAAGTTTTTATTTCTTCTCCATGGATTTTAATACCTACTCCTAATTTTTCTTTTGTTTCCTTTACTGCTTGTTCAATATACACATTGAATAACATCAGGGAGAGGCTACAACCCTGTCTTACGCCCTTCCCAACCACTGCTTCCCTTTAATGTCCCTCGACTCTTATAACTGCCATCTGGTTTCTGTACAAATTGTAAATAGCCATTCGCTCCCTGTATTTTACCCCTGCCACCTTTAGAATTTGAAAGAGAGTATTCCAGTCAACATTGTCAAAAGCTTTCTCCAAGTCTACAAATGCTGGAAACTTAGGTTTGCCTTTCCTTAATCTTTCTTCTAAGATAAGTCGTAAGGTCAGTATTGCCTCACGTGTTCCAGTATTTCTACGGAATCCAAACTGATCTTCCCTGAGGTCGGCTTCTACTAGTTTTTCCATTCGTCTGTAAAGAATTCGTGTTAGTATTTTGCAGCTGTGGCTTATTAAACTGATTGTTCCGTAATTTTGACATCTGTCAACACCTGCTTTCTTTGGGATTGGAATTATTATATTCTTCTTGAAGTCTGAGGGTATTTCGCCTGTTTCATACATCTTGCTCACCAGGTGGTAGAGTTTTGTCAGGACTGGCTCTCCCAAGGCCGTCAGTAGTTCCAATGGAATGTTGTCTACTCCGGGGGCCTTGTTTCGACCCAGGTCTTTCAGTGCTCTGTCAAACTCTTCACGCAGTATCGTATCTCCCATTTCATCTTCATCTACCTCCTCTTCCATTTCCATAATATTGTCCTCAAGTACATCGCCCTTGTATAGACCCTCTATATACTCCTTCCATCTTTCTGCTTTCCCTTCTTTGCTTAGAATTGGGTTTCCATCTGAGCTCTTGATATTCATACAAGTGGCTCTCTTTTCTCCAAAGGTCTCTTTAATTTTCCTGTAGGCAGTATCTATCTTACCCCTAGTGAGACAAGCCTCTACATCCTTACATTTGTCCTCTAGCCATCCCTGTTTAGCCATTTTTCACTTCCTGTCGATCTCATTTTTGAGACGTTTGTATTCCTTTTTGCCTGCTTCATTTACTGCATTTTTATATTTTCTCCTTTCCTCAATTAAATTCAATATTTCTTCTGTTACCCAAGGATTTCTACTAGCCCTCGTCTTTTTACCTACTTGATCCTCTGCTGCCTTCACTACTTCATCCCTCAAAGCTACCCATTCTTCCTCTACTGTATTTCTTTCCCCCATTCCTGTCAATTGTTCCTTTATGCTCACCCTGAAGCTCTGTACAACCTCTGGTTCTTTCAATTTATCCAGGTCCCATCTCCTTAAATTCCCACCTTTTTGCAGTTTCTTCAGTTTTAATCTACAGGTCATAACCAATACATTGTGGTCAGAGTCCACATCTGCCCCTGGAAATATCTTACAATTTAAAACCTGGTTCCTAAATCTCTGTCTTACCATTATATAATCTATCTGATACCTTTTAGTATCTCCAGGGTTCTTCCATGTATACAACCTTCTATCATGATTCTTAAACCAAGTGTTAGCTATGATTAAGTTGTGCTCTGTGCAAAATTCTACCAGGCGGCTTCCTCTTTTATTTCTTAGCCCCAATCCATATTCACCTACTACGTTTCCTTCTCTTCCTTTTCCTATACTCGAATTCCAGTCACCCATGACTATTAAATTTTCGTCTCCCTTCACTATCTGAATAATTTCTTTTATTTCATCATACATTTCTTCGATTTCTTCGTCATCTGCAGAGCTAGTTGGCATATAAACTTGTACTACTGTAGTAGGTGTGGGCTTCGTATCTATCTTGGCCACAATAATGCGTTCACTATGCTGTTTGTAGTAGCTTACCCGCATTCCTATTTTCCTATTCATTATTAAACCTACTCCTGCATTACCCCTATTTGACTTTGTGTTTATAACCCTGTAGTCACCTGACCAGAAGTCTTGTTCCTCCTGCCACCGAACTTCACTAATTCTCACTATATCTAACTTTAACCTACCCATTTCCCTTTTTAAATCTTCTAACCTACCTGCCCGATTAAGGGATCTGACATTCCACGCTCCGATTCGTAGAACGCCAGTTTTCTTTCTCCTGATAACGACATCCTCTTGAGTAGTCCCCGCCCGGAGATCCGAATGGGGGACTATTTTACCTCCGGAATATTTTACCCAAGAGGACGCCATCATCATTTAATCATACAGTAAAGCTGCATGCCCTCGGGAAAAATTATGGCCGTAGTTTCCCCTTGCTTTCAGCCGTTCGCAGTACCAGCACAGCGAGGCCGTTTTGGTTATTGTTACAAGGCCAGATCAGTCAATCATCCAGACTGTTGCCCTTGCAACTACTGAAAAGGCTGCTGCCCCTCTTCAGGAACCACACGTTTGTCTGGCCTCTCAACAGATACCCCTCCGTTGTGGTTGTACCTACGGTACGGCTATCTGTATCGCTGAGGCACGCAAGCCTCCCCACCAACGGCAAGGTCCATGGTTCATGGGGGGGGGGGGGGCGGATTCACTTAAGGGGTGCAAAACAAACGCTAAGAACAGACAAGTCGGCGAGGTAAAGCAGAAGAATATGTCAAGCTCAAATTCATCTGCAAAAGATTTTTAAGGGGGGTGTGATCTTGTAACGCCGGAAATGCATATCCTCCTATTTCCATCTATTGTACTATTTTTGTCCCACATTGTCTGAGGATGTTCGTGCAACGTAAACATACTCAGAATCTACCCACTAAGATGTGGCATTTTATGAGGCGAGTGATCGTAAATCCCATCGGTATGTGGTCTAGTGTTTACATAAAGAAAGACAAGCCTTAGCATTATCCATCTGACATGCGAAGTGACAGCATATAATACCTCTATTAATAGCTCTCTCTCGCAGTAGTGTAGGACATAAATAGTGTGGGACGCCACAATAAGATTTTTTACTATGACAAAATCTTTAACAAATAATCTGATTATTAACAATGTGCAAATAGGGGAAGGAAATATGTTATATGTATTTGCGTTAGGACGTTCTAAGTGCACGGTTGGCAGCAGGGAATGATGGGAATTGGTATGCGCTGTATGGTTTGGTTTATCGACGAAGTCCACTTTCATTTGGATAGGTTCGTCAATAAGCAAAATTGGCGCATTTGGGGGGCTGAGAACCCGCATTTCGCGACGGAGAAGTCTCTTCACCCTCAACGGGTGACTGTGTGGTGTGCAATATCCAGTCACGGAATAATCTCTGCGATATTCCTTGATGGCATAGTGACTGTCGAACGGTATGTGAAGGTTTTGGAAGATAATTTCATCCCCATTATCCAAAATGACCTTGATCTCGACAAAATGTGGTTCATGTAGGACGGAGCTCGACCCGATCAAAGTGTCTGATGTTCTGGTGGAGCACTTGGGGGAACCTATTCTGGCTCTGGGGTTCCCCGAGGCCACTGGCATGGACCTCGATTGGCCGCCATATTCTCGGGATCTGAACACTTGCGATTCCTTTTTGTGGAGCTATATTACAGACAACCTAAAATCATTGCTGTGCTGGAAACAGCCATTCAGGAGGTCATTGACAGCATTGACGTTCCGACACTTCAGCGGGTCATGCAGGATTTGGCATTTCGTCTGCACCACCTCATCGCCAATGATGGCAGGCATATCGAACATGATATAACCCAAATCCGAATATCTGTAGTGATGTTTACATGTTGAAGAAAATGTGTGCACTCCGTAGTTTGTAACTGATTTACGTTGTTTTTTTTTTCATATAGTTCAATAACTGCCACCCTTTAGGTACGGAAATGGTTTATTTCCATGTTAGAGCTCAGTTTCTCCAACTCATCAACACATTAAGCACAGGAAATACACAGGAAAAGAACGTATCACATAGTATGAAGCACGTCCTTAAATGAAATGTTCAAAATGCCTGCATTAGCAACGATATGTGCATCAAGCCACCGTCGCATTGAATCCCTGACGCACTGTTGTATCGCTGGAGAATTGTGTATTGTCTCTCAGCCTTCCACAGTATGGGTACAAAGTCTCTGTACATCTTGTAGCGCGGTTCCGTCTATGTACATCTTCTACCGCGGTTCCGTACATGAGAGCTCTCAAATTCCCCTAAAAATAAAACTCTAATGAGTTGAAGTCCGGGGAGCCGGGGGGCCAAAGATTCGGCATGTCGATTGTCCACGTCCGCGTCCGGCCATACAGATTAAGTTATTCCGCGTTTTTCCTCAATCGTTCCAGACTAATGCCAATATGGTGGCATGTCCGATTTCATTCCACATCCTTTCGTAACCCGAGCTTGTGCTCCATCTCTAATGACCTCGCCGTCGATAGGACGTGAAACTCTAATCTTCCTTTCTTCCTCCCATCCTTTACTTGTCTTGACGTCAAATGTTGACTGCGGAACATTTCACGCAAGAAAAAATTTCATGTACTGCTGGTAAGTTTTTCTTTTGTTTGTTTCTCTCGATTAATGTGATTTTGAAGAGAAATAGAAAATGAGCTGTAACATGGAACGTTTCCGCATCCATATCCATAGAACACATTTTATTCCTCTATGTGTGAGGGAGGAATGATACCTGAAAATTTAGCCATACTTTTTGTTAAATTCTGTATATTAATGTGTGTGATTACGGGAGCAGGCAAAACTGCGAACTGCTTGCTAGCACATCCAAACGAGACTGCGAGCACAGGAAGAGTGATAAAATCGAATAATACAAAGAAGGTCTGCGAGACATATTCGTACCAGTGATTTAACACCATTTTGACAAGGATTATAGTTATAACATCTGGCGAAAATTAAAAAAAAAATTGTGTCGAGACAGTGATGAATACCCCAGATTGGCAAGCCAGTACTGAGCAAAGAAGGATTATGTAGAGGCGCTTTACAAACGAAATGAACTTGAAGAGAATTTTGCACAGTCGTCTCTAATTTTTTTATTTTTTGCAGGAGGAGAATGAAATTTTTCGTGAATATACTTGGAACATTTAGCTATAAGTTGGTGTATAAAAGTATTTCCTTTTATTTACAGGTGAGCCATAATGGACCGTGGAGTAGGTGTCAGGTTGCGACAACTGTCGGTGATGGAGTTCCTCTTCAAGACCGGCGATGACTCTGCCCCATCGATTCATAGGAAGTTGTTCCCTGTTTATGGGGAGGACACAGTGGATCGTAGCAGTATCCAGCGGTGATTGCAGAGTTTAAAGAAGGTGATTTATCTCTACTGGATAATCCACGGTACGGTAGACCATCGACAGCTGTGAGTGATGTTAATAAGGAGACCATTGACAAAATCATCAAAAATGACAGATGTGTGACGACAGGACAGCTTGCTGAAATGACTCGTTTGTCATTGAGTAGTGTGGTATCACAGGTACAGTCACTAGGGTACAGAAAAATCTGTGCACGTTGGGTGCCTAGATTATCGACAAGATGAATGAAAACGATGAGGAAGAATGTGTGCGAAGATCTCATGAAGACGTTTATCGAAGAGTGGAAACAGTGTTGTGACGGCGTCATTACCTAGGATGAAACATGGTAGTTTTTGTCCGAACCTGAGAGCAAAATCCAGTCCATAGTCCATGGAGTGGCGTCATCCGGGTTCCCCTTAGAAGAAGAAACCAAGACTTTCACGAATTTTACCAAAGTGCATTTACATCACGGAAAGCACTTTGGGCCATATGTGTCACAGCTGATGGAGGCTACATTGAGTAGGCTCAATTATAGCTAAATGTTCCAAGCAGGTTCACAAAAAATTTCATTCTCCTCCTGCAAAAAATAAAAAAATTAGAGACGAGTGTGCAAAAATTTTTGAACCCCCTTTGTAGAATGAGATGAGTTCGGAGATATGATACTGAGAGAAGAATTTGACAGAGCACTGGAAGGTATAAGTCGAAATAAGTCTCCTGGAGTGGACAACATTTCCTTGGGCGAGCCAGCCATGACAAAACTACTCCACCCGGTGTGCAAGACAAGAGACAGGCGAAATACCCTCAGATTTAAAGAAGACTGTAATAATTCCAATTCCAAAGAAAGCAAGCGCTGGCAGGTGAGAATATTACCGAACTATCAATTTAACAATTCATGGTTACAAAATACGGACACGAGTAACTTATAGAATACTGTAATGGAAAAAAAACTGGTAGAAGCCGACCTCGGAGGAAATCAGTTTGCGTTCTGGATAAATGTAGGAACTTGCGAAGTGACACTGATCCTGTATCTTATTGTCGAAGAGAGGCTGAAGAAAGGTAAACCAAAATGTATTGCATTTTCAGATTTATAGAAATATTTTAACAACGATGACTGGAGTACACTCTTTTAATTGTGAAAATAGCAGGGATAAAATACGGGCAGCGAAAGATCATTTAACTGGTGCAGAATCCAGGCCACAGTTATAAGAGATGAAGGGCGTAGAAGGAAAGCAAAAATGTTATTCAATATGTACAATACCAAGCAGTAAAGGAAACCAATGAGAAATCTGGAAAGGGAATAAAAGTTCAGGGAAAAGAAATAAAAACTTTGATGTTTACCGATGTATGTTAGAGACAACGAGGACCTGGAAGAACAGTTGAACGGAATGCATTGTCTTGAAAAGGAATTATAAGAAGATCACCAACAAAAGTAAAACAATGGTAATGGAATGTAATCGAGTTAAATCAGGAGATGCTGAGGGAATTAGATTAAGATTGCTATTTGAACTGGTGATGGCTACAGTAGAGAGGATATAAAATACAGACGGGCTATAGCAAGTAAAACATTTCTGAAAAAGAGGATTTTGTTCACATCTAATATAAACTGAAGTGATAGGAAGTATTTTCTGAAGGTATTAGTGTGGAGTATAGTACTGTACGAAAGTGAAACGTGGACGATAAATAGTTCAGACAAGAAGAGAATAGAAGCTTTTGAAACCTAGTGCCGTAGAACAACTCTGAGGATTAGATGGGTAGATCGTGTAAATAATGAGCACTGCACCAAATTGGAGAGAAAAGAAATTTATGGCACAAGTTGACTAAAAGAAGGGATTGATTGATAGGAGATGTTTTGAAGCACCAAGGAATTTTCAATGTGGTCTTCGAGGGAAGAGTGGGACGTAAACGTTGTAATGGAACACGAAGAGATGGATTTTAGTAAACAATATCAAATGGATGCAGTCTGCAGTAGTTATCTGGAGGTGAAGACAACAAAAACAACAACAATACGATACTTCTCATCGATTAATGTGGATGCTGCGACGGTTCTCCTGAAAAAAGGACGTGGCCGATTTCTTTCCCCTTCTCTGTACTATCTGAGCTTGTCTTTTGTCTCTAGTGACCAAGTCGTCCACGAACTGTTTAACGCAAATCTAGCTATTTGATGGACTTGTCTCCTCAAAGGCTTGATTTGTATCCCATTCAGCATTTTTGTAATCAAATAAAGCGTCATATGTATTTGAGATCAATCCACGAGATACCAGGGTTGTAAATGCCTGGACATTGTATTGTACATACGGTGTGTTTACGTGTGGTTGCCCAATGTTGTGTTCGCAACGGAAATACCACGTCTATAAATGAAGTGAATCACCCCTACTATTGACAACGTCCACCTCGAGGGATACATTAGATGATCTAGTCGTGATAATATTCTACTTTAGCTTAATTAAGAGATCGATAATGTTGATTAGATGTCATACTAGAATGAACACAACTATATACCGTAAAATTATGTATTTTAAAATAACAGAAAAATGTAAAATGGTTGATACAAAATGTTGAATCCTACTCTTAATCTAGCTTTGAGATTAGGAGAGCATCTGTGAATTTCCTCAAAATCGAGCCCCCATTTATTACACGGATACACTAGGTTGGTTCATACAGATTAGCCCCATGAAACAAAAGACCTCCACCCTGACTGGCACTGACAGTAAAGGCCTCAGAGAACAAGCAAACGGAACTCAGGATCTTTACTGTGATTGTTTCCTTATACACTCCTGGAAATTGAAATAAGAACACCGTGAATTCATTGTCCCAGGAAGGGAAAACTTTATTGACACATTCCTGGGGTCAGATACATCACATGATCACACTGACAGACCCACAGGCACATAGACATAGGCAACAGAGCATGCACAATGTCGGCACTAGTACAGTGTATATCCACCTTTCGCAGCAATGCAGGCTGCTATTCTCCCATGGAGACGATCGTAGAGATGCTGGATGTAGTCCTGTGGAACGGCTTGCCATGCCATTTCCACCTGGCGCCTCAGTTGGACCAGCGTTCGTGCTGGACGTGCAGACCGCGTGAGACGACGCTTCATCCAGTCCCAAACATGCTCAATGGGGGACAGATCCGGAGATCTTGCTGGCCAGGGTAGTTGACTTACACCTTCTAGAGCACGTTGGGTGGCACGGGATACATGCGGACGTGCATTGTCCTGTTGGAACAGCAAGTTCCCTTGCCGGTCTAGGAATGGTAGAACGATGGGTTCGATGACGGTTTGGATGTACCGTGCACTATTCAGTGTCCCCTCGACGATCACCAGTGGTGTACGGCCAGTGTAGGAGATCGCTCCCCACACCATGATGCCGGGTGTTGGCCCTGTGTGCCTCGGTCGTATGCAGTCCTGATTGTGGCGCTCACCTGCACGGCGCCAAACACGCATACGACCATCATTGGCACCAAGGCAGAAGCGACTCTCATCGCTGAAGACGACACGTCTCCATTCGTCCCTCCATTCACGCCTGTCGCGACACCACTGGAGGCGGGCTGCACGATGTTGGGGCGTGAGCGGAAGACGGCCTAACGGTGTGCGGGACCGTAGCCCAGCTTCATGGAGACGGTTGCGAATGGTCCTCGCCGATACCCCAGGAGCAACAGTGTCCCTAATTTGCTGGGAAGTGGCGGTGCGGTCCCCTACGGCACTGCGTAGGATCCTACGGTCTTGGCGTGCATCCGTGCGTCGCTGCGGTCCGGTCCCAGGTCGACGGGCACGTGCACCTTCCGCCGACCACTGGCGACAACATCGATGTACTGTGGAGACCTCACGCCCCACGTGTTGAGCAATTCGGCGGTACGTCCACCCGGCCTCCCGCATGCCCAGTATACGCCCTCGCTCAAAGTCCGTCAACTGCACATACGGTTCACGTCCACGCTGTCGCGGCATGCTACCAGTGTTAAAGACTGCGATGGAGCTCCGTATGCCACGGCAAACTGGCTGACACTGACGGCGGCGGTACACAAATGCTGCGCAGCTAGCGCCATTCGACGGCCAACACCGCGGTTCCTGGTGTGTCCGCTGTGCCGTGCGCGTGATCATTGCTTGTACAGCCCTCTCGCAGTGTCCGGAGCAAGTATGGTGGGTCTGACACACCGGTGTCAATGTGTTCTTTTTTCCATTTCCAGGAGTGTATTCCGATCCATGGTGCGTGTATCACCGGTTACAGTGCTGTGGGGTGTTTTACAGAAACGTCGATCTGCTCGGTACCGTTGCCCGCCGTGCAGAGGACGTACGAGCAATGCATACCTATAAATTCTGCCTATACAGTGGACGTGTTACACCGTCTACACTCTCATAGAACTGAAATTACTCCATTACAACACAGTCAAGATTTCTGTCTGTTCATAAGCCAGGAACGAAAACTAATTTCAAGTATTCATTGGTATAGACGCACTTCAACATGGATCAGACTTCACAGAGAAGCAAATAATCACCGCTCTGCTTACAGCGAAACGACTTAACTCGCTCCTAGTGGCGAAATCCACGCTGCACAAATTCTAAGAGGGCGACTGGTTCAAATGGCTGTGAGCAAAAAAAATGGTTCAAATGGCTTTGAGCACAATGGGACTTAACATCTGAGGTCATCAGTCCCATGTCCGAGGCAGGATTCGAACCTGCGACCGTAGCGGTCGCACGGCTCCGGACTGAAGCGCCTAGAGCCGCTCGGCAACAGTGGCCGGCAGATTGCGACTCTTCACTGATGCTCGTGTCAGCAGAGCCTCCAAGTCATGACCAGTGAACTGCATTCATTTGTTCGCATTGTGGTTAATAGTGCCTTCCAGATCTTTTCGGCTCTGCCCTAGCTTTTTTTCCCTTCTTCTCTCTCTCTCTCTCTCTCTCTCTCTCTTTTTTTTTTTTTTTTTTTTTTTAATACAGGGCTGGAGTATCCTATTCTCATTGTCGAAATGGAAACTCTTCCCCTTCAAGGTGCCAACGCCCACGTTTTTCTGTCGACGTACTTCTGTCCACAGCATCGTCAACATGGACAACACTCCAATGTTTCAGACTGTCCGTAATAGAAGTGTCCTTGGTGTGACGCTTCGGGATTCCTGCATACGACGTCAAATGCTAAAAGCGCCAGATAACATCAGAATCGGAGAGTGTAGCCTTTCCATTGTTCTGAAGGCTGACGAATAGCAGCTGCTTAATTACGTCAACCACACGACTGATAACCTTGAAGCCGTGCTTGGCTCTCTAAATCGCATATCTTAAACAATTTTGATTTAGCGCATCGAAATGTTATTTGTGACACACGCCACAAGACCCTGACTGAGACTGTGTTAGCAAATTGCGAACTGAGTAGTTAGTCTTGATGACAGTTTGAGGTTTTCCGCAGGAAGTGCCTATGTTTCCGGTAAAGTAAGTTACAACACAACCGACAATTTTAGGGAGGGCTTTCAAAAATCAAATGAAGACGAAACAAAAAACTGTAAAAAAAAGTCTCTGGGTGATACAGCTCGATACAAGTTTCGAAGAAGCCCTGCCGCTTGACAAAAGATCCTGAAATTTCTTCACAGGAGAAATTACAGTGACGTGACGGAAGTCGTGGGATGGCGATATGCACATACACACAGGGCGGGAGTATCCCATACAGGAGATATAAAAGGGATATAAAAGGGCAGTGCGTTGGCGGAGCTGTCATTTGCACTCAGGTGATTCATGTGAAAAGGTTTTCGACGTGATAGTGGCCGCATGATGGGAACTAACAGACTTTGAAGCGGAATGGTAGTTGGAGCTAGACGCATGGAGCGTTCCGTTTCGGCAATCATTAAGGAATACAATATACCGAGACCCACAGTGTCAATAGTGTGCTGAGAATACCAAATTTCAGGCAAGACATCTCACGCAGTGGCCTCTAATTAACAACCGAGAGAAGCGGCGTTGGCGTAGAGTTGTCAGTGCTAACAGACAACCAACACTGCGTGAAGTAACCGCAGAAATAAGTGTGGGACGTTGGACAGTGCGGCGACATCTGGCGTTAACGGGTCATGTCAGCAGTCGACCGACGCAAGTGCCTTTGATAATAGGACGACATCGCCTGCAGCTCGTGACCATATCGACTGGACCCTAGACGACTGGAAAACCGTGGCCTAGTCAGATGAGTCCCGATTTCAGTTGGTTATACATTACTGGCCATTAAAATTGCTACACCATGAAGATGACGTGCTAAAGACGCGAAATTTAACCGACAGGAAGGAGATGCTGTGATATGCATATGATTAGCTTTTCAGAACATTCACACAAGGTTGGCGGCGGTGGCAACACCTACAACGTGCTGACATGAGGAAAGTTTCCAACCGATTTCTCATACACAAACAGCAGTTGACCGGCGTTGCCTGGTGAAACGTTATTGTGATGCCTCGTGTATGGGGCGGAAATGCGTACCATCACGATTCCGACTTTGATAAAGGTCAGATTGTAGCCTATCGCGATTGCGGCTTATTGTATCGCGACATTGCTGCTCGCGTTGGTCGAGATCCAATGACTGTTAGCAGAATATGGAATCGATGGGTTCAGGAGGGTAATACGGAACGCCGGCAGGATCCCAACGGCCTCGTATCACTAGCAGTCGAGATGACAGGCATCTTATCCGCATGGCTGTAACGGATCCTGCAGCCACGTCTCGATCCCTGAGTCAGCAGATGGGGACGTTTGCAAGACAACAACCATCTGCACGAACAGTTCGACGACGTTTGCAGCAGCATGGACTATCAGCTCGCAGACTTGGCTGCGGTTACCCTTGACGCTGCATCACAGACAGGAGCGCCTGCGATGGTTCACTCAATGACGAACCTGGGTGCACGAATGGCAAAACGCCATTTTTTCAGATGAATCCAGGTTCTGTTTAAAGCATGATGATGGTCGCATCCGTGTTTGGCGACATTTGAAGCACATTGGAAGCTTGTATTCGTCATCGCCATACTGGCGTATCACCCGGCGTGATGGTATGGCACCGCCATTAGTTACACGTGTCGGTCACCTCTTGTTCGCATTGACAGCACTTTGAACAGTGGACGTTACATTTCAGATGTGTTGCGACACGTGGCTCTACCCTTCATTCGATCACTGTGAAACCTTACATTTCAGCAGGATAATGCACGACCGCATGTTGCAGGTCCTGTACGGGCCTTTCTGGATACAATGCTCGACTGCTGCCCTGGCCAGCACATTCTCCAGATCTCTCACCAATTGGAAATGTCTGGTGAATGGTGGCCGAGCAACTGGCTCGTCACAATACGACAGTCACTACTCTTGATGAACTGTGGTATCGTGTTGAAGCTGCATGGGCAGCTGTACCTGTAGACGCCATCCAAGCTCTGTTTGACTCAATGTCCAGGCGTATCAAGGTCGTTATTACGGCCAGGGGTGGTTGTTCTGGGTACTGATTTCTCAGGATCTATGCACACAAATTGCGTGAAAATGTAATCACATGTCAGTTCTAGTATAATATATTTGTCCAATGAATACCCGTTTATCATCTGCATTTCTTCTTGGTGTGGCAATTTTAATGGCCAGTAGTGTAGTAGTGTTTGAGTGTGGCGCAGATCCCACAAGGCCCTGGACCCAGGCTGTCAAAAAGGCACTGTGCAAGCTAGTGGTGACTCACTTGAAATGCACTGGGTCCTCTGGCCCAGATGAACTGATCATTGATTGGAAATGGTTGTGTCCGGCTACTTGGAGACCATTTGCAGCCGTTCATGGACTACATGTTCCCAAACAACGAAGGTAATTTTATTGATGGTAATGAGCCATATCTCCGGGCCATAATTGTTTGCGATTAGTTTGAAGAGAATTCTGGACTATTCGAGCGAATGATTTGGCCACCCAGATCGCTCGACGTGAGTCGCATTGAATGTTCAGGGGATATAATCGAAAGGTCAGTTGGTGCACAAAATGCTGTACTGGCAACACTTTCGCAGTTGCGGACGGCTGTAGAGGCAGCGTAGGTCAGTATTTGTGCAGAAGCCTTCCATCGACCTGTTGGGTCCATGCCACGTCGAGTTTGTGGTCTGTGATGATGGTAAAGTGACGACCATACAAGAAATCGTGAAACTTTGTAACACCAAACACGAGAGCCAAAGCTTCTTTCTCTATCTGGGAATAATTTCTTTGCGCTGACGAGAGCAATTTGGACGCAAAGGCAATTGGGCGATCATGCGAACCATCTTTGTGCGCAAGCACAGCACCGATCCCGAAATCCGATGCATCTACCATCAACAAAAGGGGTTTCCGGGGATCGTATGGCGTAAGGCAAGTATTTGAAAGTAACGCCGATTTCAACTGGCGAAAGGCGCGTTCGCATTCCGTCGACCAGACGAACGGAACACCTTTACGGCGTAAGCGATGAAGCGGAGCTGAAATGGAAGAAGCGCGCGGCACAAATTTATGGTAATAGTTAATTTTTCCCAACACACTCTGTAGCTGCTTCAAATTCTGCGGCGAAGGCAAGTCCTGTATGGCACGGAGGTCCTCTGGACTCGGGTGTATGCCTTGAGCATCGATTACATGTCCCAGATATGGTAAGTCACGAGCAAAAAACACACATTTGTCCTTCCTCAAGCGAAGACCATTCTGTCGCAATACCCGAAATAATGTTCGTAGGTTAACGAAATGTTCTGCTTCCGTCTTTCCGGAGATCACAATATCGTCCAGATAGTTTGCTGCAGTAGGGACCGACGCACAAACAGTTTGTAAATATTGCTGAAACAATGCAGGGGCGGATGCACACACGAATGGCAGTCTTTTGAATCGATACAAACCAAGATGCGTGTTAACCACCAATACGCGCTGGGATTCTGCGTCCACTGGTATTTGCAAGTACGCATCTGCTAGGTCCAGCTTCGAAAAGTATGTACCCGGGCACAGTTTGTCAAAAAGTTCTTCCGGGCGGGGTAAAGGAAAAGTTGCAGTCACTAGTTGTGGCTGCGGTAGCGATGAAGCGGCGGCGGCCGCATCGTTTTGCATTGCTCGTTGACCTTGAACGAGCTGTCCAAGGGCATCCAATAACGCCTGCGTCTGCTGATTCTGCAAGCGATAAAATTCGGACAGTACATCTGGAGATTGTGGCGAAGCCATGACACAAGCAAATTAATACAAACTCTATTGGCTCGTCGCCAACTGTTGTGGCGTATCAAGACAGCCACGCCACTCGGAAGTAGCCGAAATGCACGCGTTACACACACCGGCTGGCGTGAGGTCTGAAACAGGATACGTAATTAATGCTATAAAGAAAAGTACGTAGCTGCTGTAATACTTAACTTTAATCTATCATTTGTATACAGCATTCTTGATGATACAAGTGAGACTCTCTAGAAATGGTTAATGGCGCCTTGCTAGGTCGTAGCCATGGACTTAACTGAAGGCTATTCTAACTGTCTCTCGGCAAATGAGAGAAAGGCTTCGTCAGTGTAGTCGCTAGAAACGTCGTACGTACAACTGGGGCGAGTGCTAGTACGTCTCTCTAGACCTGCCGTGTGGTGGCGCTCGGTCTGCAATTACTGACAGTGGCGACACACGGGTCCGACATGTACTAATGGACCGCGGCCGATTTAAAGCTACCACCTAGCAAGTGTGGTGTCTGGCGGTGACACCACAGTTGGAATATTCGCTATTGTAGTGTTGGACAATTGGATGTGAACGGCGCGTAGCGTTGCGCAGTTGGAGGTGAGCCGCCAGCAGTGGTGGATGTGGGAAGAGAGATGGCAGAATTTTGAGAGCGGACGATCTGGACATGTGTCCATCAGAAAAAGTAAATTTGTAATACTGGGTATCATGAACTGATATATATATATATATGTATGATGACTTTTGAACATTATTAAGGTAAATACATTGTTTGTTCTCTGTCAAAATCTTTCATTTGCTAACTATACCTATCAGTAGTTAGTGCCTTCAGTAGTTACAATCTTTTATTTAGCTGGCAGTATTGGCGCTCGGTGTATTGCAGTAGTTCGAGTAACTAAGATTTTTGTGAGGTAAGTGAATCATGAAAGGTATAGGTTATTGTTAGTCAGGGCCATTCTTTTGTAGGGATTATTGAAAGTCAAATTGCGTTGCGCCAAAAATATTGTGTGTCAGTTTAGTGTTGATCAGAATAAGTAAAGAGAGAAATGTCTGAGTACGTTCAGTTCTGCTCAGCTGTTTGAAAATCAAATAACGTAGAGGTTTACCAGCACAGTAATTCACTAATTTTTCTAAGGGGACATTTCAAGAGTTATGAGGGAATGCAGTGCATTGCGCAGGTCGGGGTATTATGTCAGTGTAAAGAATTCACGTCTGTACTGAGCCATTGCGAGTGACAGTATTCAACATCCTCTGCACTGTGCGGTATCCAGCCTCGATTCATGTTCACCAGAATTCGGTTTCTCTTTGTATCAAATCGGAATCATAGCGATTTATGTAAACCTCTTCCTGGTTCATTTAACGATTCTTAATATTTTCATAATCCTGGGTAAGTTCTTTGTTATGCAGTGTTACAGAGAGCCATTTGTTCAAGTAGAACTAACTATCATATTCCATGCACTATGAGCTGTGTTTGGATTTGAAATAATCAGAAGTTGATTTTACAAAGCAAACTACTCGCAGATTCTACCATAACAGTTTACCTTCAGCAGACGTATTTATTTACTGGGAGTTGCTCGAACAGTCAGCGTTATTTATTCAGCAACAAGATTATTAGCATGTTTTCATATGGATCTTTTATATTTCTGAAGGGAAATTAACATCGAGATGATATTGGCAGCTAACAATATCTCAGGATCCATGCAGTATTTGAATAATATTGAATGTTTTTCAGTCTTAGTGTGAAAAGCGTGTAGATCACAGTTATGACCCATGTATGTTCGTTGCACATGTTTGCTGTGATGGGGCATTATACATTTCTTAAGTAAAGTAATGAACTTCTTGGTAAAAAAAAATCTGGATCATTGAATTATACTGAAATGTTCATTTAAGCCCATAGATTAGCCTCGGGCAAAATAAGTAATCCTTGTGTTAACTTGTTCTCCAAATAAAGTCAGATATCATTAAATTAAAAATTTCATGGATCAGAATTCACAGATTACAAGAGGACATTTTAAGCAAGACCGTTTTGGTGTAGGTATCCTTACATGTACTCGGAATTTCGAAAATAAAAGACTACTCACAAACTTACATAACGATACAATGTACAATAGACAATAATCTGTTTAATATTTAAGCGTCGCGGACGCATAATTATCTTAATGTTGCGCAGCTATGTCACAGGTGGCCCACATAACATGACCACCTGATCATGGTATAGTGGTTGAGCGTACCTAAAATACGTAACGTTGTTAAATATTACAACTCAACTGGTAAGAACTTGCAATACAGGTACACCGTCTTTATTATTAACGTGTCCGCCCCCGGTAGCTGATTGGTCAGCGCGACAGAATGTCAATCCTAAGGACGGCCGGCACGGTAGCTCAGCGTGTTCGGTTAGGGAGCGGGTTGGCCTCTATAATACAAAAACTGAGTGGAAGGAAGGATCAACAAACGAACTTTAAGGCCATGTGACGTCCGCAACGACCAAGCCCAACGAAAAAAAGGCCCGGGTTCGATTCCCGGCTGGGTCGGAGATTTTCTCCGCTCAGGGACTGGGTGTTGTGTTGTCCTAATCATCATCATTTCATCCCCATCGACGCGCAAGTTGCCAAAGTGGCGTCAAATCGAAAGACTTGCACCAGGCGAACGGTCTACCCTACGGGAGGCCCTCGTCACTCGACAATATTAACGTATCCTACTCTTTTCTTACAAGCTGTTGATATTAGCTAAAGTTGTTTCATATTACATAAAATTGCTTAACATTTAATCTAAATACATCTTATGTAATTCAATATAAAAATAAAGAAAATTATGAAACATAGACCTTAAAAAGCCTGACTGAGTGACTGGACAAATGTTAAAATGGGGAGATAGGATCAGATGATAAAACAGCATTGGTTTGAAATCGTGTTAAACAAAAGGTCTACGTAATTTATAGACGTAAGGAAGTACTATAAAAGGGAGCGTATACTGAGATAGAATCTGTATGCAGAAAGAAGATGCGCAATATCTTCATATTATCTTTGTGACCTAATATTCAAGGAACGCTATTCCATTGAGAAATCGAGCAGTAACGAATGGAAGACCTTCACGAAGCACTAACTTGAACGCACTGTCACGAAGCACTAACTTGAACGCAGTGATATCCTTGGCTGCGACGCTATGGAGTTGAGCGTCAGGGTTGAGTGATGAGGGATTCGCCTAAATGGGTCAGGGGTCCGCTATACACCAGAGATGGCTGCCAACATTGTGTGTGTGTGTGTGTGTGTGTGTGTGTGTGTGTGTGTGTGTGTGTAGTGCATAGAACGATACTTTTAGAATAGGTCTCTCCTCCCGCCAAGTTAAATATTTCTGGAGAGGGCTCTAATATACCCATACAAGACCTCACCGCGAAATATCTAAATGTTTCCAGAATGAGATTTTCAGTCTGCAGCGGAGTGTGCGCTCATATGAAATTTCCTGGCAGATTAAAACTGTGTGCCGGACCGAGAAAGGCAAAGGTCCCGAGTTCGAGGCTCGGTCCGGCACACAGTTTTAATCTGCGAGGAAGTTTCTTATCTAATCAATCATCATCATCATCATCATTTAAGACTGATTATGCCTTTCAGCGTTCAGTCTGGAGCATAGCCCCCCTTATACAGTTCCTCCATGATCCCCTATTCAGTGCTAACATTGATGCCTCTTCTGATGTTATACCTATTACTTCAAAATTATTCTTAACCGAATCCAGGTACCTTCTCCTCGGTCTGCCCCGACTCCTCCTACCCTCTACTGCTGAATCCATGAGTCTCTTGGGTAACCTTGCTTCTCCCATGCGTGTAACATGACCCCACCATCTAAGCCTGTTCGCCCTGACTGCTACATCTATAGAGTTCATTCCCAGTTTTTCTTTGATTTCCTCATTGTGGACACCCTCCTGCCATTGTTCCCATCTACTAGTACCTGCAATCATCCTAGCTACTTTCATATCCGTAACCTCAACCTTGTTGATAAGGTAACCTGAATCCACCCAGCTTTCGCTCCCATACAACAAAGTTGGTCGAAAGATTGAACGGTGCACAGATAACTTAGTCTTGGTACTGACTTCCTTCTTGCAGAAGAGAGTAGATCGTTTCACTATGTTGCCATCCTGTGAGAATATGCATCCTAAGTACTTGAAACCGTCCACCTGTTCTAACTTTGTTCCTCCTATTTGGCACTCAATCCGTTTATATTTCTTTCCCACTGACATTACTTTCGTTTTGGAGATGCTAATCTTCATACCATAGTCCTTACATTTCTGATCTAGCTCTGAAATATTACTTTGCAAACTTTCAATCGAATCTGCCATCACAACTAAGTCATCCGCATATGCAAGACTGCTTATTTTGTGTTCACATATCTTAATCTCACCCAGCCAGTCTATAGTTTTCAACATATGATCCATAAATAATATGAACAACAATGGAGACAGGTTGCAGCCTTGTCTTACCCCTGAAACTACTCTGAACCATGAACTCAATTTACCGTCAACTCTAACTGCTGCCTGACTATCCATGTAAAGACCTTTAATTGCTTGCAAAAGTTTGCCTCCTATTCCATAATCTTGTAGAACAGACAATAACTTCCTCCTAGGAACCCGGTCATATGCCTTTTCTAGATCTATAAAGCATAGATACAATTCCCTGTTCCACTCATAACACTTCTCCATTATTTGCCGTAAGCTATAGATCTGGTCCTGACAACCTCTAAGAGGCCTAAGCCCACACTGATTTTCATCCAATTGGTCCTCAACTAATACTCGCACTTTCCTTTCAACAATACCTGAGAATATTTTACCCACAACGCTGATTAAAGAGATACCTCTGTAGTTGTTACAATCTTTTCTGTTTCCATGTTTAAAGATTGGTGTGATTACTGCTTTTGTCCAGTCTGATGGAACCTGTCCCAACTCCCAGGCCATTTCAATTATCCTGTGTAGCCATTTCTTATCTAAATGTTACTAAAATATTTCAGGAATGATACCTCAACATTTCGTGGCGAAAGAAGCTTTAGATATCTACATCAAAATGAGAAATGCCTGCATTTCGTTGGGTACATATTCTAGACAGTCCTCAAATAAAAACATTACAGAAACATTTACTGTGTTCTATAAATTTTATCAATGTACCTCACATCGTGAGAGTTCTCGTCTAAGCAACTTCGTAACGCACAAGCAATATCCTCACATGACCGTTACTTTTCTTGTAATTGGGATCATCTGCTAGCCCTTCAGTGAATCAGTAAATCACTTGACAAAAACACAGTACAGGAGCCTCACGCCAGAAGAAACGAATCTTAAATCAGCTGAAGTGTAAACAAAATAAACATATGAAATGGTTTGAGTGTGAATAACTATGGCAAACAGAACAAAAGCTGTAGTTGGATCCATCTATAGGCCACCAGTCGTAACTACAGAAGTAATTAGTAACTTCATAGAAAACCTCCGTTCCCTACTACGCACACTTCCGTGTCATGCTACAATACATGCAAATCTTAATCAGATCACAACTGATTGCAAAAATTCAGGTTCTTAGGTGACGAACAAGAGAAAAATTCCTGCGAAACATTTATGTAGTATTATTTATTTTTATTTTCTGCTACCAGTCACTTTTATTTGTTTTCTGTTAAATTTAACATAACGCGACACGTTTCGAGCTTGTGCTGCCCATCTTCAGGCGTTTATGCATACAGAAAATTGTTACTTAAAAATAAATTGTGTTAAAGTAGATTAACATAAAAACATGTGAGTTGATATTTTCCACATAGACAACACAGCAGACCACACCACATCAGGAAAAAGAGACAGATGGTACACACTAACATACAATACGAAAATAACACATAGAATCGGAAACGTCTTGAAAAAGCAAGGGATCCCAGTAACATTCAGAACAAACGACACAGCTCAAAAAAGGCTAAGATCAGACGAAAGAACCTCAGACAAATTCAGCAATGCTGGAATATGTTAACTCGCATGTAACTCCTTTCAGGCCCAGTACATAGGCCAAACAAGTAGAAATTTCCAAACGAGGTACACAGAGCACATGAGAGCTCTAAAGAGTGACAGTACCCATTTAACTTCCGCACAGCACCTAATGAACAAAACCCATAACCCCACTAACATCGACAGGGATCTACACACCATGAAACACAGCAACAGTCTATATCGACAACTAACAATACAAGAAAATTACTACATACAAAAGGCTGCAGTGGAAGGGAAGAACTTAATAAAGGAAAGCACAACACTGCAACACACTCTTTACTGTTCTGAGAGAAATGACGCAGGGCACAGAACAGAAAGCACACACTAGCAAAAGAACCACTCCCCCATCACCCACAGAGACAAAAATAAGGAACAGAAGTCGTCAGAACTTCCGCTACAGTTTTCATAGTCTTCTCGGAACATGCGATAAATCTCTCGCGACACTCGCGAACAGTAAGATGGCGAAATGTTTTAGATCATAAACAAAGAGCGGAAGTTTTGCTTTCCTGGGTATAAAATCAGCTGCATTCCGTCCAACGAATGTGAGTACACGACAAACTAAAAAGTAACAGCCTTCTACACACCAAAACTGTACCCACAACACTACCGCAATTCCAAGTGTATGACGTTGACATACGTTAAGTTCACCATTAGTATTTGTTTACTAACAGCCGCTCACACAGTTGCAGATGATGTGATGTATGCAGAGAAAAACGGCAACAGGTACACAGAAAATATGCCGCAAACAGCGACAACAATTCTTAGAAACACGGTATAACGTACGATAATGGTAGTATGAAAGTATCCACAGAAAACTACACTCAGAAAACAAACAGTAAAAATATAATACTGCTTTACAGAGTTTTTATTATTATACTGTTTTCTGTACGTTTTAGATTTAAAGAACCCACTGATGATGGCGATATTTGTTTCTGAAACTAGTCTGGGGAATAAATAAGTAAACAAATAACAAAGAGTGTTTTGCATCAAGGTGGATTCACAATTCCCATGTTGTTATTTTTCTACGCAAACACGGACCAAATGGAAGAGTTCGGAGATAAAGTTATTATGAAGAGATATGTTGAATGATGTCTGACGTTGTAGATACTGCGATAATGAATGGCTCAATAGGCAGTTCTGTTGAAGAGGAGTGAACATCTCTAGAAACGGCAGTCACAGACGTTGGAAAGAAAAACGTAGGGTCAAGAGGCGGTTTTAGTGCGAAGAAACGACGGACAACAGAAGAAATAGTTTAGTTGGTCGTCGAAAGAAGGAGGTACAAAAACGTGCAAGGAAATTCAGGCATACAGAAATACAAGTCACTTAGGGACGACGTAAATAGAAAGTACAGGAATACTAAGGCGATTTGGCTGCTCGAAAAATATCAAGAATAGAAGAGAGAGTGATTGTCAGAAGGACTAACACAGCATATAGAAAAGTAAAAACAACCTTCGGTGAAATTAAAAGCAAGGGCGATAACATTAAGAGTCCAATGCAAATTACGCTGTTAAATGCAGAAGAGAGAGCAAATAGGTGGGAAGAGTACATAGAAGGCGGGGGGGGGGGGGCTGTCTTGTGAGAGGATAGACGAAGTAATAGAATCAGAATTTAAACGAGCGTTGGACGATTTAAGATCAAAAGCGACAGGTAACATTCCATCGAAATCTTTAAAATCATTGGGGGAAGTGATAACAAAACGACTATTCACGTTGGTGTATAGAATCTATGAGAGTGGAAATACGCCATCAGTGTGTTATGGGTAAACATCATCCACAAAATTCCGAAGACAGCAAGAGCCGACAAGTGCGAGAATTACCGCACATTCAGATTGACAGCTTGTGCTCCCAGTTGCTGACAAGAATAATATGCGGAAGAACGGAAAAGAAAACTAATGATCTGTTAGATGGCGATCAGTTTGGTTTTAGGAATATTTTATAAATTTGTGGTAAGTTCCTACGGGACCAAACTGCTGAGGTTATCGGACGTGCTTAAGGAATATCGTCTCAGTTATGCGACTAGATTTGTGATTTGCTGTCAGAGAGGTCACAGTTCGCAGTAACTGACACACTACTTAATCTAACGTAAACTAACTTACGCTAAGGACAGCACACACATACTCATGCCCGAGGGAGGACTCGAACCTCCGACGGGGGGAACCTGCTTGAGCCGTGACAAGGCGCCCTACACCACGCGACACACATCCTATATTTTCGCATTTGGAGAACGTTGGTGACTGAAATTTCGTGAGAAGATTCCGCCGCAACGAAAAACGCCTTTGTTTTAATCATGTCCACCAAAATCCTGTATCATGTCAGTGACACTCTCCCCCCTCTTTCGCGATAATACAAAACGTGCTGCTCTTCTTTGAACTTTCTCGATGTACTCCGTTAATCCTATCTGGTAAGGATCCCAGACCGTACAGCAGTAGACTACTCCAAAAGAAGACGTACAAGCGTATTGTAGGCAGCCTCTTTAATAGATCCGTTACATTTTGTAAGTGTTCTGCCAATAAAACGCAGTCTTTGGTTTGCCTCCCATAATTTCCAATGTAAGGTGTTCGTAATTGTAGTTCCTAGGTATCTGGTTGAATTTACGGCCTTTAGATTTGACTGCTTTATCGTGCAACCGAAGTTTAACGGATCCCTTACAGCACTCAGGTGAATGACTTCACACTTTTTATTATTTAAAGTCAACTGCCAGTTTTCGCACTATACAGATATCTTTTCTAAATCGTATTGCGATTTGTTTGGAGCTTCTGATTACTTTACTAGACGATAAACGATGGAAACATCCGCAAACAACCTAAGACGTCGGCTCAGATTGTCCTCTAAATCGTTCATATAGTTAAGGAACAGCAGAAAACTTATAACACTATCTTGGGGAGCGCTAGAAATCACTTCTGTCTTACTCGACGACTTCCCGTCAGTTACTGCGAACCGTGACCTCTCTGACAGCAAATCACAAATCTAGTCGCATAACTGAGACGATATTCCTTAAGCACGCATTTTGATTTAAAACCACTTGTGAGGTACGGTGTCTAAAACTATCTGGAAATCTGGAAACACGGAATCAGTTTTAAATTCCTTGTCGATAGCGTTCAACACTTCATGTGAATAGAGATCTAGCAGCGTTTCACAGGAACGAGGTTTTCTAAGTCCGTGTTGACTATGCGTCAATAGACCGTTCATTTCCAGGTACCGGTAATTCTTAACATTCGAACACAATATATGTTCCAGAATCGCGCTAATGTTAAGGGGCCTATAACTTAGTGGATTAATCCTATTACCGTTCTTGAATATTGGTGTGAGCTGTGCACATTTCCAATCTTTTGGTACGGATCATTCGTCGAGCGAGGAATTGTATATGATTAAATATGGAGCTATTGCATCTGGATACTATGAAAGGAACCTAATTGTTATACAGTCTGGACCGGAAGACTTGATTTCGTTAAGTGATTTAAGTTGCTTCACTACTTCGAGGATATCTGCTTCTAATTTATTCATGTTGGGAACTGTTCTTGATTCGAATTTTGGTATATTTACTCAGTCTTCTTTGGTGAAGAAATTTCGGAAGGGTGTGTTTAGTAACTCTGCTTTAGCAGCACTGTCGCCGATGGTATTTCAATTGCTATCTCTCAGAGAAGGCATTGGTTGTGTCTTGACGCTAGCATACTTTACATAAAAGCAGAATCTCCTTGAATTTTCTGCCAGGCTTCGAGACAAAGTTTCGTTGTTGAAACTATTGTGAGCACCTCGCACTGAAGTCCACGCTAAATTTCGAGCTTCTGTAAAAGATCATCAGTCTTGGGGATTTTGCTTTCGTTTAAATTTGGCAAGCTTTTTTCGTTCTTTCAGCAACAGTGTGCTGACCTGTTTTGTGTACCAAAGGGGTCAGCTCCGTCGTCTGTTAACTTATTTGACGTAAACCTCTCAATTGCTGTCGATACTATTTCCTTGACTTCAAGCCACATCTGATTTACACTTACATTGTGAATTTGGAATGAGTGGAGATTGTGTCTCAGGAAGGCGTCAAAAGAATTTTTATCTGCTTTTCTGAGTAGACATATTTTTCGTTTATTTTTGGTTGAACTGGGGCTTATGTATTCAGTCTCGCTACGACAACGCTTTGTTCACTGATCCCAGTATCCATGTTGATGCTCGTTGTTAGCTCACGATTATTTGTCGCTTAGAGGTCAAGCGTGTTTCCACAACAGTTTGCTATTCGTGTGGGCTCGTGAATAACTGCCTGAAACACTTTTCAGAGAATGAGTTCAGCACAATTTCGGTCACTGTAAGCACAGTTTCCTTGCACTAAAGATTACATTATCTGCGCCTAGTGTTTTGGGCAGGTCGTTAGAATGTATTGAGCCTACACTTAATTTCGCTAGGTTTATAGTAGTTTTAGAATGATTGTTTTTTGAACGTAGCCTCTTCTATAATTACTTGAAAAGTGTTTGCGTTCTTCGCTTTGTATAATTATATGACCTAAAAACATGTTATTCCCCTGATTTCCTGAAATCCGTTTTCTTAGGCGTATAGCACACTTCCCTACGGGGTCTTTGCAGAATGTTCGTGATTTGTAGTTAGCATTTTTTCCACAGCATTATCCTGCATACAGTGATTAAATTCACCTGTGTCACGTATGTCTCCACTATCACCTCCTTTCCTGCCATCACTTTCCATATGCCTACATTCAACTAGAAATAACATTAGCTGAAGGCCATCTGTTTAGAGGACGAGCTGACCTTCTATCGCATCTTCAGAAGAGGTTCTTTATCTCAGTAGAACCCGAGCGTTTTCATCAGATAGCGAAATTTGCCCGATAGGAGCGAGAGTAAGAGGCTTATCGCAGGCCTCGTTTTGTGCCACTCGATGACTCGCTGTTCCTTTATCAGTATCACGCGCTGTTCTCAAAACCTCACTAAACTCTGGACAAGTGCCAATACCCGTATGGCATGTGTTGTGTACATAATATTTTTTAAACAGACGGCATCCAATCGGCATGTTTGCTGTCGTCCTGAAGCTGTTACTACCTTAAGTTATTATTTTCATCCCTGCAATCCTACAACGCTCGTTGTCATCTTCGCTGTTTTATACACTCCTGGAAATTGAAATAAGAACACCGTGAATTCATTGTCCCAGGAAGGGACACATTCCTGGGGTCAGATACATCACATGATCACACTGACAGAACCACAGGCACATAGACACAGGCAACAGAGCATGCACAATGTTGGCACTAGTACAGTGTATATCCACCTTTCGCAGCAATGCAGGCTGCTATTCTCCCATGGAGACGATCGTAGAGATGCTGGATGTAGTCCTGTGGAACGGCTTGCCATGCCATTTCCACCTGGCGCCTCAGTTGGACCAGCGTTCGTGCTGGACGTGCAGACCGCGTGAGACGACGCTTCATCCAGTCCCAAACAAGCTCAATGGGGGACAGATCCGGAGATCTTGCTGGTCAGGGTAGTTGACTTACACCTTCTAGAGCACGTTGGGTGGCACGGGATACACGCGGACGTGCATTGTCCTGTTGGAACAGCAAGTTCCCTTGCCGGTCTAGGAATGGTAGAACGATGGGTTCGATGACGGTTTGGATGTACCGTGCACTATTCAGTGTCCCCTCGACGATCACCAGTGGTGTACGGCCCGTGTAGGAGATCGCTCCCCACACCATGATGCCGGGTGTTGGCCCTGTGTGCCTCGGTCGTATGCAGTCCTGATTGTGGCGCTCACCTGCACGGCGCCAAACACGCATACGACCATCATTGGCACCAAGGCAGAAGCGACTCTCATCGCTGAAGACGACACGTCTCCATTCGTCCCTCCATTCACGCCTGTCGCGACACCACTGGAGGCGGGCTGCACGATGTTGGGGCGTGAGCGGAAGACGGCCTAACGGTGTGCGGGACCGTAGCCCAGCTTCATGGAGACGGTTGCGAATGGTCCTCGCCGATACCCCAGGAGCAACAGTGTCCCTAATTTGCTGGGAAGTGGCGGTGCGGTCCCCTACGGCACTGCGTAGGATCCTACGGTCTTGGCGTGCATCCGTGCGTCGCTGCGGTCCGGTCCCAGGTCGACGGGCACGTGCACCTTCCGCCGACCACTGGCGACAACATCGATGTACTGTGGAGACCTCACGCCCCACGTGTTGAGCAATTCGGCGGTACGTCCACCCGGCCTCCCGCATGCCCAGTATACGCCCTCGCTCAAAGTCCGTCAACTGCACATACGGTTCACGTCCACGCTGTCGCGGCATGCTACCAGTGTTAAAGACTGCGATGGAGCTCCGTATGCCACGGCAAACTGGCTGACACTGACGGCGGCGGTGCACAAATGCTGCGCAGCTAGCGCCATTCGACGGCCAACACCGCGGTTCCTGGTGTGTCCGCTGTGCCGTGCGTGTGATCGTTGCTTGTACAGCCCTCTCGCAGTGTCCGGAGCAAGTATGGTGGGTCTGACACACCGGTGTCAATGTGTTCTTTTTTCCATTTCCAGGAGTGTACATACTATCTTAGCGCTCCCCTGTAAATGTTCCTCTCTGTTATCCATTCCAATCCAAATAATCCAGTTCACTAGTTCATGACTCTCTTGTTCCTTCTTGTGTAAGAATTTTCCATACATTTCTTCCCTTGCGTTTTGTTTCCAATTTGTGAGACCCTGCATTTCGTGCTAAATCTGATTTAATTTATCCCCCTCTGCCGCCATATTTCGGAGGCTCGCAGATGCCACATCGACTGTTATCTCGTACACCACATTTTGCTTGCATGCTAAGTTATTTTTTAAATATATGTGTAGTTTCATAAACTGCTGCATTCTGTCTCAATAGTGGAAACCAATTTTGTTTAAGAAACCTTTCTTAGTCTCCGGCTATTTACAATGGACGCATCCTTTGCTTTTCTGTTTTCCTGGAAAAAAACAGGATTTCTTCTCTTCTTGGGTGTGCCTTGCCTTGTTTAATGCCTAGACATAGTTTTCCTTTTTCAAAAGTGGAGGACAGATTAACTTCTCATGGTTAGGGTTCCCAGTTATAAATATCTTTTAAAAGACGCCGTTAGCGCCACTAACTGAAGAAATACTTTATTTTCGCAGTTGAAATTTATTTTAAAAAGTGAACTGAAATTGTTTTGCTCAGTTATAGCGTTCTTACTCGACAACATACAGCCTTTCCTAATCACCTAAACCCTCTGTCGCTTGATCTCAAGAGAAAACATTACTTCCCCTTTTATAAGAGAACAAAGCTCTCTGTAGTGCTGTAGGAAGTATAGAACTGGAAGAAGGGCGTCACGTGACTCTCCACCGCTGACGTTGGCTTAAGTTACGGCAGTGAAGTACTGTAAAGTACACGTCTCAGTTCGATTTTATGGAATCAGTAGTGTAAGATCGATCGACGTGGAGACGCCGCAGAATGGTAAAAGGAGCTACCGTGTTTCGAAGTGTCCATAACAACACCGTGAATGAAGTTGCACGGTTTGTTGGTGTATCAACGCGGACTTTCCAAAGTGTTTAAGTATAGCATTCGCACCCATGTAACACGCTGTAACAAGTGTAGCCGTAAAAAGATGTTAGCCAACAGGGAGCAGAACGAGTATCACAACTGACAGAAAATGAACGTTGCGAAGCGAACTGCATGCATGCAGTGGGCATTTGGAGTCGAATACCTCTGAAAATGCCATTTCTGACAGAGGGATATAGAGTTACACGTCTTTAATGGATCAAACAACATACACTACTGGACATTAAAATTGCTACACCAGGAAGAAATGCAGATGATAAACGGGTATTCATTGGACAAATATACTAGAACTGACCTGTGATTACATTTTCACGCAGTTTGGGTGCATAGATCCTGAGAAATCAGTACCCAGAACAACCACCCCTGGCCGTAATAACGGCCTTGATACGCCTGGGCATTGAGTCAAACAGAGCTTGGATGGCTTGTACAAGTACAGCTGCCCATGCAGTTTCAACTCGATACCACAGTTCATCAAGAGTAGTGACTGGCGTATTGTGACGAGTCAGTTGCTCAGCCACTATTGACCAGACGTTTTCAATTGGTGAGTGATCTGGGACAGGGCAGCAGTCGAACATTTTCTGTATCCAGAAAGGTCCCTACAGGACCTGCAACATGCGGTTGTACATTATCTTGCTGAAATGTAGGGTTTCGCAGGGATCGAATGAAGGATAGAGCCACGGGTCGTAACATATCTGAAATTTCCACTGTTCAAAGTGCCGTCAATGCGAACAATAGGTGACCTAGACCTGTAACCAATGGCACCCCACACTAACACGCCGGGTGATACGCCAGTACGGCGATGACGAATACACACTTCCAATTTGCGTTCACCGCGATGTCGCCAAACACGGATGGGACCATCATTATGCTGTGAACAGAACCTGGATTCATTCGAAAAAATGACGTTTTGCCATTCGTGCACCAAGGTTCGTCGTTGAGTACACCATCGCAGGCGCTCCTGTCTGTGATGCAGCGTCAAGAGTAACCGCAGCCATCGTCTCCAAGCTGATGGTCCATGCTGCTGCAAACGTCGTCGAACTGTTCGTACAGATGGTTGTTGTCTTGCAAACGTCCCCATCTGTTGACCGAGGGATCGAGACGTGGCTGCACGATCCTTTACAGCCATTGGGGTAAGATGCCTGTCATCTCGACTGCTAGAGTTACGAGGCCGTTGGGATCCAGCACCGCGTACCGTATTACTCTCCTGAACCCACAGATTCTATATTCTGCTAACAGTCATTGGATCTCGACCAACGCGAGCAGCAATGTCGCGATACGATAAACCGCAATCGCGGTAGGCTTCAATCCGACCTTTATCAAAGTCAGAAACGGGATGGTACGCATTTCTCCTCCTTAGACGAGGCATCACACCAACGTTTCTCCAGGCAACGCCGGTTAACTGATGTTTGTGTATGAGAAATCTGTTGGAAACTTTCCTGATGTCAGCGGCTCCAACCTTGTGTGAATACTCTGCAAAGCTAATCATTTGCATATCACAGCATCTTCTTCCTGTCGGTTAAATTTCGCATCTGTAGCACGTCATCTTCGTGGTGTAGCAATTTTAATGGCCGGCGGTGTAGAAATTGGCCAGTAGCTGTCTATAGGCAGGAAGTGTGGCCCGCTGATCCATGTCTTTTTCCCTTTTCAAATTATATGAGGTTTGAAGCGTACCGACAGCCCACTCCGGTGTTCAAACCACACTGTGTGGTGAGTGTAGTTGGGGCTAGGGATAGTTCTGTGATATTTTGGGGATATTTCTCGTACCATGACTCGGGCTCACTGGTTTACCGCGAACATGAATTAGAACGTTTTTTTCAACATTCGCAGTGCCCAAGTGTTGCTCTACACACGCTATTACGTTTTGACGACCACTTAGGGATCCTCTTACACGTCGACTGGCCCGCTAAACCACCTGATATTTGAAACAGCTTATGAAACCAAGCAACCATCATTGCATGTCGTACCTCCTGAGGCTGACTATTTGCCCAGTGTACTTTCCAGTCTGTTTCAACATATTATCGCCGGTCTCATATAATCTCCTAATACGATCGGATCTACGCATACGTCTCTAATGCCGTCTAGGCCAGTTCGAGAGTCCAAACAGCTGAAGAAACAGACACGGTCCGAACAAGGGCTCCACAGAATTATTTTAGTTCACATCGACCTTTGGTCTGTGTGTGGTGTCACCGCCAGACACCACACTTGCTAGGTGGTAGCCTTAAAATCGGCCGCGGTCCGTTAGTATACGTCGGACCCGCGTGTCGCCACTATCAGTGATTGCAGACCGAGCGCCGCCACACGGCAGGTCTAGAGAGACTTCCTAGCACTCGCCCCAGTTGTACAGCCGATTTTGCTAGCGATGGTTCACTGACAAATTACGCTCTCATTTGCCGAGACGATAGTTAGCATAGCCTTCAGCTACGTCATTTGCTACGACCTAGCAAGGCGCCATTACCAGTTACTACTGATGGTGTAAAACATGTACCGTCAAGAGCGATGTTCACCAATTATGGATTAAAGTTAAGTATTCCAGTAGTTACGTACGTTCTTCGCTACTATAACGTCCTTGTCCAGTTCCAGACCTCACGCCAGCCTGCGTGAGCTTAAACGCTTGCCTTTCGGCTTCCTCATAGTGGCTTGGCAAGACAGCCAAGCCACAACACTGTGTACCCATCGCTTTACTTTTGGAGGTTTCAGCAGCAGAGTATGCAAGAGCTCGTTCCAGATGCTCGTATAGCGCAATGCGCCGTGCGCTAGTTAAGACAGAAAGGTGAGCCAGGTCCGGCTCGAATCTACGAGGTGGATAGACGGCTGAGGCTGGTGTTTCAAACATTCTCAGCTGCTTCCTCTCGTGTTTCACGTTTACTTGGGACTTTTGCATGGGGGCTTTAGTTCAATAAAAAAAATGCAAATATTTTTAGTAGCTGTTAAGTCCGATTACGCAAGTCTCGTAAACGGCTGGCCCTGACTAGTTTTAGTACGCAATCTGACTGCTTAGAATGACAACAAAGAATGTAAGAAAATTTTCGTTAACACAGTTAATTAATTAAGTCCCCAGCAACTATAAAACCTACGAAACCAGCAAAGCACAAGTGTAGCTGTTCTGTATGTGGTAGTATGACTCAACGCACATCTGGCACGGTTCTTCTTCAACAAGACAAGAATTTTTAAATAGCAATTATACTGACGTGATAAAAGAACATTACAAATACTATAATTGTGCAAGAAAACCAAAATTACACTCTAATACAAGAACACAAGCCAGATGCTTTGTTGACTGAACCTGTAATGACACATTATTCAGGACACACAAATAAATAAACAACATAATATTTATTACCTTCATATATATTGACGAAAAGCACTCAGATCATTACAATATCTCCATTGGAATAACATCTGCTATCTCTCCCATCAAACCACTGCATAAAACATGGAACAACACTCTCCACTACCACATCTCACTCTGACTTCACGACAAGCAGTGTCCACCACAACTTCTCGGCAAGCACTGCCTGCCGCTACGTCTCAATAAGCACTGCCAGTGGAGGCAGCGGAACAATACTCTCTGGCGCGATCTTTGGCGCTGTGGCTCAGTGAAGCCACCTTTCACTTTATAATGGCAAACGGAACAGAACACAACGGTTGACAACGAGAGAAAGTAACGATGTCCAAACACAAATCAACAACGTGCCGTACACAAACCGCCTTTATCAGGAAGCAGAAGTATAACAGGGGTGCGTGGCTCAGCATCTACATCTTCATCTACATCCATACTTCACAAGACAACAACCTCCGTTCCAGCAGCGAATACTTCACGTGGAGAACGATTGCTTGTAAACCTCAGTGTGGGTTCTAATCTTCATGGTCTTTCCGAGAAATACACGTAGGAGGAAGCAATATATTTCTGGACCCTTTTAGGGACGTATGCTCTCGGAACCCCAACAACAAACCACAACGTGACGCAGAACGTCTCTCTTGCAGCGTCTGGCACTGTATTTGGTTGATCACCTCCGTAACGCTTTCGAGCTGTCTAAATGAACCTCTAACGGACCACACTCTTCTTCTTGGGATCTTCTCTATTTCCTCTATCAGACACGCCTGGTACGGATCCTACACTGATGAGCAATGCTCAAGTATTGGTCGAACGAATATTTTCAAAAAATGGGGCTTAACATCTGAGGTCATCAGTCCCCTAGACTTAGAACTGCTTAAAACTAACTGAACCTAAGGACATCACACACATCCATGCCCGAGGTACGATTCGAACCTGCGACCGTAGCAGCAGCGCGGTTCCGGGCTGAAGTGCCTAGAATCGCTCGGCCACATTGGCCGGCGAACTAATATTTTGTAAGCTACTTCCTTTGTTCAAGCATCCTACATTTTCTGAGGATTCTTCCGATGAATCTCAGTCCGGCATCTGCCTCAATCGTCCTTTAAGGGTTCGTTCCCTTTCAAATCGCTCCTTACGCACATTCCTAGATGTTCCATGGAAGTAACTGCTTCCAGGGATTGTTATGCGATTGTATAATCATACAGTAGAGGGTCTTTGTGTTTTCGCAATACATTACATTTGTTTATGCTAATGCTGAATTGACACACCCTGCACCAAGCCTGCAGGGAGTGGCAATTCAGCATTAACATAAATGTAGCGTATTGCGAATACACAGACAGAAAGACCCTCTACTGTCGAACGAATATTTTCAAAAAATGGTTGAAATGGCTCTAAACACTATGGGACTTAACATCTGAGGCCTGACGACATAAAGGGAGGAGGAAATTATGCAGACCTGAAGAGGATGGCAGAAGACCGGACAGCCTGGAGAACAACCACGTGAAAACCTGCTTTTTGGCAGAACACTGATGATGATGATGATGATGCACCAAGCCTGGATTCTCTACAGATCTTCGTGCATTTCACTACAGTTTTCTAGTCTCGCGGCTTCTCTATATATAACATCATCCGCGAAAAGCCTCCTGTTAGTTACGGACGTCATCTTCCATGTCAATTGTAGACTATATGTAAGCACTCCGAGTACGTGGGTGCGCTGGGGCTCGAACAGCCACATACATGATCTTGTAAGTGAGCCGTATCCACAAAATTTTTAGTTTGATAAAAATAAAATAAAGACTTTGCTACAAAATAATGAAGTATCAAAACACTGAGAGGGAAGTTAAAACTTCTGACCTTTAAAACATATTTGTTTGTTTCAGATGTCTTTGTGCAAAGGCAACCAAGCAATAGACTCCCCCGTTTCTTGGCTTTGCCTTGCCAGATAAGGCACTCCCAGGAATAACAGTCGCACTATACTGCGAATGAAATCTCGTCTTTTCGGCTTTTCATGTTTCCTTACAACTGACTCGCTACAATACTCCCACTCCATTCGTGAGCAATTATTTTAAAATATCTGCTTGCCAATATTGAGCAATAATAAAGAATAATTAGAGATACTAGGAAGCCGATTGTTACAGACTACTTTGTAGTAATTTTTTTAACGTAACGAGAGTGTTGTTTAAGATTTCAGTGAAACTGTTTTACATGGTCTGGGCTGTTATCGTACTGTTTGTTGAGACAATGTCTTTGAAGCACGCGGAGCTACCTTTCGTCGCTCTTTGGACGTCCAATGATGGCACTGGCAAGAAAATTCCAGCTTTCGTCGCTGACAGTCAGCAGTCAGTATGGGTGAATGAACTGGGCGCCCACTTTTGGGTGCATACTCAGCAACGCTAACTGAATGACCGTTGAAGGGAAGGTGTTGGTAGCCTCTTGTTTCATGGGGGTGGTCAGTTGCTCAACAGTTGCACGTCTATTCGCCCGTACATGTCTCCGCAGCCATCGTTCACCCGTTACATCTATGACCAGTGGTGCACCTCTTTTCCCACGGCGCTAGTTTTGGATAGGGCCAATTTGAACAACTAACAAACTTAGCCGTTTCGGAAATACTTCTACCCTAGATCCTGTTCTCAATGATCATGCCCTTTTGGGCGTTCGGATAAATCGCTTCGTTTCCACATTACGACGACGAATGCATTATCTTCCACTTCCGTCATATCCTCCCCCTACATATCTTCCACAGCTAGTGCTGCCATCTGTGAGCAATTGTTGCATGTTGATGTGGAACGTAGACGGTGGTCATATTAATGAGAGTAAAAATTCTTAGAGTGGATGGTGTGATGTCACTGAAACCCAGGACAGGTAACAGTGTGGACTAACACGCCATTGTTAGTAGAGATGGGCAAAACTGTTCTTTTCAGAGATTGGATCAGAACTGTTCACTCCCTGAAATGAATTAGCTCTTTTTCATGACTCACCACTCATTTACAATAGAAAATAAATGGAAGGCACATTGCCCTTTAAACTTGGTTTATTCCAGTACTATACCTGTATTTTGATCTTATTTGATCCTATTTTGAAGTAACACAGATAATGAGTAAGAATTTTGTATTGTTTATTGAAATTTCCACGATATGACAAAGTTTTTGATTATTGATTTATTTTGCACTATCGTGGTTTTTTGGGTGATCGGAAAATGTTGTAACTTGAGATTTACATTAACAATATATTTGGCTATAATGTATTAAAATTTCATTAACCTCATACAAATACATCGCAAGCCATATATTTTTAAAGTGAACGTTTCCTTCAGAAGACGCCTAAAATCGCAAAATCCGTACCAGAATAATATATAAATTTGACTGTAAAACGAAAGTGCTGCATATAGCCTTACGCAGAATAAAACAAGGAAAATATTGGTGTATCACATTTTGCGATACGTTTATCGGTTCGCTCGTAATTAAAGCCTAAATTCGAGTGTCCATAATAAAAATCCTATAGTAAGAGGAGTCATCAGGAACCTAATCTAATCAGTTTAAACAAATAAAAATAAAATAAAAACAATTGATGTATACATAACATAATAATGTAATATACATAGCGGTATTACTACGAAGAACAATATCCAGTAGGGACGAACTCCGATGCAGAGGCGCTGAGTCGAGCAGGTCGAGCCGCGAGCTGTATTACTGCGTGAGCTGAGACCGCAGAGACCAGAGTGACACCTGAGTCGCTTTGCTCGACACTCTGGCTAGAGTCGAGAAGGTGGGGTGAGTGTTGAGCGGGCGAGTTCCGAGGGTGGGGGGAGCGGTGAACTCACCCGCTCCGAGACAAATCGTCCGTTCCCTTGCGAGCAGGTTGTTGCAAGTAGTTCCTATGTTATCCGCTAGGTGGCTCTCTGTCCTGTTGCTCGCATCAACTGCCCAGAGGGCAGGACGTGCGACTGAAACGATCGCCGACAGAGTGCGATGCGAAGTTAAGCTGCGCCAGACACTGCAAGCGGCAGACGACGCACAGAGACGGCACGGCATATGTGAAACACAAAATCCAATGGGGCACTGCACAATGCAGGCAGCCAAGGTAGAAGCAGGGCAGAGGCCGGCGCTGGCTGTGTTGTGTGGCGTGCACTGTGCTCTGACCAGCAGAGGCGCTGCTGATATGCTCTGTGTCTCTCTCTCTCTCTCTCTCTCTCTCTCTCTCTGCCGTGGGAAATGTTTGGAGCTACCGTTCTTTTTTTCTGAATCACTGATTGTTCACTCCTTTGAAAGATTCAACTCTATGAATTAGTTCAAGAGCGGATCCCCCATCTCTAATTGTTAGGTAAAACGCGGCTGCCAGCTGGAGCGGTGGGAAGTGCAGCGAACGTCAGCTGCACAGATATGGCCTAATATCCTTTTTTAAAACCCATATTAAGTCAATAACATTTCAGCAAGTAAAGTCGCGTAGGAAGTGAATTTGCTTGGTGTTGTCAAAGTATATTTTTGTATGTGGAACTTATGCAGACTTAGTTCGTGTCATACATTGCACAAAGCTTACGCCAGGCTTGGCGCCATCCCTATAGTTCATGTTCGTAAGTTTGATGGTTGACTATTCCGGTGTTTACTGCCTTTGCGTTCTGATTTTATCGTCACTGATGACCACCTGTTTGCGACAGAGAGATTATTTGATATTCTATGTCTAGAGATTACCCGGTTATTAAGTGCCAGTAATTACTAAACTATCCTGGCGTTGTGGTAAGAAATCTCGCATGGCAGCTAGCAATCGAACTCGAAACCATATTTCCCACTTATCGTTAGCGGTCGCCTTAACCATTCTGGCTATCTTTGCCCGTTTCATGGCCAGACCCAAATTTCCATGTATCGTTGTCCATGTGTCATTAACCTGCACTCGTACACTTACTGTAATTCCCATACAGGGGAGGCATTTAATCGAAAGTCGTCGCTAGAATGGTATCGGCGAGTGTGGCAACTTAGCAGTGCTTTCAGTATTGTCATGGCTGGTTCGAGCGTTGATAATTGCGGTTACGTGAGCTCTGTAAATATTGAGGAAAGCATTTGTAACATTGTGGAGTTCCAGTAACGAATGTACGCCCGCCCGGCTAGCCGCGCGGTCTAACGAGCTGCTTCTCGAGCCGGAAGGCGTGCCGGTCCCCGGCACGAATCCGCCCAGCGGCTTATTGTCGGGATCCAGTGTGCCGCGCAGCCTGTGGATGGTTTTTAAGGCGGTTTTCCATTCCATCTGCTTCGGCAAATGCGGATTGGTTCCCCTTATTCCGCCTCAGTTACACTATGTCGGCGATTGCTGCCCAAACACTCTCCATGTACTCATACACCATAATTACACAAACATTTGGCATTTGGGGTTACACTCGTTTGGTATGAGCCGTTCCCGGTGGGGGGGGGGGGGGATGGGGGTGAGGGGGCGTCCACTGGGAGCCGAACGGGGGGGTTCGGTGTCGGGCGGCAGTGGGGTTGGTGGACTGCTGTGGCTTGTTGTGGGTTGTGAACCACTGCGGACGAGACGAAGCCTCTCCGTCGTTTCTGGTCCACAGTTCAATACACAACGAATGTACAACAACAAAATTGAAGGATACTGGGCCTTAACAATATACCATATTAAGCTTTTACCAGGCTTGTCTGTCATTCGTTTAAGGGTGTACCAACTTATACCAGTGCATTCTTGTTGCAGCATAATTCAGCATCAGTGTTCATATGGTGGATCACAACGTGGTGGCAGCAGCACAGCAGGTATGAGGAGGTGAGTTTTAATAGGTCGATGATGTTCTGCTGTATTTCGAAGATTCATAACTGACAGGTAGGTCTGCTATGACTGCATTCGATATAGTTCCGCACTATAGACTAATGAACAAAATACGAGCGTACGGTTTATCAGAACAATTGTGTGACTAGAATGAAGACTTTCCAACAAGCAAGACACAGCATGCCAGTCTGAACGTAGAGAAGTCTTCAGACATAAAGTAGCTTCACGCGTGCCGCAAGGATGTTGCAGGACCATTAATTTTTAACACATACCAAAGGCGCTGACTTTCCTAAATTCCTGTGCGAACATATCAGTGGCGGAATAATGTATATGTTTTCGGGGAGTCTCGATATTTTTTTAAATGATTATCTTTCATTTATAATCTTTCATGGACACTGCCTGTGACATAAAGATCTGTGCTGTGGTAAAGTAAAATATAACGGTCCTATAAGCACTCATCGAGACTGCCCTAGCTCAATCGGTAACACAGCTGACTTAACAGCAACAATAACTGAGGTTCAAATGTATTTGGAGAACCCACAGACACAGGGGCGTAAAGAAAGCATTACTGTGCCGCCTGCAGTGCGGTGGATGGGAGGGGGGAGGGGGAGGCACACCCCTTCATTCTATAATATAAGCTCCGCGTGCTTCAAAGACATTGTCTCAACAAACAGTACGATAACAGCCCAGACCATGTAAAACAGTTTCACTGAAATCTTAAACACCACTCTCTTTACGTTACAAAAATTACTACCGAGTAGTCTGTAACAATCGGCTTCCTTGTATCTCTAATTATTCTTTATTATTGCTCAATATTGGCAAGCAGATATTTTAAAATAATTGCTCACGAATGGAGTGGGAGTATTGTAGCGAGTCAGTTGTAAGGAAACATGAAAAGCCGAAAAGACGGGATTTCATTAGCAGTATAGTGCGACTGTTATTCCTGGGAGTGCCTTATCTGGCAAGGCAAAGCCAAGAAACGGGGGAGTCTATTGCTTGGTTGCCTTTGCACAAAGACATCTGAAACAAACAAATATGTTTTAAAGGTCAGAAGTTTTAACTTCCCTCTCAGTGTTTTGATACTTCATTATTTTGTAACAAAGTCTTTATTTTATTTTTATCAAACTAAAAATTTTGTGGATACGGCTCACTTACAAGATCATGTATGTGGCTTTTCGAGCCCCAGCGCACCCACGCTTACATATAGTCTAGAATTGACATGGAAGATGACGTCCGTAACTAACAGGAGGCTTTTCGCGGATGATGTTATATATAGAGAAGCCGCGAGACTAGAAAACTGTAGTGAAATGCACGAAGATCTGTAGAGAAATCAGGCTTGGTGCATCATCATCATCATCATCAGTGTTCTGCCAAAAAGCAGGTTTCCACGTGGTTGTTCTCCAGGCTGTCCGGTCTTCTGCCATCCTCTTCAGGTCTGCATAATTTCCTCTTCCCTTTATGTCGTCAGGCCTCAGATGTTAAGTCCCATAGTGTTTAGAGCCATTTCAACCATTTTTTGAAAATATTCGTTCGACAGTAGAGGGTCTTTCTGTCTGTGTATTCGCAATACGCTACATTTATGTTAATGCTGAATTGCCACTCCCTGCAGGCTTGGTGATGATGATGATGATGTTTGGTTTGTGGGGCGCTCAACTGCGTGGTTATCAGCGCCCGTACAATTACCCAATCTTTGCTCAGTCCAATTTCGCCACTTTCCTGGATGATGATGAAATGATGAGGACAACACAAACACCCAGTCATCTCGAGGCAGGTGAAAATCCCTGACCCCGCCGGGAATCGAACCCGGGACCCCGTGCTCGGGATGCGAGAACGCTACCGCGAGACCACGAGCGGCGGACCTGCAGGCTTGGTGCAGGGTATGTCAATTCAGCATTAACATAAACAAATGTAATGTATTGCGAAAACACAGACAGAAAGACCCTCTACTGTATGATTATACAATCGCATAACAATCCCTGGAAGCAGTTACTTCCATGGAACATCTAGGAATGTGCGTAAGGAGAGATTTGAAAGGGAACGAACCCTTAAAGGACGATTGAGGCAGATGCCGGACTGAGATTCATCGGAAGAATCCTCAGAAAATGTAGGATGCATGAACAAAGGAAGTAGCTTACAAAATATTAGTTCGCCGGCCAATGTGGCCGAGCGATTCTAGGCACTTCATCCCGGAACAGCGCTGCTCCTACGGTCGCAGGTTCGAATCGTACCTCGGGCATGGATGTGTGTGATGTCCTTAGGTTCAGTTAGTTTTAAGCAATTCTAAGTCTAGGGGACTGATGACCTCAGATGTTAAGCCCCATTTTTTGAAAATATTCGTTCGACCAATACTTGAGTATTGCTCATCAGTGTAGGATCCGTACCAGACGTGTCTGATAGAGGAAATAGAGAAGATCCCAAGAAGAAGAGTGTGGTTCGTTAGAGGTTCATTTAGACAGCTCGAAAGCGTTACGGAGGTGATCAACCAAACACAGTGCCAGACGCTGCAAGAGAGACGTTCTGCGTCACGTTGTGGTTTGTTGTTGAGGTTCCGAGAGCATACGTCCCTAAAAGGGTCCAGAAATATATTGCTTCCTGCTACGTGTATTTCTCGGAAAGACCATGAAGATTAGAACCCACACTGAGGTTTACCAGCAATCGTTCTCCACGTGAAGTATTCGCTGCTGGAACGGAGGTTGTGGTCTTGTGAAGTATGGATGTAGATGAAGATGTAGATGCTGAGCCACGCACCCCTGTTATACTTCTGCTTCCTGATAAATGCGGTTTGTGTATGGCACGTTGTTGATTTGTGTTTGGACATCGTTACTTTCTCTCGTTGTCAACCGTTGTGTTCTGTTCCGTTTGCCATTAGAAAGTCCCAAGTAAACGTGAAACACGAGAGGAAGCAGCTGAGAACGTTTGAAACACCAGCCTCAGCCGTCTATCCACCTCGTAGATTCGAACCGGACCTGGCATAATTTCCTCTTCCCTTTATGTCGTCAGGCCTCAGATGTTAAGTCCCATAGTGTTTAGAGCCATTTCAACCATTTTTTGAAAATATTCGTTCGACAGTAGAGAGTCTTTCTGTCTGTGTATTCGCAATACGCTACATTTTACTCTCCACCAGAGAGATGGCTGCTGGGGTGTACCGGACTGAAACAATCATCGGAAGGGTCCAGACCGGAGGAGAGACCGTTATGGTCTGGGGAATATCTTCGCGGGATTACCTGGGCGAATTCGTCATTATGGAAGGCAGAATGGATCGACACAGGTACCATCTATCTCTGGGGACCATGTCCACTCCTCAGCATGATGTCACCAGCAAGACACAGCAACATGTCACGCAGCTCGCAGTATACGTGGATGGCTCGAAGAGCGCCTGCATGAGTGTACCGTATTCCCCTGACCACCAGACTAGATGGATTCAACCCCAACCGAGAATCTGTGGCACCACCGCGATCGGACTCTTAGCGCCTTGGATCCTCAGCCGAGAAACGAGGCGCCTCTGGCCACAGCACTGGAGTCAGCAAGGCTCCACATCCCTGCCGCTACCTTCCAGAACCTCACTAACTCGTTTTCCTGCTCGTCCAACCTGCAAAACCGTTGTTATGCAGGCTTCTGACAGGTGATCACATCTGTGTGACTGGACTGTGTACGATAACTTACACTGCCTTCTTCGTTGTAGACATTCTCCCATCTCTTAACTATGACAAAGTGTGACTTCATCCTGCAGCATTTTTACTCTGTCCTACTAACCTACCTTGAACTCCTTTACCAGGTCGTACTGAAGATGTGTCCGCTTTTTCAAACTATGCAGTATTTTTACTTATTACACAGTATAAAGTCACCAGCTTTCCAGTCTTTCTGATGGCGTGAGTTGAGTCCGCATCACCATTCGCTTTTGTGGCCAACAACAGTCTGCTAAATGACCATGGCAGTCTGCACTCATATCTGTCTCACGTTGATTCAGATAAATTGAATTAAAATGCAAATATCTCGTGATTCTCCGTTTGTATCACGATGTTGTTTTCACCAAACTTATTTTAATAAAATTTTCTATTCCATTACACCTAATTATTTCTCTTCTTCGTTATTGTAATCAGCTTTTTTTTATTTAATCGTGTGTGAGCTACATCTGTAATCAATTTATAGGCTGCATATACTAGGTGACAAATACAACTAAATAATAGCATTCATACACACATTCATGATCTTCACATATCGTAAGTCTTCATTATTGTCTATAGCAAGGCTCATATCTCTCTCCATTCGACACACTTCACTGCAATGTCGTTGGCCAACCACAGGTCTTGGAAAGTGCATGGGGCCAGCAAGGAAGAACAGGTGTGTCATCGTTTGCATTCCTCCACATTGGCAGGACTCTTTTCCGGCGTATCCCCACTTGATCAGGCGATCTTCCCACTTGACACCTAAGTCTATTGAGGCTCTTCCAGACTCTCCATTACAATTGTGATCCAGCAGGAAGTTTTTCTTTAATGTTCCAACTTTTCAGGCTGCTTTTATCCAATTTCTGTTTCCACATTGATTCTATGGTTTTAGATTGACTTTCGTTTAGTGGAAGTTTTACGAAATCTTTCCTAGATTTAAGCCTTGCCACCGCTGACTGATGTGTGTACAGGGGATGTCTTCTATCTTCGCACTGCCTGCTTCGTTCAGCTATCGCTAACGTTTGCCGTCCTGTGTGTGTGGGGGAGGGGGGGGGGGAGGGGGGGCTATTCCAGAATACATATAAAGGACTTCACGGTTTATAGGCTTCAGGCATCCCATAATTAATTGAGATGAGTCATTCAGTGATGCATCTAGCTTTTGGGCAAAGCACAGTACCAGGGATGATGCACATAGAATTTCAGGATTTGCTCTCCAATGCGAGTTGGTAAGTTTTCGGATCATACCGTTCCATTCGTTGACTTTCGCTATAGTTTTTTCTACATGTTTCTTGTTAGACAATGTTCGACCTAACGTGACTCCAAGATAAACTGGGTTTGGGCAGTGTTTGTAATTCCCTCTTTGTTTCCTTATTGTTCCGATGAAATAAACAAGTCTGTGTCTTTGCTGGATCCGGTCGGAGTTCGTTCCTGTTGTAATATTAAAAAAATGGCTCTGAGCACTATGGGACTTAACATCGGAGGTCATCAGTCCCCTAGAACTTAGAACTACTTAAACCTAACTAACCTAAGGACATCACACACATCCATGCCCGAGGCAGGATTCGAACCTGCGACCGTAGCGGTTGCGCGGCTCCAGACTGCAGCGCCTAGAACCGCTTGGCCACCCCGGCCGGCTGTAATATTCAATTAGTACTTCTAAGGCATCTTGTTAAGATTCTCTCAATCTGTTTAATTGATCTATACTGGCAGGCAATGGCTACATCATCAGCATAGATAAAAATACTTGTCGTTGGTCCAACTGGTTGGTCATTTGTTTACAGGATTGAAAAGTAAAGGGGACAAAACACTACCTTGTGGGAGTCATTTTGAAAAGTTTTCCCAGGAGGATTTTGTGGTTTATCGTGTGGTATGCTTCTGATGAGTCGATAAACACCACACTAGTTTTTTCTCTCTTCTCAAAACCGTCCTTTGTGTATTGTGTTAGGCAGAGGACCTGGTCAGTGCAAGACTTGCTCCTGCTTGTTGTGGAATGATTTGGCTTTCTAGTTGTGGTCCGATGTTATTCAAGCTAAGACGTTCACATAGTTTGAAAGGGCAACACAGCAGCGGTATTGGACGATAGTTCTTGGCAACATCTCTTGATTTACCTGGCTTTAGGATAGCTGCTACCTTGGCCTTCAACCATAGCTTAGGTACCGTCTTGTTAGAGCAGCAGAAATTACAGAGTTGTGAGAACCATTCCTTAGCTATGCGCTCTATGTTCTGTATAAATTCATTAATGACGTCATCGGGACCCGCAGCCTTTCTGGGTTTCAAGGAACTGATAGCAGGTTCCAAGCTGATTACATCGTCGACTGCGGTAGTCGCTTCCCATATTCTCTCCCGGAGCTCTTCTACATCTCGTGGTAGAGGCGGTACATCTTTAATACGTCCCCACAGAAAAAAGTCACATGGAGTGAGATCTGGTGATCAGGGAAACCATTTCATGAAACAGCTGTCCCCTTCCCTAGCACAGCCGATCCATCGATGTTGCAGCTCCGTGTTCAGGTACCCACGAACTTCACGATGAAAACGGGGTTGAGTCCCATCCTGCTGAAAGATGAACGGAGAGTCCGACTGCGTTTGAGGCATCAGCCATTGCTGCAACATGTCCAAGTAAGAATATCCAATGACAGTGCTTTCGGCGAAGATGACTGACCAGTACAGTTTTCGACGTGACAAGGCCAAAAAAAAAATTACCTTTGGGGAATCACGGTCAAATTCAATGCATTCGTGTGGATGCTTCGTACCCCAGGTCCGACAATTATGCCTGTTCACTTTATCATTAGTGTGAAAAGTGGCTTCGTCGCTAAAAATTAAGCGATCAACAATGCCATCCCCATCCTCATTCAATTGTTGCAACTGCGAACAAAACTCAAAACGCTTGTCTTTGTCGTCGTTATTGAGCTTCTGCACTAGCTCCAATTTGAATGGTTTCGTAGACAGCTTCTGTAGCAGGACTTTCCACACTGTCATTGGAGCTATTTCGAGTTCACGGGATGCACGACGCACCGATTCCTTTGGACTCCTTATGAATGTCTCTCGTACGCCCTCCACCTCCACTTCACTCACACTGGGACGTCCGCTTCTCTTTGCCGGGCACAAGCAACCCGTCGTAACGAATTTGTTGTGTCAGTGCTTAATGGCCTCCCTTATTGATGGCTTCTTATCGTACTTGGTTCTAAACATCCGTTGAACAGCTGTGGCACACTTGCTTTTGTCGAACTCCAACACACACAAAGCTTGCTCCGGACCTGAACTCGCCATGTTTGCAACTAGCGCTAACTATCGGCAAATTACCAAACTACGCTGTGGCGGTGTACATGAAAAAATCTGTCAGGGTTTTTCTTCAAAATGACCTGTATATGATATCTGTACAATGTTTGGCTCTTGTGCAATAAATAATTGAAAATGTTCCCGGACTTCATGTACACCTTGCATTAGACGTCATATTCCCTGAACTATGTGTCGTGGAGTGATATAATTTTGCACGTGCATTCAGCGGTATATGCAAATACTACCAGCAGAATGTGTACTCGATACAAATTGTTCAAATGGCTCTGAGCACTATGGGACTTAACATCTGTGGTCATCAGTCTCCTAGAACTTAGAACTACTTAAACCTATCTAACCTAAGGACATCACACGCATCCATGCCCGAGGCAGGATTCGAACCTGCGACCGTAGCAGTCGCGCGGTTCCGGACTGAGCGCCTAGAACCGCTAGACCACCGCGACCGGCGTACTCGATATAGTTAGTAGTAAATAATAAATTACAAAGTCAAACCTGATGCGGCAGTTTTACTGCATGTAAAATGCAGTAAACGATAAACTTTTTTGCTTTCATCATCGTGTGGGTATCGTCAGCGAGAAAAAGTTTCATAAAGATTTTAAATTATGTGCAAAGTTTGTTGCAAGTCACTAAGTACTATCATTCTCAAATCCTGGATGAATGAGTGTGGGTATTCGCGCGTCGTGTGTTGCGTTTCTTTTCACCCCCACCCGGTGATTCTTACATTTATACCGATTCATTCACAGACAATGAGTGATACGTGTGCCAAGTGTGGCTGCAGTCGATCCAGAGGGTTAGAAGGAGATGTGGAACATACATACGTTTTTATTATGTGCTGGGTTTTGTTAAGGTGGCCGAACCCCGAAAGGGGATATCCCGGTCAATAAATGACATACGATCATTTCATTTCATTGTTAATTTAAGGAGGAGGAGTGCAACGAGAGTGCACAATGGACAGACACTGCCACGATTCGGCACCCATCACTTGTGTCTTAGTTTTAGAGATTTCAGCATCAAGGGGCATGAAAGGGAAGCAGTGGTTGGGAAGGGAGACAGGGTTGTAGCCTATCCCCGATGTTATTCAATCTATATATTGAGCAATCAGTAAAGGAAACAAAAGAAAAATTTGGAGTAGGTATTAAAATCCAGGGAGAAGAAATAAAAACTTTGAGGTTCGCCGATGACATTGTAATTCTGTCAGAGACAGCAAAGGACTTGGAACAGCAGTTGAACGGAATGGACAGTGTCTTGAAAGGAGGATATAAGATGAACATCAACAAAAGCAAAACGAGGATAATGTTCTGAGGCATCAAGGGATCACCAATTTAGTATTGGAGGGCAGCATGGAGGGTAAAAGTCGTAGGGGGAGACCAAGAGATGAATACACTAAACAGATTTAGAAGGATGTAGGCTGCAGTACGTATTGGGAGATGAAGAAGCTTGCACAGGATAGAGTAGCATGGAGAGCTGCATCAAGCCAGTCTCAGGACTGAAGACCACAACATCAACAACAACATTTGAAAATTTCGTCCTACATAAGCTAATCAGGAAAGACATTAAATACTCACGCAAGAATCCACGGATTACTACCTGGATTACAGCATCTCATGAAAGAAAAGGGAAATGTATCTATTGGCAAGAACAATTGAAGATCCTACAGTATTTTCACACAACAATAACTGCTCAGAATTATTAAGAAAAGTTATTAAATAATCAAGGACCATGTGCATTATATCAGAAATCAGCAATTACGATAACGGGCTTAATTTTATATCGAATGTAGTGAATCATGAGATAGGACAAAAGGCCACAGAGCAGGATAACATCACTATTGCTTTAAACGGATCATTCACAGGCAGCAGATATATTTAATAATCACTTCTTTATATGCAACAGAAAGTATAGAGACAAATAGTTCAAGAGAAAAGTTAAAGCAGCATGTTGAAAAAGCAGCTGTCATAAAGTTCAGTCGTATAGGTGTCTCACCACTTCTCCATCTGAAATTAAGAAAATTACATTTCTGTGTTTGTATAACCAAGCACAATTCCTTTTGCAGCCTACAGTAGCATTGTAACCAATCCAAACCTACATACAGAAATAAAAGAAACTATTATTGAGCGGTTTACCTCGAAGTGTATCACTCTCAATTTCAAAAAAGACACAGCGTATTTTCAGCACGTCTAGGTGTAATATACAAATGATAAGTGTAACACGCAGTGAGGAATTAATATCCATGGGGGACACTTCGAAATTTTTGAGGGTCCATGTTGAAGAGAATTTAAACTGAGAAAAAACACATTTTGGAACTCTTAAAACAACACAGTACAGCCACATTTGCCCTTCGAATCATCGCAAATCTTGGTACAGACACAGCAGTGAGTTGATTTATTGTGCGTCTTTCATTGAACAGTGTCAAATGGAATAATGTTTGGGGTAATTACTCTTTAAGAAATAAAGTCTTCATTTGTCAACAAAAGTGCTCTAAGAATAATACGTGATGCTTACCCACGATCATCTTGTAGACATCTGTTTAAGTAATTGGTATATTTACACAGTACATTCACTCTATCGTGAAGTCTGTTGTAGATAATGCTCTGCAATTCAAAAATGATAACGATGTGCCTTATTACAATACCAGAAGGGAAAATGATATTCATTCTTTCATATGAAGGTTTTCTTTAGCAAAAAAGGGATATACGATGGTGCCACCAAAATTTTTGGTCGCTTACCAAATGACTGACAGGAAGCAAAGCAAGATTTGCGAAAAATACTCCTTGGCAGCTTCTTCTGTACTGTAGAAAAATTTTTATTTTTGTAGTATGCACTAGGTGGTGGGTAGGAATATGAATGCGCATTATGAATGCAAAAGACTACTTCCACATTATGAGCATTCCTGATACAAATCACCCGTGGAACATTAAACTAACTGGACGATCCATGTATACCAGGATCACACAACACAAACGGTATTGCAAGGTCGGGACAGATGGAGAAATCGATTGTGGCGGGCGCACGCTTTGTGAGATAGACTGCATAGTAAAAATCGTCGACACGTAGGTTCTCGTTGTGTAGAAGAGCTATCACGTCCTCTTGTTCAGAGAAGTGACAGAAATTCAGAAACATGACAATAATTTGAAGAAATATGCAAGTCTCAGGCTAAGCGCATCCTGGATTCATGCGTTGAAGCGAACCGTCATTGTGGGTAGCAAGGGGAGAACACGGCGGTAAAGACCTAGGAAATGTCCTAAGACTTTGCCGCGACAGATAAATACAGCGTGTTTCAAAATGAACATACCGGTTTTAAGGCGTTGTAGCATTTATTACGTTCAACATTGTAAATAATACACCAAATGAAAGAGCAACTCAAACAGTTTTGTTTGTATACCTGTGCACTATGGGAAGAGTATGGAAAATGACAGAGTGGCTGAAATACGTGTTGAACGAGTGCGAGTCTTCCACGCTTAGCCCCAAGAAATATCGCCGTGGAAAGTTTATGGGCCTTTCCTTTTCGGCGAATCACCTGTAACCGATGTTTCTTATCTTGAAGTGCTACAGCTGTGGCCCGTGCCTCAATTGCAAGAAGCTGAACAAGACATCTATATTTAGAAGCAATATGTTGCGACGCCTCACTGGCGTAACTCAGTACGCGGCTGGTTAAACGACGTTTTATCCGACGGGTGGATTGGGCGCAAGGGGCCGGTTGACACAGAATTTTATGCATTACCTCCACGTTCACACACGATCTGACGCTATCATGTGTATGTGCCTCCGAGCCGGCCGAGGTGACCGAACGGTTCTAGGCGCTACAGTCTGGAACCGCGGGACCGCTACGGTCGCAGGTTCGAATCCTGCCTCGGGCATGGGTGTGTGTGATATCCTTAGGTTAGTTACGTTTAAGTAGTTCTGCGTTCTGGGGGACTGATGACCTCAGCAGTTAAGTCGCATAGTGCTCAGAGCCATTTGAACCATTTTTGTGCCTCCGATACCAGCTGATCTATCCAACTTAGTGTTATTGCAACACTTACTCCTGACACATTGATCGAGGTTTCGGAACAACTCACCTATCGACTCGATGTGCAGTCGGTGTTCAGACTGAATAATTGTAAGAAAAACTGTTTGTGTTTCTCTTTCATTTAGTGTATTATTTATCATTGTAAGATGAATGCAATATGTGCTACAAAGCTTTAAAACCCGTATATTAATTTTGAAACACCCTGTATAATCTCTGACCGCGGGCGTTTAAGAGCACTTATATGCTCATACTTAACGTGCGCTGCGCTTCGCACTATCAAGAATATTGTGAAATGGCATTCGATTTAATCATTTGCTTTTAATCTGCATTGAATAATTTAGTGCAAGAAAACGCTCTGTTGTATTTCTGCGGCAACAGAATCTGAGATTAGTTGGTTCATGGTCAAGCAATATAGAAACCACACTTCGATTGCACAGAGTGATTGGTGTAAAGTTTATTAAAGTAAAATTGCAATAATCACACAACAAAATTATCGTGTATTTAACTACGCCAGATATTCTTCCCAGGCTTAGTGATCTAAAGTTTGTACATTCAATGTGTAATATTAATATACGTGATGTTTCAAGTGAATAACTGAAGAGATTTGGACACGAAAATTATCTGAAATTATTATCTTGCACAAGATTTGCACTATTGATGGCTTATATAGTAATATTTTAAAACGTCAACAACTTTGTTTAGTTTAACGTTCTCGATGACCAAGTGTTGCTCTTTCTTCTACGTCTTCATGAAGAGTGAGCTATGGATACTTGTACGTTCTTCGTTTCACGATCACTCTGGAATCATGTCGGCTGGTCCACTTAATCACTCGATCTGAATACGATTGAAATTATCTGCAACCATGTGGAACAGTGGGTGAAACGTAGCATTTGGTAGCCGTACGGGATCCGTTGACCAGGGTGTTGCCTACACGAGGAAAGTCGTGAATTCTCTTCCTTGCCGAGCTGAGTTCATTCTCAAGGCTATGGCACTTTTACGTGACAGTAGCGATGTCTTCTGGGAGTGGAAATTTTTTTTTCTGATGTGCTTACATGGTAGTTACGGAATTCTGAGTGCTGTGTTCCGTAGAAAGTTAAACACACTTTTTTTACCACACTGCTTACTTTCAATTCATCTGCACAAAGAAAAAGTTAATTAATGCATACATCTCTATAGTATTTTTTAAAAACATTATCAAACCGTAGTCATACCTACAATGTTATCTATTGTTTTGGTTAAGTATTCTTGGCATTGAAACATGCAGTATCTACGAGGTAATGAGGAACTGCAACATGATATCTCTGCGTACGTTTTAATTAGAACTGTTTTCTTAATTACACAGCTACGTTATCACTGGAGGCTGGTATGAAGCAGGGTGCAAGTCGAGGCACCAGCAGCTTCAGGTTGACAGCCTTTCGCACTTGTGCACGAGACTGGCCTACGATGACGTCAGCACGGTAAGGTAGTGGAGCGGACTTGCAGCGCACTCCCTGTAGAGCGCGGCGCAGCCTTCGCCTCCACCACCCCCACCCCCGGCAGCCACCCCCGCGTGCTCCGCCGCCAGGTAGCGCCGCCCCTCACTGCTGCCCGAATCCGTCGTCGACGGTCTGAAACACACAGTGTAAGAATACTGACCTGTATCTCGGATATTTGCTGTTTCTGGACACTTAAATGATGAAACACGCTACTGCAACAGCATAAAGGAGGCTTATATATGAAATGAGACTTATAGGACAACAATATATTTTTTAACTTGATCAGATTTTGTCCTTTATGTCCTCTCTTAGATTGGATAAAGTACAATACTTTTTACATCACAGTTATTTGAGGAATTTTAATAAGATAAATAGTAATACAATGATATTTGTAGAATTAAATTGAATGTGTCTATGTGAATTACAGTACTGGCGTAAGAAGTAATAACGTTAATACTAGCGGTATTGCTACTACAACTTCTGTTAATAATAATTATAGCCGCGCGGTCTAAGGCACTGTAGTCATGGACTGTGGGGCTGGTCCCGGTGGGGGTTCGAGTCCTCCCTCGGGCATGAGTGTGTGTGTTTGTCCTTAGGATAATTTAGGTTAAGTAGTGTGTAAGCTTAGGGACTGATGACCTTAGCAGTTAAGTCCCATAAGATTTCACACACATTTAATAATAATAATAATAGTAATAGAATAGTACCACATAAAATGTATCTACAATGTAGAAACGTGACATAGCGGGTCCCGAAAGAGATAAATTTAAGAAGATTGCACCAACTAAAGACTTTGAAAATAAAGATGAAGGTCATGAAAGAACTTAATTATAAAAGGGTAAGGAGAGCGCGCATAACAAAAATCCGTACATAACGGTTATTTTAATCGACACCAGCACAGCCACAATCCTTTAAAGAATCAAATGCGCAAGTATAAAACAACTTCAAACGACTGATTTCTTTACAAATTACACTACTGGCCATTAAAATTGCTACACCACGAAGATGACTTGCTACAGACGCGAAATTTAACGACTGGAAGAAAATGCTGTGATATGCAAATGATTAGCTTTTCAGAACATTCACACAAGGCTGACGCCGGTGGCGACACCTACAACGTGTTGATGTGAGGAAAGTTTCCAACCGATTTCTCGTACACAAACAGCAGTTGACCGGCGTTGCCTGGTGAAACGTTGTTGTGATGCCTCGTGTAAGGAGGAGAAATGCGTACCGTCACGTTTCCGACTTTGATAAAGGACGGATTGTAGCCTATCGCGATTGCGGTTTGTCCTATCGCGACATAGCTGCTCGCGTTGGTCGAGATCGAATTACTGTTAGCAGAATATGGAATCGATGGGTTCAGGAGGGTAATACGGAACGTCGTGCTGGATCCCAACGGCCTCGTATCACTAGCAGTCGAGATGAGAGGCATCTTATCCGCATGGCTGTAACGGATCATGCAGCCACGTCTCGATTCCTGAGTCAACAGATGGGGACGTTTGCAAGACAATAACCATCTCCGCGAACAGTTCGACGACGTTTGCAGCAGGTTGGACTATCAGCTCGGAGACCATGGCCGCGGTTACCCTTGACGCTGCATCACAGACAGGAGCGCATGCGATGGTGTACTCAACGACGAACCTGGATGCACGAATGGCAAAACGTCATTTTTTCTGATGAATCCTGGTTCTGTTTACAGCATCGTAATGGTGGCATCCGCGTTTGGCGACATCATGGTGAACGCACATTGGAAGCGTGTATTCGTCATCGCCACACTGGCATATCACCGGTGTGATGGTATGGGGTGCCATTGATTACACATCTCGGTCACCTCTTGTTCGCATTGACAGCACTTTGAACAGTGGACGCTACATTTCAGATGTGTTACGACCCGTGGCTCTACCCTTCATTCGATCCCTGTGAAACCCTACATTTCAGCAGGATAATGCACGACCGCATGTTGCAGGTCCTGTACGGAGCTGTCTGGATACAGGAAATGTTCGACTGCTGCCCTGGCCAGCACATTCTCCAGATCTCTCACCAACTGAAAACGTCTGGTCAAGGTGGCCGAGCAACTGGCTCGTCACAGTACGCCAGTCACTATTCTTGATGAACTGTGGTATCGTGTTGAAGCTGCAATGGCAGCTGTACCTGTACACGCCATCCAAGCTCTGTTTGACTCAATGCCCAGGCGTATCAAGGTCGTTATTACGGCCAGAGGTAGTTGTTCTGGGTACTGATTTCTCAGGATCTATGCACCCAAATTGCGTGAAAATGTAATTACATATCAGTTGTAGTATAATATATTTGTCCAATGAATACCCATTTATCGTCCGCATTTCTTCTTGGTGTAGCAGTTTTAATGGCCAGTAGTGTAGTTGAAGCGTTAAATATCCGAACCTTACGCACGTAAACAAGAAAAGTTTAGCAAATGTATAAAATTATGCTTAAAGCTTGTTTGAAATCGCTAAGTTCCTAATTGCGAAACACTGGATGAGTACAGAGTGTGTAATTAGCGTTCCATTTCACGCAAAAACTAGTTTCTCGCTCTTCTCAATGTTTATGACATCATATATGTCGTGAAATGCTTTAATTTTGCAAGTACAAAAAAAAAAAAAAAAAAAAAAAATGGCCCTGAGCACTATGGGACTCAACTGCTGAGGTCATTAGTCCCATAGAACTTAGAACTAGTTAAACCTAACTAACCTAAGGACATCACACACATCCATGCCCGAGGCAGGATTCGAACCTGCGACCGTAGCGATCTCGCGGTTCCAGACTGCAGCGCCAGAACCGCGCGGCCACTTCGGCCGGCTTTGCAAGTACATTCAGTGTTATATGTGGATAGTGTTTGAAAACTGCGTTGCGAACAGAGTCGGTTGGATGAAGTAATAAGTTAGAACTTCATGTCTGATGCTGAAGATTCACTTCGTGAGCAGCAGAAAGGGACTAAGGTTTAGTCACTAAGCGATGCCGGCACGGTAGCCCAGCGTGTTCGGTCAGAGAGCTGGCTGGCCTGTGTAATAAAACATTGAGTGAAAGGATAAACAACTAACTTCTACGGATGTCATGTGATGTACGCTACAACCAAATATACCAAAAAAAGCGACAAACTTCTCTACTTTCTTCGTTTCGCAAGGGATGTCAGCGAGGAAAAAAATTGGTAATGGTTTGATATGATGTACACTCCTGGAAATTGAAATAAGAACACCGTGAATTCATTGTCCCAGGAAGGGGAAACTTTATTGACACATTCCTGGGGTCAGATACATAACATGATTACACTGACAGAACCACAGGCACATAGACACAGGCAACAGAGCATGCACAATGTCGGCAATAGTACAGTGTATATCCACCTTTCGCAGCAATGCAGGCTGCTATTCTCCCATGGAGACGATCGTAGAGATGCTGGATGTAGTCCTGTTGAATGGCTTGCCATGCCATTTCCACCTGGCGCCTCAGTTGGACCAGCGTTCGTGCTGGACGTGCAGACCGCGTGAGACGACGCTTCATCCAGTCCCAAACATGCTCAGTGGGGGACAGATCCGGAGATCTTGTTGGCCAGGGTAGTTGACTTACACCTTCTAGAGCACGTTGGGTGGCACGGGATACATGCGGACGTGCATTGTCCTGTTGGAACAGCAAGTTCCCTTGCCGGTCTAGGAATGGTAGAACGATGGGTTCGATGACGGTTTGGATGTACCGTGCACTATTCAGTGTCCCCTCGACGATCACCAGTGGTGTACGGCCAGTGTAGGAGATCGCTCCCCACACCATGATGCCGGGTGTTGGCCCTGTGTGCCTCGGTCGTATGCAGTCCTGATTGTGGCGCTCACCTGCACGGCGCCAAACACGCATACGACCATCATTGGCACCAAGGCAGAAGCGACTCTCATCGCTGAAGACGACACGTCTCCATTCGTCCCTCCATTCACGCCTGTCGCGACACCACTGGAGGCGGGCTGCACGATGTTGGGGCGTGAGCGGAAGACGGCCTAACGGTGTGCGGGACCGTAGCCCAGCTTCATGGAGACGGTTGCGAATGGTCCACGCCGATACCCCAGGAGCAACAGTGTCCCTAATTTGCTGGGAAGTGGCGGTGCGGTCCCCTACGGCACTGCGTAGGATCCTACGGTCTTGGCGTGCATCCGTGCGTCGCTGCGGTCCGGTCCCAGGTCGACGGGCACGTGCACCTTCCGCCGACCACTGGCGACAACATCGATGTACTGTGGAGACCTCACGCCCCACGTGTTGAGCAATTCGGCGGTACGTCCACCCGGCCTCCCGCATGCCCACTATAAGCCCTCGCTCAAAGTCCGTCAACTGCACATACGGTTCACGTCCACGCTGTCGCGGCATGCTACCAGTGTTAAAGACTGCGATGGAGCTCCGTATGCCACGGCAAACTGGCTGACACTGACGGCGGCGGTGCACAAATGCTGCGCAGCTAGCGCCATTCGACGGCCAACACCGCGGTTCCTGGTGTGTCCGCTGTGCCGTGCGTGTGATCATTGCTTGTACAGCCCTCTCGCAGTGTCCGGAGCAAGTATGGTGGGTCTGACACACCGGTGTCAATGTGTTCTTTTTTCCATTTCCAGGAGTGTATAAAAGTTTGTTGGAATTCCCAATGAGATCTTATTCTCAAACACTGGATGTATAAAATCCGCGTCTCTGCGTGACATTAGTTATACATCCTTAAGACCAGATACAGTTTCTTAGTGAAATACTATCGGCCCCTTTACCGGATTGTCATGCAGCGGGCACGGGTTCGATACTCGGTGGGGCCGCAGATTTTCTCCGCGTGGGGAGTGAATGTTGTATTGGCCTTATCATGATTTCATTGTTTTCTATGTGCAAGTCGCCCAAAATGGGGTCAACTACTTACAACTCGGCGGCTGAACTTCCTCGGCTGGAAACTCCGGCCATCAATGTCATGCGATCGTTTCATTTTTCACTGTAATACTTGTGTAATTGTGCAACTCGGCGGCTGAACTTCCTCGGCTGGAAACTCCGGCCATCAATGACATGCGATCGTTTCATTTTTCACTGTAATACTTGTGTAATTGTGTTAAACTTTTAACGTAAGATTACATCTGTCAGTAACTAGATTATGACAGCACTATAAACTTTTAAAGTCAGTCAATAATTGGGCGAAATATTGATAGTAAAATTTTTGTGATTCCTGGAAACTGTCATGTGGGCCACCTGCAATTGCAACTGGGTTCTGCAATAGTCGTTTAGTAATACAACTGTCATCAACTGTATTTTGAAGAAGGAAAACCCAATTGCGTTGGGTCTTAACTGAATAGTTTATATTTCAAATACACTATTGGCCATTAAAATTGCTACATCACGAAGATGACTTGCTACAGACGCGAAATTTAACCGACAGGAAGAAGATGCTGTGATATGCAAATGATTAGCTTTTCAGAGCATTCACACGAGGTTGGCGCCGGTGGCGACACCTACAACGTGCTGACATGAGGAAAGTTTCCAACCGATTTCTCATACACAAACAGCAGTTGACCAGCGTTGCCTGGTGAAACGTTATTGTGATGCCTCGTGTAAGGAGGAGAAATGCGTACCATCACGTTTCCGACTTTGATAAAGGACGGATTGTAGTCTATCGCGATTGCGGTTTGTCCTATCGCGACATTGCTGCTCGCGTTGGTCGAGATCGAATTACTGTTAGCAGAATATGGAATCGGTGGGTTCAGGAGGCTTATATGGAACGTCGTGCTGGATCCCAACGGCCTCGTATCACTAGCAGTCGAGATGAGAGGCATCTTATCCGCATGGCTGTAACGGATCATGCAGCCACGTCTCGATCCCTGAGTCAACAGATGGGGACGTTTGCAAGATAACAACCATCTGCACGAACAGTTCGACAACGTTTGCAGCAACATCAACTATCAACTGGGAGACCACGGCTGCGGTTACCCTTGACGCTGCTTCACAGACAGGTGTGCCTGCGATGGTGTACTCAACGACGAATGAGTGCACGAATGGCAAAACGTCATTTTTTCGGATGAATCCCGGTTCTGTTTACAGCATCATGATGGTCACATACGTGTTTGGCGTTATTGCGGTGAACGCACATTGGAAGCGAGTATTTGTCATCGCCATACTGGCGTTCACCCGGCGAGATGGTATGGGGTGCCATTGGTTACACGTCTCGGTCACCTCTTGCTCGCATTGACGGCACTTTGAACAGTGGACGTTATATTTCAGATGTGTTACGACCCGTGGCTCTACCCTTCATTCGATCCCTGCGGAACCCTACATTTCAGCAGGATAACGCACGACCTTTACCTGTATGGGCCTTTCTGGATACAGAAAATGTTCGACAGCCGCCCTGGCCAGCACATTCTCCAGATCTCCCACCAATTGAAAACGTCTGGTCAATGGTGGCCGAGCAACTGGCTCGTCACAATATGGCAGTCACTACTCTTGATGAACTGTGGTATCGTGTTGAAGCTGCCTAGTCAGCTGTACCCGTACACGCCATCCAAGCTCTGTTTGACTCAATGCCCAGGCGTATCAAGGTCGTTATTACGGCCAGAGGTAGTTGTTCTGGGTACTGATTTCTCAGGATCTATGCACCCAAATTGCGTGAAAATGTAATCAAATGGTTCAAATGGCTCTGAGCACTATGGGACTCAACTGCTGTGGTCATAAGTCCCCTAGAACTTAGAACTACTTAAACCTAACTAACCTAAGGACAGCACACAACACAAAATGTAATCACATGTCAGTTATAGTATAATATATGTGTCCAACGAATACCCGTTTATCATCTTCATTTCTTCTTGGTGTAGCAATTTTAATGGCCAGTAGTGTTCATCTGTTCTAATTAGATGAATATTTCGTACTAAATTTAGTGGCGGTTCGTTGCTCCTTACATTATTCTGTCAGCAACTTGGACGCACGAGATATTAATCTGATTGTGCCACAGTTCTCGCTGTTATCTCTCCGTCCAATTTCTAGGATGTTGTTGATGGTATTTTTCCGAAAGTCTCCAGACTCAGATGTACTACAAGCCAACTTGAATTGTGGTATGGTTGCCATTTGCCTCAATAGATTTTAGAAATTTCGAAGGTGTGGTTCCTATGCCTTCTGCCTCATATGATAGTCGGTATTTCAGGGATCTGTAACAATTTTAGTATACTTATTCCGCCTATCCGCTTTCTTCAGTGCATTTAGCAGTAGAATTCCCACAGCACTCTTAATGTTGACGCCCTTTTGTTTTAATTTCACCAAAGGTTGCCTCGCTGTCTCTATGCGTGAAATGCGTACTGCTGACGACCGTTTCTTTTCGCTTTCTTCGCATTTTTCCTACAGATATCCCGCCATATCTCCCCTGCGCTTCCTGTTTATTTCATCCCTAAGTAACTTATGTCGCTGTATTACATTCTTTTCATGAATCATCGTCAATTCCTTCCAAGGATTAGGCACTGTAATCATCTTTTCCGATCTCTATTATCCATCCATCCATCTCTTATGAGGTCTACCTAGCTCTCTTTTTCCAGTCGGCCGCTGATTTATTATCGTTTTAGGCACTATATTTTCTTTCATTCTGTCAACATCATCCTTCCATTTCGCTCTGTTCTCTTCTATCTGATCATTTTAAAATCTGATCTTATTGTTTCATTCCTCGTTTTATCAACGTTATTACAGCTTCTTAAATATCTCAAGAGCTTCAACTCTGCTGCTTGCATACGTGATTTTTCTTTTTTTGTTACTGTGCATGACTTGGAACTATGCACAAGAATAGGTACAGCCATAACCTTATAAAATTTCGTTTTTTCTTTCTTGTTGTTTCTTCCCAAAGTTCTTCCAATTGATCCGAAGATATTCTGATTTTATTAATCTTTTTCGTAGTGTCTCCGTCATAGTTAAAACTAACATTACATCCTAGATAACTGAAGCGTGATATCTGTTCTAAGATTTTCTCATTTATTGTTATTTTCGATCTGTGTGGATTCTTTCCTTTGAAAGCCATTATCTTTCTTTTATATACAGATATATTTAAGTTGTAATATACTGCGTTTTGGCTCTATACTGCTCTTTGTAAACAATCTTCTGTTTTCTGTATAATTGTCTGGTCAGCACCACCTAACAGAGTATTTAGTGGTACACTAAATACTATTTAAATTCCTAAGTGTATTTCATCCTTCCACTTCATAACTAGGTCGTCAATATATAAAGTAGGTTAGAAACTGCACCTTGTCGAACATCTTGATTTATTAATATTTCATCTGACATTTTCTAATGTGAACTCATAACTATTTTTGTATTTACATATAGAGTATTTATGGTATTAAAAAGTTGTTTTGGAAAACCTTTTATTTCCAATATGTTTCACAAAAGAGGTCTTGTTACCTTATCAACCTGTATTCCATTCTTCAGGTACAGAACAGTTCTTCCAACACATATTTAAAAAATGGAGGAAGCAAAATTCTAAAATGGTTCCCCTGTATTTGGTTAATTCAGCGTTAAAGTCATTTAGGCCAGTAGATTTCCTATTTTTTGTTAATTTAAGGTTACTTTTAATTCTGTTGTCTATTTGATCTACAGATTTATTATTATTGATTTTTATGGAATAACTTTCTTCACTATCTTCATCATACCATACATTTTTGTAACACTGTGTCCAATAATTTTCTGTTATTATTATGTTAGTATTTGCAGCATCTTTTTCCATTTTATTTGTATGCTTCGTAAGTTTAAACACTATATTCTGTCTTCTGGGAATGTCGTGTTCAATGTTAGCAATGAATCTTTCCTAGGATTTACTATGGTATCTTTTCTTTAAAATTCTTTGTTTTGTTTCTTATCTGTTCGTATTTTTCCCAGGCTTCATTTATTCGTGCTTATGAATAAGTGTTATAAACGTTGTGTTTTTCTTTAATATTATTAGCTATTTCTGTATTCCATTTTTTCAGACATGTATTCCAGTTTCATACTTTACTTTGCCCTGGTACCTCATTTGCTATTTTCAACATTGCTGTTTTTAATCTTTTCTGTATTCCATTTTTTCATACCCCTATTCCAGTTTGATGCTTTACTTTTCCTTAGTACCTCGTTGGCTATTTTCAACATTGCTGTTTTTAATCTTCCCACTCTTCTTCAATACTGTCTCTAGTTTCTACCATTTGCATTCCGGTGTGAGTCTCTATTGATACAATCACTTGATGTTTTCTTCCTCTAGAAGGTGCTACAGGAGTAAAGAAAATACAGGGTCTATTTCCACACCAGAAATGGGGTGTAAGATGAGGGAGCTGGTGGTTTTATGGTTACATGGTATGGTCGGTAGATATAAAGGATCCATTGAGGCGGAAATTCTTTATTGAAAGTTCACCGGTCCATAATTTGAAAAGGAGACCAGAGTGCTACACATAATCATATACTCTTTAGCGGCCGAGGGATACAAAGATGGCATTTTTCAATTGTTTAAATGGTGAAATAGGAATTGAGTCACTTTTGTGGCAAGATGGAAAAGGCGAAGGTTGACAGGGAGGGGTGTGTGCAATGTTTTGTATGTACAGGAATGTTGTTGGAAGTGCTTTCGAAGCTCTTGCTGAACATTGAGATATATCTGACAGGATGGTAGGAGGAGATATATGCAAGCTTTTCCAATAGAACGGAATATTTCATGTGCAGTTATATTTTCATTTATATGGTAGTGTGCTACAAATTTCAGTTTTTGATTTGAATGTTGTAAAATACAAGTAGGAGACTAATTACGTCTAATGTGAAACATCAATGCCGTGACAGTGTAGCGAGTTCAGCAGGACGAGGAGGGACTCACGTGAGCAGCAAGTGGCTGAGCTCGGCGAGCAGCGAGTCCTGGCGCAGTGGCGTCTCGGCGGCCTCACATATGGCGCGCAGCACACACGCTCGTCCGTCCACTCCCATGCTGTAAACGAGCAGGTTGGTAAAGTTACAAAAATCATAGTAGTAGTCATCACATATCGAATGTGGGAGCTACACGTTACTAGACTGTAAAGATAATCAGGACAGCGCAGAGGTAGCTCGTGACGCTGCGGTAGCAACAATTAGATGAAAACGAATGAAAACGGTTATTCAGTAGAAGTATGAGGGACGAAAATCACGTTTGGGCAGCCACATCCATATGATATTTTCCTTGAAATAGCGCACTAAAGTGACCATGTCATACAGGTTCCTCATATAATCAAAGTAAATCTATTTACAATTTTGAACATGGCCGATAATGCAGAAATAGACGAAATTTATAATATTATTTGAAAATACAGCTCTTAGGTTGCACAGGTAAAAAATTTTTCTTTTTTTTTTTGAAAAGTTGAAAATTTTTTACCTGTGCAACCGAAGAGTAATCTTATAAAAAGTAAATCTATTTGTACGGGGTGTTCAAAAAGCCTCTCGGCAGTGCCGTAAGGTTGTTAGCCGCGCGTGTCGTATGATTGTTCGCCTGCCTAGTTTACTTCCCTTCAAGTGGAAGGAAAAAATTAGAACTTTTCCCATAGAGTCGTGCAAGAACTGAAAAATACTTATCATGGCAAGATACTCCATTATTGTCAATGGTTCAAAAATTTCGTTCAACAAAATGAAAGGAATATTCTTACTAAAACGTTTTTCACTGAAGAGGCGTACATTTATCCGGGTACATGAACTCGCAAAATTCTCGTATGTGGAGTACTGCAAATCCATTGTGTATTCATGAGGAACCACTTCATTCTGTGAAAATAGGAATCTTGATTGCAATTTCTAGACGTCGAATTGTGGGTCCCATTATTTTTCGATGAAACAATAAAAGCACAACGATACTGCAGTGATATTCTGTATCCATTCATAGGAGAACGTGTGTTAAGTGAAATACTGGTTATTTTCGACAAGGTGGTGCAACAGCGCATACAGCTCGCTTTTCAATGTCACTGCTTGCTGATGTTTTTGTGATCGCATAGTTTCACGGGGACTTTGGCCTCCACGATCGCCTGACCTAACATCACCTGACTTTTCCTTCTGGGGTGCAGCGAAAGCAACTGTCGATAAAAACCGTCCAAAATCCATCGATGAATTGAAAACTGCAGTATCCGCTTTTAGTCCTTCTGTTACAGAAGAAATGTTACAGCTTGTGTTTGGAAACATGATTAGACGAATTGAATTGTGTATTCAACAACAGGGGGGACACTTTTAACATTTAATGTGAAAATTTGTAAGTAAAAATGAATATTCAATAAATTAATAACGTTTATTTCAGTGAGTTTCATTTCGGTATGTTCACTGTGGCACACGGCACGCATGGCTAACAACCATACGTCACTGCGGAGAGACTTTTTGAACAACCCGTGCATACAAAATTTGTTAAAAATGTCGCTTTGACTGAAAGGTGGTGGTACAGTGTTTTGACACAAACCTTGGCTGCCTGTGGGTCACTGTACTTACTATAGCTGAGTCGTTCACTTAACCCTCCGTTACTCGCGCGAAAATTCGTGAGATGGTCACTCGCGCGGATGACGGGCGTCATCCACAAAGCAAGCGGTCTATTTGTATACTTTGAACGGTCTTTATGACTGATTTTATGATTTTTTATTAAATCTAAATATAATAATTTAATATTCGTACACAGTATAATACATTCCAATGTTTGACCATTCGAAGAACAGTATCTTCAACTGATTTACTAGCATTACATGGTCCCTCTGGTTGCTTACCGACGTACGGTTCTAAATTCAAAGTGTAAGCTGTTTTTACATCAACCAAAGCAAACACTTTTAACCCATAATTTGGTGGTTTGCTAGGGATATATTGCCTGAATGAATGGCCAGTCTCCTCTAAATTCCAAAAGCTGTTCGTCAACAGTAAGATATTCACTAGGTGGAAAAAATTTTTGGCAATCGTTCGTGAAAGGTTCAACTACTTCTCTGATAGGAGCCAACTTGTCAGTCTCTCTGCGAACACCTCTATCACGGATATTATCAAACCTAAGACATCAACAGAAACCTGAATCGGTTTCCACTTACGCATAAATAACATGATTAAAGTCCTTTTCCCTTTGAGTTATCCCACAATTTCGATATACTCTTCCTAGAACATCTCAAAGATCCACACAGATATAACAAACCAATGAAAGCTCTGATCTCTATCGCATCCCTTTCCCTAGAGACGTTACCATCAACTTCACTGATGGATATATTAGTGCATGTTGCGATAATGCTTATTATGTTTCCATCCAAGAACAAATTCAGAATTTCTATTTCTGTCTTTTTTATACGAACTTGATTTTTTGGTCCAGGCAAATGCGTAATGATATTACAAGATCTGCTTCTAACAATGATAGGATATTTATTTTTCCGCCGTTTAGTTATTCCATCTTTCCCTAAAAGAAAGGCATCCTCTTGCGTTACTTCTTCCTGTGACTCATATTCGTCACTCTCTGGCACTTCTTGTTCTGTTCCTGAATCGTGACCGCTTCCATGAACACAGTCCTCAGTCTCTGAGTCAGCGCTGTCACTGTGAACATCTTCATTGAATCATCCAACCATACATTAGGATCTCTACTAAACTCTGTCCGAGGTTTTTTTGCTTTTAACATTTCCTCCACTATCTAAAAAGAAAGATAATACTAGGTAACACGAAAGGTAACTGCAGTCAGTTTCAGTAAGCCCACATTTACGCACATGAAAGATCGATTGAATCTAGGAAAGCAATAAAGTAATACAGACTTACTTTGTTTCAGATTGTGGCAGCAAAGCTCGCGCGGATGGCTGGTGTCCTCCAGACTATTATGATGTGACTGAAAGCCAACAATGATTGGAGCTAACTGCTGGAGAGTTAACAGAAAGGTACTGAAAATGGCGCGGTCTCAATCCCGCCCTGTCAGACAAAATTGAGCGGGAAAGTCATGTGGATGACGAGTGTCATCCACGCGAGCGACAGACGATTAATGTGCCAATAAAACTGGCCGTCCCTGAGGATTCTTCAGAAGTCAAGCCATTTATACAGTCTGGCAATGTTGCAGGATGCAGAAGTTTCTGGAGGAAGTGTTGTTGTCTTCCAACGATGTTGTAGTACTGTACCGACTTGTGGCGTAGTGACAGCAATTCGTACACTACAGACGCAAAGTCATGAGTTCGTGTCACCTCGTACCACTAAATTTTTTTAAGCCAGAATTGTTAGTTTGCTAGAAGTACCATTCCGATGTCCAAATTCAAAGACGATTTGGTTCACTTTTCAGCCTATCAGTAATACTGAACCTTCGAGGAAGATTTGCACAGAAGAATTCCAGGGTGCATCAATATTAGAACAAATTATGCTCGGAAGCACGCTAGGGCCACAAGCCACGGGCCGCCTGACGCCAGCCGACATCCGATCAAGTAATGGTGGTGCCGCACACATTGGCATCGTTACTGCTCTTACGTTGGCAAGCATGTAACTGTTTATTATTGTAGTTTTATTTTCCGCCTGAAATAACTTCAATAAACCTACTGAACACAATGCACTAACAGCAATGGTGCCGCCATTCCTCCCGCAGCATATGTCGTGAGGAATAACAAAATGTGCGAACTACCGTCACAGCTGCAGCCAAATTGAGTAGGTATGTAAATTCGAAACGTTTATGTTAGGCTTGACGGCGAGAAGATTACTATGAGTGTATTTATCAATTATCGTTTTTTACATTCTAGATTTATCTTTCAGTTGTGTCTTGAATTTTGCTTACTTAAAGGTTTAAGTGTTACAAAACAGTCTCAAGCGGAACAAAATCTAACACTTGCGACACGTCGTCCGCTTTGCGTTTAGCAGAGGGCTGAAGGCAGCGTAGGCCGTTATAAATATTTGTGTCGTGGTTAGATCGAGTTTTGTTAGAGAAATCACGCCATAAAATGATTTTTCCGATTCAAGAGAGATGACATAAATTATTCTAGATGTTCAAGAAGTCCCAACAATTAGAAAAATGTGATGAAGTCATACCATTTATCATTAGTGCGACGTTTGCATTCAATGCGCAATGCGTAGGAGTACTGCAAGCCATAATTCAAAGCAGGAAAGTTCAAGTGGGTGTCCCTATGCAGTATTGTTAACGCTTTAGTGTTTGTTTCAGCGTAACGATAGGCGCCGGCACGGCGATGAAGAACGGAAGAGCAGGGAGGGCTGTGAACCGACGTCAGCCAATAGTACGCTGACGAACCCGGCACCACGATTGGAGTGACATCTATACGAAGAGAATATAAGCACCGCGCGGCCTAGCCGCGGCCGCAGAGGAGGACTAGCCGTCATACAAATGCTACAGCAGTGACCTATGAACTGTTTCGTTTTATTTGCATTGAAATTGCGTATACCGAAGGACATTGATTACTTGCATGTCGCCATTTGCTTGCGACACACATTTATGAATACACAAAGTTAAGTACACTACTGGCCATTAAAATTGCTACACCAAGGAGAAATGCAGATGATAAACGGGTATTCATTGAACAAATATATTATACTAGAACTGACATGTGATTACATTTTCACGCAATTTGGGAGCATAGATCTAGAGGGATGCCCGTGGTTCGATCCCCGCCACTGCCTAAATTTTGATAAATAATCAGCATTGGCAGCCGAAGACTTCCGGCATAAGAAGTCAGCTTCATTCTGCCAACGGCCTTGTCAAAGAGGGCGGAGGAGCGGATAGAGGTTCAGGGGTGGGAAATTGCCCCTAAAGGCGGAAGAATCAGCAATGATCAACGACATGAGGATGCAGAAGGCAATGGAAACCACTGCATTAAAGACACGAACGCGCATACACAGGACATGTGGCCTGTAATTGAAGAAGTGTCATGATGATCTCTCCATTGGCAAAAGATTCCGGAATAGTCCCCCATTCGGATCTCCGGGAGGGGACTGCCAAGGGGGAGGTTATCATGAGAAAAAGATTGAATAATCAACGAAAGGATAACGTTCTACGAGTCGGGGCGTGGAATTTCAGAAGCTTGAACGTGGTAGGGAAACTAGAAAATCTGAAAAGGGAAATGCAAAGGCTCAATCTAGATATAGTAGGGGTCAGTGAAGTGAAGTGGAAGGAAGACAAGGATTTCTGGTCAGATGAGTATCGGGTAATATCAACAGCAGCAGAAAATGGTATAACAGGTGTAGGATTCGTTATGAATAGGAAGGTAGGACAGAGGGTGTGTTACTGTGAACAGTTCAGTGACCGGGTTGTTCTAATCAGAATCGACAGCAGACCAACACCGACAACGATAGTTCAGGTATACATGCCGACGTCGCAAGCTGAAGATGAACAGATAGAGAAAGTGTATGAGGATATTGAAAGGGTAATGCAGTATGTAAAGGGGGACGAAAATCTAATAGTCATGGGCGACTGGAATGCAGTTGTAGGGGAAGGAGTAGAAGAAAAGGTTACAGGAGAATATGGGCTTGGGACAAGGAATGAAAGAGGAGAAAGACTAATTGGGTTCTGTAACAAGTTTCAGCTAGTAATAGCGAATACCCTGTTCAAGAATCACAAGAGGAGGAGGTATACTTGGAAAAGGCCGGGAGTTTCGGGAAGATTTCAATTAGATTACATCATGGTCAGACAGAGATTCCGAAATCAGATACTGGATTGTAAGGCGTACCCAGGAGCAGATATAGACTCAGATCACAATATAGTAGTGATGAAGAGTAGGCTGAAGTTCAAGACATTAGTCAGGAAGAATCAATACGCAAAGAAGTGGGATACGGAAGTACTAAGGAATGACGAGATACGTTTGAAGTTCTCTAACGCTATAGATACAGCAATAAGGAATAGCGCAGTAGGCAGTACAGTTGAAGAGGAATGGACATCTCTAAAAAGGGCCATCACAGAAGTTGGGAAGGAAAACGTAGGTACAAAGAAGGTAGCTGCGAAAAAACCATGGGTAACAGAAGAAATACTTCAGTTGATTGATGGAAGGAGGAAGTACAAACATGTTCCGGGAAAATCAGGAATACAGAAATACAAGTCGCTGAGGAATGAAATAAATATGAAGTGCAGGGACGCTAAGACGAAATGGCTGCAGCAAAAATGTGAAGACATCGAAAAAGATATGATTGTCGGAAGGACAGACTCAGCATACAGGAAAGTCAAAACAGCCTTTGGTGACATTAAAAGCAACGGTGGTAACATTAAGAGTGCAACGGGAATTCCACTGTTAAATGCAGAGGAGAGAGCAGATAGGTGGAAAGAATACATTGAAAGCCTCTATGAGGGTGACGATTTGTCTGATGTGATAGAAGAAGAAACAGGAGTCGATTTAGAAGAGATAGGGAATCCAGTATTAGAATCGGAATTTAAAAGAGCTTTGGAGGACTTACGGCCAAATAAGGCAGAAGGGATCGATAACATTCCATCAGAATTTCGAAAATCATTGGGGGAAGTGGCAACAAAACGACTATTCACGTTGGTGTGTAGAATATATGAGTCTGGCAATATACCATCTGACTTTCGGAAAAGCATCATCCACACAATTCCGAAGACGGTAAGAGCTGACAAGTGCGAGAATTATCGCACAATCAGCTTAACAGCTCTTGCATCGAAGCTGCTTACAAGAATTATATACAGAAGAATGGAAAAGAAAATTGAGAATGCGCTAGGTGACGATCAATTTGGCTTTAGGAAACGTAAAGGGACAAGAGAGGCAATTCTGACGTTACGGCTAATAATGGAAGCAAGGCTAAAGAAAAATCAAGACACTTTCATAGGATTTGTCGACCTGGAAAAAGCGTTCGACAGTATAAAATGGTGCAAGCTGTTCGAGATTCTGAAAAAAGTAGGGATAAGCTATAGGGAGAGACGGGTCATATACAATATGTACAACAACCAAGAGGGAATAATAAGAGTGGACGATCAAGAACGAAGTGCTCGTATTAAGAAGGGTGTAAGACAAGGGTGTAGCCTTTCGCTCCTACTCTTCAATCTGTACATCGAGGAAGCAATGATGGAAATAAAAGAAAGGTTCAGGAGTGGAATTAAAATTCAGGGTGAAAGGATATCAATGATACGATTCGCTGATGACATTGCTATCCTGAGTGAAAGTGAAGAAGAATTAAATGATCTGCTGAACGGAATGAACAGTCTAATGTGTACACAGTATGGTTTGAGAGTAAATCGGAGAAAGACGAAGGTAATGAGAAGTAGTAGAAATGAGAAAAGCGAGAAACTTAACATCAGGATTGATGGTCACGAAGTCAATGAAGTTAAGGAATTCTGTTACCTAGGCAGTAAAATATCCAATGACGGACGGAGCAAGGAGGACATCAAAAGCAGACTCGCTATGGCAAAAAAGGCATTTCTGGCCAAGAGAAGTCTACTAATATCAAATACCAGCCTTAATTTGAGGAAGAAATTTATGAGGATGTACGTCTGGAGTATAGCATTGTATGGTAGTGAAACATGGACTGTGGGAAAACTGGAATAGAAGAGAATCGAAGCATTTGAGATGTGGTGCTATAGACGAATGTTGAAAATTAGGTGGACTGATAAGGTAAGGAATGAGGAGGTTCTACGCAGAATCGGAGAGGAAAGGAATATGTGGAAAAAACTGAGAAGGAGAAGGGACAGGATGATAGGACATCTGTTAAGACATGAGGGAATGACTTCCATGGTACTAGAGGGAGCTGTAGAGGGCAAAAACTGTAGAGGTAGACAGAGATTGGAATACGTCAAGCAAATAATTGAGGACGTAGGTTGCAAGTGCTACTCTGAGATGAAGAGATTAGCACAGGAAAGGAATTCGTGGCGGGCCGCATCAAACCAGATCTCTGGCCGTAATAACGGCCTTGATGCGCCTGGGCATTGAGTCAAACAGAGTTTGGATAGCGTGTACAGGTACAGCTGCCCATGCAGCTTCAACACGGTACCATAGTTGACTGGCGCATTGTTACGAGCCAGTTGCTCGGCCACCATTGACCAGACGTTTTCATTTTGTGAGAGATCTGGAGAATGTGCTGGCAAGGGCAGCAGTCGAACATTTTCTGTATCCAGAAAGGCCTGTACAGGACCTGCAACATGCGGTCGTACGTTATCCTGTTGAAATGTAGGGTTTCACAGGGATCGAATGAAAGGTAGAGCCACGGGTCGTAACACATCTGAAATGTAGCGTCCACTGTTCAAAGTGCCATCAATGTGACCATGAGGTGACTGAGACGTGCAACCAATGGCACCCCATACCATCACGCCGGGTGATATGCCAGTATGGAGATGACGAATACAATTTTTCCAATGTGCGTTCACCGCGATGTCGCCAAACACGGATGCGACCATCATGATGCTGTAAACAGAACCGGGATTCATCCGAAAAAATGACGTTTCGCCATTCGTGCACCCAGGTACGTCGTTGAGTACACGTTCGCAGGCGCCCCTGTCTGTGATGCAGCGTCAAAGGTAACCGCATCCACGGTCTCCGAGCTGATACTCCATGCTGCTGTAAACGTCGTCGAACTGTTCGTGCAGATGGTTGTTGCCTTGCAAACGTCCCCATCTGTTGGCTCAGGGATCGAGACGTGGCTGCACGATCCGTTACAGCCATGCGGATAAGATGCCTGTCATCTCGACTGCTAGTAATACGAGGCCGTTGGGATCCAGCACGGCGTTCCGTATTAGTCTCCTGAATCCACCGATTCCATCTTCTGCTAACAGTCGTTGTATCCCGACCAACGCGAGCAGCAATGTCGCGATACGATAAACCGCAATCTGCGATAGGCTACAATACGACCTTTATCATAGTCGGAAACGTGATGGTACGCATTTATCCTCCTTACACGAGTCATCATAACAACATTTCACCAGGCAACGCCGGTCAACTGCTGTTTGTGTATGAGAAATCGGTTGGAAACTTTCCTCATGTCAGCACGTTGTAGGTGACGCCACTGGGGCCAACCTGTCGTGAATGCTCTGAAAAGCTAATCATTTGCATATCACAGCATCTTCTTCCTGTCGGTTAAATTTCGCGTCTGTAGCACGTCATATTCGTGGTGCAGCAATTTTAATGGCCAGTAATGTATTGTCAATTTAACTTACTGTAATAAACTCCGTTAATGTGATTTGCTTGAATTGTTGTCTAGCGATCCAAGAAAACAGCTTCCTAGGCAACGTATATTAGACGAGTGAGCAGGATATTACAATATTAACCTCATAAGAAGAAATTGATGGCTAAACAAGAGGGGAGTCTGAATATACAATGTTTTGGATATCGTGACTCAATAAGGTTGTTGTGTACTATGAACTGCTTCCGAGAGGTGTGTCCATGGAAGCTGTCTCTTATTGCCAATGACTGAGACCCCTTTCGGTGGCAGTGCAAGAAAAAGGACCAAGAACAGTGCATCGAGTGTTGCTACCGCGCGTTAACGCTCGCCTGCAATCAACTGATTTCACAGAAGGACCTGTCAAGAAGAAAGGTTTCAGGACGAAGAGTCACTTTGAATATGACAGTGTTCACTCCGAATCTGGTGTGTACCACTTTGTACACAAAGGTAAATTAAGGGCTACACAGTGATGCAGCAACTGTCGTTGTAGGAAAGCTGGACAGAAGCAGAAATGATCAGAGAAAAAGTAACACAGCAGACAGGAGATTTACTTAACTTGTATTCCCCAAATGTACGAACACTCATTAGAAATGATGCAACAAGAAATAGTCCTGTTATCAATGTCAACAGGAAGAGCCTCCAAGGAGGAATGTACTGAGTCGCTTCCGCAGGCCATCCTATATTGTGGCAAGACAGGGCGCTTGAAGTGCAGAGCTCCTGGAGGCGTGGCTCAGTGGGTGTGCACCATTAGGTCCGCCAGATCTTACACGATTGCTACAGGCAATGGACAGAACCTTCTAATTCTGTTACCAACTCTGATACGCTGATAGGGTTGTGTCGATTCGTGATACCACAGAATCAGTAGCTTTCTACAAGTGTGGAAAGTATTATATACCTGACCACTGAGAAACTGCTTAAAAAAGTGAGAAAATTATTGTTATTATGATTAATTTCTCTCTTGTGTTCATTGTTGTGTATAATAAACTATTGGAAAAACTGTGAAAATTAAACATTTTACTGATACATATGAGTAGCAAAGTAGCATAATAAATTAAGGATGAAGTGCCTAAATCGTCACAAATTAATAAGACATTATGCACTTTGAACATTGAAACCACTCTGTATCTAGGTGCTGTTCTGAATCAGACTCAGACAGAATGGATATCTAGTAGCACAAAATATTGTACCATAACTGTCTATTCACAAAAAACCTACAATTACCCTTTCAGAAGCGAAAACTACAGCCATTAAAAAGCATGCAATACTGTTTCTCAGCCACACATACGACATACTGAAAATAGCGGGAAAACTCACGGTGGAGGATTTTGTGAAGTTTTTCCTTATTAATTTTCTATCTAGCTGCTTATAGCTCTGTGTAGAAAAGGAAAAAAGCCTGGCTCCATCAAGATTGGAAGAGGGAGCTGTTGGTACGATGGTCCCTCCAAATGAAATGCACACTATTTTTGTAAAAGTACAGTTTTCATTCTGCATGTGTGAACGTTTTACAGTGTGTAGATACATCCTTCCCACTTGTTTTCAAACTTGTTCAACATGTTCCCGTGAATGGCGCCGTCACATGATGTCTTCAAGATGGCTGCTACACTTGACGTTCGTCAGAAGCAACGTGCTGTCATAGAATTCCTGTCCTGTGAAGACGAGACAGTGGGAAACATCCACAACAGGTTGAAAAAGGTGTATGGAGATGCTGCTGTCGATCGCAGTACAGTTAGTCGGTGGGCAAGCAGGTTACGTGATGAAAGCGGGCACGGCAATATTGAGGACTGTCCTCGCAGCAGCAGGCCTCGTGTTGCACACACTCCAGACAATGTGCAGAGAGTTAACAAATTGGTGACTGCTGAAAGACGCATCACACTGAAGGAATTGTCACGCTACGTTGGGCTAGGGGAAGGAAGTGTGCAAAATACTGAAAGTATTGGCGTTAAAAAAGGTTTGTGCCCGGTGGGTTCCCAGGATGTTGACAGTGGCTCACAAAGAAACAAGAAAAACGGTATGCAGCGAACTTTTGGAACAGATGAATTTCTTGCAACAATTGTGACAGGTGATGAAACATGGCTCCATCTTTTTCACCAGAGACGAAGAGGCAATCAATGGAGCGGCATCATGCAAATTCACCCAAGAAAAAAAAATTCAAAACCATCCTTCTGCTGGAAAATTCATGGCTACGGTGTTTTTCGATTCCGAAAGACTCTTGCTTGTGGACATCATGCCAAGTGGAACCACCATAAATTCTGATGCATATGTGACGACACTGAAGAAACTTCAAGCTCGACTGAGTCGTGTTCGACCACATCGCCAAAAGCAGGATGTTTTGCTGTTGCACGACAATGCACGGCCACATGTCAGTCAAAAAACCATGGAAGCCATCACAAAACTCGGATAGACAACACTGAAACACCCGCCTTACAGTCCTGGCCTGGCTCCATGTGACTATGATCTCTTTGGGAAACGAAAAGACTCTCTTCGTGGAACAAGGTATGAAGATGATGACTCCCTTTTGCCCGCTGCCAAACAGTGGCTCCAACAGGTTGGTCCAGAATTTTACCGTGCAGGTATACAGGCGCTGGTTCCAAGATGGCGTAAGGCAGTTGAGAGGGATGGAAATTATGTGGAGAAATGAAAATATTGTTCCTAAAGGATGTATCTACACACTGTAAAACTTTCAGACATGTAGAATAAAATATGGATTTTTAAAAAAATAGTGTGCATTTCTTTTGGAGTGACCCTCGTATCTTCACTGTATGGCGCGAACATGTAGCTAGCGAAGAATTGCGTCATTTATCTCTCTCTCACATTGTCCCAGTGGTGACTAATATAGATACTCACAACGTAAATGATGAAACTAACTAGTTTCTGTGTGCAATGGTTTTCCTGGACCAAAAACCATAAACTAATAACCCGATGTCACAAGTTAGGTGAAAATCGCACAGATCATTCAATGGAAATGACGAGAAAGTATCAGATGCGTTTGGTAGGATAGTTCTGTGCCATCCAGGAAGTAACTAGATGATCACAGAGTTATCAAACATATTCTGCACTATTACCGAGTCTATATTATACAGGTGGGCGGAAGAAAACATTTCCATAGCCATTGTGTTTCTGGAGTGGGTGCAGAAGTGAGGGCACAAGTTGATGTCAAAGGCCAGAATACTGAATGTATGAGCCAATGAGCTTTATTCCAATTTTTGTAACTAGGATTAGAGGCTCAGTTATCAATAGCACACGCATGATCTGACTGCAAACTAAACATCGCTAATCAACAACTGTCGCAATTATTTTTGTTCTTATGTCTTGAGCACACTGTAAACTGGAAAGCTCATTCGCCAGATGTGGTCATTTTTTAGGAGAATCTTAAGTGGTTATACTGTAAACATTAAGAGTAGAAAACATGTATTTCGCTCATTGTAGATATATAAAATGTTCTTCTTAAGAACACTGTTTTTGGCACTACTCCCAAAACAAAGGAATACACATGAAATGATCGTACGGCATTGTTGGCCGGGAGGCCCCATGCGGGGAAGTTCGGCCGCCGTATTGCAAGTCCTTTTTAGCTGACGCCACTTCGACGACTTGCAAGTCAATGATGATGAAATGATGATGATGAACACTCAACACCCAGTCATCACGAGGCAGAGAAAAATCCCTGACCCGCCGGGAATCGAACCTGGGACCCCGTGCGCCGGAAGCGAGAACGCTACCGCAGGACCACGAGCTACGGACAGGAATACACATAAAAGAGAACGACACAGCATTAACTGCAAAGTGTGAAATTCCACAGACCAGTTTCGTAATCCAGGAATAACACACTGTTTTGAAACTAAGAAAGGGTAGTTTGTAAGGAAACCATTTGCAATTCCACTAAATGTAAGGAAGGGCAGTTTTCATCAGAACATGGAAAAAGGAACACGCAGAGTGCCAACAGTAGTGTATAGAATATGTTATCCATAAGGAAAACTCTCATTCGGTTTCTGAAAACTAAAAGAACGAAAGGTATCAACAATTGGAATGATTACAATAGCAGCTGGTAATTCCTGTCTTGTGCCAGCTTCTTCATCTCGGAGAAGCACTTACACTGTTCGTCTTCAATTACTTGTTCAATATGCCCAATCCTTGTCTTCTCCTGCGGTTTTTATCCTCTAAAGTTCTCTCTAGCAGCATGGAAGTTGCTCCCTGATACCTAAACGCATGCTCTATCATCAATTCCCCCAAGAAAAATGTTAGGGAAACGAGGCAAATAGGTATAAGATATAAATTTAATCTTAACGACTGCCGAAAATTAGTTTTGAACTACCACGGTAACCTACTTCCAGGACTCACAAGTACTGAAAACTATCACACAGGGTATCCAGTAAGCAGATAAAGATGACGAAAACGCAGAAGGAAAGAAAAACAAGGCCAAAGGTACAGTCTGTGCCAAAGTTGATTCTCTTTCCCTTGTTAACATCAAGGTGTGTCTTTTGTAGCGCTTGGTGAAACTTTCTACAGATTTTCTGTCAGTAACAAAGATCCATTAACATGAAAGGATAATCTTGACTAAATTCTTGTCAGATTTTCAGCCGGATGAAACTGTCGTCTGCACACAATATTTCCGCGGTCCACTTAGTCCCCGTTATCAGGTGAGGAAAGCTAGGCCGCTCAAGAATTTGATCTGTTAATACTCCTGGGAGTCTACATAGTCACAAAGGATGATCCCGGTTTCACAACTGAAAAAGTAGGACGACAGTTGTTTTCAGAAAAATGTATAAGCCAATGTAGTATAAAATACAGTCTCACAAATGTTTAAAAAATTTGCTTTGCAGTTCGTCGGCCAGCGTACAAAATTCCCGACTGCTGTTCGCATACATCATATTTTGCTTCTATATAAATTCTACATTAAATGCGTTTTTCTAATACAAGTTGTACTTATTATTAACAAAAATGTAATTTTCACATGTTTTTCATGAATTTTTGGAAATTATTAATGGAAATTTGGGCTCAAAATGTTTTTTGATGAGAATAAGAAAGAAAATTTGGAAGACTGTGTCAGTTTCTAACGGAATTAAAAGATACACAAAGGGGTCTGGTATTTTCCAACTTCAAGGCGTTTGGTGATAGCCTGATAGTTGTCGAATTGAGCAGAAATTTTAGACAACTCTTTTTTTTATTGTTTTGAAGGGATTAACGGATTGCGAGCAACAACAAGTTCGCTTCCAAAAATAAGAATACAGCTAACAACAAAAATGTTGCTAAGGGTCACACTAATGTATATGCACATGACACTAGGAGGAATGTGCGCAGCTTGGGTTCTGTTGTGATCTCTCCCTGGGAGCGGTCGAAATGCGACGTGGCTTTTCTGTGTTTTCAGTGCGTATTAGGAGCGACTACATCTCTAAGTTCTGCCGCCATTGCTAAAGTGGTTGGACAGCAGTTCACTCGTCACCCAGAACCCACACTTCCAAGGTAACAACACCACATACAGTTATACAGTGATGTATTCTATCCTTATAAGCAATATCATCTGTAAATTTTTCCATTCGACTGTCTATAGTGTATTATGTATGTCACTGATTGCATTAACAGCATTTTAATTGACTTTTTTTCTATAAAAGAAATGATGTGAAAGTTGTTATGAAACTGTATCTCAACTATTTATTTATTTTAAATTCTCTAAGCATACAGGCTGATACTTCTCTAAGGCAAAAATACCATTAATTTTCGAACAGACTCTTCTACCACAGGACAGGTGAAGTACCGACGATTTTGGCGCGTTAAACCTTGGTGTATGTGAAAGCCACCATCGAAGTGAGTCAACTTCAGAAGCTGTCAATGGTACGAAGCAATGAAAACCAGATCAATACTATTTCAGACGCTTTGGATGGAAGAACAACGGTGTAGGCAGGCCATATTGAAGCTCACTTCACGATCTGGCAACAGTGGCCGATCTGGGGTCACCGGTCTTCTCACTGTTTGGACGCGGCCAGTTCCTCTCATGTACAAACCGCTTCATCTCAGCGTACCACTTGCACCAAACGTTCTTTATTATTTATTGTGTGCATTTCAATCTCTTTTCTTCGCCTACTACTTTTGTCCTCAGCAGCTCCCAATAGTACCATGGGAGGTTCTTCTGGATGTCTTAACACACGTCCTATCGTCTTATGAAAATTGGAAAACATCGAATAATCCTGCTGGCCTGCAGCTTAGTTTTTTTTCTGACTGGACGCTGAAGGTCATTTGTCAACTGTAATAATGGAAGATAATTAGTTGTTTCATATGATTTTGTAAAAGGAGATTAGCTTTCTTTCTACTTGTCATCTGCGAAGAAAACAGAACCTATGTACGTTAAAATGTTACAAGTGTATATGTAGATGTTGAGATCTGTATTTTAAATTTAATTCTTTTCATTTCATGGGTAATAAGTGATTGTTTTCTGATTAAGAAAAACTTTATGTGAGATATCCTTACAATCCTTTTACCAACTGATTCGTTTCAAAGCACTGCTTTATCTTACGTAAGTTCAATGAGACAACAAAGGTCAAAGTCTTATTGTTTTACCGTGTGTAGTAAACTGAAAGAGCCACAAACTACACTGCTATACATTTAGATATTTTAGTAAAAGGAAAAATTTCTACTTCATTAATGCTTCTTCACGAATGATATGTGTAGAGATCTCGAACTAATTCAGTCGTTTTAGTAAAACTTAGAACTTAGATGATTTTGAAGTGAGGAAAGACACATGGTACTGATATGAAGGTGTGGTGCTACTGCTTTTCTCATCGTCTTGCTTTGTGCAAAAATAGAAAACCCACTGATAAACTATGAATTAAAGCAGAAAATGTACACTCATCCTATTGGGATTGGTAACAGCTCTTAAATATAACAAATTGACAATTGAAAAATCTAAAGGTGAGTTATACTGGGACATGGCTCGGTTGTAAGTATTTACACTGCAGTCGCCAACGGAACTGATCAATGGATCATCTGTCGCTATGTGTTGCATTTTCGATACACTTAACGAAAATAATTATTCAGTAGACTTCATCAGTTTACCATACGATACAGACAAGATAAAAGACTGTACTCTCGCATTTCGTATACTTTTAACATCAATAACATAATTTTATAGCCGACCGTTGTGGCCGAGCGGTTCTAGGCGCTTCAGTCTGGAACCGCGCGACCGCTACGATCGCAGGTTCGACTCCTGCCCTGGCCATGGATGTGTGTGATGTCCTTAGGTTAGTTAGGTTTAAGTAGTTCGAAGTTCTAGGGGACTGATGACCTCAGATGCTAAGTCCCATAGTGCTAAGAGCCATTTGGACCATAATTTTATACATTCATATCCAGAACACGTTTTCAAACGTGAATCTGACGTAAATAATAATAATTTTATAATTTTAATCAACTTAATTATTTTTCGTATATTGGATTGATTTCAACATTTGGTTATCCATCTTTTAATTTCTTTTAAAACAATGACAGTAAAATTGTTAATTATAAACTTTCAAAATAACTTCAGAAAAGATTATTATTAAATAACCAATTTGTTATGTAAAAGAGTGTCTTTGAGACATGTACTGTAAAGAGTGTATACGTGGACAAGAAAACAAAATCATGGATTATTCCCAGATTTCCTGGGTAAAAACAAACTTTTTCCCACGTGAAAATATACTTCTTCCAAGGTGAAAAATACACTTTTTCTATGATGAGTGGCAGTATATTTTCCCTTGGGCTGTCCGCCTCGACAGCTCAGTGGGTCAGCGCGGCAGAATGCTGTGCAAGGGGGCCCGCTTTCGATTCCCGGATTGGTTGGGAATTTTTCCCCGCTCAGGGACTGGGTGTTGTGTTGTCTTCATCATCATATCATACATACCCTGCCTACACGCAAGTCGCCGAAATGGCGTCGACAAAAGACTCGCACCAGGCAACAGGTCTACCCGGCGGGAGGCCTTAGCCGTACGACATTTCATTTCATTTTTTCCCTTAGACTGTAAAAATATCAATCTTTTGAATGATAAAGGTTTTATATACCAGCGTGGAACTTTATACACCAGTGTGGAACTTTATGCAGCAACGTTGAACCACACAGAACGAAAAAAATTGAAGAAAAAAAGCTTTGGGAAGATCTATGATATGCAGCAACGTTTGCGCTGCGTATCTTCACATTACGATACGCTGCATATTTTTGTTTTCGTATTACGAAAGTATAGATTCGAAACATTGTTTCGAAGCATTGAAATCGAGATTGAAATGCGCTTGTGTAAGCCAGTCACAGCTTATGTCACCTGATCTCGCCAGCCAATGACAGCAGATATTCAGAGCATAGGAAGCGTGACATAGTCAGCCAATAGCAACATCACTGTTAATTAGTGTGAACACACAAACAGCAAAAGTTTAAATTAATGTACATAGAACAGCTACAAGAAAAGTTAAGCTTTCAGTTATACGAGGGTGAGTCAAATGAAAACCTTAAATTTGTAATAACAAATCGAAGTTTCGCGCCGTTATCCTGTAAGTTGGTAAGCGTGCTATAAACAGCATGCAGAATGGCCTGTAGGTGGCAGCATAGTGCAGATGTACACATACCGTCGCAGTATCAGTATAAAGATGGCCGCCCCACTTGCGACTTGCACCAGGGAAGAACAGCGTTCTGGTATTCGGTTTTTGCGTAGTGAAATTGAAATTCATCGACGAATGAAGGTTCAGTATGGTGATGCATGTTTGTCACAGCAGCAAGTCTACGAATTGAGTAGGAAGTTCGCAAATGGTGTGACTTCAGTGGAAGATGCTCCTCGTCTAGGTCAGGCACAAGGAGTTGTGACTCCATAGAACGTTGCAGCAGTTGAAGCCATAGTGAAGGAAAACCGCCGAGTGACGCTGAATGACATTGCAGCATGTATATGTTCTGATGAAGAGGTATGCCACACGGTGCATGAGTGCTTGCGTGGACTACCAAAAGAATTTTTTTCTAAAGGAGTTAATGCACTTTGTAAGCGCTGGAAGACTTGCACTGAGCAGGGGGTGATTATGTTGAAAAGTGATACAGCTATGTACCACTTCTGCACAATAAATAATATTAAAAAAAATTTAAGGTTTTCATTCGACTCATCCTCGTAATATTGGTCTTGAAGATTAACAAGCTACGAGAAAACCTAAGCTTTCACATGTGTTATTGGTCTTTTCTGGGTGTGCTACACTTTAAGATACATCAGACAAATGTGCCAGGAAAATTTTAAATAATGACATTGATGTCTGTGAGCTGTGCGCGGCTCACGGTCATGCCGTTTATTGCTCGTCATCTTGTTTTTATGGTTCTGTCGCCTTCTTCTTATTCGATTTTTTTGGCGTCACTAAGTTGCTGGTTTGCTTGACTGTGAGCGGCATCAGCAGCGCTTATCGATAAGTGCACTGTCGCACTATCTCTGGAGCGACCTTTAGTACTTCCGGGTCGTCGTGTGTCGGGAGTTCAGTCGGGGGATGGAGCGCCAGTGAGGCGCGGACAGACAGTACTTGGCGAAAGCTGGCCACACACATGAACTGTCTGACAGAAGGAGATTGGAGCAGGAACGACCGCTGGGTGGTCGTTCGGTTGGTCGTCTCAATGGGCGATGTGTATTTAGTCTTTTGACCGTTTCTGGGTCTTGTCAGTTGGTCATCTTGCCGGACATGGGTCAGTTCCTACCTTCTGCAGAGATGTCGTGGCCAACGGGCAAGAGTTACCTCTGCATGGTTGGGTCTGAGCCGGTGTGCCCGGGTCGTCGTCTCTCCGAGCTCCGAACGAACATCGTGTTGAGTCAGGTTGGAGTTACAGTGAGCTCCGGACGGCCAAGACTCGATCGACCATTGCCGACACTCATAACTTGATTGGGGACGACCTTAGTTGGTCGTTCGGTCGGACGTCTCGTCAGACGATATGTATCTGGTTGCCGACCACTTATGGAAACTCTGTGTGTGTGACTTGTCATTTCTTCTTGTTGTTCCACGGTGATTGGTTTTAGGATTGTCGGAGTTATCGGTGCAAGTGGAAGTGTGTGTAGCTTCTGTGATTTCCACTGAGCGGATGAATGCTGTCTACGTACTGGAGTAGGCAGTTGCTCAGTTGCGATGGAGCAGCGAGGAAGTCTCCACGGCGTGTGGTCAGGCCGGGGCCGCTGGTGGTGTGCACACGCGGCCAGAGTTGTGTGGCACTAACTTCGAGAGCTGCTTTTCAAAGCACCATTCACAGTATGTTCCCGCGACCTGTTAGAAATAGCTTCGTTGCAGCAGTTGCCAGAGCCGCCAGAAAACGGTGTTACTATGCGTGAGCAGCTACGATGACATAGAAAGCCCATATGTTCGTAGATACATATTATTAAGAGGTATCACATGACGTCAACTTTGTCTCGAATATATAATTCACCTGCGTCTTTCATTTTTCGTATTAATACTCAACATTAGAGAACCCCAATATCTTTCTGCATCAATCAGCATTCTTACGCACCTAAAGACTGCTGTGATGACAATAAGAAGAATATGTAAAGAACTTCAAGAAACATCTACATCTACCTGGCTACTCTGCATGTCACACTTAAATGCCTGGCAGAGGTTTCATCGAACCACCTTCAGTCTAATTCTCTATTATTCCACTCTCTAACAGCGAGCGGGTAAAACGAACACCTGTATCTACATCTACATCTACATCTATACTCCGCGAGCCACCTTACGGTGTGTGGCGGAGGGTACTTATTGTACCACTATCTGATCCCCCCTTCCCTGTTCCATTCACGAATTGTGCGTGGGAAGAACGACTGCTTGTAAGTCTCCGTATTTGCTCTAATTTCTCGGATCTTTTCGTTGTGATCATTACGCGAGATATATGTGGGCGGTAGTAATATGTTGCCCATCTCTTCCCGGAATGTGCTCTCTCGTAATTTCGATAATAAACCTCTCCGTATTGCGTAACGCCTTTCTTGAAGTGTCCGCCACTGGAGCTTGTTCAGCATCTCCGTAACGCTCTCGCGCTGACTAAATGTCCCCATGACGAATCGCGCTGCTTTTCGCTGGATCATGTCTATCTCTTCTATTAATCCAACCTGGTAAGGGTCCCATACTGATGAGCAATACTCAAGAATCGGACGAACAAGCGTTTTGTAAGCTACTTCTTTCGTCGATGAGTCACATTTTCTTAGAATTCTTCCTATGAATCTCAACCTGGCGCCTGCTTTTCCCACTATGTTTCCGTGCGAGCTCTGGTTTCGATTACTTCATTATGATGATCATTTCTCCCTATGTAGGTCGGAGTCAACAAAATGTTTTCACATCCGAAGGAGAAAGTTGGTGACTGGAATTCCGTGAGAAGATTCCTACGCAATGAGAAGCGCCTTTGTTTTAATGACGTTCGTTCCAAATCTTGTATTATGTCCGTGATAATCTCTCCCCTATTTCTCGATAATACAAAAAGTGCTGCTCTTCTTTGATGTTTCTCGATGTACTACGTTAATGCTATCTGATAGGGATACCACACCGCGCAATGGTACTCCAGAAGAGGACCGGCAAGCGTAGTACAGGTAGTCTCTTTAGTAGATCCGTTGCACCTTCTAAGTGTTCTGACAATACAACGCAGTCTTTGTTTCGCCATCCGGACAACGTTTTCTGTGTGCTCTTTCCAATTTAAATTGTTCGTAACTGTAATTCCAAGGTAATTTGTTGAATTTGTGGCCTTCAGATTTGATTGATTTATCGTGAAACCGAAGTTTAACTGATTGCTTTCGCTATTCATGCAGATGGCCTCACACTTTTCATTACTTAAGGTCAATTGCCAGTTTGTGCACCATACAGATATCTCGTCTAAATCGTTTGGAAATTAGTTTTGATCTTCTGATGACTTTACTGGATGATAAAAGACAGCATCATCTGCAAGACGGCTCCTCAGATTATCACCTAAATCGTTTATGTAGATAAAGAACAGCAGAGGGCCTATATCACTTACTTGTGGAACGCCAGATATTGCTTCTGTTTTACTAGATAACTTTCCGTCAGTTACTACGAACTGTGACCTCTCTGACAGGAAATCGCGAACCCATAAGCACGCATAAGCTTGTGAGGTACGGCGTCAAAAACGTTCTGGAAATCTAGAAATACCCGAATAAATTTAAAATCCTTTGTCGATAGTATTCAACACTTCGTGTCAGTAAAGAGCTAGTTGTGTCTCCCAAGAACGATGTTTTCTAAATCCGTGTTCACTATGTGTCAATAGACCGTTCTCTCCGAGGTAATTTATAATGTTCGAACAGAATATATGTCCCAGACTCCTGCTGCACATTGACGTTAATGATTTGGACCTGTAATTTAGTGGTTTACTCCTATTGCCTTTCTTGAATATTGATGTAAGCTGTGCAGCTTTCCAGTCTTTGGGTACGGATCTTTCGTTGGGCGAGTGGTTATATTATGATTGTTAAGTATGGAGCTAATGCATGAGCATTCACTGAAAGGAACCTAGTTGGTATACAATTTGGACCGGCAGACATGCTTTTATTAAGCGATTTACGTTAATTCACTACTCCGAAGATATCTACTTCTAAGTTATTCACGCTGGCAGCTGTTCTTGATTCGTCTTCTTTGGTGATTGAATTTCGGAAGGCTGTGTTAAGTAACTCTGCTTTAGCAGCACTGCCATCGATAGTATTTCCTTTGCTATGGCGCAGAGAAGGCTTGATTGTCTCACGTCGCTAGCATACTTCACATACAACCAGAACCTCTTTGTGTTTTCTGCCAGCTTTCGAGACAAAGTGTCGTTGTGGAAACTATTATAAGGACCTCGCACTTAAGTACACGCTGAACGTCGAGCTTCTGTAAATCCCCAAAACTGGCGATTTTGCTTTAGTTGAATTTTGGCATGCTTTTTTCGTTGTTTCTGCAACAATGTTCTTTCCTTATTCTGCGTTCCGTGGGGGATCACCTGGGCTTTTGTTAATTTGTCTGGTGCAGATCTCTCGATTGCTGTCGATACTACGGGGTGTTCAAAAAGTGTCTGCGCAGTGCCGTATGATTGTTAGCCGCGCGTGTCGTATGCCGCAGTGAATATATCGAAATGAAACTCAGTGTATACAAGTTATTAATTTATTGAATATTCATTTTTACTTACAAATTTTCACATTAAATGCTGAAAGTGTCCCACCTGTTATTGAATACACAATTAAATTCGTCTAATCATGTTTCCAATAACTAACTGTAACATTTCTTCTGTAACATAAGCACTGAAAGTGGATACTGCAGTTTTCAACTCATCGATGGATTTTGGACGGCTTTTATAGATAGTTGCTTTCACTGGACCCCAGAAGAAAAAGTCAGGTGGTGTTTGGTCAGGTTATCGTGGAGGCCAAAGTCCCCGTGATATTATGTGATCACAAAAAACAGCAATGACACTGAAACGCGAGCTGTATGCCTGGTTGCACAATCGTGTTGAAAAAATCGTTCAGTATTTCAAAAAAATGGCTCTGATCACTATGGGACTCAACAGCTTAGGTCATAAGTCCCCTAGAACTTAGAACAACTTAAACCTAACTAACCTAAGGACGTCACACACACCCTTGCCCGAGGTAGGATTCGAACCTGCGACCGTAGCAGTCCCGCGGTTCCGGACTGCAGCGCCAGAACCGCACGGCCACCGCGGCCGGCGTTCAGTATTTCGCTTAACACAAGTTCTCCTATGACTGGGTAGAGAATATCACTGCAGTATCGTTTGCGTTTATTGTTTTGTTGAAAAATATGGGACCCACAATCCGACGTCTAGAAATTGCAATCCAAACTCCTATTTTCACAGAATGAAGTGGTCCCTCATGAATACACTATGGATTTGCAGTACTCCACATACGAGAATTTTGCGAGTTCATGTACCTGGATAAATGAAACGACGCCTCATCAGTGAAAAACGTTTCATTAAGGATATTCCTTCCATTTTGTTGAACGAAATTTTTGAACCATTGACAATAATGCAGTCTCTTGCCATGATCAATATTTTTCAGTTCTTGCACGACTATCAGTTTGTATGGGAAAAGTTCTAATTTTTCCCTTACAGCTGTGTGCGCCGGTCCGACACTAACATCGATTTCCTGGGCGAGTTTTCTTATTGACTTGTTCGGACTCATGGACAATTTATCGGAAATATCGAGTAGTTTATCCTCAGACAAAACGCTAGGACGACTACTTCTCGGTGTATCTGTCACTGAACCCGTACTTCGAAATTTGTTAATCAAATCTCACACAGCATCGCGATGTGGAAGGGTTGTCTCCGGGAAAACTGAATTAAATGTTTGAAGAAGTTAAACTGTGTATTTACCGCCAGATTTGAACACTTGTTCGACTAAAAACACACGTTCTTCAAAGGTTAGCATTTTAACAGTGACAAAAACGAAACAAACGAACAGAGGAACTAAAACGTTCATGTCAACACCTAACGACACACACCAACGATACTGCTGACGCTGGCTGAGATAAACGAAACAGAGGAATGTTGGGAGGGTCCACTTGAAGGGAAGTAACCCAGGCAGGCTAACAATCATACGGCACGTGCGGCTAACAATCATACGACACTGCGGAGAGACTTTTTGAACAACCCGTGTTTCTTTGACTTCAGGGCACCCCTGTTCTATACGTACATTGTTAATTTGAAAGGAATGGAAATTGTCTCTCAAGATGGCGTCAAACGAATTTTCATCTGCTTTTTTGAATAGATATGTATTTCTTTCATTTTTGGTGGATTTGGGAGTTACGGTATTGACTCTCGCTACGACAGCCCTGTGTTCTCCAATCCCTGTATCAGTTTTGATGCTCGTTGTTAGCTAAGGATTATTTGTTACACAGCCGTTTACTATACGAATGGGTTCATGAACTAAATGCTCGAAATAATTTTTAGAGAATGTCTTAGTCCAATTTCGGATGATGTTTTATGCTACCTCCGGATTTAGACATTTATTTTTGCCAACATATCGAGGGTAAATCTAAGTCATATTCACATATTTTACTGTTCCCGTTGCTTCTGTATAATATTTCGTTGACTGTATCAGTACCAGTTTTATTGTGATATATTGTGAAATTTCTAAGATTCGCGAATGCCGTGCTAAGTCCGTACAGTTACAGTAGTAAGTCGGCGTTTGTAATTTAATTACTGTAGCACATAGTCCAACTAACAAATTGTGTTACATCTAGTTTTCCCTTAAAGTGGAGTATATATGATATACGTTTACCGTAAATTAACGCTATTTTCTAGTTGGCTAATAACTATAATTAAACTCAAAAAGTTTCAGGAAATCAGTAATTTTTACCACAGGTTTTCTGTTCCCTTAATAGAAATCTCCTTCTGTGTGTTTGCTTCAATTCTTATAGGGAATTAGCAACTTCGTAGCTAAATAGATTAAAACATAACCAGCGAGCTTAATTTAAAGTTATTTATTGGGTCACTGTCCTGTAATAGACAGCATCAGCTAAACTGTAGGCCCCCCCATCCTGTAAATGCTGTCCTCGAACACAGGATGAGTTTGTTGAATTCGTAACCAGCCTGAAATCGCCCTGACTAGTGCCAAACGATTGGCGGTTGCTGCGAGTTGTTGTGCTGGAAGAGCTCCCGAAAGTCGGGCACGTATGTTACCGGTACCAAAGGTACCTTAAGTACTATCTGCTGCTGTAGATCATGTTTCCTCTGCAGAAAGTACAGGATCTGTCATTACTCTTCCACTTGACTGCAGGTGGCGTGTCGGTGGCAGAGCTAGGCGTCCTGTGCAGGATGGACGTGGACCAGGGAGGACTCAGATTGCTGTATCGATCCCCCTAATCGACAAGTTTGAGGTGCTGTCTTTCACTGAAACTGTGCCAATGGGACTCACTTCAATTGTTCTGGGGATACTTGTTTTGGCCGTGTCAAGAGGAGGCAAACGCAGAAGGGTAGGGATCTATTAGTCGTCGGCAATTCGAACGTAAAGCGAATGATGGTACCCTTAGAGAAAAGGCAGCAAGGGACAGGAAAGGACACCAGGCTGTGAAGCAGCTATTTCGGCAGCCATTGAGGGAACAGGGTGCAACTAGCTGCAGATTGTGGCGCGCGTTGGAACAAATGATGCCTATTGTATGGGGCCCCAGGTCATACTTGTGTCATGCCAGCGACTGTCAGAGAAGGTTGAGATGATCAGCCTTACTTATGGTGTTTCAACGAACCTCGTAATTTGCAGCATTGTCTCCAGAAATGATCGTGACCCTGTGGTTCTGAGTCGAGTGGAAAGACTAAACCAGAGACTTCGAAGGTTCCGCGAGAAGCTAGGCTGCAATTTGAGTACTATAGCGTCCCCATAAATGGGTGAGGTGTGCACTATACGTGGTGGAATCCAAAATTTTCGGGACTGATGCTGCCATCTGGAAAGTAGGAGTAGTAGATCTTTGTACGTCTAGCTGGCGAGAGCATATCTGCGGAGTGGCATTCAGCTGGGAGGATGTGCTGCGTATCCACAGTGATTTCCGTAATACTCTGTTTTTGGTGTGTGGCGATTTTACAATGGATCCGCCAACAGAACAGAGCGTGTGTATCAAATTCTGTGTGAATCTCGGGAAAAGTGCTGCAGAGATCCCTGCAATGGCTCAACAAGTGTTTGGGAGACAAAGCAACAATAGTCCCAGTGGAATAGCCCGGGCTCTGCAAGGCGCAAAAAATCGAGACAGGTGAAGAGCAAAGTGAGAGTATTAAAATCCTAATGGTTTGAAGTTTTGAAAAGCAGTGAAACTCACATAATACTGGGTACAGAAAGCTGAAACTGACAGCGTTGAAATTTTTCGGGAAAATTTAAATGTATAATGAAAGATGGGAAATGGAGGTGGTGTATTTGTCGCAGTAGACAAGAAACTCAAATACACCGAGACAGAAACTGAAGCTGCGTGTGACAATGGGCAAAACTCAGTATCAAGGATGGGCTTAATATGATGACTGGGTCCTCCTGTCTCCCTCCACACTCATGTCCTGTTGTAACAGAAAATTTTAGAGAAAACCTCACTTCACTTAAACGTAAGTTCCCCAATTATATTACAATGAAATGAACACCCTTAGCTGCTTGCAGGCGTGATAAGACTTCTTGTGAAACATTACTAAATGCCTTCTCTGAGAACTACCTAGGACAGATAGTTCGGAACCCCACCCATGTTGGAAATATATTGGTTCTAATGGCAACAAATAGACCTAATTTCTTTGAAGATGCCAACGTCGAAACTGGTACCAGTAGTAGTGGGGACAGTTATTACCAAAGTACAAAGGACAACTAAAACAATCAGAAAACAAGTAGAAAACTAGATAAAAAATCATTAGTGTCATATCTCAGTCAGGAACTTGAAAATTTCAGCACAGGGCAGGAGCATGTAGAGGAATAATGGCTGAAGTTTAAAAGAGTAATTTACCATGCGCTGCATAGCTACCTACCCAATAGAACAGTTCTAAATGGGAGGGATCCACCATGGCGTACAGTCACTGTAAAGAAACTTCTAAAGAAACAGAGATTCCTGTATTATGCAGTATAAAACAGAGCATAAGGCTATAGACAGAGAGATGCTGACTGAAACGCGTCAAGAGAGTGATGCGTGAAGCCTTCAGTGACTACTGTAGCAGAACATTGTCAAATGATCTTTCTCAAAACCCAATGAAATTCTGGCCGTATGTGAAACCTGTTTGTGCCACCAAACTTAGTATCTAGTCCCTAGCGAATGAGGCACGAACTGAAATTGAGGGTAGCAAAGCAAAAGCTGAAATGTTCGTTTTCAAATTTTCTTTTACAAAGGAAAACCCAGGAGAATAGCCTCATCGAAAAGATGAGCGAAATAAGTATTAGTGTCAGTGGTGTTCAGAAATAGCAGAAACCGTTAAAACTGCATTAAGCTCCGGGGCCTGACGGAGTCCCTATCTGATTCTATACTGAATTTTGCGGCTGAGTTAGCCACTTTTCTGGCTATAATATATCGTAGATCCCTCGAGCAAAAATCTGTTCCCAGTTCTTGGAGGAAAGGGCAGGTCACACCAGTCTACAATAAAGCGTAGCAGAAGTGGTCCACAAAACTACTGTCCAACATCTTCGACATCGATTTGTTGTAGAATCTTACCGGTAGAACATATTCTGAGCTCAAACATAATGAGGTATCTCGAACCGAATGATTCCTCCCATGCCAACCACCATGGAGTTCGAAATCATAGATCATGCGAAACTCAACTCGCACTTTTCTCATATACTCAAAGCTTTGGATCAAGGCATTCAGGTAGATGCAGTATTTTTTGATTTCCGAAAGGCATTTGACACAGTACCACGCCTATTCTTACTGTCAAAAGTACGATCATATGGGTTATCAAGTGAAGATTTTTGGTAGGGGGACGCAGCATGTTACCTTGGATGTAGAGTCGTCGTCAGATGTAGAAGTAGCTTCAGTTGTGCCCCAGGGAAGTATGTTGGGACCCTTGCTGGTCATGTTGTATATTAATGACCTTGCGGACGATATTAATAGTGAATTTTTGCAAATGATGCAGTTCTCTGTAATGCAGTACTGTCTGAAAGGAGCAACATAAATATTCAGTCATATCTTGATAAGATGTCGAAATGGTGCAGAGATTGGCAACTTGCTTTAAATGTTCAGAAATGTAAAGCTGTACTCTTCACAGAACGAAAAGGCATACTATCCTACAACTTTAATATCAGTGAGTCATTGCTGGAATCGGGCAATTCATACAAATACCTGGGTGTATCACTTTGCAGGGATATGACATGGAATGACCACATAGGCTCAGTCGGGGGTAAGGCGGATGGTAGACTTCGGTTTATTGGTAAAATACTGGGGAAGAGCAGTGAGTCTACAAAAGAGATTGCTTAATGATCACCTGTGCGACCGGTTCTAGAATACTGCTCAAGTGTGTGGGGCCCACAGTAAACAGGACTAACAGGGGATATTGAACGTATACGGAGGACGGCAGCACGAATGGTCACAGGTTGGAAAGTATCACAGAGATACTGAAGAAACTGAACCGGCAGACTCTTGAAGACAGAAGTAAATTATTCTGAGAAAGTCTTCGAGAAAAGCTTCAAGAATCAGCTTTAAATGATTACACTAGGAATATACTGCAATCTGCTACATATCGCTCATTTATGGATCCTGAGGATGAGATTGGAATAATTACAGCACGATAGAGGCATTTAGACAATCATGCTTTCCTCGCTCTATACATCAAAGGAACGGGAAGAAATCCTAGTAGTTGGTACAATAGGACGTACCCTCTGCCATTCACTCCACGGTAGTTTGCACAGTATAGGTGTACAGGTAGGTGTAGAACTGTAATTGTATGAGCCAGATATGTGTTTGAAATGAGACACAAGTTTCCTTTGAACCTTCCAGCAATTGTATCGTCTGAGTTGGGAGGTCGGTAAAAGGATGGAACTGTCATTTTATTCCGGTTGCCAAGAATGGCCTCTGCCCATTTTAACTCACAGGAACTATCTACTTCAGTTTCGCTACACGATAAACTACTTCTAACAGAAACAAACACGCCACCGCCAACTGTATTTATCCTTTCATTTCTGAGCACTGTTAGTTCCTTGTCAAAATTTTCGGCTGACCTTTTCTCTGGTTTCAATCAGCTGATAGTGCCTATAATGATTTGAGTATCAGTGCTTTCTATTAGCCCTTGGTGTTGTCCCAACGCAGCTACGGCATTTTACAGTTGCTATACTGATGGTTCCCAGATCTATTTTCTTCCTGTGTCTGACTTGCGCCCTTTGAGATTGAAGCCCTTTTTATGTTTCTGTGGGACCGTCTAACCTAAAAATCCGCCCAGTCCACGCCACGCATATCTCGCTGCCCGTGTAGCCGACTCCTGCGTGCAATGGACTCCTGAGCTATTTAGCGGAACCCGCAAAACCACCACCAAGATACGCCAAAATAATGACATTTCAGTTGTGCTACTGGGACTGAAATAAGATTTATAATCTGTCACCTCTGTTCTGTTTAAGAAGCTGAAGAAAATTGACCTTAACTATTGGGCTGTAAAGCGAGATTTCGGAACACATTTTGATTTTTAGTAAAATTTAGTATACTTTGATGTGGCAGACGGTAAGATTTCTGAGAACGGAAGCATCCACACTGAAGCATTACACAGGTAAGTAGAGAAAATATCGGTGTTAATCTGCCTCAGAGACCTCCGTGTACTTATGTATAAGGTTCTTGGTTATTAGTGTAAACTTGAAAGAGACCACTGCAACGTTTTAGGGCAAGATGATTGTTTTGCTACTAATCACTCAAAGAAAACATTTTTATTTTACACTTGCCTTTGGAAGGAAGTACACTGATATTTTGTTCAGTGATATTTTCTAAGTATTTCGGTGTAAGGAAACCGTGGTCTCCGTCTGCTCCTTTTAGAGTAATTGTATTTCCTATTCTTCCTACCGCCACTTATTTTTGTAGCTGTATTTGTGCGAAAATGTCTGTAGAAGAGGGCAAATGCTGGCGATATGTCGTGTATGTCTTGTTCGGAAAAAAACTTCATCCATCCATTCGAGGTACTTGCTGTTGACGATGGGAATGTCACTTTATTCCTCACCCTTCCGCTTTCATTCAGTACACCACCGTTTCCGTATCAGATTTGTTTTCCCGGCGTGTTAGTTGTACTTTAACTGTCATGCGGAACAGTGTGGACAGATTCACTGATGATGATTTGACCCATGTACACCTCGGGTGTGGGTTCACTGAATACTGTCGAAGAGCAGTAAAACCACATTAAACTGGGACTGCAGTCACATCACAGATGTTTTGCATCTGTACATGGATGCCTACGGGACATGCGATCCATGTTACACTGATTGCATACAGTAGGCTTTCTCACCGTTGTGAAGATATTTTCACACAACCATCAGAGGGAATTGCTGTAACAAAGGGAGTAAATCGTAGTTATGCTATTACTTTGCTAACGAGAGGCCGAAGACCACGAGTTCCTTACACCGGAACAATAAGAAAACATTACTGAACGACAGCTGGAAATTTAGCCCGTGGATTTCCGTTTAATCTTGTACACTGGACGTGAGGCAACAAAGATTTGGTAACTCTTGTGATTACATTGTCTGCTATAAAAAAGTGAAGGTCCTTGAAGGAGAGGAGGAAACGAAATGAAACTTCATGAGGTAAGTGGGGTTGTGAGGTTATTTCAGCGATTACAATATAAAGTCAAATTTGCAGGGCTCAGTTACCAGTGCGACAATGTTTCCCTTTTAGACTGTGTGTGTGTGCTGATTCAATTGCAGATCGTCATAAAGCCGTTGAATCGTATACTGTGTCTATCTGACCCACAACAATTGCAGATAATCCTCGACACCCCCGTTACTGGCACTTGGACGGAGCTGACATTCTAACTGGTCCCTCATATGTTATTTTGGGGACAGATCTCGGTATCTTGCTAGCTACGGGAGTTCTTCAGTAACACGCAGACAGATGATAGACACACGTAGCATGAGTGGACGATTCGTTGTCCTGTTGAAAAACAAACAGCCGTGACCTGAAGTCATTCCAGAGGGTTGCTCATATCGTGACGCCAGGAGTAGAACGCCACGCCTCTCCAAAACATTGGAAGAATGGGACGTCTCCACAAGTCACCGCCATAGGCGCCGAGATCGTGTAGAACCACAACTCATCGCTGAACGCAATGCGACGTTATCCGTCGGCAGTCCATGCTGCCCGACTGTGACACCACTCAAAACGCAAAAGTTTGTGTTAACCGCTGCCTATGCATGGGACGATAATTTTCTAGTCCTACTGCTCCATTTCTGACCAGTGGTGTGAGACAACACAGAATGGTGCAGGGAATCCATTATTTGTTCTCCTTTGGGACATGCAGGTGTGAATGGGTTACAATAGTTGGTGCACAATACGGCTGTCCTCCGTTGTGGAGGTGAGACATGGTCGACCGTGAGGGCGAGTACGCCTGCTCCACGTCCACTGCATTCCAACATCGGGGCACTGTCACATCCAAATGTCCCACGAATCTGGACGTTCTCCAATTCGACCATATGGCCAAATGGAGACCTAGGAGGAGACTCGTTTCAAAGTATGTCAGTTGCTGATAACGCTGTCTCACGCGAGTATGTGTGATCTTCATGTCCTTCACAGTGATTACTCAGTGTCTGACATTGTTAACAGCCTTCCGGCTCTAGTAACAGCACTACTACTCTAATAACACTAAACCCTAACGACAGTAATATACTCGGTGGCCATTCTACCTCTCACTCTAATCATATACACTCCTGGAAATGGAAAAAAGAACACATTGACACCGGTGTGTCAGACCCACCATACTTGCTCCGGACACTGCGAGAGGGCTGTACAAGCAATGATCACACGCACGGCACAGCGGACACACCAGGAACCGCGGTGTTGGCCGTCGAATGGCGCTAGCTGCGCAGCATTTGTGCACCGCCGCCGTCAGTGTCAGCCAGTTTGCCGTGGCATACGGAGCTCCATCGCAGTCTTTAACACTGGTAGCATGCCGCGACAGCGTGGACGTGAACCGTATGTGCAGTTGACGGACTTTGAGCGAGGGCGTATATTGGGCATGCGGGAGGCCGGGTGGACGTACCGCCAAATTGCTCAACACGTGGGGCGTGAGGTCTCCACAGTACATCGATGTTGTCGCCAGTGGTCGGCGGAAGGTGCACGTGCCCGTCGACCTGGGACCGGACCGCAGCGACGCACGGATGCACGCCAAGACCGTAGGCTCCTACGCAGTGCCGTAGGGGACCGCACCGCCACTTCCCAGCAAATTAGGGACACTGTTGCTCCTGGGGTATCGGCGAGGACCATTCGCAACCGTCTCCATGAAGCTGGGCTACGGTCCCGCACACCGTTAGGCCGTCTTCCGCTCACGCCCCAACATCGTGCAGCCCGCCTCCAGTGGTGTCGCGACAGGCGTGAATGGAGGGACGAATGGAGACGTGTCGTCTTCAGCGATGAGAGTCGCTTCTGCCTTGGTGCCAATGATGGTCGTATGCGTGTTTGGCGCCGTGCAGGTGAGCGCCACAATCAGGACTGCATACGACCGAGGCACACAGGGCCAACACCCGGCATCATGGTGTGGGGAGCGATCTCCTACACTGGCCGTACACCACTGGTGATCGTCGAGGGGACACTGAATAGTGCACGGTACATCCAAACCGTCATCGAACCCATTGTTCTACCATTCCTAGACCGGCAAGGGAACTTGCTGTTCCAACAGGACAATGCACGTCCGCATGTATCCCGTGCCACCCAACGTGCTCTAGAAGGTGTAAGTCAACTACCCTGGCCAGCAAGATGTCCGGATCTGTCCGCCATTGAGCATGTTTGGGACTGGATGAAGCGTCGTCTCACGCGGTCTGCACGTCCAGCACGAACGCTGGTCCAACTGAGGCGCCAGGTGGAAATGGCATGGCAAGCCGTTCCACAGGACTACATCCAGCATCTGTACGATCGTCTCCATGGGAGAATAGCAGCCTGCATTGCTGCGAAAGGTGGATATACACTGTACTAGTGCCGACATTGTGCATGCTCTGTTGCCTGTGTCTATGTGCCTGTGGTTCTGTCAGTGTGATCATGTGATGTATCTGACCCCAGGAATGTGTCAATAAAGTTTCCCCTTCCTGGGACAATGAATTCACTGTGTTCTCATTTCAATTTCCAGGAGTGTAGACACCCATTGGAGGTACGTACTTGTACGAAGACACCAGAGCATGTCTTCTGTACACTTCTCTTTTTTTCTCGGGAAGTGCACATTACGTCAGATTAGGAAAACTAAGCGAACGTCCAAGACCCGACACAGTATAAACATAATATAATAAAGGTAGCAGACTAGGTAAGCTGGACGTGACTCTCCTCACCTGGACAGTGCAGCCTCGGCGGTGGCGTACAGCTGCCACCGTGTGAGTCTGCCCAGGGCCCGCTCCGCCGCCTGACCGAACAGCTGTGTCGCGTTGCTGGGCAGGTCGTAGTCGATCTTCATGGTCGCGCCCACCGTGTAGTCCTGGCCCTGCACGTTGGCCGGCAGGGCCAAACCCAGGATCAGCTACTGCCACAAAAACAGAAGCCTCTGATACGTTCTAATCTAGATGAACAAAATCTGCATTTAATTACCGCTCGACGTCTTAAATGGAAGGGTGGAGGCATACTTTTGGGTGCTGTTTTACATGAACTGAGAAAAAAAACGTTTCAAGGAAACACAGTCTAAAGAAAGATTACAGGTAGGGCTGAATCCGATATTGTACAGTTCATATATATTATACAATTTTTTGCATTCTCCATGTTTCTTGAGGATAAATAATTTACAGTATCCACAATGTGAGTCATTCTATACTCCATTCACCGAAACAAGAGACGTACTGTAAACACGGCAAGGCGCGTGTCCATAGCGCTGCCGTCGAGGGGTGTACAAGGCAGGGGCATCACAAATGAAAAAATGAAAGTCTGGTTTTTGATAATTTGGCACCTGAACATGATAAAGTGATCCGAGAACTACCTTCCGACACCTTTTTTTCATTTCATTAAAATTTATTGTCACTTAAAAAGAGAAATATTTAAGCTTTCAGCAAAAGTTGTTTTTCGCGTTACTCTATATTTATCACGCCATAACTCCTAAACTGTGTGTCGCACAGCAAAATGATTTTATAATTGCCTTCAGTACCATATGTTGATGACGTCTGCTAATTTTCTACCCAATAGAGTTATTAGTAGTGAAGTAATAAATTAAAATCTCACGTCTGATGCAGAACTTTTACCAAATCATAATCCGAAATATAGTAAGCGACAAACTTTTCCCCTTTAAATTTTTTTGTGGGGGCGTAAGCGACAAAAGTTTCAGAAAGGTTTGAATTTAATTTTGTAGTTTGTTCGAATGCGATGGGTGCAACCGTTTGTCCTTTATGGGCGATGCATTGTGCGGTTCGCAGGCGCGGCGCTCTGTCAGTGTGGTCGTCTCAGTTGCACGTGTGAGCTCGTTAATGGGTGTTGTACAGTGGCGATTTCAGGATATCTTAAGTTAATCTGTAAAGACGCTTGAAAGACTAGTTGTTGATTATTGGAGTAAGTATATGTGTTTGTAGTTACGGCGAGCATTCACTGTTTATGTGCGCATCCAATAGCATCGCATGGTTTCTTATTTTATATATTCACTTATTTCATTAGCATCACATACGGCTGTCCTCATTATGTCAGCCACGGATTCAGCGAGCGAGGTCGACGTGTCAGTTCTGAGTCCACCAAAGAAGCGAGCACAGAAGAAATCATTAAGTTCTTCTGAGAAGCACATGGTGCTTAATGTGTATAAAACGGAACTGTTACATCCAGAGCAGGCGATGAGTGACGTTCTTTCGAAAACAGCTGCAGCTACAGGTGTTGGACGTTCTTCAGTGTATCGTGTGATAAGTGAGTACAAGGCCACACACTCTTTGAAGTCTCCCAAGAAAGGATTATTACGACAGAAACTTTCCGAAATTGTTGATGACTTCGATAGAAATGCGATACGAAGGCAAATACACGATTTCTTTTTCGTAACGAATTGCCAACAATTGACAAAGTGCTTACAGTCGTGAACGAAGATGCAGATCTGGGCAATTTTCGGAGAACTATATTTTGTGAGTTATTGAGAGAAATGAATTTCAAATATGTCCGGCGTTGGCGCGATAGCATGCTAATAGACAGGGACGACATCGTTTTATGGAGGCGGTGTTATCTTCGAACCATTAAACGGTTGAGAGATAAAGGCAGACCCATTTACTATTTGGACGAGACGTGGGTGAACGCAGGACATACCCGAAGTTACGTCTGGGTAAATGGCTATAAATTCCTCAAAACAAGCGTTTCTGTACGGATTATCCACCGGAAGCAAGGGCCCATCAGGTAAAGGGAAACGTCTGATTATCGCACACATTGGCAGCAAAGCAGGGTTCGTTGAAGGAAGTTTGTGGACTTTCGAATCCAAGAAAAGTGGAGATTATCATGAGAAGATGTACGCCGAAACCTTCGAGAAGTGGTTCCAAGATGTTCTTCCTCGGCTTCAGGAAAATGCAGTTATTGTTCTTGATAACGCGCCGGACCATTCTCGGAGAAAATAAAAAGTTCCCAATGCGAATTCCAATAAGCACGAAATATCAGAGTGGCTAAAATTTAAAAACATTGATTTCGAAGACGGTATGTCGAAGAAATAACTTTAAGATATAATTAAAAATCACAGAACAGCGCACAACGAATACGCAATAGATGTAATGGCGAAGAATGCAGGGAAAACTGTTCTCAGAATTCCTCCGTACCACTGTAAATTAATCGCCATCGAGTTAGTGTGGGCCAGAATCAAAGGCTATGTTGCAGCGAAAAACAAAACATACAAAATGCCGGAAGTACTGCTAGAAGAAGCAGTAAGAACAGTGACTGCAGAGGATTGGAACAAGTACATCCTCCACGTCGTAGAAAAAGTGGAAAGAAAGAGTGTACCTTGTTTCGTCCTTTATCATTATTATTATTACTGGTATTATTGTTACAATTAACAATTAATTATGTTTGAATGGAGCGTTTTGTTAGCAACCTGAATGAAAGAAATCTGCTTCGACAGAATGAACTCAGTTTAACATTATTTTAACATTATTGTTAAATTTATTTCGTACATTGTTGCCCAGGTTTCTCATGGTCCGCTGTGACAGCTCGGCAGCCAGCCGAACGCCGCCAGCTGCAAAACGTGCGCCAAGGATTTTCCACACCCCTACGTATCACGTGAACACCGAATGCTTTCTCTGGAAACGAGCGTAGTCGCTCACGTGACACTGTTTATGTTTCGTCCCAGCTCTCGGTGAATAGACTATAGTAGCATCCCGATAGGAATATTTGATTTGATGTGCTGAAATGAAGTGGAGTAAAACAACAATGTGATAGAAACTTCGTCTGGGGAAATCCCTAGATGTAGGTTGTCAATGGCAGGGTCATCTTAATCATCCGTATGTGCGAGAATTCCATTGTGAAGACCACATTAGGCACTCATACATACACACATCTTATGTTACACAAGCAGCGGGGTTTACAAGTGTAACACATGGTAAGAAAATAATAATCAGCAGAAGTGTCAAAAATTTTAGATCTCTGTGTCGACGAAAATTTGAACTGTAAAGTTACATATTTTGGAAATCCTAAAACAACATTTGCACTTCGAATCGTTGGCAGTATTGTGCGGAAACAAATCAGTAGGATGATCTGTCTTGCGTATTTCCATCCGCTGTCAAGTGGAATAAAGCTCTAGGGTAGCTGAACTTCAAGAAGTAAGTCTTCATTACTCAAAAAGTATTGTGAGAATAATATGTGGTGCTCGCCCACTATCATCTTGCAGACGTCTGTTGAAAGAGCTACGCACTTCGACTGCTGCCTCGTAATACATTTATACCTTCATGAAGTTTGTAATAAACTTCATGAAGTTTGTAATAAATTATCTACCGCAATTCAAAAGCAACAATGATGTATACCATTGCAATGTGGGGAGAAAAAAATTACGTTTATTACTCCATATTAAGTTGTCATTAGCACAAAGAAGGGTGTACATGATGCTACCAAAATTTTTGATCAGGCAGATAATATAAATATGAAAAAAACCTCAAAAATTTTATCTCGAGAACTCCATCCATTCCGCAGCAGAATTTCTATTTTTCTTATCTGTGAAACGCAGCGGATACGAAAGATTTACTCACATCCGTATTCAAAGACAACAGCGTAAATGTTCTGCGAGTTCTAGTATTTATAGATGAATGAGCGATGTGAAAGTAAAATGACTCATTACGCATAATTAAGATTAATCGCACAATGATGCTCGGAACATGAAACTAACTAAGAACCGATCTGCTCGTGTCATCCGTACATAGTTGGCTGCTGCATGTCTGAGAGCAGTCCCAGTGACCAATGAGAAATACTGAGATTGTTGTCATGCACTCGAAAGCAAAACGATCACAACCATATACAAGACGATAGGCACCTTCCGCCTCAAAGATATGTAGCCACCTACATGTTTGCTGGGTTAGTACACTAAAATGAGTAGGAGACCGTGGCTAGTAATTATAATTTTTTTACATAATTTTTGTACAAGAAGGTATTTTATTGCGAAATATCTTAGAATGTTCCTCATGGTCAGCTACTGGATTCTCACTGACTTGACATTATTTTTGGTTATACGCATTGTAACAAGTTAACGCACAATGAGGCATATTGTTGCAGTAGCAGGTTGTTACAAATACTGTAGCCCACTAAGCAGTTGATCAAAAATGGGTACTTATGTATCATTTACTGTTGTTTTTCTCTTAGGTGCAATATGGTATCAATATTATAACAAGGTCTGTTTTGTTTTTACAAATTACTAGTAATCTGACATTTTCAAGAGGCCCTATTCTGATAAACTAACTTCTGTATCATTATCAGAGCTTTAATAGTGCAAATGTTATATTTATCAAAGTTTGCACAACAATCATGAGCCCGTTCTCCACTTGTAATACAATGATACCGTTTTGTTGGTTGCACTGATTTGTAATAGGGCTCAGCGCACTCAATACAGAGTCAGTCATTTTCTCTGTCTCGTCACACATTTATCTTATGCCCTTTTGTCTTTGGGCTCGTTTTCTCCCTTACAATGAGAGATAACTGTGTTTTTGCTGTAGAGTCATGAAATTTATTCCCTGTTAATTAATGACGTTTCTCGGTGGGGAAGCAGTCATTACTTTTTTGCCACTTTGATATGTGTACCTCTCGACATTGTGTCTCTGTCTTTTTTGTAATTTCTCATGTTGCTTTCACAAGAAAAAAACGTAATAAGAAACTGCATGTGACATAGGGCAGATTGTTACAACTTAAGAACCAGCCCCGATGAAATTACAATAAATTCCCCGATAGATTGTCATTTTATACTAGGTTACAGATAAGCATCAATTTTCAACTGTAGAAAAGTTTTAAACATTTTGTCACTCAAGTTACGACTTATCCATGACAGCACTTGCACTAGTATACAAAAGGCTATATTGTAACAAACACTTTGGAGATCGAGCCCAGGCATAGATTGGGCTATGTTGAAAAGACAGTGCCAGAGTATACCTCGGGCTGCTATTTCCTCAATGTTCGGTCCACCTACTGCTCGAAACCTGGACTCATTTACATGAGAACAATGTACGGACGTCTCGTTACCTGCCCCTTGACAGGTACTGCCTTCTGTTGTCAGTTTCTAGAATAATTTCGAAAGAAATGTTAGCGAATATAAGAGCTGCTGTCATGATGGTTGAGCCAAAATGCGGTCACACTGACATAATTTATGTTACGTCTCTCAGTCCGCCGTAATTCTGCTACAAATGCATCACGTTTGTTGAGTGAGCACGAAATTTTGGACCCCTAACAGTAACACTCTCCTCAATAAATTGCCTCATACTTTCTTTTTGGTGGATAATTATTCTTTCTGCAACGATTATTCTAAACTTTGTAACCTATCTAAGAACTAGAGTGAATGTGAAAAATAAATCTTGAAATTTGGTCCTTTTTTTAGTACGTATTACTCTTGAAGATATATTAATTAAACATGTGCCAGTAACGTTATAATTCTCTATCTATATCCGGATCCCGCTCCAGCTACTGCCGGGCCTGGGTGCTGACGAGTCCTCTCCATTTCGCTCGGTCCTCCCACCACTTTTCTTCCTCCACTTGCTGCCAGGTCACACATAACCTTTCCACAGATATTCTCACTCCCTTTTTCCACCGTGTTCTTGTGCGCCCTCTAGGCCTTTTTCCATCCATCTTTAGTTCTTCCATAATTTTGGGGAGTCTCTACCCATGCATCCTCTTAACATGCCCATACCGTCTTAATCTCTTTTTTTTTCAATTTCTTCTCTCATACTTTCTTGTTTAAGGTCCTTTCTAATCTCTGCATCCCTTACTCTGCCCATTCTTGTATTTCCCTTAACTGCTCCAGTCCCTTTCTGTCATTGTCCATGTTTCCCCACCATAGGTGACAATAGGGAAGTAATAATTCTTATACATAAGGAGTTTTGCTTTTTCTGAAACTTCCTTATTCTAAATCAGGTGTTTTATTGTTTGGTAGAAATTGCCTCCCTTCTGCAACCTCCTATTAATTTCGTTGGTTATTCTTCCATCCTTAGATATTTCACTCCCTATATAAGTGAAGCTTTCGACCACTTTGAGGGGTTCTCCATTCAAGTTAATATTTCCGTTGACCCCTGTCTCTCTTCCAAATACCATTACTACACTCTTATCTTTATTTATTTTCAATCCATACCTTTCCATTATTTCCTTCCATGCATCAAGTTGTAACGGTACATCTACCTCTTTATCACTCCATATTACTATATCATCAGCAAAAATCATCTTATTGTCTTTTTCTTTTACTATATCTTTAACTGCCCTATTCATTCCATCACAACATTAAAAAGTGCAGGAGATAGAATGCTTCCTTGCTTAAGTCTTTCTCTTATTTCGAAATATTCAGAGTTCCCCAGTGGTGTTCTAATACTACAATTGTGTCCTCTGTACATTGTTATAATTATTGACATTAAATGGCCGGTCCTCTTAATCCAATATGCCTGCAAGTAGCCGATCTTCAAAGTGTTAAAAAATGTTCATGGAAGAAAAAAATTACAAATAAACGGAGAGAAAATGTTTTCTCTTGCAGTCTTTCCAATAATGACAGCCCGTGCACCCGAGTTCGGCAGGAGAACTGTACTATCAGGTGCTACCATAGGAAAGAGCGCTACTGCCAGTAGTTAATTCAAAGTTCGTGTGTAACAAGTCATCCCGTGTAACAACTAGCCCCAGTCTCCCCTGGTAGAACTATCATTCCGCTGAAATAGAGTGGTTAAATAGCGTGCAAGTGTAAACATGATCTAGACTACAGGTCAATCCGATACATCAGCCTTTGTCAGGCACTCACGTTCGTTGGCTTCGCCTAACGTAGGCCTCAAGATACATTACAAATCAGTCTGTTAACCACAACCAAATCGACTGATTTCAACCTAACGCCAATTGTACCGCACTGATTTTAGCGATTCATAGCTAATACACCTCCGTGTGGAAACTGCACGTTTTGTCTTGACCGCTCGTGTTATCTTTGACGCAAACCAGCCACTAAGGAAAGTAGGCGGAAGAGTTCGTTTTCGCGTGGCCCTCGTGGCCAGCTTGCAGACACACTCTCTTTTCCTCCTGCGGTGATGACGACATACCGACCTGACTAGAAATATAGACTTGTATGGAAATGGGCATATGCGTCCAACTTCATTCTGAATGATGGTGAGATAAGTTGGCTTTGCTCATCTGCACAGCACATACGGGACAGCAAATTATGTGGCTTTACAGATTATGTTGTATTAGACTTATTGCCATGATTCATTTTGGAGTCATGTTTAACGTGGAAAACATTAGGTCTTTGCTTGTGCGTTTGGGGATCCATATCGTATACCTCTACATCTACATCTACATGGCTACCCTGAAAATCATACTTAAGTACCTGAAATATAGTTAATCGGACAACCTTCACTCTAATTCTCTATTATTCCACTCTCAAACAGCGCGGGGAGAAACCGAACGCTTTGTATTTCCGTGCTAGCTCTGATTTCCCTTATTTCATTACGATGATCGTTTCTGGTTATGTAGGTCGGCATCAAAACAAACATTTTCACTGTAGGAGGAAAAAGTTGGTGACTGAAATTTCGTAAGAAGATCCCAACGCAATGACAAATGCCTTTGTTTTAATGATTTCCACCCCAAATCCTGTAACATGTCTTTGACACTCTCCCCTGTTTCTCGATAATATAAAACGTGCTGCCCTTCTTCGGACTTTCTGGATGTACTCTGTTAATTCTATCTGGTAAGGATACCACACCGCACAACAGTACTTCAAAAGAGGACGAACAAGCGTAGTGTAGCCAGTGTCTTTAGGATATGTTGCACCATCTAAGTGTTCTGTCAATAAAACACAGTATTTAGTTCGCCTTCTCCACAACATTCTATATGTGTTCTTTCCAATTTAAGTTGTTGTAGATGTAATTCCTAGGTATTTAGTTGAATTTACGGCCAAAGTATAACGGATTCCTTTTAGCATTCATGTGTATGACCTCAGACTTTCCCTTTTAGAGTCAACAGTCAGTTTTCGCAACATACAGGCATCTTACTTAAATCAGTTTGCAATTAGCTTTGAATTTCTAATGATTTTACTAGACGATGAACGACAGCATCATCTGGAAAAAACCTATTAAGGCTGCTCAAATTGTCTTCTAAGGCGTTTATATAGATCAGGAACAGGAGATATCCTATAACATTACCTTGGGAACGGCCAGAAATCACTTCTGTTTCAGTCTATGACTTCGCTCAGTAACTACGAAAGGAGACTTCTCTGACCAAGAACCCAGTCGTACAACTGACACGATATTCCATAAGCACGCAATTTAATTTCAAGCCGTGCTGTGATGAGATATTAGAGCTTAACTGTGCTGTGAGAAAGGTAGATCACGGTTTATAGATTCAGACGAACACTGACAAGGGGCAGAAAGTCCCTTATTTGTCTACTTTCAGATTTTTTCCGAGTTAATGTAAATTCTTCTGCCTGTCACGTGGCCCCAATGTGCTAGTGGAGCTTAGCTGTGTTTTTCAGAAGGTAGAGACAGATGTCTCCACTAAATGTCCACTTTTGGATTTTTCCTGAGTAAAAGAGAATTTGAAGTTCAGTCCATCACGTGTCCTCCCCAAACGATGCCAGAGTAAAACCACAAAGTTTAAAATGTAGGCAAGGAACTGGTAAATAGAATAACTGCTTGTATGCCTGTTAAATGTTTCATATTTCTTAATTTTCTTGAGACGGTGCATTTTTTGTTCGTTAGCCTTCCCTGCGTGCCTTGAGTGCCAACGAGTGTTCATGAATGAAATTATCCGTGAGGAGTTTGATTATAGAGTCCTGATAATTACAAAAAGATACCATCCTGAGCTTCACAAATACGTTGCGACTATATGTATAATAGTGATTCTCTTTGTCGAGAAATTCGTAAATCTATAGGTATTGTCGAGAAATACATCCACAGTCGATTTCTAAATCTGTAGGTATTCTAATGCGCTGTCAAGATTCATAATCTCAGTTCCCATTCAACGCACCCTGTTTTCTACATGCCGTGATATATGGAAATGTAATTTTTCGAGCAATGAGAGAGAACAATTTATTATATTCCCCAACTGATTGCCCTTTGGTGCGTCATCTTTCCAATTCCTCGCATACCTGTCGGGAAGTCAACCTTTATTATCCGAGTTCTCCGGTGCATTTAATAAACGCTGAAATTACGCTGATTTAAGGGCCGCTTCTTAGATTCAAACCCGTGTTAATGGGTGATAAGCATGATGGCCAGTGAAGTTGATGGATACTACTATCTAGGTGTTATTAGACAAATCAGTAAATCTTGATAATACCCCTAGAAACCGTACCTGGGTTGAGCTTACGGTTAATCGACTTATAGGTAACTTATGTTCCCTATGTACCCCGTTTTCGGTCTACAGTGAGGACTCTAATTTTAGTATTGTCTTCACTAATTATGGCAAACCCTCCTTTCGGTATTCCGAAACTTAAATAAATTAAATGAGATTGATTTTATTCGTATGCAGGTCAGTTATCACATAAAGTAGTAACATATCAGGGAATAAAACTAGAGTCATATTCTCTTATGAATTCCCAGGTTAAATTACTAGAAAGGTTTTCAGCACTAATTACACAATGTCACCATTATGAAAAATAACTTGAACTAAAGAAGAGAGAAAAAAGGGAAAACATACTTAGCCTTATTAAAGCAGTAACACATTTAGCCAAGTCTTTCTGTCCAGACCGTATACCAACTAGTTTCCTTCCAGAATATTCTGATGCAGTAGCTACATACTTAAAAATTCTGTACAACCGCTTTCTCGACAAAGACTGTAAAGTTGCACAGGTCATACCAATATTTAAAAAAGGCAATAAGCGTAATTCACTAAATTACAGGTCTTTATAATTAACTTCGATATGCAGCACGATTTTGTTACATATGTTGTGTTCGGAAACTATAAATTACCTCGAAGAGAACGATCTATTGACACACAGTCAAAAAGGTTTTAAAAAACATCGTTCTTGTGAAACACAACTAGCTCTTTGCTCACACGAAGTGTTGAGCACTGTTGACAAGAGATTTCAAATTAATTCTGTATTTATAAATTTCCTGAAGGCTTTTGACACGGTACCTCACAAGCTGCTTGAAACCAAATTTCGTGCTTATGGAATATCAGCTCAGAGATTTCCTGTCAGAGAGGTCACAGTTCATAATAATTGACGCGAAGTCATCGAGTAAAACAGAAGTGATTTGTGGCGTTCCCCAAAGTAGTGTTATAGGTTCTCTGCTGTTCTTTTTCTATATGAACGATTTAGGAGACAATCTGAGCGGTCATCTTAGGTTGTTTGCAGATTATGCTGTTGCTTATCGTCTAGTAAAATAATCAGTAGATCAAAACAAAGTGCAAAACGATTTATAAAAGATATCGGTATGGCCATTGACGGTAAACAATGAAAAGTGTGAAGTCATCCACGTAGGTGCTAAAAGGAATCCGTCAAACTTAGGTTACACGACAAATCAGTAAAATCTGAAGGCTGTAAATTCAACTAAATACCTAGTAATTAGAATGAAAAAACACTTAAATTGGAAAATGTGGAGGGGAACGTGAATCAAAGACTGCGATTTATTCGCAGAACACTTAGGAGATGCAAGAGATCTACTAAAGAGACTGGCTACACTACGGTTGTCCGTCCTCTTTTGGAGTACTGCTGCGCGGTGTAGGATCCTTACCAGATAGTATTAGCGGAGTACACCGAGAAAGTTCAAAAGGAGCAGCACGTTTTGTATCATCGAGAAATAGGAGAAAGAGTGTCACTTTGATACAGGATTTGGGATGGCGTTTCTCGTTGCGGCGGGATCTTCTCAGGAAATTTCAATGATCAGTTCTCTATTGAGAATGCGAGAATATTTTGTTCACGCCGACCTAGATAGGAAGAAACGATCATCACAATAAAACAAGGAGAAGCATAGCTGTTTCAAGAGTGGAATAATAGAGAATTAATGTGAAGGTGGTTTCGATGAATCCTCTGCCACGCATTTAAGTGTGATTTGCGGAGTATGCATGTAGATGTAGATGTAGATATAGGTGAATACGTTGTGTAAACTGAACTGCTGTGCCTGTCTCAACACTATTCTTAAAAGGGGAAGACGAATGACCAGTCGGAGGCGCACGGATAACACAGTCAATATAAAGAGATGTACAGACGTACGTAAATGTAATCTTCGTGGCTCTTCGCATAACAACAGTTAAGGTAACTTAATGATAATCTAAATTTCAGTATTAAAAAGACATAAAAAGCCACAAATAGACATTGTATATTAACATTTTGACTTAGTGTGAATCTTGAAAATTTTCTGGCGTTCTGAATACTCGATGATATATCAGGAGTTCAGTCAGCTATCGTATCAAGTTCTGAGTTTTAAAATAATAACTGCTGCCCGAAATAAAAGTTCCATCTGTGGTGAACGCATTATTGAAGTCATAGGTTCCTATTATATCCGAAAGACGTAGCTCTCTTGATCACAAAAATCAGAGTGCACGCTGCTAGCTCTGAGAGAGCCCTTTCTGCTCCCACAGCCTGACGTCACATCTGCCAGCTGTAGAAAATGCGGTCACTAGACGAACGCAATATAAAATACATATCTGACCGTATTTGTAACTGCTCATTATATTTCATTGTACGCTGTTACCCATTTTATCGCAACAGTTTGCCAACAAGCACCAAGTTTCATCTGGACACACACTAGGTTTCTTCAGGTGAGACGTCCAAGACATTCTTCTGTTTCCGAACTCTGACGATGTCTAGCAGGTGCCCAACTGAAACATCGTGCGTGGTAGCGAACGAGGACCAGCTGCACACCCCAAACGTCATCGAGTACATCGAGTTAGTGATCATGACACGATGGGTGTTCAAATTGTAATGCAACGTATTTTTTTCTGAAAGTAGGTTGGTTTTATGCAAGATTCCAATACGCATTATTATTCCCCACTATTTTGGCTACAAAAAACTAGTTTTCAACATCATCTCCATTGAATGTGACGGCCTTACGCCACCTTACTGTGTCTACATGTCCGCAGGTACGTGCCGAGTAAAACTGTGAGGGACGGGAAAAACCCACCGTGGTTCAACAACAAAGTTAGGAAACTGCTGGGAAAACAAAGAGCTTCACTGCAAATTTAAACGCAGCCAAAACCTCTCAGACAAACAGAAGCTAAACGATGTCAAAGTTAGCGTAAGGAGGGCTATGCGTGAAGCGTTCAGTGAATTCGAAAGTAAAATTCTATGTACCGACTTGACAGAAAATCCTAGTTTTGGTCTTACGTTAAATCAGTAAGTGGATCGAAACAGGATATCCAGACACTCTGGGATGATAATACCATTGAAACAGAGGATGACACGCGTAAAGCTGAAAAACTAAACACCTTTTTCCAAAGCTGTTTCACAGAGGAAGACCGCACTTCAGTTCCTTCTCTAAATCCTCACATCAACGAAAAACTGGCTGACATCGAAATGAGTGTCCAAGGAATAGAAAATCAACTGAAATCACTCAACAGAGGAAAGTCCACTGGACCTGACGGGATACCAATTCGATTCTACCCAGAGTACGCGTAAGAACTTGCCCCCCTTCTAACAGCCGTGTACCGCAAGTCTCTAGAGGAACGGAAGGTTCCAAATGATTGGAAAAGAGCACAGGTAGTTCCAGTTTTCAGGAAGAATCGTCGAGCAGATGCGCAAAACTATAGGCCTATATCTCTCACATCGATCTGTTGTAGAATTTTAGGTTTTTTGCTCGCGTATCATGTCATTTCTGGAAACCCAGAATCTGCTCTGTAGGAATCAACATGGTTTCCGGAAACAGCGATCGTGTGAGACCCACTTCGCTTTATTTGTTCATGAGACCCAGAAAATATTAGATATAGGCTCCCAGGTAGATGCCATTTTCCTCGATTTCCGGAAGGCGTTCGATAAAGTTCCGCACTGTCGCCTGATAAACAAAGTAAGAGCCTACGGAATATCAGACCAGCTGTGTGGCTGGATTGAAGAGTTTTTAGCAGACAGAACACAGCATGTTGTTCTCAATGGAGAGACGTCTACAGACGTTAAAGTAACCTCTAACGTGCCATAGGGGAGTGTTATGGGACCATTGTTTTTCACAATATATATATAAATGACCTAGTAGATAGTGTCGGAAGTTCCATGCGGCTTTTCGCGGATGATGCTGTAGTATACAGAGAAGATGCAGCATTAGAAAATTTCAGCAAAATGCAGAAAGATCTGCAGCGGATAGGCACTTGGTGCAGCGAGTGGCAACTGAACCTTAACATAGACAAATGTAATGTATTGCGAATACATAGAAAGAAAGATCCTTTATTGTATGATTATATGATAGCGGAACAAACACTGGTAGCAGTTAGCTCTGTGAAATATCTGGGAGTATGCGTACGGAACGATTTGAAGTGGAATGATCATATAAAATTAATTGTTGGTAAGGCGGGTGCCAGGTTGAGATTCATTGGGAGAGTCCTTAGAAAATGTAGTCCATCAACAAAGGAGGTAGCTTACAAAACACTCGTTCGACCTATACTTGAGTATTGCTCATCAGTGTGGGATCCGTACTAGGTCGGGTTGACAGAGGAGATAGAGAAGATTCAAAGAAGAGCAGCGCGTTTCGTCACAGGGTAAGCGTGATAGCGTTACGGAGATGTTTAGCAAACTCAAGTGGCAGACTCTGCAAGAGAGGCACTCTGCATCGCGGCGTAGCTTGCTGTCCAGGTTTCGAGAGGGTGCGTTTCTGGATGAGGTATCGAATATATTGCTTCCCCCTACTTATAATTCCCGAGGACATCACGAATGTAAAATTAGAGAGATTCGAGCGGGCACGGAGGCTTTCCGGCAGTCGTTCTTTCCGCGAACCATACGCGACTGGAACAGGAAAGGGAGGTAATGACAAAAAAATTGGTTCAAATGGCTCTGAGCACTATGGGACTTAACATCTATGGTCATCAGTCCCCTACAACTTAGAACTACTTAACCCTAACTAACCTAAGGACAGCACACAACACCCAGCCCTCACGAGGCAGAGAAAATCCCTGACCCCGCCGGGAATCGAACCCGGGAACCCGGGCGTGGGAAGCGAGAACGCTACCCTGGTAATGACAGTGGCGCGTAAAGTGCCCTCCGCCACCCACCGTTGTGTGGCTTGCGGAGTATAAATGTAGATGTGGATGTAGATGTAGGTACCACTCTACTGGTCAACGTTGGAGCTGCATCAATAATCTCCCCATCATCGACGTACTGCTACCGGGGATTACATTCTTCGTTGGGACGAACAGATGGAACCTGCGAGATCCAGGCAGTAGGAAAGGCTGAGGAAGAACAGTTGAACTAAGTCTTGTGAGGTCCTCTCTGATGTGCAGACTTGCGTCAGACCCTGCGTTGTCATGCTGAAGGAGAAGTCTGTTTGCATTTTTGTGTCTAAGAAAACGCAGAAGTCGTTTCTTCAGTTTCCTGGCGATATCACAATACACTTCAAAGTTGATCGCTACGCAATGACGGAGAATATCAAACAGAATAGCCCCCTAAGAGTCCTGGAAGTCCGTCGCCACTGTTTTACAGTCTGGCACTGAACTTTTTCTTCGGAGGAGAGATGGTGTGGTACCACTCCATGGATTGCCATTTTTTCGATACGAATTCGAAAAAAAAAATTGTTACGATCAGTCTCGTAACGTTCAAGCAATTCCTCACAGATGGTCTTTCGTTGCTGGTTATGGTCTTCTGTTACGCGGCGAGGAAACCAGCGGGCATACACCTTTGATTACCCGAACTGGTGGACGAGTGTGTCAACACTTAAACGGAGACGTCCAAGTGAACAGTGAGGTGTTTGACTCTGATCCGTCGATAACCTCGAATGCGAACGCCCGTATGTTCCAACACTGCAGGAGACACAGGTGCGTGCTGCACGCAGGCACGCGGGAGATCGCACAGGCTTACGCGACCTCGTCCAACGACTCACTGTGCTTTTGATCATTACCAGATCTCCGTAGTTATTCTGCAAGCTCCTACGAGAATCCGCAATGATCTGGTTTCCCGCCAAAAGAAATTCAATGACAACTCTCTTTTGGGACGCATCACCATTCTACACGACATTTTGAAGACTACGTTTCGCGCTGCCACCAATCGGAAATTTATCAAAGCGTAGGGGCCGAAGTGGGAATATTCCGCAATGTTCGACAGCAAATTCCGCATCTAAAATGTAGACTTTCACTGCCGGAAATGTCATGTCCATTATAATTATCCGGGGTGTTATGCCGTGGTCGGTTGATTAATTCTGTGTCATTTCCCAACGTTTCATACCCGTCTGCGGGGGACATCTTCAAGGGGGTCTGTAGCTGGATGGAAGGTCCAACACACCCACTGGCTCGCTACTGATTGCCGCTAAATTCCGTGTCCGCGCGCTCCCTCGCCGAGGCGTGACGTCACGTGTTTTGAAAATGTCAGTGCAATTGGCCGCTGTCCGCTGCCGTCGATCGCCGTTGCCATCACTCAGTGGTGGACGGGTGGTACACAACTTCTTCAACACCCGCATCCATATACCGTTTCATTTCACGCCCTCCTCCTTTCGACTGAAATTATTAGGGTGTTTGGCGATTTCGATTGCCTCCCTGTAGAGCCTTTCGTAATATCCGCTCGTGGCCGCTAGTACTTGCGTCTCCTCGAAACAAATATTGTGGTTCCCTGGCTGGAAAGCATGCTCCGCAACAGCTGATCGTTCCATTTATCCTCTTCTACAATTGGCCTTGTGCTCTTCCAAATGTTTTGCGATAGTTCTTTTAGTGGTACCCACATAAACATCTCCACAGCTTTTTCCAATGGCTTGCGAGCGTCCTTGGCAGGCTTAAGATATTCCTGTATCTTCCTGGTGGGCTTGTAAATTACGGTAATATTCCGCTTCGTCAAGATCCTCCCTATTCTTTCCGTTACATTTTTAACAAACGGCAGGAAAACGTTAGATAATGCAGTAGCCTGTACGTCACTATGGTTTCTGCGTGACTGTCTCAACGCACGTTTTATTTCGGCGGACGAATATCCGTTCTTCATTTAGTGCATAGTGGAGATGTTCCATCTCAGCATCGAGCAACTCAGGTTCACAAATATTTCTAGCTCTGTCCGCTAACGTCTTGATAACACTCCGTTTCTGTTGTGGGTGGTGGTTCGAATCCCGGTGCAAATAACGGTCCGTGTGCGTGGGTTTGCGGTATTCTGAGTGCCCCAAACTACCATTTTCGTTTCTAAAAACAAGCACACCAAGGAAATGTAATTTGCCGTCTACGTCCTCCTCCATTGTAAACTGAATTCTCGAGTTTATACTATTCAGATGTTCGTGGGACCGGCTTAGTTCCTCCCTGCCAGTGGGTGTGTTGAACCTTCCATCGAGCTACAGACCCCCTCGAAGATGTCCCCCGCAGACGGGGACGAAACGTTGGGAATTGACACAGAATTAATCAACCGACCAAGGCATAACAGACCGGATAATTATAATGGACATGACAACTTCCACATCTTTTCGAACGAAATTGGCCGTGCGGGATTAGCCGAACGGTCTAGGCGCTGCAGTCATGGACTGTGCGGCTGGTCCCGGCGGAGGTTCGAGTGCTCCCTCGGGCATGTGTGTGTGTGTGTGTGTGTGTGTGTGTGTGTGTGTGTGTGTGTGTGTGTGTATTTGTCCATAGGATAATTTAGGTTTAGTGTGTAAGCTTAGGGACTGATGACCTGAGCAGTTAAGTCCCATAAGATTTCACACACATTTGAACATTTTTTTGAACGATATTAGCCGAGAAAAAAATATGCCGCAATACTTATTGAACGTCCCTCGTATAATTGTGATGTAACAGAGAAGCATGTTTGTTTCTCTTTTACACAGAAAAATACAAAAATAATAAAATAAAAATACTTCCTCACCAAACAAAAGGAACTAAGATACAGAATTCTGAAATACAAAAAGACACCCGACGTCTCAGTATTTCGCTTCAACTTCTGGCTGGTGCTTGCTTCCTGTCGCCGTTCCTGTTGTTCCGCCAAAAAGTGCAGACGAGGCGGGATAATAGCCCTTCCACTTCCGACAGCGGGTCTACACTGAAAAGACCCGCACTGCTCTCCTCAAAGCACCACACTCCAGTTACCTAAATCCATAGTGAGCGTATACGTAATATCGTAGGAATAAATGAAGCAAAATTACTGAGTAAACTCGCATTGTTTTGTTATAATATAATCTGGACGTTGTTTTCTGATGCTGAAAACGATTCATTTTTACAAAACATCTAATAAGACCCCTTTAATACCCCGTATCCATTATTACCGTATTTCACCTCAGGTCTGTTGCACAATGTTAGTGAAATGCAACATGCAGGGTGTTCCAGGACGAATGATCAGTATTCAGGGATATGACAGGGACGATCGTTTGAAGAAGAAGCAAAAATAAATAAATAAATAAATCTACACTACCGGCCATTAAAATTGCTACGTCAAGAAGATATGCAGATGATAAACGGATATTCATTGGACAAATATAGTATATTAGAACTGTCATGTGATTACATGATTACATTTTCACGCAGTTTATATGCATAGATCCTGAGAAATCAGTACCCAGAACAACCACCTCTGGCCATAATAACGGCCTTGATACGCCTGTGCATTGAGTCAAACAGAGCTTGGATAGCGTGCACAGGTACAGCTGCCCATGAAGCTTCAACAGGATACCACAGTTCGTCAAGAGTAGTGACTGGCGTATTGTGACGAGTCAGTTGCTCGGCCACCATTGATCAGACGTTTTCAATTGGCGAGAGAACGTGCTGGCCAGGGCAGCAGTCGAACATTTTCTGTATCCAGAAAGGCCCGTACAGGAGCTGAAACATACGGTCGTGCATTATCCTGCTGAAATGTAGGGTTTCGCATGAATCGAATGAAGGGTAGATCCACGGGTCGTAACACATCTGAAATGTAACGTCCACTGTTCAAAGTGCCGTCAATGCGAACAAGAGGTGACCAAGACGTGTAACCAATGGCACCCAATTCCAACACGCTGGGTGATACGCCAATATGGCGATGACGAATACACGCTTCCAATGTGCCTTCAGCGCGATGTCGCCAAACACGGATGCCACCATCATGATGCTGTAAACAGAACCTGGATTCATCCGAAAAAATGACGTTTTGCGATTCGTGCACACAGGTTCGTCATTGAGTACACCATCGCAGGCGCTCCTGTCTGTGATGCAGCGTCAAGTGTAACCGCAGCCATGGTCTCTGAGCTGATAGTCCATGCTGCTGCAAACGTCGTTAAACTGTTCGTGCAGATGGTTGTTGTCTTGCAAACGTCCCCATCTGTTGACTCATGGATCGAGACGCGGCTGCACGATCCGTTACAGCCATGCGTATAAGATGCCTGTCATCTCGACTGCTAGTGATACGAGGCCGTTGGGATCCAGCACGGCGTTCCGTATTGCCCTCCTGAACCCACCGATTCCATATTCTGCTAACAGTCATTGGATCTCGGCCAACGCCAGCAGCAATGTCGCGATACGATAAACCGCAATCGCGATAGGCTACAATCCGACCTTTATCAAAGTCGGAAACGTGATGGTACGCATTTCTCCTCCTTACACGAGGCATTACAATAACGTTTCACCAGGCAACGCCGGTCAACTGCTGTACGTGTAGGAGAAATCGATTGGAAACTTTCTTCATGCCAGCACGTTGTAGGTGTCGCCTCCGGCGCCAACCCTTGTGTGAATGCTCTGAAAAGCTAATCATTTGCATATCACAGCATCTTCTTCCTGTCGGTTAAATTTCGCGCCTGTAGCACGGCATATACGTGGTGTAGCAATTTTAATGGCCAGTAGTGTAGTAAATATGGGATCTAAACGCATAAGAGCTGTGAGAACTTTTTCGTCTTATTCTGCAAGCTGTATGTCTTCCATATTTTGGGAAGAAGTATATTGTTTATGACCTAAACAACTAAGAAAAGATGTCTATTGTTGTTAAATATTTTCTCAAGCCATTTAAATTATTTTAATTTGTTGGGCACAGGTGTAACTTAGCAGCGCAGAGGTTTAACTCATCATTTGCAATAGTAGTAAGTTAAGTGTACAGTTCGTTCCCTTACCTATTTAATCTCCTACCTCAACGTGCGTTTGTTTGAAAAACAACAAGTCATTCGGCTTGTCTCATTTCATTCAATATGATAATTAGCTACTGGAGAATGAATGTGATGGATCTAGCAATAGTAGTCCCTAAGAGTATGAGTGCAGTGACTGTTTGTGCCGACTTCTTGGTGACTTCTTGTTTTAATTAGAGAATCGAACGCACGGTGGACGATCTCCATTGAAGAAGCCGATTGTGGTTTGAAGTTCGAGTCGTTTTAAGTTTGAGTCTGCAGAAGCGCAATCCTACCGTCTTACTTCAGAAAGCCAGAGAGGGAGGCCACGTCTCCGCTCGTCCAGTGCTGATCATTCATGGTGAGCGGTAGTGGGAGCACCGGCACGTCGAGACAGTTCCTGATCAGAATTCAGTCTGAGCACTGCAGTTAACTGCTACACGGCCATCAGTGCACTGGTAAATTCGTGTGTTGCTTTTTTTTAAAAGAAGCATTCAACCAAGCAGTTGCTGTGCTCCATTAGTAGGAAAATTGTTATGTCAGAACATCGGTTGCTGTTATACACTCCTGGAAATTGAAATAAGAACACCGTGAATTCATTGTCCCAGGAAGGGGAAACTTTATTGACACATTCCTGGGGTCAGATACATCACATGATCACACTGACAGAACCACAGGCACATAGACACAGGCAACAGAGCATGCACAATGTCGGCACTAGTACAGTGTATATCCACCTTTCGCAGCAATGCGGGCTGCTATTCTCCCATGGAGACGATCGTAGAGATGCTGGATGTAGTCCTGTGGAACGGCTTGCCATGCCATTTCCACCTGGCGCCTCAGTTGGACCAGCGTTCGTGCTGGACGTGCAGACCGCGTGAGACGACGCTTCATCCAGTCCCAAACATGCTCAATGGGGGACAGATTCGGAGATCTTGCTGGCCAGGGTAGTTGACTTACACCTTCTAGAGCACGTTGGGTGGCACGGGATACATGCGGACGTGCATTGTCCTGTTGGAACAGCAAGTTCCCTTGCCGGTCTAGGAATGGTAGAACGATGGGTTCGATGACGGTTTGGATGTACCGTGCACTATTCAGTGTCCCCTCGACGATCACCAGTGGTGTACGGTCAGTGTAGGAGATCGCTCCCCACACCATGACGCCGGGTGTTGGCCCTGTGTGCCTCGGTCGTATGCAGTCCTGATTGTGGCGCTCACCTGCACGGCGCCAAACACGCATACGACCATCATTGGCACCAAGGCAGAAGCGACTCTCATCGCTGAAGACGACACGTCTCCATTCGTCCCTCCATTCACGCCTGTCGCGACACCACTGGAGGCGGGCTGCACGATGTTGGGGCGTGAGCGGAAGACGGCCTAACGGTGTGCGGGACCGTAGCCCAGCTTCATGGAGACGGTTGCGAATGGTCCTCGCCGATACCCCAGGAGCAACAGTGTCCCTAATTTGCTGGGAAGTGGCGGTGCGGTCCCCTACGGCACTGCGTAGGATCCTACGGTCTTGGCGTGCATCCGTGCGTCGCTGCGGTCCGGTCCCAGGTCGACGGGCACGTGCACCTTCCGCCGACCACTGGCGACAACATCGATGTACTGTGGAGACCTCACGCCCCACGTGTTGAGCAATTCGGCGGTACGTCCACCCGGCCTCCCGCATGCCCACTATACGCCCTCGCTCAAAGTCCGTCAACTGCACATACGGTTCACGTCCACGCTGTCGCGGCATGCTACCAGTGTTAAAGACTGCGATGGAGCTCCGTACGCCACGGCAAACTGACTGACACTGACGGCGGCGGTGCACAAATGCTGCGCAGCTAGCGCCATTCGACGGCCAACACCGCGGTTCCTGGTGTGTCCGCTGTGCCGTGCGTGTGATCATTGCTTGTACAGCCCTCTCGCAGTGTCCGGAGCAAGTATGGTGGGTCTGACACACCGGTGTCAATGTGTTCTTTTTTCTATTTCCAGGAGTGTAGATACCATTTCAAACTTTCGAAGTAACTTTGCCAAGCGGTGGAATCGTTTTTTTGAAGTTCATCGTACATTTATGTATTTTTATCTATGTTAATTGTCAGACAGGTCTTTCTTTCTTTGAATAAATTAATGTGTAAATTCAAATCTTGGCTTTGTTAACACCTCAAATATTTTAAGTTTTGGTATTAGACAATTCCCCCCGGTAGAATCCACAGCTCGGACCTTAACATATAATTGCTTTAATTAATCGGTTAGCGTATAGTAATTTAGCTTCGGTTTTATGGGTTTGTCTCATAATTAACTTTCTGTTTCAGGTTACTACACATTGAACACATGTCGCTTTGTATGATAGCTTTTACCCTTGCCCTTCAGGATTCAAAACAATGCAGCTCCCTTTTCTATATGTTTGAACTGCACTGTAGTGTACAACAAGCCCAACTCAAGAATTGTGAGAAAGTATGATACGTAGTGGACAATAGTGAAGTCGCGATGCTGGGTGTGGAGAGAAGTGATGTAGTTATGACACAGGGGAAGCTTCCCTTAGGCACTCTCTGTACTGTTGTCTAAGAGGGTGTGTGTGTTTAAGTTGGTCAAAACACTCGTACACTCTTTGACAATTTCTAAGGAAAAAAAAGAGACACTGCACGACGGGAATAATCACATGTAGTTATGGATGACATGAAACACAGCGCATACGTAATAGAGGTGAAGTGGTATATTAACAACGAAAAACGGCACAGATTTCACCACATGGGAAATCAGCGTAAGCACATGTTATTCGTGCAGGCTACCAAACTGTTGAGGAATCGTTGGGGAATATTGTCCAACTGCTCTCTCAGGGCGGTTTTCAGTTTTTGCACGGCTCTGGGAAGAGGAACTCGTTGATACTCACGTCTGCCAAGAGCGTAGGATTTAGGTCAGAAGAGTTTGCAAATCATTCCATACGTTCGGTATCTTCACTTTCCAGTGTGTCCGCTATTTCAATAGTCTCATACATATACAGGGTGGTCTATTGATCGTGACCGGGCCAAATATCTCACGAAATAAGCGTCAAACGAAAAAAACTACAAAGAGCGAAACTTGTCTAGCTTGAAGGGGGGAAACCATATGGCGCTATGGTTGGCCCGCTAGATGGAGCTGCCATAGGTCAAACGGATGTCAGCTGCGTTTTTTTTTTAAAATAGGAACCCCCATTTTTTATTGCATATTCGTGTAGAACGTAAAGAAATGTGATTGTTTTAGTTGGACCACTTTTTTCGCTTTGTGTTAGATGGCACTGTAATAGTCACAAACATATGGCTCACAATTTTAGACGAACAGTTTGGTAACAGGTATGTTTTTTAACTTAAAATACAGAACGTAGGTACGTTTGAACATTTCATTCTCGGTTGTTCCAATGTGATCCATGTACCATTGTGAACTTATCATTTCTGAGAACGCATGCTGTTACAGCGTGATTACCTGTAAATACCACATTAATGCAATAAATACTCAAAATGATGTCCGTCAACCCCAGTGCATTTGGCAATACGTGTAACGACGTTACTCTCAACAGTGAGTAGTTTGCCTTCCGCAATGTTCGCACATGCATTGACAATGCGCTGACGCATGTTGTCAGGCGTTGTCGGTGGATCACGATAGCAAATATCCTTCAACTTTCCCCACAGAAAGATATCCGGGGACGTCAGATCCGGTGAACGTGCGTGCCATGGTATGGTGCTTCGACGAACAATCCACCTGTCATGAAATATGGTATTCAATACAGCTTCAACCGCACGCGAGCCATGTGCCGGACATCTATCATGTTGGAAGTACATCGCCATTCTGTCATGCAGTGAAACATCTTGTAGTAACATAGGTAGAACATTAGGTAGGAAATCAGCATACATTGCACCATTTAGATTGGAAACGATAAAATGGGGGCCAATTATCCTTCCTCCCATAATGCCGTACCATACATAAACCCGCAAAGGTCGCTGAAGTTCCACTTGTCGCAGCCATCGTAGATTTTCCGTTGCCAAATAGTGCATATTATGCCGGTTTATGTCACCGCTGATGGTCAATGACGCTTCGTCGCTAGTAGAATGCGTGCAAAAAATCTGTCATCGTCCCGTAATTTCTTTTGTGCCCAGTGGCAGAACTGTACACGACGTTCAAAGTCGTCGCCATGGAATTCCTGGTGCATAAAAATATGGTACGGGTGCAATCGATGTTGATGTAGCATTCTCAACGCCGATGTTTTTGAGATTCCCGATTCCCGCGGAATTTGTCTGCGACTCATGTGCGGATTAGCCGCGACAGCAGCTAAAACACCTACTTGGGCGTCATCATTTGTTGCAGGTCGTGGTTGACGTTTCACATGTGGCTGAACACTTCCTGTTTTCTTAAATAACGTAACTATCCGGCGAACGGTCCGGACGTTTGGATAATGTCGTCCAAGATACTGAGCAGCATACATAGCACACGCCCGTTGGGCATTATGATCACAGTAGCCATACATCAACATGATATCGACCTATTCCACAATTGGTAAACGGTCCATTTTAACACGGGTAATGTATCCCGAAGCAAATACCGTCCGCACTGGCGGAATGTTACATGTTACGTGATACCACGTTTTTTTTTGGTCATCAGTCTACTGACTGGTTTGATGCGGCCCGCCACGAATTCCTTTCCTGTGCTAACCTCTTCATGTCAGAGTAGCACTTGCAACCTACGTAATCAATTATTTGCTTGACGTATTCCAATCTCTGTCTTCCTCTACAGTTTTTGCCCTCTACAGCTCCCTCTAGTACCATGGAAGTCATTCCCTCATGTCTTAGCAGATGTCCTATCATCCTGTCCCTTCTCCTTATCAGGGTTTTCCACATATTCCTTTCCTCTCCGATTCTGCGTAGAACCTCCTCATTCCTTACCTTATCAGTCCGCCTAATTTTCAACATTCGTCTATAGCAGCACATCTCAAATGCTTCGATTCTCTTCTGTTCCGGTTTTACCACAGTCCATGTTTCACTACCATACAATGCTGTACTCCAGACGTACATCCTCAGAAATTTCTTCCTCAAATTAAGGCCGGTATTTGATATTACTAGACTTCTCTTGGCCAGAAATGCCTTTTTTGCCATAGCGAGTCTGCTTTTGATGTCCTCCTTGCTCCGTCCGTCATTGGTTATTTTACTGCCTAGGTAGCAGAATTCCTTAACTTCATTGACTTCGTGACCATCAATCCTGATGTTAAGTTTCTCGCTGTTCTCATTTCTACTACTTCTCATTACCTTCGTCTTTCTCCGATTTATTCTCAAACCATACTGTGTACTCATTAGACTGTTCATTCCGTTCAGCAGATCATTTAATTCTTCTTCACTTTCACTCAGGATAGCAATCTCATCAGCGAATCGTATCCTTGATATCCTTTCACCTTGTATTTTAATTCACTCCTGAACCTTTCTTTTATTTCCATCATTACTTCCTCGATGTACAGATTGAAGAATAGGGGCCAAAGGCTACAGCTTTGTCTTACACCCTTCTTAATACGAGCACTTCGTTCTTGATCGTCCACTCTTATTATTCCCTCTTGGTTGTTGTACATATTGTATATGACCCGTCTCTCCCTATTGCTTACCCCTACTTTTTTCAGAATCTCGAACAGCTTGCACCATTTTATATTGTCGAACGCTTTTTCCATGTCGACAAATCCTATGAAAGTGTCTTGATTTTTCTTTAGCCGTGCTTCCATTATTAGTCGTAACGTCAGAATTGCCTCTCTCGTCCCTTTACTTTTTCTAAAGCCAAACTGATCGTCACCTAGCGCATTCTCAATTTTCTTTTCCATTCTTCTGTATATTATTCTTGTAAGCAGATTCGATGCATGAGCTGTTAAGCTGATTGTGCGATAATTCTCGCACTTGTCAGCTCTTGCCGTCTTCGGAATTGTGTGGATGATGCTTTTCCGAAAGACAGATGGTATATCACCAGACTCGTATATTCTACACACCAACGTGAATAGTCGTTTTGTTGCCACTTCCCCCAATGATTTTAGAAATTCTGATGGAATGTTAACTATCCCTTCTGCCTTTGTTGTTGTTGTGGTCTTCAGTCCTGAGACTCTCCATGCTACTCTATCCTGTGCAAGCTTCTTCATCTCCCAGTACCTACTGCAACCTACATCCTTCTGAATCTGTTTAGTGTATTCATCTCTTGGTCTCCCTCTACGATTTTTACCCTCCACGCTGCCCTCCAATACTAAATTGGTGATCCATTGATGCCTCAGAACATGTCCTACCAACCGATCCCTTCTTATGGGCAAGTTGTGCCACAAACTTCTCTCCAATCCTATTCAATACTTTCTCATTAGTTATGTGATCTACCGATCTAATCTTCAGCATTCTTCTGTAGCAACACATTTCGAAAGCTTCTATTCTCTTATTGTCCAAACTATTTATCGTCCATGTTTCACTTCCATACATGGCTACACTCCATACAAATACTTTCAGAAATGACTTCCTGACACTTAATCCCATACTCGATGTTAACAGATTTCTCTTCTTCAGAAACGCTTTCCTTGCCGTTGTCAGTCTACATTTTATATCCTCTCTACTTCGACCATCCCTTCTGCCTTATTTGACCGTAAGTCCTCCAAAGCTCTTTTAAATCCCGAATCTAATACTGGATCCCCTATCTCTTCTAAATCGACTCCTGTTTCTTCTTCTATCACATCAGACAAATCTTCACCCTCATAGAGGCTTTCAATGTATTCTTTCCACCTATCTGCTCTCTCCTCTGCATTTAACAGTGGAATTCCCGTTGCACTCTTAATGTTACCACCGTTGCTTTTAATGTCACCAAAGGTTGTTTTGACTTTCCTGTATGCTGAGCCTGTCCTTCCGACAATCATATCTTTTTCGATGTCTTCAGATTTTTTCTTGCAGCCATTTCGTCTTAGCTTCCCTGCACTTCCTATTTATTTCATTCCTCAGCGACTTGTATTTCTGTATTCCTATTTCCCGGAACATGTTTGTACTTCCTCCTTTCATCAATCAACTGAAGTATTTCTTCTGTTACCCATGGTTTCTTCGCAGCTACCTTCTTTGTACCTATGTTTTCCTTCCCAACTTCTGTGATGGCCCTTTTTAGAGATGTCCATTCCTCTTCAACTGTACTGCCTACTGCGCTATTCGTTATTGCTGTATCTATTGCGTTTGAGAACTTCAAACGTATCTCGTCATTCCTTAGTACTTCCGTATCCCACTTCTTTGCGTATTGATTCTTCCTGACTAATGTCTTGAACTTCAGCCTACTCTTCATCACTACTATATTGTGATCTGAGTCTATATCTGCTCCTGGGTACGCCTTACAATCCAGTATCTGATTTCGGAATCTCTGTCTGACCATGATGTAATCTAATTGAAATCTTCCCGTATCTCCCGGCCTTTTCCAAGTACCTCCTCGTCTTATAATTCTTGAACAGGGTATTCGCTATTACTAGCTGTAAGTTGTTACTGAACTCAATTAGTCTTTCTCCTCTTTCATTCCTTGTCCCAAGCCCATATTCTCCTGTAACCTTTTCTTCTACTCCTTCCCCTACAACTGCATTCCAGTCGCCCATGACTATTAGATTTTCGTCCCCCTTTACATACTGCATTACCCTTTCAATATCCACATACACTTTCTCTATCTGTCCATCTTCAGCTTGCGACGTCGGCATATATACCTGAACTATCGTTGTCGGTGTTGGTCTGCTGTCGATTCTGATTAGAACAACCTGGTCACTGAACTGTTCACAGTAACACACCCTCTGCCCTACCTGCCTACTCATAAAGAATCCTACACCTGTTATACCATTTTCTGCTGCTGTTGATATTACCCGATACTCATCTGACCAGAAATCCATGTCTTCCTTCCACTTCTCTTCACTGACCCCTACTATATCTAGATTGAGCCTTTGCATTTCCCTTTTCAGATTTTCTAGTTTCCCTACGACGTTCAAGCTTCTGACATTCCACGCCCCGACTCGTAGAACGTTATTCTTTCGTTGATTATTCAATCTTTTTCTCATGGTAACCTCCCCCTTGGCAGTCCCCTCCCGGAGATCCGAATGGGGGACTATTCTGGAATCTTTTGCCAATGGAGAGATCATCATGACACTTCTTCAATTACAGGCCACATGTCCTGTGGATACACGTTACGCGTCTTTAAAACAGTGGTTTCCATTGCATTCTGCATCCTCATGTCGTTGATCATTGCTGATTCTTCCGCCTTTAGGAGCAATTTCCCACCCCTAGGACAAGAGACTGCCCTGAACCTCTATCCGCTCCTCCGCCCTCTTTGACAAGGCCGTTGGCAGAATGAGGCTGACTTCTTATGCCGGAAGTCTTCGGCTGCCAATGCTGATTATTTATCAAAATTTAGGCAGTGGAGGGGATCGAACCCGGGACCGAAGACGTTTTGATTATGAATCAAAGACGCTACCCCTTTTTTTTTTTTTTTTTTTTTTTTTTTTTTTTTAAATCTAATGAACCGCTGCAGGAGCAGGACGACGGGTAGGGCAGGGGTCGACACCCGAAGCCTGGCCATCCCGCCGCCACGCCCAAGCAACGTGTTCGAGTTCGAGGATCGAAGGATCAGGAAGAGGATGTAGTGGGTTTGTCGATGTTGTTTTATTTATTTATTTCTTTAATTTTTATAACATATTTTTTTAATATATTTATTTGTGTTTCATTACAAAGAAAGATCCTACAACTGCCGTAGCCGTGCGTCCGAGTCGTCTTCTCGTCTGTTGGGAGGGGTTCCCCCCTATTCCGTCCGTAGAGGATCAATATGCTCCAGGATTCTTCTTCATTGTCAGCGTCTCATACCCGGAACGCCCCAGTGAGCAGGAGGATCCGCAAATAATGAACCTAAATAATTTGCGAAACGAGTTCTGTACTTCGGGTGGCGGCTGAAAGCTGCATGTGTCGTCATCAATAGGGACCAAAAGTCGAGTGTGCCTTTGGGAGCATCGCAAAACATGTAGTAAACGGCCATGCCTTTTAGCCAGTTAGCGGCGTTCGTTCTCGTTGATGGAAAGTATACGCTGTCGGGGCGCAATACTTCATCAGGGGAGATAGACTCCGGCAATCGCCGCAAGAGTAACGCCAGCATGCGCTGCGTCAGTAGCCAGCACTCGCTGGTAGCGGCACGAGTCAGACGGTGTGCATCCGAGTCAGCGACGGAGCATGTCGGACACAAGGGGTCGTCCGTCAGATGTATGGAATGTAGCCTCTGACGAGTAGCGAACTTCCCATTCACAACCACGTACCACAATGAACGCACCGTCGTAGGTAGAAAAGGCGTGTGTACCGCTCGCCACACCGTGTTCCAGGCAACTTCAGGGTGTCTGTGGGTGACCGTATTTACAGGTTGCTGCTGTTGATAGAGGCGATAATAGTCTTTTGTGCTGGGCTTCCGTGTCGTCGGAAGTTCTGACCGTAAGTAGCTGAAGTCAATCAAGAACTCTCTGATGTGGGTGAGTGCCGGTGAAATGTGTCCTACAGAAACCGGGGGATGCAGAGAGTGTGGTGTCACTTCCGCTATCAGGGTGCCCGTCAGAGTGGCGTGGGCAGAGGTCCACTGGCGACGCATAGTGTTGAGATAAAGCGATCGCGCACGGTTATATACATGAATTAAACCGATACCGCCCGCTCGCTGCGGCAGCGTCAGGGTGGCGTATCGGACTTTAAAAACCAGACCGGTGCTTACGAAATGTCCATATGCTGCTTGAAATCTGTCGGCCATCGTAGCCGTCAAGGGAAGGATATGGGCAAAATAGTTCAGTTTTGAGACAAGATAGGTGTTGACATAACGTGTTCTGAGAAGCATATCCAAGCGACGCAGTTTGTTGTCCTGCAGCAGAGCACGTGTCTGGTGTAGGAGCCGGCGGTACGTAGCCGCCGCCGTGCGGCGGACATTGCTATAGAATTGCACTTTTAAACACTTGAGTACGGGCACCTTGTCAAAGGGCACCGCCGTTGTGTGGGAAAGCCCCCCTCCGACATCCATGTATTTTGTCTTCTTCACGTTGATGACGCTCCCAGCGACCGCCCCGTACTGGCGTAGCCACTGTAGCGCCATATGCATTTCATCCTCTGATCTGGCCAGGAACACCACGTCATCGGCGAATGCACCACAACGAAAGGTCTCGTCCCGCAAGGAGATACCAGTTAATCGCTGTCGTAGACCATGTAAAGCTGGTTCAAGCGCTGCAGCAAATAATATACCCGACAGGGGGCACCCTTGTCGCACTGACCGTCCAACAACAATGTGACCAGACTGATAACCGTTGACCATCATGCGGGAGCGCGCTCCGTGGACCAGTCGAAGGACCACTTGTGCAGACTCCGGAGAGAGGCCCATGCGTTGCAAAACTGCGCGTAAGAAGCCGTGGTCGACGCGGTCGAATGCGTGGTCAAAATCTACGGCGACAAGGGCGCCTCGTATTTTGCAGGCCGCCGTCAAAGCAATTACGTCGTGGTATGCTCCTAACGCCGTATGAATGTTGCTGACACCACCTAAGCATGTTTGATCGGTGTGGATGGCTTTCCCGATAGCGGTGTGGAGACGCGCGCGGAGGATACGGGCGAAGATCTTGTAGTCGTTGTTGAGGAGTGTGAGTGGGCGAAAGTCCTGCCACCTACAACCACCATTCGGTTTCGGCACTGGGATCAAGATGCCTTCAGTGAATTCTGTGGGGACAGTGAAATCAGGCCGGATCAGGTCTTGAAACATTTGGAGCCACTTGTCACCCATAAGGTGGTAAAAAGTGCGGTAGAATTCCAGGGGTAAACCGTCCGGTCCAGGCGACTTGTTCGGTGCTCCACGTGCCAAGGCCGATGTCAGCTCGTCGGGTGTAATGGGCAACAGCAGACTATCATCGGGTGCCACGTCCCGAGGGGCGGGAAAATCGTGCAACAGCTCGTCATAATCACGTACATTTCGCGGATCTTCCATATACAAGGTCCCATAGTGTCTGGCGAACGTGTGCGCGATGTCCGTTTGTGTCACTGCGCGGCCGCCCTCCTCAGTGTTTACCGCCGTAATGAGCTGACGTTTGCGGTGGCGCCTCTCGCGCACAATGTGATACACTGACGCTGTTTCGTTGGGGATACAGTCTTGCACTCGCGCACGGATGCGGACACCTTCGAGCTGCTCGCTCCTGATGCGAAGTAGACGAGCTTTGATGCGTTGAACGGACATCTGACGTTCGGGAGACGGCGGCTGCGTCGCCAGCTCACGTAACGCTGTATAGTAAAATTCCGATGTTGCCCTTTGCCAGTTCGATCTGTCACGCCCGTAGGCCATCAAGGTCTTTCGGAGTGCAGGTTTGACACATCCCAGCCACCACAGCAACGTGGAAGCATACATGGGCAGGCGCCCGATACATCGACGCCACGTGTCAGTGACTGCTCGCTGACACGCTTCCTCGCGAAGGAAGGAGACGTTCAGCGTCCACGGGCCCCTGCTGCGTCTTGTGAGTTGTCGGGGTAAGGTGACAGTGCAGATGTACGCGAGATGGTCCGTGAAGGCCGTCGGCCAGAGTTCTGCATCACGGGTTGCTGTGCGGAGGGCACGCGAGACGTATATCCGGTCCAGACGACTGGCAGAATGGCTGGTAAAGTGCGGATATCCACTCTGGGTCCCATGATGTAAGAGCCATGTGTCGTGGAGCGCGAGGTCACGTATCAATGCTTGTAGAGCCGGGCATGGGACGTAATGCGGTATCTGGTCCTCGGGCCGCAGAACACTGTTAAAATCGCCGCCCACTATGTAATGGTCCATATTGCCTTGCAAAAGTGGGGCTACCTCCTCCGAATAGAAGACATGCCTGTCACCACGGTGCGAATTACCGGAGGGAGCGTAGACGTTAATGAGGCGGACTGCGCCAAGTGTGAGTGCGATCCCTCGTCCGTTCGGCAAGTACGTCGCGTCCGTCGTGTCTATGCCATCTCGGAGAAGTATGGCCGTTCCTCCTGCACCATCACCTAAGGGTAGGCTGTAGTTGGTGTAGCCATATAGGTCTAAACGCAGCTCGGGACGGACCTCCTGGAGAAGGGCAATGTCCAAGTCTGGCGCTCTGATCATGTCGTGTAACATGCGGGTCTTGACAGTGGAGTGGACACCATTTACATTGACTGTTCCCACACGGTATGACTGAGACATATCAAGTGGCGGAGGCAGTGTGCCGGTGCAAGCCCACAGTGATCTCACACACCGCACAGCCATCCATCTGCATGCTGTGCATTACTGTGCCTTATGAGGCCCTGACTGGCAGAGCCCTCCGGGCTCAATGTCAGCCATGGGCTCCGATGGAGATGTCGATGTTTGCTGTGCATCATCTGCCTCCATATCGTCTGCCCAATCACCAAGAGACGATTGTGATGTCATTGGGGGCTGGTCGGTTTCACAGGAGCCCAAATTTAGGGAGTCGACGGAAGGCGCCTCGTTTTCTGGGCCACCAGATTTAGGAGAGTGTTCCTTGTCTTCAGGCACCTTCTGGTGAATGATGCCACTGGAGGCCGTTGCAATTGTGGACGAGTCAACGAAGTCGATGTCTTCCGCCGGCTTCACATCCCTGTCCTGTTCTTCAGCTGACAATCGCCTCTTCTTGTGTCGCTTGGGTGATTTTTGCTTTCGGGTCCGAGATTCGACATCCACTGGAGGACGGGGCTCGACACAGTCTCGGTCGCTAGGAATCCCTGTGTCCGATTCCGACAGTGACGGTGGGTGGGTGCCCACGACGCTGCGGTGGGCAGAGGCTGTAGGAACCTCTGCACCGTTGGGCTGCGGCGTCGTCGACGGCGCTGACTCTCCAACGGAGCCGGCAGCGGCTTGAGGAGGGTGCAGGTTTGGATCATCCATCACATCATGTCGTGCCGCCTCCACGTATGTGAGCGGGAGAGAGGTCATAGTGGCTCGTTGGGGAAGTTCATTGCGGGGCACCTGTACGAGGCGGCGCTGCAGACACTCAGTTCTAACATGGCCTTCCTGGCCGCAGCCCGAGCAGGTCCTCGGTTGTCCATCATAGATAACAATTGCGCGGCAGCCACCAACGAAAACATATGATGGAACGTGCTTCTTAAGTTCTATGCGCACTTGTCGTACCCCGTTAAGGACAGGGTACGTTTCGAATGTGTTCCATTTCTCCTCTGTGTGGCTCAGAACTGTGCCGTATGGCCGCAGCGCATCAACGACTAGGTTGGAAGGAACTTCGAACGGTAGTTCAAAGATGCGCACGGTACGCACCCCCAGACCAGCATGGTCAACTCCGACAACGCTCACGTTACCGTCTGCGTGACAGAAGCGAAAGCCGTTTGCAGATCGTTGGAGTAATCTGTCGCAGGCCGCTTCGTCAATCAGTTTGAGGTACACTGTGCTGGTTACAATAGACAGATGAATTCCTATCAGTTCTTGTGGTTCTATGTGCATGATGTCTCGTAGAAACCGTTCAATTTCATGGGCCTTCGGTCTCGTGTACGATGCGTTGAACGTTAGTTTGATTGTAGCTTTTCGATATGAGAACGCCATGTCGGGTCGGTACAGGTACTATACGGCAATACAACGACGCGACCGCGCGCTAGCGGGTAAACAACAACACCTGCGGAGCACTGCCCGGCGCGCCGAGCCCGTCCGCACGGTATCACGGCTGAAAGCCGACATCCCCTAGACCACGTACAGATTTATGACTGTTGCAGCGCCATCCATCACAAAACGAAAAAATTGGTCCAACTAAAACACTCATATTTATTTACGTACTACACGAATATCTAATAAAAATGGAGGTTCCCATTTTAAAAAATGCAGTTTGATATCCGTTTGAGCTATGGCAGCGCCATCTAGCGGGCCAACCATAGCGCCATCTGGTTTCCCCCTTCAAGATAGACGAGTTTCGTTCTATGTAGTTTTTTCGTTTGACGCTTATTTCGTGAGATATTTGGCCCGGTCACTATCAATGGGCCACCCTGTATAGACCGGCGAAAGGGAGCGAAGAAACTGTGTTACAGGAGAAGCTAATGAAATAGCTCTACTAGCGGCCGTGCATCACAACTCGCGATTCCGTTATGTCCTTAGGCGGTACTGTCACAATACTGCATCGTCATAAGTATCATCCATACTACGTGTCACTGCATTAAGAACTTCATGAAGTCGGTTTCAATAACCGGGTAGTGTCTTGTGAATGGGCACGTCGACAACTGCAAACGAAGAGCACGTTCTTTGCCGAGGCACTGTTTTCCGACGAATCTACATTCACCATGGTAGTGGTAACCGGCATAACAAATGGCTCAAATGGCTCTGAGAACTATGGTTCTTAACATCTGAGGTCATCAGTCCCCTAGAACTTAGGACTACTTAAACCTAACTAACCTAAGGACATCACACACATCCATGCCCGAGGCAGGATTCGAACCTGCGACCGTAGCGGTCACGCGGTTCCAGACTGTAGCGCCTAGAACCGTTTGGCCACACCGGCCGGCCCGGCATAACATGCATGCATTACTGAACAGTAGTTAATCTCCACTGATAACGCCAAGCTGACCATCAACGTCCTTTGTCGGTTGAGGTACGGTGTTGCATCACGGGGAACAATTCATTTTATTGGCGGCACTTTATATAAATGCAAATATCGAACGGTTTTGGAGCAGGAACTACCGGTAATACTGCAAAATGTTGCCTTGGATGTTCGACAACGCATGTGGTTTCAGCAAGGCGGTTACCCGGCGCATTAAGCAATTGAAGCGCAGGAGGTATTAGACCATGTTCACACCGGTCGATGGATCGGCAGACGTCGCCCTCCCGCTGGATTGACGGATTTGACGTTTCCGGGTTTCCTTCTGTGGGAATTTAAAAGATAAGATGTACCAGCAAGTGCCAACAGGCCGTGAAGACATGGTCGACCGCATCAGAAACGCCTGTACTGTATCGCAGATAAGGCTCTGTCCTGTGTACGGTCATTTGAAAAGCGGTTCACTGGGAGTATGGAAGATGGCGATATTATGTTTGAACACTTACTCTAATTGGAAAAGTAGAGTAGAGTTCGCCTCGAGCTAAGGCCCCAGAGGCACGTCGAGTAGTCCCATGTTCGATATGTCGGAGGAATACAACGTTGCGAATAGGATTTAGAATTAGACGGTATGAAATACTGGACTGTCCTGTGCTCGCGGCATGGAGGTGGGGTCCCACGTGGCGTTGTATATTCGAGGACCATTGAGTAGAGTGTCGTAAATCACGACTGCGTACCCATTTCGATTCCTATGATTACAGCGCCATCTGTGGCGAGACGAAGAAAATTCTCAGACAAAACAAATGCAGAATTTTGTATAGAATCGTAATCTGCGATAAATAACGAGTGTTTCCATTGAAGATTGAAAAGTTGCCCCCCGCCACCCACGCACAGGGCAGGGTAGGGTTCGAGAGTGGTGTAATTGGATGTCCAAGACAAAGAAATTGGAATTATGACTTACTTGATCCGATGTGCAGTTTTCGAGATATTTCAATGTCTTCAGTTAAAATGAATAGAGTTGGTCAACATAAACTGAAGTTGGTAGGCGTATTTCTGCATCTGAAGGATGACGTATATTCAAATTTCGCACCAATCCCGTAAGAGCGGCGCTAGTAGGGTGTAAGTAGGCTTTTATGTTTTCTTATTGGCAACGTTACGTAGCGCTCTGTATGAAAAATCACTGGCTGTGCTGTGCGCAGTCTGTGGCTAGTTTGCATTGTTGTCTGCCATTGTAGTGTTGGGCAGCTGGATGTTAATAGCGTGTAGCGTTGCGCAGTTGGAGGTGAGCCGCCAGCAGTGGTGGATGTGAGGAGAGAGATAACGGAGTTTTGAAATTTGTAAGACTGGATGTCATGAACTTCTATATACATTATGACTTTTGAACACTATTGAGGTAAATATATTGTTTGTTCTCTATCAAAATCTTTCATTTGCTAACTATGCCTATCAGTTGTTAGTGCCTTCAGTAACTTTTATTTAGCTGGCAATAGTGGCGCTCGCTGTATTGCAGTAGTTCGAGTAACGAAGATTTTTGTGAGGTAAGTGATTTGTGAAAGGTATAGGTTAATGTTAGTCAGGGCCATTCTTTTGTAGGGATTATTGAAAGTCAGATTGCGTTGCGCTAAAAATATTGTGTGTCAGTTTAAGCACAGCCATGTACAATTTTTCAAAGGGGACGTTTCAGGGGCCACTATGAGGGCGCAAATTAGATTTGCTTTAGATACATGTTGCAACGTTCGTGAGCATTAGTTACCTTTGAGATTGGACATGATGCGTTGCTGTTAGTCAAAAAATGTCTTTAAGGTGACGCCTCACTGAGTTCGAACGAGGTCGTGTAATGGGACTACGAGTAGCTGTATGTTCTTTCTGCGATACTGCAGAAATACTTGGCAGGAATGAAGACATTGTACATGATTGCTGGCAGCGATAGTCACCAGAATGTACTGTCGTAAGAAGACTGGGCTCTGGACTGCCACCGAGCGGGGTGGCGCAGTGGTTAGACCCTGGACTCGCATTCGGGAGGGCGACGGTTCAGTCCCGCGTCCGGCCATCCTGATTTAGGTTTTCCGTGATTTTCCTAAATCACTCCAGGCAAATGCCGGGATGGTTCCTCTGAAAGGGCACGGCCGACTTCCTTCCCAATCCTTCCCTAATCCGATGAGACCGATGACCACGCTGTCTGGTCTCCTTCCCCAAACCAACCAACCAACCAATCTGGACTGCCCCGTAGCAATTCCTAGAGGGAAGACCATCGTTTTCGGCGTATGGCTCTGTCGCGTCGCACAGCATCTGCAGCAGCAATCTGAGCAGCAGTTGGCACCACTGTGACACATCGAAGCGTTACAAATCTGCTACTTCAAGGATAGCTCAGAGCCAGGCGCCCTGTAGCGTACATTCCACTGACTCCATACCACCGCCATTCGGTATCAGACGACAGCTATTGGAGGGCAGGGTGGAGGTCTGCTGTGTTTTCTGATAAAAGTTGGTTCTGCCTCGGTGCCAATGATGGCCGTGTGTGGTTCGAATGCTCAGGGCCTGTAACCAACCTGTCTGCACGCTAGACGCATTGGACCTACACCTGGAGTCATGGTCGGCGGTGCGATTTCATATGACAGCAGGAGCTCTCTTGTGGTTATTCCACTAACCATGATGGCAAAATTGAAAGTCAGTGTGGTGATTCGACGTGTTATCTTGCCATTCGTGAACAGCTTTCCACTGTGTGTCTTCCAACAGGCCTCGTCCGTATGCCGCTGTTACAATCCATCATGCTCCACAGTAGTTCTTTGGCTTGTTCGATCACCAAATCTGTCTCCAGTCGAGCACATATTGGACATCAATGGATGACAACTCCAGCGTCATCCACAAACAGCATTAACGTCCTATATTGACCGACCAAATGCAACAGGCATGGAATTCCATCACACAAACTGACATCCGGCACCTGTACAACACAATGCATTCACGTTTGCATGCTTGCATTCAACATCCTTGCAGTTACACTGGTTGTTAATGCACCATGGCAACGCCTTATTTCACGGTTACGACGACGTCTGATCTTGCAATGTTAATCATTTGAGTATGTTACCTAGATAGATGTCTTCCCGAAATTTCATTACTCAACATTAATAATTTTTTGTTGTGAGTTTTCCTCGTAAGTATTTATTTATTTACTTTGAGAGGGTACGTACGAGAGAAGGATTATGCGTGAGACTTCTCATTAAGAATGACTGTTTTATTGGTTTGGAATGTCTGTCCAATCAAAAAGTTAGTTGATTTTCTGTACGTTCATATTTTGTTCATCTGCCGTCAGTTCGGAGCTGTTGCGAACACTTTCCAAAATTAAAGGAAAAGGCAATACCCTGGGTATCCGTATCTATCTTCCTGCCTCTGAGTGACACGCAAGAACAGAGCTAGGATTCCATTGATTGTTGCGAAATCCATGTCGACTGCTACAGAGGAGATATTTTAGTCTGTACAAAGTTATACGTGAGTGTAGAAAGTGTTCCAAAGTTCTACAACAGTTTCACATCAGCAGTACAGATATAAAGTTGTGTACATACACTACTGGACATTAAAATTGCTACACCAGGAAGATGACGTGCTACAGTCGCGAAATTTAACCGACAGGAAGAAGATGCTGTGATATGCAAATGATTAGCTTTTCAGAGCACCCAAGGTTGGTGCCGGTGGCGACACCTACAACGTGCTGAAATGAGGAAAGTTTCCAACCGATTTCTCATACACGAACAGCAGCTGACCGGCGTTACCTGGTGAAACGTTCTTGTGATGCCTCGTGTAAGGAGGAGAAATGCGTACCATCACGTTTCCGACTTTGATAAAGGTCGGATTGAAGCCTATCGCGATTGCGGTTTATCGTATCGCGACATTGCTGCTCGCGTTGGTCGAGATCCAATGACTGTTAGCAGAATATGAAATCGGTGGGTTAAGGAGGGTAATATGGAACGCCGTGCTGGATCCCAACGGCCTAGTATCACTAGCAGTCGAGATGACAGGCATCTTATCCGCACGGCTGTAACGAATCCCTGAGTCAACAGATGGGGACATTTGCAAGACAACAACCATCTGGACAGTTTCACGACGTTTGCAGCAGCATGGACTATCAGCTCGGAGACCGTGGCTGCGGTTACGCTTGACGCTGCATCACAGACAGGAGCGCCTGCGATGGTGTACTCAACGACGAACCTGGGTGCACGAGTGGCAAAACGTCATTTTTTCGAATGAATCCAGGTTCTGTTCACAGCATCATGATGGTGGCATCCGTGTTTGGCGACATCGCGGTGAAGGCACATTGGAAGCGTGTATTCGTCATCGCCATCGTGTGATGGTAATGGGTACCATTGGTTACACGTCTCGGTCTCCTCTTGTTCGCATTAAAGGTACTTTGAACAGTGGACGTTACATTTCAGATGTGTTACGACCCGTGGCTCTACCCTTCATTCGATTCCTGCGAAACCCTACATTTCAGCAGGATAATGCATGACCGCATATTGCAGGTCCTGTACGGGCCTTTCTGGATACAGAAAATGTTCGACTGCTACCCTGGCCAGCACATTCTCCACATCTCTCACCAACTGAAAACGTCTGGTCGATGGTGGGCGAGCAACTGACTCGTCACAATACGCCAGTCACTACTCTTGATGAACTGTGGTATCGTGTTGAAGCTGCATGGACAGCTGTACCTGTGCACGCTATCCAAGCTCTGCTTGACTCAATGCCCAGGCGTATCAAGGCCGTTATTACGGCCAGAGGTGGTTGTTCTGGGTACTGATTTCTCAGGATCTACGAACTTAAATTGCGTGAAAATGTAATCACATGACAGTTCTAGTAATATATATTTGTCCAATGAATACTCGTTTATCATCTGCATTTCTTCTTGGTGTAGGGATTTTAATGGCCAGTAGTGTATGTTCAGCGACGTTTCTTGAATAACTGGAATGACTTGCGCAGTCTTTCGATTGCTTCGAACAGTTCGTCCCTCCAGCGACGAACCGTAGTCCTTTCGCATATTCTGTGTAGAACTGTGTAGGTACCCCAAAAGGCTGTGTCACCTTTTCGCTCGTTACGTGTGACACAGGGAAAGGTCGTGTATCAGAAAATGAATGTTACTACAGTCGTGCTGTGAGCTGGGAAGAAAATGAGGATAGCGCTAATGAGAGCATTGCGTCACAGTCGCCCCACACCCACACACACCCAAACAACACATCCCCAGACCTGCACGCCGCTGCAGTGCGGCACCCGCGGCTCACCTCCAGCACTGGGTCGGCGTCTGGCCACACGAGGTGTCTGCGCAGCCGCCCCCGGCGCGCCCAGCTCTGCGGCTGGAACGCCAACAGAACCAGCACCAGGGCGACGCAGCAGCCCCGCCTCATCCTGCCCTGCAGTCTTGTCGTCCGCTCTCCTCCTGCAAAGATGCAAAAGTTTAGCAAATCTGTGCTATTTGCGATTTCTTTTCTTCTGCACAAGTGGTGAGATATTCCAAATTTGAAAACATTCAAACAAGTTGTAATCAGGAAAAAAATGGTGTACTACGTTTCTTTGTTGCCTTCAACAAAAATAAAGAAAGAACGTTAGAAACGTTTATCATTGTGTTAGATAGCACAATTGGGTAGTAGAGAAAGTAAAAGAAATGGAACTGGAAAAGGTAAAGAACAGAGGGTGGGTGGGGTTAATGCATCTATTACCATTGCGAGGATAGATGAAGACGGAATAAAGTAACTGTTGTGGGTTGGCAGGACAGCCAACACCCGTATACTAGAGGAAGCCGAAAGGCACGCGTTTTGGCTCACGCAGGCTGGCGTGAGGTCTGGAACAGGACAAGGGAATTAGACTTTAGAAAAATGGACGTAGCTGGTGGAATACTTTAATCCATAAATGGTGAACGTCGCTCTTGACGGTACATTATTCATAATCTCAATAGTAACTGGTAATGGCGCCTTGCTAGGTCGTAGCAAATGACGTAGCTGAAGGCTATGCTAACTATCGTCTTGGCAAATGAGAGCGTATTTTGTCAGTGAACCATCGCTAGCAAAGTCGGCTGTACAACTGGGGGGAGTGCTAGGAAGTCTCTCTAGACCTTGCCGTGTGGCGGCGCTCGGTCTGCAATCACTGATAGTGGCGACACGCGGGTCCGACGTATACTAACGGACCGCGGCCGATTTAAAGGCCACCACCTAGCAAGTGTGGTGTCTGGAGGTGACACCACAGTAACAATGCGGACGCGATGGTACAGCGGTATTGACCGTCTAGGCATGGTTGTCGCCCCCCCCCCCCCTGTAATAAGCGCTGCTCATGCATGGTTATTCACATCTTTGGGCGCCTTTAGTGACATCTCTGGCCATTCAAAGGGACTTTGTCTGTGATACCATATCCACTGTCAACGTTTGTCTTTCGGAGTTCTGGGAACTGGGGTGATGCACATGTATACTATGGTAGCATTCACGGCTTTCCGGGCGGGAAGGAACGCCTGGTCTCCGGCACGAATCCGCCCGGCGGATTTGTGTCGAGGTCCGCCAGTCTGTGGACGGTTTTTAGGCGGTTTTCCACCTGCCTCGGCGAATGCGGGCTGGTTCCCCTACATAGGGGTTACACCCGTCTTGTGTGAGACGTTCCCTGGGGGGTCCACCGGGAGCCGAACCGCACAATAACCCAGGGTTCGGTGTGGGGCGGCGGAGGGGTGAAGTGGACTGCGGTAGTCGTCGTGGGGTTGTGGACAACTGCGGCTGCGGCGGGGACGGAGCCTCTCCGTCGTTTCTAGGTCCCCGGTTAACATACAATACGTTGCAATGCAATGGTAGTATTTAAAATCTTTGAATTCTGTGAATAATTGTATGAAATACCGAAAATCAAATTTTTGCTGTCGATGGGAGCAGCCTGCATCTGGAATCGGATGATCGTTTTAGCTGTTTAGTAACAGAGATGAGAAAGGAACGAGACGACGACGGAATGAAAGGTGGGTGGCTAACATCAGAGAACGTGCAGAAGAAATATGAATGATAATCAGTGGAGATAGTATTGCTTTGAAGAATACAGAGGAGATCTTTATCAAGTGGTGTGTGACACATGGCTGATGGTCACAATGAAAATAAGAAATGGAAAACCCACTCGGTAATCCTCCATTGATGTCTTCGTAATGTTTCAGTGGGACTGTTACTTCTTTTCAGAGCTGTACTACAGAGTCAAATACCTAATGATTCCCCTGTACAGCTATAAGAAGTTTTTATTTACAATAATACTGTTCCAGTTCTGGCATGAAAGAAACGGTAGAAGAGTTGTCCATCCGGTGCCAACATTCGACTTATTGCTGCTGAAATTCAGCAAGGGGTCACAGAATCTAACTGCCTCATCTGAACACTGAATCACAAACAGCCACGTCGTGTGCCTCCCATTTCCTAAAACACATCACGGAATGCCCTGAATTCATTACAAGACCATTGCCTACAGTACGGTGATAAGAAAATAGACGACGTTACATTTACTTCCCTTGCACTTAATTTGGGGATTAAAATGTGTTTAATTTACCAAATGGATTTTGAATCGACTGGATACACTTCATCTTCTCCTAAAGTAAGTCATCGGCCACGAAGAGAGAGCTTTAACATTTTGATACTGACTCTAGTTTTAAGTACCGCCGCCATAAATTTTAATATATTCATAGTAACACCACTTATCCTGACGGTGCTCACAAATAAGGAAAGATTGTAGTTCCAACAGAAGATAAGAAATGGCGGTAAAACCACAGTCTAATAAATAGAGTCACGACACTCTCTGGTGCGAAATTTGTTATTGTTTGACAGCTGGAGCGACACTAGCGCTTCAAGCGGTGAGAAAGCAAACGGTCACTTGTGAAGATGATGTTTGTTTTTAAGTATTTTCTATTTAATTAACGGAATAGATGTTCTATTTTTGTGTTCCATGCGTTAGTAAGTTACCGAGAGACATGAATTATCGCGAAATACTTGCAAAAACAGCCAAATCACAGTGACTCAGTGATATAAGCTACAACTAATTCATGAGGAAATACTTTCGAATATGCTTATACTTACAGCTTATTCCATTGTAAGCAAGAGAATATAAACAAATTTCATGCATGAGAAATACTTAAAATTTTTTAATGAAGTCCGATGATTCGCCCTTTCTTTCATTTCACTCGACTCTCTAGTACACTAATATTTTGTAAATGTAATTGCAGGTCCGTGTGGCCAAGCGGTTCTAGGCGCTTCAGTCTGGAACCGCGCGACCGCTATGGTCGCGGGTTCGAATCCTGCCTCGAGCATGGATATTTGTGATGTCCTTAGGTTAGTTAGGTTTAAGTAGTTCTAAATTCTAGGAGACTAATGACCTTAGCTGTTAAGTCCCATAGTGCTCAGAGCCATTCGTAAATGTAATTACTTTTGCTTCAAAAGCAAATGTGTTAAAGATTATTGCCGTTTTTGCCTCATATTTAGCAACTATTGAGGAATTGTATTCTTTTGTGTTGGAAACAATTTTATTACTTTTGACGATGTACTATCACGTCTGCGTGGTTTTCGCTTAAGCTACAGTTGTGGTGGCTTATTTGATACTTTAAATAATGTTGGCATTACGTTGCGTGTAGCCGGCTGCGGTGGTCTAACGGTTCTGGCGCTGCAGTCCGGAACCGCGGGACTGCTACGGTCGCAGGTTAGAATCCTGCCTTGGGCATGGGTGTGTGTGATGTCCTTAGGTTAGTTAGGTTTAAGTAGTTCTAAGTTCTAGGGGACTTATGACCTAAGATGTTGAGTCCCATAGTGCTCAGAGCCATTTTTTTGAACGTTGCGTGTAAGTTTCCATATTCACTGATTTGACTGAAAGTGTAACGAACAGAATTCTGCTTTGTGGGATAGAGATACGACTACTTTCCGTAAAATGTCAAGTCTTCTGGTGTTTGCAAGCAATTTCTTTGTTATTAAAGCAAAACGACAGTACTAAGTAAATGTTCGTACGTTCCAAGAGAATCGTAAAACTGTCCTGTAACGCACGGTTTCGGATCTCCCAGGGTCCTTAGGACACTAAATAATGACAAACGTGATGTAATTTTTTAGTTATTATCGATTTTTATGGCACTAAATACACTCCCTACTGGAAGAATTATGTTATACATCAATATAAACGTTAGTACTTGCACTCATCCGATATAGTATTAAAAAGTGTCGCTTGCTGGCCGCTTGGGACGCTGCTGCATCTGGAGGGAACAAAAACGAGACGTAGTATCGTGACTGTTATGTTAGACTGTAGTTGTACGCAGAAACTCCCATGTCTGTGCTATGAGCGTTTCATCTTTGGCGTGCAGTTCTCGTACGTCAGTGAGCAATGGAGCTATAGCTCTGTAACGACGACGTCCAGAAGTCAGCTCCACGCCGGAGAAACTAAAGAAGAGAAGCAAGCATGGCTTCTCTGTGTACAAAGGAAGGAAGCAAAATCTTTTGCCTGTATTTCTCAAAAGACGGGGTGGTGTGAAATGTGTTCAAAACGAAAAATGCATTCAAAATCACGTTCTAAATCTTAATTTCGCAATGTGATTTTCTGCTTGATAAAAAAAGATTGTTATCCTTATTATCATATCAAGTAATGTAAATAAAACTACGTGTACCTGATTTGTCTTTTCTTAGTATTTTCCCTAATTCCTGACGGTACTTAAAGGACAAACATGCATCATTTACACTAACGCACTGTAAGAACTATTTTTTTCTTTACTCGGTATAATTTTGCACCAGAAGCAAAATAACTGTGCGAAAATGCAAATAAAATTTTTTGACAATTAACTAAATATAGAAAGGGTTTAGGAAGCACCTATTTATTTATATGGCAAAATATAAGCCATTTAAATAAGTTGAATGCAAGAAACATTGTTCAAGTCCTTTCACAAATGCACAACTCAGCATGAAGTAGGCTCTGTGTCGGAATAAACTGTTGTGTATTGAATCTTTCATCCACTGCCTCAGCCACAGGTCTTGGGGAGCGGACAGGGCGCGTCTCCTTCAGTTTTATCGAGCTTTTGTGCGTTCACGGCTGGACTATGGGTGCACAGTGTATGGGTCAGCGAGGCCGTCTTATTTGCAGATTCTTGACGCTGTCCACCATGCAGGGATTCGACTGGCCCCGGGTGCTTATCGGACCAGTCCCGTACCCAGTCTCTGTGCTGAGGCTGGGGAACCGCCACTTACCATCTGGCACCAGCTCCTGCTGGTGCGCCAGGCTTGTAAGTTTCTTGCAGCTCCCAGCTCGCCTGCTCACCATCTTGTTGCCCATCCACCTCTGGACCGCCTTTGTTCCCACCGTCCCCGGGCTACGTTGCCGTTTGGGATCCGTGTGCAACGTGTGCTAGATTTACTCCGTGTGGAGTCTGTACAACCCCAAATCCTGGGTTTTAACCGCCTTCCACCATGGTTACTGAAGAGGCCCGGAGTGATTTTAGATTTATTGCAGTACAAGAGAGATTGCACTCCTGCCACAGTTTTTAATGCAGCATTTTCTGCCATTTTATCTGAGCACCACGACTATGTAGCTGTTTTTACGGTGGGTCGAAACAAGGGGATTCCGTTGGTTGCTCTGTTGTTTTTCCGGATCGTGTCCTCAAGGTTCGACTGCCTCAGACTTTTACTGTCTTTTTGATGCAGAATTGTCTGCAATCTTGCGGGCACTGGAGCAGATGAGACATTATTCCAGTCCTAAATTTCTTGTCTATTCCGATTCATTAAGTGCCCTTCAGTCTTTGCAACGTTCGTATCCAGCAGATAAAATAGTCCAGACCATCCAGGATGACCTCCTCCACCTACAGCGATTGGGGAAGGTGGTGGCTTTCTACTGGGTTCCGGGGCATGTCGGCATTGCTGGGAATGAAAGGGCAGATCTCGCAGCCAAGGAGGCGTGTCTCGATCCACAAGTATCTCAGTGTATTATACCCCTGCACGCACTCACCTCGCTGTTAAGCTCACGAGTCATGCGTCGCTGGAAGGATGAGTGGCTGGAAGTGACTGACAATAAGCTCCGTATAGTCAGGCCCACAACGCGTGTGTGGTGTACTTCCTTTCAGCCCCGTCGACGGGACGAGGTTCTCCTTACTCAGCTTCGGATAGGCCACAGCCCTATGACGCATGGCTTCCTGCTCCGGCGGGAGAACCCTCCAATGTGTGGTGCTTGTGGCGTCCAGGTCACTGTGCGCCAAGTTTTATTGGAGTGCGTTTCATTTTCTGACCAGCGGGCCGCGGCTGACTTGCCAGCGGACCTGCCATCTCTTTTAGGCAACACTCGGACGAATGTGGTTAAAGTTTTAAAGTTCTGTGCCATGTCAAATGCTTTTACGAAGATTTTAGGGAGAGGATCTTAATTTGCTCACTGTGTGACAAGCTCGCCCATATTTTATGTAAGTGGCCAGCCGATGACAATTTACTGTGGCATTCTTGTTGCTACGTTTTCCCTTTCCTTACGTTCTACTTTCTTATGTCGCATTTTCCTTCTTTTCCTGCTTTCTTTGCGTGTGTGTTTCAGTTTTATTAGGTCTGTCCACATTCGTTCCCTTTACTGTGTGTCAGGGCGCTGATGACCTCGACGTTGAGCGCCCATAAGCCCCAAGACACACACACACACTTTGCTCGGTATTACTTTGCACCAAATGGAAAATAATTATGCAAAAGTGCAAATAAATTTTTTTGACAATTAAATAAGTATAGAAAGGGTTCAGGAAGCATCTATTTATTTATATGGCAAAATATAAGCCATTTAAATAAGTTGAATGCAAGAAACATTGTCCAAGTCTTTTCACTAACGCACAACCCAACATGAAGTAGGCTCTGTGTCGGAATAAATTGTTGTGTATTGAATCTTTCATCCAGTTCGTTAACAAACGGCGTGAGGGATTTACAAGTAACTTCGAAAGCTGCTTACAGATAATTTTTATTTCTGAAGGTGTTCTGGTAACAGTCGGCTCCAACCATACTAACTTGAATATGTTTAAAAGAAGATGGGTAGTGAAGAATCCGAACACTGACGCTACGCACACGGCACACCTGCTTTTCCGATTGCTATCGGACGGTATTTAGCCAGTACCTAAAGAAAAAATAGTGTATTATGAAATTATGGGAACACACGTCAGATTAAAAGTCGTATATACACAAGGTGTTTTAAAGTTGAAATACATACGGATAATTGTTAAAAGCTGCTGGGTTGATTGAAAAGGCACAGACTGAGACACAATTTGCCTATGTTGTGGCTAGAAATTGTGAATGTTTCGTATATATTGCGAGTCATTACTTTATCTTTGAACCTATTAAGTTGTCTAAGGAAGTACGTGGAATATAACATCAAGTTAACAACCGGGTCAATGTGTTTGCAACCTTTGGCTTGTGCACTGAGTGCAATATATGTAGTGTCTCATGATGGGATGTGTGTAAATAGTGAAGCACTTCGTTTGTACACGCTAAGAAAAAAGACACCACGAAGGAGTTTTGCAAATTGGTCACAGATTGCTGTTCATACAGGTGTCGACGGAAAATGCAGAACTGTAAACTTCGGCGGCCGATGGATGAATGCGTGAAGCCGCAGAGCAGTTCCACCACGCAGCTGGCACAGGGGACATTCGATACTAGGACATAAAGCCTTTGCGAATTTCATACGGTGTTCTTAGTTGGACAATAACTATGCCTCGCAGAGAGGTGCGTCACAATATAAGCAGACGTCAGCATTTTAGAGAGAACGTGTGGTAACGCTCGAAGATGTCGGCTGGAATAATCGGCGAATCGCTCGACATTTGTACAGGAGTGATACCACTATTCGACGATGTTGGTAGCACTCGGAGAAACATGGCCGCACACATCGTCAAGGAGGAAGTGGTCGACCTAGAGAGACTACTGAACGCGAGGACCGAGCAGTCATCAGAGAGGCGCTCACAGCCACGGATCCATCACTATCATCGATCCGACGTGCAGCTGGGGCTTCAGTGACTGTAAGTGTGGTGTCACCGACAGACACCACACTTGCTAGGTGGTAGCCTTTAAATCGGCCGCGGTCCGTTAGTATACGTCGGACCCGCGTGTCGCCACTGTCAGTGATTGCAGACCGAGCGCCGCCACACGGCAGGTCTAGAGAGACTTCCTAGCACTCGCCCCAGTTGTACAGCCGACTTTGCTAGCGATGGTTCACTGACAAATTACGCTCTCATTTGCCGAGACGATAGTTAGCATAGCCTTCAGCTACGTCATTTGCTACGACCTAGCAAGGCGCCATTATCATTTGCTATTTATCTTGTGATGCCTGTACCGTCCGACCGATGTACACCAATTATGGATTAAAGTTAAGTATTCCAGCAGCAACGTACCTTATTGGCTATATTAATTACATTGTCCTGTTCCAGACCTCACGCCAGCCTGCGTGAGCTTAAACGCGTGCCTTTCGGCTACCGGTCATAGTGGCTTGGCTGTCTTGCCAAGTCACAACAGTAAGGACCGTTACCAGGTGGCTCACTGAAACGGGGTTGAGCTCATGGCGCACCTTGCGCCGACTACCATTGACCTCTGTACACCAGTCTAAGGCGCTGCTGTCATGGACTGTGCGGCTGGTCCCGGCGGAGGTTCGAGTCCTCCCTCGGGCATGGGGGTATGTGTTTGTCCTTAGGATAATTTAGGTTAAGTAGTGTGTAAGCTTAGGGACTGGTGACCTGAGCAGTTAAGTCCCATAAGATTTCACACACATTTGAACATTTTTTTCTGTACACCAAGAAGCCCGTTTGCCACGATAGCGGGAACATTCTTCTTCAGCTATGAGACCTGCTTCGAACTGAATCCCTATGGCCAGCGAATACATGTGTGGAGTCGCCACCAGCGGTGGTGGGATACCAACTTGACTGTCAAACAACCAGCAATGGTGGTCTGGGTTACCATTTTATTTCATAGCAGGATCCCTTTGGATTTATCCACGGCACTCTTACAGCACAGGGGTACATCGACGACATTTTACGTCCCGTTTTGTTGCCCTTCGTGGCAAGCTTACACTTCAGCAGGACAGTGCCCACCCGCACACGGTGAGAGTTTCTACAGCTTATCATCCTGCTTGTCAACTCTATCTTGGCCAGCAAGGTCGACCGACATGTGGGGTCCTGCTCACTCGTCTCTAACCGGGCGGCCTAGGAAGCTGTTCTCGGATAGCTAAACAACACACAAGCAAATCACATTAATGGTTTTTATTATAATAATGTAGATTGACAAAACTTTGGGTCGCTATCAAATGGCGACACGCAAATAATCAATGTTCTTTGCTGTATACAATGTCCATACAAGCATTTAGTACAAGGCACAAGTCTCAGTATAACAGTTGCGATGAAGGCTATTCTAGTGCTCTCTTCTAGTCCGGGTCTATTAGTGTCTCTGCTAGAGCGCGTCTTCTACTGTCCGGCCGAGGGGAGGAGATGGTCTGATGGGTATTGAACCCCTAAGTTCAGAGGATCGGATCTGATGTGATCCCTGCCTTCTGTCTGATGGTGATGGTATCGAAATAATGGGATGAGACTGTCGTGATTGCGCATGTATATTTAGTGTTTGAGTGTGACTGTTATGGTGTTTGCATTTAAGGTGCAATATTTATAATGGTACGTTAAAGTCCCTGGTATTGGTCATGATGAGGAACTTAGTTCTGGGGTTGGGTAGATTTTGTCCCAAATTCCTGATGAGCAGGTGGTTGGAGTCGGAAGTTTGGTGGGAAACTTTTATCGATTTCTTTTGGATGATTTTCGGAATTTTAGGTATGTTATGATTTGTGTAGATGTTTCTGTTTCATTGGTACTGGCTAGCATCAGCAGCAATTCTGAAGTATTTGTTTTTGACTCTCTGTAGTTTTGCTATATTGGTGTCTGCGGCCATTGACCAGATTTCAGAACCGTAGGTAATGGCTGTTTCGATGATGATTTTAAAGATCTTCTTTTTGGCTTGCATGTTTATGATTCAAATGCCTCTGAGCACTATGCGACTTAACTTCTGAGGTCATCAGTCGCCTAGAACTTAGAACTCATTAAACCTAACTAACCTAAGGGCATCACACACATCCATGCCCGAGGCAGGATTCGAACCTGCGACCGTAGCGGTCACGCGGTTCCAGACTGAAGCGCCTTTAACCGCACGGCCACACCGGCCGGCCATGTTTATTCTATAGCATTTAATAGTGGGGAAGAGTCTGACAATCGTTCCTGTAGCCTTGTTGCAGATGTCTGTGACGTGGTCTCGAAATGTCATCCTCTTATCTAGCTGGATAGCAAGGTATTTTGCTGTGTCTGAGCATGGGAGATTTATGTCGCTGAATCGGATGTGGAGGTTGGTATCCGGCCGAGGCTGGCAGGAGCGGCCCTTATATTCTCTTCTTCTAGAGGCCGCTCCTTTTGTGGTGCGATCCTAGTCGGCGTACCATTGGCTGACGTCGCCTCACAGCCTTCTATGCGGTTACGATCTTGCTCTTCGTACCGGAGCTTGTCGTTACTCTGGAATACTATATCTCCTCAATTAAGAAATTTTGGAGCATTATCGGCAGGGCCCTGAAACCAGCTCTGGATTTTAATAATTTAACGGGCCAATTGGACAGAATTTGACACGATATCCCTCAGGAGAATGCCCAACAACGTGTCAATCAATACCAAACCGAATAACTGCTTGCATAAGAGCTAGAGGTGGACCAGTTTGTGAAGCTCTGTGTCTTGAATAAATCATGCATTTCTTTCTGAAATTGTAAGCGTGTGTTTGTCTGCACATGTGCATCGTATCTACCAATTTCTGTCCCATTCGGATAAATCCTTCGTGGTGTGTCGCTTCCTTGTCTTAGAATGTACACTCCTGGAAATGGAAAAAAGAACACATTGACACCGGTGTGTCAGACCCACCATACTTGCTCCGGACACTGCGAGAGGGCTGTACAAGCAATGATCACACGCACGGCACAGCGGACACACCAGGAACCGCGGTGTTGGCCGTCGAATGGCGCTAGCTGCGCAGCATTTGTGCACCGCCGCCGTCAGTGTCAGCCAGTTTGCCGTGGCATACGGAGCTCCATCGCAGTCTTTAACACTGGTAGCATGCTGCGACAGCGTGGACGTGAACCGTATGTGCAGTTGACGGACTTTGAGCGAGGGCGTATAGTGGGCATGCGGGAGGCCGGGTGGACGTACCGCCGAATTGCTCAACACGTGGGGCGTGAGGTCTCCACAGTACATCGATGTTGTCGCCAGTGGTCGGCGGAAGGTGCACGTGCCCGTTGACCTGGGACCGGACCGCAGCGACGCACGGATGCACGCCAAGACCGTAGGATCCTACGCAGTGCCGTAGGGGACCGCACCGCCACTTCCCAGCAAATTAGTGACACTGTTGCTCCTGGGGTATCGGCGAGGACCATTCGCAACCGTCTCCATGAAGCTGGGCTACGGTCCCGCACACCGTTAGGCCGTCTTCCGCTCACGCCCCAACATCGTGCAGCCCGCCTCCAGTGGTGTCGCGACAGGCGTGAATGGAGGGACGAATGGAGACGTGTCGTCTTCAGCGATGAGAGTCGCTTCTGCCTTGGTGCCAATGATGGTCGTATGCGTGTTTGGCGCCGTGCAGGTGAGCGCCACAATCAGGACTGCATACGACCGAGGCACACAGGGCCAACACCCGGCATCATGGTGTGGGGAGCGATCTCCTACACTGGCCGTACACCACTGGTGATCGTCGAGGAGACACTGAATAGTGCACGGTACATCCAAACCGTCATCGAACCCATCGTTCTACCATTCCTAGACCGGCAAGGGAACTTCCGCATGTATCCCGTGCCACCCAACGTGCTCTAGAAGGTGTAAGTCAACTACCCTGGAGAGCAAGATCTCCGGATCTGTCCCCCATTGAGCATGTTTGGGACTGGATGAAGCGTCGTCTCACGCGGTCTGCACGTCCAGCACGAACGCTGGTCCAACTGAGGCGCCAGGTGGAAATGGCATGGCAAGCCGTTCCACAGGACTACATCCAGCATCTCTACGATCGTCTCCATGGGAGAATAGCAGCCTGCATTGCTGCGAAAGGTGGATATACACTGTACTAGTGCCGACATTGTGCATGCTCTGTTGCCTGTGTCTATGTGTCTGTGGTTCTGTCAGTGTGATCATGTGATGTATCTGACCCCAGGAATGTGTCAATAAAGTTTCCCCTTCGTGGGACAATGAATTCACGGTGATCTTATTTCAATTCCAGGATTGTAATTCACTAGAACTGTAGGTAATTTTATGCCTACTTGAGGGATAGCTTTTGCTTTGGTATTATTTTTGTATCAAATTGACGTCAAAAATCTCTGTAAATAGTTCTGTGACTGAATAAGCAACTAACTAATAATCTGCACGGTGTCTCCTCCCATCTTTTGGCGAAGCGAGCACTCTACGAATAGACGCAGTTAAAAACCCAAGAAGATTTTACTGCATGGACACATTGCGAAAACTGCACATGCCCAGATAAAGTTTGCTTATCACCCGCTGAAACTGGAAGTTGTATTTTCATATGTACTATGTATTTGAACACGTATGTTTTCCTTATACGCTGAATGCCGGTCTGTTGCGAATCATGTAAACTTTTTTCCAGCACCAAAGGATTTACGAAGGCCCACAATCGGCTTGACCTTTCGACACAACGATTCCTGTTTTTTCTGCGGAGACGTCAATTTTCTGACTTGTTTAGTGCTGCCTGCCATAACTTGTTGTTCCGTGCCAGTGTCTTAATCTCAGAGTAGCACTTACACCCAATGTCCTAGGTTATTTGTTCTATGTATATCAATCTCTGTCGTTCCGTTTTTTCATCCACTGTTCACTCCAGCACCATGGAAGTTATTCCTTGACGTCGTAGCACATGTCTTATCATGCCCTCCGTACTTCTCCCTTCCCCACCCCCTCCCAAAAGCCCATGCTGCCTCACTCTCTTTCTCTTCTACTTAGTGTTTGCCTCCTTTTATTATCCTAGCTCCGATTCTACTGTGGATCTCTTCGTTCCTTATTTAACGTAGCTACTTAATTTTTCACATTCTTCTATAACGCCACATCTCCCACGTTTCGATTCTCTACTTTTGCAGCTTTCTATAGAATTTATTTGTCTAATTAAAATCTATGTCCATTTCTAATAGGCTTTTCTCAGCGAAAAATGCATCTTTATTGTGCTAGTCTGATTTTTATTTCCTCCTTTCTTCTTCCTTCATGCGTTATATTACTTTCAAGTTACACTTCGTGTGCTACGTCGTCCTAAATGTTGTTACTAAGATTGCGACAGATCTAATTCCTGCTACACCTCTTTACTTTCCTCGTTCTTTGCTTTCCCTTCAGACCATATACTGAGCTCATTAGACTGTACAATCGTATCAAGAGGTCCCGTAATTCTTCCTTACTGCCACAGTGGATAGCAACGTCATCAGCGGATCTTATCATTGACAACATGTCACTCTCAACTGTGATCGCACTTCTGAACCTTCTTCCTATCAATTCGTATCGTCAAAGATTTAACAGACTACAGGAGAACTTGTAATAGGTAGATATCTTTATTCACATACTGCCGAACAATATACGAAAATGTATCTAAACAACGGATCGTTAAAATATTTTAACGACTCTATTGTTTATTAATATTATCATCTGCGCAAATTGTCGCCTAATTATTCTTCATATCCACGTTGCGCATCCGCGATATTTTTACATAATGCACTTCCGAAATCAGTTACGGGAAACAAACATAATTTAAAGGAGGTAAAATAAAAAAGTAAGACATTAACTATATTAAGTACTGATGCTGAATCGTAGTGCTATAAATAGATGTTACAACTGAAGTGGATGGATAGATTCCGAAAAGTAACAACGATAGACTATAAGCAGAACAAAGATACAACCAAAGGAAGGAGTCATTAGAGATGAATCAGAATCTAGGAGTTGACGAAGATAGAGTAGAAAATAAGCTGTAAGCTTTTCAATGAGACTATTCTCAGCAGTCGCTTAAATTATTACGGGAAACTACGGATATTCTATGACTGAAAGTCTCGACCACACCTATTCCGAATAGAGTGTCCCCTGTTGTAATTAATCACTGTGCAAAATGGTTCCGGGAGATGTAAAGCAGTCACTTTCTAGCAAAAGACAGACATCAGTAATATGTCTATTAAGTCTTGAAGTCAAAGTTCACTTTTTGTACTTGCTCCCTTTCAAGTAAATACGTTTTACAAACAGCATTTGCCTCGAATAAACACAGTTTACTGCTCTTCCATGCATACATGTTTTGGTGAAGTTCCATCATCGTCAATGACTTCGTTTTATTTTCTTAATATTCTTAGAATATATCATCAATGGGTATCAACGTTGCGGGTCTGCAGTATTTTCACATGGCGCGTTTTTAAGACAGACTAGAATCAACCGCGAACGAATCTGATACGAATAAAAGCAAAGCTAATGGGGAGTATAGGCCGATAGTGGCGATGAGAGAGGAGAACGACTGATTGAGTTCCTGAAATTTCAAAATTTTCAAAAATTGCTAGATGAGGAGGTACACATTTAAAAGGCCAGGAGACACGGGAAGATTACAGCATGGTCAGACAGAGATTATGAAATCAGATATTTCAGTGTAAGGAGTACCCAGGAGCAGATACAGATTCGGGCCACAATTCAGTAATGATGAACACTAGACTAAAATTTAAAGAGAATCGTATTGAAACGAAGCGGGAACTGAAGCGACGAGGAGTGATGAGTTGACTTTGAATTTCTTTAAGGTTGTAGATTCCGCGATAAAGAATATCACAGAAGGCAGCAGATCAGTTGAACAGGAATGAACATCACTAAAGGCGCAATCACTGAAGTGAAATACGAAGGTAGGCCGGCCGATGTGGCCGAGCGGTTCTAAGCTGCTACGGTCGCAGGTTCGAATCCGGCCTCGGGCATGGATGTGTGTGATGTCCTTAGGTTAGTTTGGTTTAAGTAGTTCTAAGTTCTAGGGGACTGATGACCTCAGGTGTTAAGTCCCATAGTGCTCAGAGCCATTTGAACCAAGGAAGGTAAGTGCGGAGAAATCACAGGTAAAAGAAGAAATACTTCAGTTCATAGACGAAAGAAGGAAATAGAAGAGTATTCACAGAATGAAGGAAATACAGCAATATAATTCCTTACGAATAAAATAGATAGGAAGCACAAAGAAGTCAAGGCTAAGTGCCTACAAGGAAAATGTGCAGAAATCGAAAAGCAAATGGTCGCCAGAAGAAAGGCTCCAGCTTACAGCAAAGTAAAAACGACATTCTATGAAGCTAAAAGCAGGAATGCCAACATTAAGAGTACAATCGAAATTCCACTGTTAAACGTAGATGATGAGCGAATATGTGGAGAGAGCATATAGGGGGGCTTTTATGAGGCGGAAAGAAAGAAGAAGGAAAAGAAACGGGAGTCATAGGAGATCCAGTATTAGAGGCAGAATTCAACCGTGATTTGGAAGATTTATGATCAAATAAGGAAGAAGGGATCTATAATATTTCTTCGGAATTTCTGAAAACATTGAGGTATTGACAGCCATATGGCTATTCAAGTTGGTGTGTGGAATCTGTAAGACCGACCATGAAATTTTTGCAAAAATATCACCAAACATCTCAGAGATATCAAGGGCAGCTAAACGCACGATCAGCCAAACATGTCATGTACCCAAGGTAAGGACAAGAAATACAGAAGAATGGAAAAGAAAATTGAGGATATTTTGTACGATAATCAGTGTGGCTTTCAAAGAAGTAAAGGCAGCAGAGGGACAATTCTGACTTTGCAGTCGACAATGGAAACAAGATTTAAGATAAATCAAGACATCTTTAAAGGGTTGGTCGATCTAGGAACAGCGTTGGACAATGTAAGAATTTGCAGCATGTTCGAAATGCTCAGGAAAATAAGTACAAGAAATAAGGAAAGGCGACTAATACACGATATATACAAGAAGCCAGACAGCAAAACAACCATGGAACGAAATGCTCGGAATCAAAAAATATGTTGAAGACAGTGTTGTAATCTTTCACCTCTACTACTTAGTCTGTACATTGAAAAAGCAGTGAAGGAAATAAAAGAAAGTTTTGAGAGTGGGATTAAAGTTCAACGTGAATGGGTATCGGCGATAAGATTCGCTGATGACATTTCTGTCTTTCAGTGAAAGTGTAGAGAATTGCGGGATCTGATGAATGAAATGAACAGCCTAATGAGTACCGAATATGGATTGAGACTAACGTGGAGGAAAAGAAAGCTATGAGGAGTAGCAGAAATGAGATTAGTGATAAACTTTTCAAAGTTGGTGATCTACATCTACATCTACATACATACTCTGCAAGCCACCTGACGGTGTGTGGCGGAGGGTACCTTGAGTACCTCTATCGGTTCTCCCTTCTATTCCAGTCTCGTATTGTTCGTGGAAAGAAGGATCGTCGTTATGCCTCTGTGTGGGCTCTAATCTCTCTGATTTTATCCTATTGGTCTCTTCGTGAGATATACGTAGGATTGAGCAATATACTGCTTGACACTTCGGTAAAGGTATGTTCTCGAAACTTCAACAAAAGCCCGTACCGAGCTACTGAGCGTCTCTCCTGCAGAGCCTTCCACTGGAGTTTATCTGTCATCTCCGTAACGCTTTCGCGATTACTAAATGATCCTGTAACGAAGCGCGCTGCTCTCTGTTGGATCTTCTCTCTCTCTTCTATCAACCCTATCTGGTACGGATCCCACACTGCTGAGCAGTATTCAAGCAGTGGGCGAACAAGCGTACTGTAACCTACTTCCTTTGTTTTCGGATTGCATTTCCTTAGGATTGCTCCAATGAATCTCAGTCTCGCATCTGCTTTACCAAAGATCAACTTTATATGATCATTCCATTTTAAATCACTGCTAATGCGTACTCCCAGATAATTTATGGAATTAACTGCTTTCAGTTGCTGCACTGCTATTTTGTAGCTAAATGATAAGGGGTCTATCTTTCTATGTATTCGCAGCACATTACACTTGTATACATTGAGATTCAATTGCCATTCCCTGCACCATGCGTCAATTCGCTGCAGATCCTCCTGCGTTTCAGTACAATTTTCTATTGTTACAACCTCTCGATATACCACAGCATCATCCGCAAAAAGCCTCAGTGAACTTCCGATGTCATCCACCAGGTCATTTATGTATATTGTGAATAGCAACGGTCCTACGACACTCCCCTGCGGCACACCTGAAATCACTCTTACTTCGGAAGACTTCTCTCCATTGAGAATGACATGCTGCATTCCGTTATCTAGGAACTCTTCAATCCAATCACACAATTGGTCTGATAGTCCATATGCTCTTACTTTGTTCATTAAACGACTGTGGGGAACTGTATCGAACGCCTTGCGGAAGTCAAGAAACACGGCATCTACCTGTGAACCCGTGTCTGTGGCCCTCTGAGTCTCGTGGACGAATAGCGCGAGCTGGGTTTCACACGACCGTCTTTTTCTAAACCCAGACTGATTCCTACAGAGTGATCGCGAAGTAGTTCAAGTTAAGGAATTCCGCTACCTTGGAACCATATAACGGACGTCGGAAGGTGGTCACGAAAATAAGACTAGAGAGGCAGAGGGAGTATTACTGGCCAAACGAAGTGTACTAATATCAATTAATTTGAGGAAGAAATTTCCGAGAATGTACGTTTGGATCACAGCATTGTACGATAGTGAATCATGAACTGTGGGAAAACTGGAACAGAAGAGAAGCAGAGTGTCTGAGATGCTGTGCTAGGAAAGGATTTTGTAAATAAAGTGGAATGGGACGATATGAAATGATAAAGTTCTCCGCAGAATCGGTGAGGAAAGGACGTATGAAGAACAGTGATAAGAAGAAGAGACAGGATGATAGGCATGTGTTAAGACATCAGCAAATAACATCTATGATATTTAAGAGATCTCTAGGGGAAGACAGAGTTTGGATGCATCCAGGAAATAATTTAGGGTGTAGGACGCAAGGGTATTCTGGGATATGAATGATAGAGTGGAATTCGTGGTGGGCAACATGAAACCAGTCAGAAGACTGATGATTCAAAAAACATACTAATGTCCATGTAATGATCTACTTTCTGCCGTGTAGTGGCCGAGCGGTTCTAGGCGCTACAGTCTGGAGCCGCATGACCGCTACGGTCGCAGGTTCGAATCCTGCCTCGGGCATGGATGTGTGTGATGTCCTTAGGTTAGTTAGGTTAAAGTAGTAAGTTCTGGGGGACTGATGACCCTAGAAGTTAAGTCTCATAGTGCTCAGAGCCATTTGAGCCATTAGAGTTCGGGAGCTGAGTAATACGGTTGTGAAGGGAGAAGCAGGGGTGAAACGTTGTGGAACTTCCAAGGATTATGGCATGTAACACAACTTGCTGAGAATAGTGTGTGGAAAACAACATCAAACAATTGGGAAGCTGAGCACTGCAGAATCAAACACAGCTCAAAATTTCGCATCCTGTTTGCTTTGTATCACTAGGAGAAACGCGCAGCCGACAGTAATTTATTTGCTGCCGCAGTTTTCTACCGCTTCTTCATTTCCCGAGAAATATTGCCGTTAACACTCATTTTATAATCTATTCAGTCGCAGTGCTGTTTAGCGCTTTCTGAGGGAAAGACGACAAATTCCACTATTTTACAAGATAGGCAAATCTGTGTTTATTTGCATATGTAGATTTGGAGATACAGATTGCAGTTGTAAGAGTTGGCGGATACGAAAGGGAAGCAATAGTTGAGAAGAATGTGACACGTAGCTATTGCCTATCCCCTACGTTATTCAATCTGTACATTGATTATGCAGTAAAGTAAACCAGGTGAAATTTGGAGGAGGTATTATAGCTCATGGAGAAGGAATAAAAAGTTTAAGGTTTGCCAATTACACAGAAATTGAGACGGGTAGCGTTTTGGAAAGAGATTGTAAGATGGATATTAACAAAAGAAAAGGTAGAGTAATGGAATCTAACTGAATTAGATTAGGCGATGCTGAAGGAAGTAGACTAGGAAATGAGACGGCAAAACTAATAGACGAGTTTTACTATTCAGGCAGCAAGATAACTGACGGTGACTGAACTACAGAGGAGATAAAATGCAGACCGGCTATAGCATGGGATAGCTTTTCTGAAAAAGAGAAATTTGCTAACAACAAATTTAAATTTAAGTATTAGGAAACCTTCGGAACGATGACGATAAGCAGTTCAGATAAGAAGAGAACAGAAGCTTTTAAAATGTGGTGCTACGAAAGAATGCTTAAAGTTAGATGGACGGATGTGATAATGAAGGGATGTTGAAGTAAAGATTTCTGGAACTTCTTTATTAGAATGATTAAAAGAAGCGATCATTTGAAGGAAAAGGTCATGAGCCATCAAGGAATTGTTGTTTGGTAGGTAAAAATTGTAGAAGGAGACCAAGATTTGATTATAATAACTAGGTTCAAGTGGATAGGTTTGAGGTGGTTATGCAAAGAGGTGCTAGCATAGGCCGGATTAGCATCAAACCAGTCTTCATTTGAAGACCACGACACAACTGCAATACAATTACGTTTTGTAAGGATGCTGACTTCGGGTAATTTCTACAGACATGCTGCAGTAGATGGACGCACTAAAGCTGCAAATTCACAAGCGTTTCGACGGACACGGCAGCTTGACGAAGATGACATGTGCTGATCATCTAGGAGTAAACCTTAGCAACTCATTTGAGATGTTAGGTTCACATAGCTTCCTTTAAGGCTTTTAGATCTAGTTATGTTTTGAAAACCAAAGACTTCTGGGTTGAGATAACACGCTCATTCTGTCAACGACTGGTGAATTGTAAAGCCAACTACTGAATTACAGTTGAAAGTATCACGTAGTCCCTGGCCTGTGGCGCCACTCTTGAACAGGAAGAATTCTTTGGCGGGGAAGCAGTGAGATTTGGATTCAGTGGGCCATCTGTTGTTCTCATACAGGGTGTTTCAAAAATGACCGGTATATTTTAAACGGCAATACAAACTAAACGAGCAGCGATAGAAATACACCGTTTGTTGCAATATGCTTGGGACAACAGTACATTTTCAGGCAGACAAACTTTCGAAATTACAGTAGTTACAATTGTCAACAACAGATGGCGCTGCGGTCTGGGAACCTCTATAGTACGATATTTTCCACATATCCACCATGCGTAGCAATAATATGGCGTAGTCTCTGAATAAAATTACCCGAAACCTTTGACAACGTGCCTGGCAGAGTGGCTTCACATGCAGATGAGATGTACTGCTTCAGCTGTTCAATTGTTTCTGGATTCTGGCGGTACACCTGGTCTTTCACGTGTCCCCACAGAAAGAAGTCACAGGGGTTCATGTCTGGCGAATAGGGAGGCCAATCCACGCCGCCTCCTGTATGTTTCGGATAGCCCAAAGCAATCACACGATCATCGAAATATTCATTCAGGAAATTAAAGACGTCGGCCGTGCGATGTGGCCGGGCACCATCTTGCATAAACCACGAGGTGTTCGCAGTGTCGTCTAAGGCAGTTTGTACCGCCACAAATTCACGAAGAATGTCCAGATAGCGAGATGCAGTAATCGTTTCGGATCTGAAAAATGGGCCAATGATTCCTTTGGAAGAAATGGCGGTCCAGACCAGTACTTTTTGAAGATGCAGGGACGATGGGACTGCAACATGGGGCTTTTCCGTTCCCCATATGCGCCAGTTCTGTTTATTGACGAAGCCGTCCAGGTAAAAATAAGCTTCGTCAGTAAACCAAATGCTGCCCACATGCATATCGCCGTCATCAATCCTGTGCACTATATCGTTAGCGAATGTCTCTCGTGCAGCAATGGTAGCGGCGCTGAGGGGTTGCCGCGTTAGAATTTTGTATGGATAGAGGTGTAAACTCTGGCGCATGAGACGATACGTGGACGTTGGCGTCATTTGGACCGCAGCTGCAACACGGCGAACGGAAACCCGAGGCCGCTGTTGGATCACCTGCTGCACTAGCCGCGCGTGCCCTCTGTGGTTGCCGTACGCGGTCGCCCTACCTTTCCAGCACGTTCATCCGTCACGTTCCCAGTCCGTTGAAATTTTTCAAACAGATCCTTTATTGTATCGCTTTTCGGTCCTTTGGTTACATTAAACCTCCGTTGAAAACTTCGTCTTGTTGCAACAACACTGTGTTCTAGGCGGTGGAATTCCAACACCAGAAAAATCCTCTGTTCTAAGGAATAAACCATGTTGTCCACAGCACACTTGCACGTTGTGAACAGCACACGCTTACAGCGGAAAGACGACGTACAGAATGGCGCACCCACAGACTGCGTTGTCTTCTATATCTTTCACATCACTTGCAGCGCCATCTGTTGTTGAAAATTGTAACTACTGTAATTTCGAAAGTTTGTTCGCCTGAAAATGTACGTTTGTCCCAAGCATATTGCAACAAACGGTGTATTTCTATCGCTGCTCGTTTAGTTTTTATTGCCGTTTCAAATATACCGGTCATTTTTGAAACACCCTGTGTCTATTGCTTCGCAAACGAAAATATACCACTGCTCCAAATAAGAAATATGGTGGCAATGGTGTGTCTTGCTCAATCATCCGCTGCTGCTGATACAAAATGGACAGGACATCCATCATATTCGAAAGCATCCACTTCACGTGCAGCAACTGAATAAAGGATTTCTGGAACTGGACACGTGATTGAACGCATGACATTTTGGGAATCAAAGAAAATGTGGAATTTGCAAGAAAAATGCAGGAAAGTAGTGCTCTATGTGCAATGTGCGACTCCATACAGAATACGTTGTTTGGCACAAAAATAAAAAATAAAAATGTAAAAAGAGATCGGCATGTGCCATGATCCCCATTTAGGGAATCGACTAAAATACATTGTTCATTTTAAGTTTATTTAACGTTTTTACTTTACATTCGTTTTCCCATTCTCTATGTTAGTCACGCAACCCAGAATTAAATGTAGATTTTAAAAAAAATCGGCAATTAGTGGGTTAAGGAAGTGAAGTGAATCCATTAAAAATGCGTTTTCTAGTCTGACTTTGCAGAATATTAATGGGGCCAAACTAAAATCAGATTATGACATTATTAGGAAACTACAGTGAGATGTGGCACCTGTTATACTGCGACAATGTCTTCTTTGTGCTCCAATCGTTCAGGCCGGCCGCGTTAACGGTGAGGCATCACTGTACATCAGCCGATCGCACAAACTCTACTGAAACGCACTGCAGTGAAGTGTCGCCTAGAGCTGCATTGCTGTCCGCGCACCACGGAACGACTGAGGAGCGCTCAGCATACTGGTTTGGTCCGCCTGAGACCGTTACCTGCGGGCCGGAGGCGCTGGCGCGCGGCGATCCCGAAGCGTGCGCCCGCTAGTGTCACCAGTCGCCTCGTTTGAGGCACTGCAGGGCGTTAAAATTGAGTTTGTTACCTGCAGGTTCGCACAGCACGCAGGTGTTACGGAGATGTTTCGGTAACTCCTGATTCAGAAACAGTATTTGAATGTTGGTTGTTTTATGAGAAGATCGTGTTATGCCTCGTGTAAGAATGACGAACGTCTATTAGCAGGTGTCGGAATTCGACAGTGGTAGGATCGTGATCTATCGAAAGTGTAATTTATCGTTCTGCTGTACTGCAGTTCGCGTTGGTAGTTATTCCACAACTGTGAAGCTAATACGCAGTAGATGGGATTCGGGAGGGCCATACTGAATGCCAGGCGGGACCCCAAAAGCCTCACGTGAGTGTATTTCCAGAGAGGACAGCCATGTTGTTCGCTCGTCCTTGTAGCATCGTACAGCTACGTCACATACGTAGAGTCAAGGAACTGGCTTGTTCACGGAAGACAGGTACCCGCATGGACAAAGGGACTGACGTCTGTAACACCAGCGACCGTCAGCTTCACGACCATTGTTGGCGCTGCCTTCGATGCAGCAGCAGCAGAGAGAGAGAGAGAGAGAGAGAGAGAGAGAGAGAGAGAGAGAGACCTGTGGCGACGTCGGTTCACCCATGACGGCAGTCATTACATTTCTGACGTCCTAAGGCTGGTGGCTGTGTCCCATCTTCGAGATCTCCGTGTCGTTATATTTCAGCAAGATAACGCAAGACCGTACATTTTCGTGCTCTCCTGAGCTACCTCAATACAGAAAGCTTTCGACTATTGCCCTAGCCAGCACGTTCTCAAGACTTCTCACCCACTGAGACTGGCATGCCAGCACTAACCAGCCACTACAACTGGCGAAATCCAATACAGAGTTAAACTAGCCTGAAGTGATATACTGGTACACTATCTGTGATTAAAGTTCAGCTCTACTAGGTGCCGAGCCAGAGTATAGTCGGTTGTAATGGGACACCCTTTTTTAACATAACCTTCTTTTTAGACGTAGCCGATACCGGGATTAATCCCTAATCTGGTGTAAGTGAACATTCTCGGCTCTTTCACTGAAAGAATTTCCTTTAATTTTGTATACGATGTATTATATTTCAGGCTAAAATGTATAAAAGGAAATTAAGTTGTTGCAATCGGAACAGCTAAAATAATTCTTCTTGTAGAAATATTGGAAATTACGAAATATCTGGCATACTTAAAATTCATATTATTAATTGCACAATCTAACGCTAATTATTAAATTTATTTCTGGATTTATTTACAAAATAATGCTATATCTTGGTGATGATTCTTCTTTTGTCAAGAAAGTTTGTAAACTCTTGTGCTTTGTAAACTCTATGGAACAGTGTAACTACTGCAGAATAATAATGTAATTTGGAATAGCCGGCCCGAGTGGCCGAGCGGTTAAAGGCGCTACAGTCTGGAACCGCACGACCGCTACGGTCGCAGGTTCGAATTCTGCCTCGGGCATGGATGTGTGTGATGTCCTTAGGTTAGTTAGGTTTAAGTAGTTCTAAGTTCTAGGGGACTTATGACCACAGCAGTTGAGTCCCATAGTGCTCAGAGCCTTTTGAACCATTTTTTTAATTTGGAATATTAAGTGGAAATTGCAAAAACGGTGTGATACTGCAAAATGTGACAAAGAATAAAATTAAAGAAATATACAGGCGAATATTCATTAGTTATTTAATCATCAGGTACCCACAACGTTAAATCAAAATTTTAGCGCAAGAATGTAACCCTAGGCGCAATAACTGTAGCCAAAATCAAGCGAAAATGAAGATAAGTAAAAAGTTTTTCTTTTGTATATCCTACGCCTCACGAAGCTTTGAAAACTTGTGCAGAGACAAAGAATTTTAATAGTGATGTGTGGGAGGGTAAGATTACACGGTGTTGCTGTCCGACGTACAGCTCGGCGTGGGAAGTTCGCGTCCTAGGTACCCCAAATAACCTATAAATTTAAGCATCAATTCTTCCTACTATGTTGTAAGCACAAAAGGTAAAATTTCGTTATTTGCTATATTTCCTGCCATTGAAATTTTAATAACCAGAGGTGTAGTTGAAGGGTGATTTTCTCTCTATACAGTTGCCACTCGCTGTAGTTTCTGACAGAAACGATTATTTTGCACATCACTGGACTGTGTAGAAGACTTACTCTTGGTTCCTTTCCAGATTTTTCTTCGAAGACTAATCTGGTACGCTGTCCATTGTAGCCCATACTGTCCACGCCTCTTCAGTTCCGCAACCTACATCAATTTGAACCTGCTTACTGTAGTCGAACTTTGGTCTCCCTCCCCTCTCCACACACATACGCACTCTTAATTCCATAATTAAATTGCCCACTCCGTGATGACTGAGGTTTTCTTCTTTTCAATCGACTATTCCTATTGTTAAGTTCTTTCTCTTAAATTTGATTCAGTACTTCACTAGTTTTTTGATCTACCCATCTAATCTTCAGCATTCTTATGTAGAACCATATTTCATACGCTTTAATTCCTTTCTTGTCCGAAGTTACCGTTACCGTTTCAGTTCCGCACGACGCTACACTCCAGTCAAATAGTTTCAGCAATTTTTTTCTAGCATTTCAGTTTATATTACATGCTAATGTGTTCCTGTTTCTCAGAACCGCTTTTCTTGCTATTGACAGTTTCCATTTTTTATCCTCTCTACCTACGTAGTTGTCAAATGTCTTACTGTACAAATAGCAAAGCTGTTCAACTGCTTTAGGTGTCTAGTTTCCCAGCATGATTCCCTCAGCGTCGTCTGATTTAAATCCAGGTGTCTTGTACGGAACTGAAATGTGGACGACGAACAGTTCAGACGAGAAGAAAATAGAATTTTTTTTAAAACGCTGAAGACTAGATGGATTGATTGTATCACTTAAGAGGAGGCCCAGAATTGAACCGGGGAGAAAAAAAAAAAGTCACACCTTGCCTAAGAGAAGGGACCGGTTGACAGGGAATCTTCTGAGACAAGAAGGAAGTGCTGGAGGAGGGTGAGTGTGGGTAAATAATTATAAAACATGACCAAGGCCGTTATACAGTAAGCTGATTCAAATTGATGTTGGTTCCAGTAATTACGCAGGGATAAAAAGACTTGTACAGGGTTGACCAGCGTGGAGAACTGCTCCAAACCAGTCTTCGGACCGAGAAGCACAAAAACAGTGACAAAAACAACAATAATATTTTCACATTCTTCACATGGAGGACAACCGAATACAGTAGATCAGATACCATATTTCTTACTTGTACTCTGCTATAAGGTTTCACAATTGGTGTCGGAGAAAAATGCGGATATATGCGAACTGGTCATTGTGGATAAATAGTGAATAGAAGGTATATAGCTTAGGTGGGAGAAAAATGCGGACATAAGCGAACTGATCATAATGGATAAATAACGAGTAGAAGGTATATAGCTCTCAAATTCTTCATCTGAAACACTTGAATTGGCACTAAAATTCTTCCAGACAAAGAAAAACATTGCAGCCCGGAACTCTGTACGTCCCAGCTCCTGTTGAATGGTCTGCAACTTGCGGCAGAGCACCAACATTGATTGTATCCGCTCCAATTTCATTTCAGTTGTATATTTTAAACAAAATTTTTATTAACAAAACAGAGCCGGCCGTTGTGGCCGAGTGGTTCTAGGCGCTTCAGTCTGGAACCGTGCTACCGCTACGGTCGCCGTTTCAAATCCTGCCTCGGGCATGGATGTGTGTGATGTCCTTAGGTTAGTTAGGTTTAAGTACAGGGTTATTACAAATGATTGATGCGATTTCACAGCTCTACAATAACTTTATTATTTGAGATATTTTCACAATGCTTTGCACACACATACAAAAACTCAAAAAGTTTTTTTAGGCATTCACAAATGTTCGATATGTGCCCCTTTAGTGATTCGGCAGACATCAAGCCGATAATCAAGTTCCTCCCACACTCGGCGCAGCATGTCCCCATCAATGAGTTCGAAAGCATCGTTGATGCGAGCTCGCAGTTCTGGCACGTTTCTTGGTGGAGGAGGGTTAAACACTGAATCTTTCACATAACCCCACAGAAAGAAATAGCTTGGGGTTAAGTCGGGAGAGCGTGGAGGCCATGACATGAATTGCTGATCGTGATCTCCACCACGACCGATCCATCGGTTTTCCAATCTCCTGTTTAAGAAATGCCGAACATCATGATGGAAGTGCAGTGCAGCAGCATCCTGTTGAAAGATGAAGTCGGCGCTGTCGGTCTCCAGTTGTGGCATGAGCCAATTTTCCAGCATGTCCAGATACACGTGTCCTGTAACGTTTTTTTCGCAGAAGAAAAAGGGGCCGTAAACTTTAAACCGTGAGATTGCACAAAACACGTTAACTTTTGGTGAATTGCGAATTTGCTGCACGAATGCGTGAGGATTCTCTACCGCCCAGATTCGCACATTCTGTCTGTTCACTTCACCATTAAGAAAAAATGTTGCTTCATCACTGAAAACAAATTTCGCACTGAACGCACCCTCTTCCATGAGCTGTTGCAACCGCGTCGAAAATTCAAAGCGTTTGACTTTGTCATCGGGTGTCAGGGCTTGTAGCAATTGTAAACGGTAAGGCTTCTGCTTTAGCCTTTTCCGTAAGATTTTCCAAACCGTCGGCTGTGGTACGTTTAGCTCCCTGCTTGCTTTATTCGTCGACTTCCGCGGGCTACGCGTGAAACTTGCCCGCACGCGTTCAACCGTTTCTTCGCTCACTGCAGGCCGACCCGTTGATCTCCCCTTACAGAGGCATCCAGAAGCTTTAAACTGCGCATACCATCGCCGAATGGAGTTAGCAGTTGGTGGATCTTTGTTGAACTTCGTCCTGAAGTGTCGTTGCACTGTTATGACTGACTGATGTGAGTGCATTTCAAGCACGACATGCGCTTTCTCGGCTCCTGTCGCCATTTTGTCTCACTGCGCTCTCGAGCGCTCTGGCGGCAGAAACCTGAAGTGCGGCTTCAGCCGAACAAAACTTTCTGAGTTTTTCTACGTATCTGTAGTGTGTCGTGACCATATGTCAATGAATGGAGCTACAGTGAATTTATGAAATCGCTTCAATCATTTGTAATAGCCCTGTAGTTCTAAGTTCTAGGGGACTGATGGCCTCAGATATTAAGTCCCATAGTGCTCAGAGCCATTTGAACCATTAACAAAACGGAAAGGTAAAAATAGTGTTAGAACTTCTGGCAAGCATAGTTTCTCTGTGTTTTGCATTTACCTTTTCATCTGAATGATTTAATATTTTAATGGTAATTACATTCTCTTGACCTGAAATTGAATACTGTGAATCTATAATTGGTAGTAATAATAACGATGATGATGATGAGGAGGAGGAGGAGGAGGAGGATTATGTGATTTAGGGACTGCTTGCTTTACAGTGCAGACTCTTCAAGTAGTACATTGAAGGATTGTAAGTTATACTGAGATGCACGCGTTGTCCTGTGCTCGCATGTTTCACACGGATGTGTAACGGTTGCTCTGTTTGTCCGCGGCGTTAGCTCCTTACTGGAAGATAAAGGCACGCAGACCTCGGTGTCCTTTCTGCCGAATGACTGCCCTCGCAGCAGCTTCCGAATATACCCGAGCGTGGCGGTGCTCGTATACCGAGAAAATTTACACCCACTTAACTGAGCTCGTGTTCCACCGTATGCAAATTAGCGCCAGTCACACAGTCGTTTCCCGGCTCAAACTGGTACCCTACAAGTGCACGCACTGCCCCGGTATCTAGGGCAGACCTGGAGTAGATACTTGCGCAATGTCGACGACACATTTGTACACAATTCACAGAGTCGATTTTCAACCATTGTTTACAACTACTTATCACATTTGCACCTTCAGGAAATACAAAATAGAAACTTTACTCCCTGAAAGAATATACAGAGCGGTCCAAAAAAATGTATCCACTGTTTAAAAGTCCATAACTTTCAAACTAATTGACGGAGTTGTCTCATTTTTGGTGAAAGTGTAGCTTAAAGTCCAACTTAAAGATATCACTGTAGGTGTTTGAAATGGTCACCATTAACATCCACACACAAACGATGCCACCGAACTGCAGCACGAACTACTGACTGCAACGTGTTCAGTTGGATATTTGCACATGAATGTACGATGGATTCTAGAAGTTCATCCAATGTGCGTGGCTTTTGTCGATAAACGACGTCCTTTAGTGTTCCCCACAGGTAAAAGTCCAGAGGAGTTAGGTCTGGGGAACGTGGTGGATACTCCGCAGCACCTCTACGGCCTATCCATCTTCCTGGTAGATTTTCGTCGAGATACGCCCTAACACGATTTTGGTAGTGGGCTGGGGCACCATCTTGTTGAAAGTAAAATCTTCCATCTCCATACAGGTCTCGGATGGCAGGTACACCTCACTGGTAACTGTGCCGTCAAAGAAGATTGGCCCAATCAAGCCCCGGTAAGACAACCCACACCACACATTTACTCCTGGCAAATTCACGGCTTTGTCTACGTGAACTTTCGGATTTTCGGCGGCCCAGTAGATGCAATTGTGGCGATTTACTGTACCACTGAGTTTGAACTGTGCCTCATCAGACCACACAATCATCTCTGCAAACTCTTCATCGTTGCGTTTCATGTTAGCAAACCACTCGCAATACTCCATTCTACGATCTGGGTTGTCCTCGTTCATTGCGTGTAGCAATCGTGGGATGTAGCACTTCCACTTTGCTGTCTTCAAAATTCGCCGAATACTTGAGCGACTCACTCCAGTTTCACGGGCACACTGTCTCACAGACTTCTGTGGTGAGGGAGTGATCGTTGTAACCCACGACGGGAGTTAACTGGACTTGTTACTGTTACAGGTGGTCCAGATCGTTGATTGTGTACATCCATAACACAGCCTTCGGCTTCAAATTTGTCTCGAATGTGACTAATCGTTAGACGTGTCAGTGGCTCTGATTGATACTCATTTCGCCATTGCCTTTGAACCTCATTAAGGTTTTCGTACTTAAAATACCACTTCAAAACTGACTTCCTTTCATCGAATGTAAGCCTAGCGCCAGCCATGTTTACTCGAGTAACTAGGTGCAACTAAGAACAAAACACTATCTGGCGACTGTCATCTGACAAAACAAAACAACGCAATACAAGGGTTGCATGGCGATTGCCAGAACTACAAACTATTACACTACTGAAGATGAGACAACTCCGTCAATTAGTTTGCCAGTTGTTGTTGTTGTTGTCTTCAGTCCTGAGACTGGTTTGATGCAGCTCTCCATGCTACTCTATCCTGTGCAAGCTTCTTCATCTCCCAGTACTTACTGCACCCTACATCCTTCTGAATCTGCTTAGTGTATTCATCTCTTGGTCTCCCTCTACGATTTTTACCCTCCACGCTGCCCTCCAATGCTAAATCTGTGATCCTTTGATGCCTCGGGACATGTCCTACCAACCGGTCCCATCTTCTTGTCAAGTTGTGCCTCAAACTCTTCTTCTTCTCCCCAATTCTATTCAATACCTCCTCATTAGTTATGTGATCTACCCATCTAATCTTCAGCATTCTTCTGTAGTAGCACATTTCGAAAACTTCTATTCTCTTCTTGTCCAAACTAGTTATCGTCCATGTTTCACATCCATACATGGCTACACTCCATACAAATACTTTCAGAAACGACTTCCTGACACTTAAATCTATACTCGATGTTAACAAATTTCTTTTCTTCAGAAACACTTTCCTTGCCATTGACAGTCTACATTTTACATCCTCTCTACTTCGACCATCATCAGTTATTTTGCTCCCCAAATAGCAAAACTCCTTTACTACTTTAAGTGTCTCATTTCCTAATCTAATTCCCTCAGCATCACCCGACTTAATTCGACTACATTCCATTACCCTCGTTTTGCTTTTGTTGATGTTCATCTTATATCCTCCTTTCAAGACACTGTCCATTCCGTTCAACTGCTGTTCCAAGTCCTTTGCTGTCTCTGACAGAATTACAATGTCATCGGCGAACCTCAACGTTTTTATTTCTTCTCCATGGAATTTAATACCTACTCCGAAGTTTTCTTTTGTTTCCTTTACTGCTTGCTCAATATACAGATTGAATAACATCGGGGACAAGCTACAACCCTGTCTTACTCCCTTCCCAACCGCTGCTTCCCTTTCATGCCCCTCGACTCTTATAACTGCCATCTGGTTTCTGTACAAATTGTAAATAGCCTTTCGCTCCCTGTATTTTACCCCTGCCACCTTTAGAATTTGAAAGAGAGTATTCCAGTCGACATTGTCAAAAGCTTTCTCTAAATCCACAAATGCTAGAAAAGTAGGTTTGCCTTTCCTTAATCTATTTTCTAAGATAAGTCGTAGGGTCAGTATTGCCTCACGTGTTCCAACATTTCTGCGGAATCCAAACTGATCTTCCCCGAGGTCGGCTTCTACCAGTTTTTCCATTCGTCTGTAATGAATTCGCGTTTGCCAGTTACGGACTTTTAAATAGTGGATACATTCTTTGAACCCCTCTGTATTTCGTGAGAAATCCTATTTTCGGTGCTTTTTCTTTAACACACAAAGTTGGAGAAGTCACAACATAAATGGGATGAAATAACATGAATGAAGACGTAGAAAATTTTGTATCCCGCCTGGAAGGGGGCGCGTAGGTCTGTTCCGGTAAATTGAAAGGTTGGCCGAATGAAGGAAGTGAGCAGGAGCAGGAAAAGGTAAAACACGTCGGTACCGCGTTTCAACTTACAGATGTTTAGTATGGGCAAAAACAAGTTGATAAACGGTTACATAACTTTGCAAAGAGGTGCGAAGTGTCCCGGCCGTCTGCTCTTGATGAAATGGGCAGAATCTGGAGCGGAGCTCGTAGAGCTCACCGTCACCAGCTAGAGGGCGCTGTCGTCGGTGTCTGTCGTAGTGCCAACTTAATAACTTCCACCTAAGCCGTGGCATCGTTGCTATCGATACCACAGAAAATGTCAGTGTTCTTGAAATGACAATCGGAGAAACGAATGAGAAATATTCAATTCCAACAAATACGGTACGTGACGGACTTAAATCGTTATGGAAAACCAGTGAAGAAGCCATGAAACTTGCTTTAGGAAATAAGTTTTTTCAGAGATCGTTCAGTGATGAACTGGAAGCAATATTGTACGAAAATTGGATCTCCGAAGAACGCTGGATTCAGTACCGCATTTGTGAGGGTTAGCGACGTGAGAGCTGTGTTCACACAGAGCTGAACAGTCTGTACTGTATGTGTGAAACATGTATCACTAAAAATCAAACTAATATTTTGAGTTAGGACTATAGTGTTGAAAACTTGAACTCAATGATTTTATTACGAATTTTTGTTTATTCGAGTCAACTTTTTCCCAATTTGGAAACGATCTGCAAAGAGATATAACCTGTACTTACTTCAGTTTTCTGCGTATAACCATTTACGGTCCAATTAAAACTCTTTGTAACAAAAACAATTTCTTTTTTACACATTTCAGTTTCATGCCCGACACAGCCATCTCAAGATTTAAACTACCAAAATGCAAAGGATGAAAAAAACAAAAAATGTGAAGGGACGCATATTGTTATGAAATTAACTTTTATAATTCAATTGAATGACATATCACAGTACTGCTCAGTGTGAAGAACGTCAGAACAAATTATAATTTTAAAAAAGCTTACATATCCGAGGAGAAGGGCGAGATTAGTGTTTACCTTTCCGTCGACAACTAGGTCGTTAGAGGCAGAGCAGAAGCTCGGGTCAGGATAGGATAGAGTGGAAAAGCGGGCGTGCCCTTCCGAAGGAACCAAACCGAAATTTGTCTGATGCGATTTAGGGAAATCACGGAAAACCCGACTCAGGGTAGCCGGATGTTGGTTGCAACTCCCGTCCTCCCGAACGCGAATCCAGAGAGCTGACCACTGCGCTACCCCTCTAGGTTACGTGTCCGATACTATCCTACCTTCCCCAGCTACTCATAGTAATCCAGAATGAATCTTTGACTTTGCAGCGGAGAGTGCTCTATTTTCAAATTTACTGCCACATTCAAAGTTCGTACTGGACTGGGATTCGAAAACCAGAACCATGCCTTTCATGAGCAATGCTAGTATGAGCTTTTTTTTTCCTTTTTTTATACCAGAAATACCTTTAACATTAGAAATAATAAATAATATGCTTCTCGTAAAAGGTTACACAATCTTCTTGAGACCTAAAACTATTCTTTGAGACAGAGAATTTTCCTAAATACTAGTACATACTGAAAGGAACATTGAGACAAACTAAAATATAAGGAGATGTTGAAAGCGTGGTAAAATTGATTGAGAGTCCAATTTGCGCGTTAGCTATTTGACTGTCGCTTTGACACTGGTACAACCGGTTTCGTAGCATGCTGGTACATCCTCAGATGTATTTTGGCCTAAAAATAATACCACACTTTATAAGAGCCGTACTATTGACGTACTAAGTTCAGAAATCTTGATACTAAACCATTAAAATCATGGAACGCGAATTACTAACAAAAGACACGAGCCGCTATCACAAAATTAATTACAAGGTTTAATGTCCCATGTTATCTAAATAGCTTAATATGTATTCCAAGGTGCAGTGAAGAACACTAACTTACGCAATCACTAACATTAGTTGAAATTAATAAAGCCAGATGTCACTGATAATTTCCGTTCGGAGGACATCAGTCGTTCCTAAAATAGATTTTAGAAAAGTAATAGTGAGGAAGGTCCAACAGGGGCTGTAATTAGGCAGAAATTAAAGAATAATTAAAACAGTAATTTCAGACTCACGTGAGGTGACGTCAAACCGTCTAGACTGTTGACCAACTGAACTTTTAGGGGGAATATACCTGCTTCGGCCGCTTTCATTTTGCCAACACATATATATCTTGAGAAATAGTAGATGTGTTCCTAAAATGAAAGTCTATGTGAAGCGAAATTTCTCATCGTCCTAAATAACACGAAGGAAACAGGACCTAAGGAGGACATTTATCAGGAAGTGGCGTTATACACATTTGTGCGAAATGGACATTGACTCCGCATATGTGTAAGGCCGTCAGAATCATTTTCCCGGGTTAAAGGACTACTTAGCCTCCGTGACGAACAAGCTGAGACTACGCTGGCTTAGAGTGTATAGTTTTCTCCTATTACCTGGTCGTCCTTAGGTCCTGTTTCCTTCGTGTTATTTAGTACGCCGAGAAATTTCGCCTCACATAGAATTTCATTTTAGGAAAGCACCTACCATTTCTGAGGATATATTCGTATATGTGTTGGCAAAACGGGAGTGGTATACACGGGTGTATTCACCACCGTCATCTCAGAATTCAGATGATCAACAGTCTAGACACTTTCACGTCACTACATGTGAGTCTGACATTATTGTTTTCATAATTTTTTCATTTGGGTTTACTTATAGCCCTTTTTGGACATTCCGCGCTATTAATTTTATAAAATCTTTATTTAAGGGGCATCCAGCGCTCTCTGAAAGTAAATTATCAGTGGCGGCCGGCTTTATTAAGTTCAGCTACTACTGTGGTTGCGCCAGTTAGTGCTCTGCATTGCACCTTGGAACACGCGTTAAGTCATATAGATAACACGGAACATTAAATCTTGTAAGTCACTTCATGATAGCGGCTCATGTCTTTTGTTATTAATACGCGTTCCATAATTTTAAATTTTTAATTTTAAGATTTCTGAACTTAGTAAGTCTTAAGCGAGCTTTGACCAGTGTACGGCTCTTATGAAGTATGACATAAAAAAATTTAACGCCAAAATACACCCAAAACGGATGTACCAGCATGGTACCAAACCGATTGTACCAGTCTCTAAGCGACTACAGTAAGACAGCTAACGCTTCAGACTGGATTCTCTATCAGTTTTACCTTCATTTCAACATCTCAAAATGTTTTAATTTGTTTGAGTGTTCCTTTCAGTATGTCTAATTATTTTAGCTGTTCATACTCTACTTATAAGACTGTTTTTTAAATACTAGATTTTTACTCATCATCATCATCATCATCATCATCATTCTGGAGCATAGCCCCGTTATAAAATTCCTCCATGATCCCCTATTCAGTGCTAACATTGGTGCCTCTTCTGAAGTTAAACCTATTACTTCAAAATCATTTTTAACCGAATCCAGATACCTTCTCCTTGGTCTGCCCCGACTCCTCCTACCCTCTACTGCTGAACCCATGAGTCTCTTGGGTAACCTTGCTTCTCCCATGCGTGTAACATGACTCCACCATCTAAGCCTGTTCGCCCTGACTGCTACATCTATAGAGTTCATTCCCAGTTTTTCTTTGATTTCCTCATTGTGGACACCTTCCTGCCATTGTTCCCATCTACTAGTACCTGCAATCATCCTAGCTACTTTCATATCCGTGACCTCAACCTTGTTGATAAGGTAACCTGAATCCACCCAGCTTTCGCTCCCATACAACAAAGTTGGTCGCAAGATTGAACGGTGCAAAGATAACTTAGTCTTGGTACTGATTTCCTTCTTGCAGAAGAGAGTAGAACGTAGCTGAGCGCTCACTGCATTAGCTTTGCTACACCTCGCTTCCAGTTCTTTCACTATGTTGCCATCCTGTGAGAATATGCATCCTAAGTACTTGAAACCTTCCACCTGTTCTAAATTTGTTCCTCCTATTTGGCACTCAATCCGTTTGTATTTCTTTCCCACTGACATTACTTTCGTTTTGGAGATGCTAATCTTCATACCATAGTCCTTACATTTCTGATCTAGCTCTGAAATATTACTTTGCAAACTTTCAATCGAATCTGTCATCACAACTAAGTCATCCGCGTATGCAAGACTGCTTATTTTGTGTTCACATATCTTGATCTCACCCAGCCAGTCTATTGTTTTCAACATATGATCAATAAATAATATGAACAACATTGGAGACAGGTTGCAGCCTTGTCTTACCCCTGAAACTACTCTGAACCATGAACTCAATTTACCGTCAACGCTAACTGCTGCCTGACTATCCATGTAAAGACCTTTAATTCCTTGCAAAAGTTCACCTCCTATTCCATAATCACGTAGAACAGACAATAACTTCCTCCTAGGAACCCGGTCATATGCCTTTTCTAGATCTATAAAGCATAGATACAATTCCCTGTTCCACTCATAACACTTCTCCATTATTTGCCGTAAGCTAAAGATCTGGTCCTGACAACCTCTAAGAGGCCTAAACCCACACTGATTTTCATCCAATTGGTCCTCAACTAATACTCGCACTTTCCTTTCAACAATACCTGAGAATATTTTACCCACAACGCTGATTAAAGAGATACCTCTGTAGTTGTTACAATCTTTTCTGTTTCCATGTTTAAAGATTGGTGTGATTACTGCTTTTGTCCAGTCTGATGGAACCTGTCCCGACTCCCAGGCCATTTCAATTATCCTTTGTAGCCACTTAAGACCTGACATTCCACTGTATTTGATGAGTTCCGACTTAATTTCATCCACCCCAGCCGCTTTATTGCACTGCAATCTACTACCCATTTTCTCCACTTCCTCAAATGTGATCCTGTTTCCATCATCATTCCTATCCCATTCTACCTCGAAATCTGAAACATTGCTGATCGTATTTTCACCTACATTGAGCAACTCTTCAAAATATTCCCTCCATCTGCCCAAGACATCCACAGGATTCACCAGCAGTTTTCCTGACCTGTCCAAAATACTTGTCATTTCCTTCTTACCTCCCTTTCGAAGACTGCTAATTACACTCCAGTATGGTTTTCCAGCAGCTTGACCCATAGTCTCCAACCTGTTTCCAAAATCGTCCCAAGATTTCTTCTTGGATGCCGCAATTATCTGTTTGTCTTTGTTTCTTCCTTCAACATAACTTTGTCTGTCTACCTGAGTTCTAGTATGTAGCCATTTTTGATACGCCTTCTTTTTCCTTTTACAGGCTGCCTTGACTGTGTCATTCCACCAAGCTGTTTGCTTCATCCTTATTTTACACACTACTCTTCCAAGACATTCTTTAGCCACTTCTAGTACTGTGTCCCTGTACCTTGTCCATTCCTTTTCCAATGACTGTAATTGACTACTTTCAACTAACTGGTACCTTTCTGAGATCGCTGTTATGTACTTGTGCCTGATTTCCTTATCCTGAAGTTTCTCCACTCTTATCCTCCTACATATGGACCTGACCTCCTGCACTTTCGGCCCCACAATCCCAATTTCACTGCAGATTAAATAATGATCAGTGTCATCAAAGAATCCCCTGAATACACGTGTGTCCCTCACAGCCTTCCTGAATTCCTGATCTCTTATTATATAGTCAATGACAGATCTGGTTCCCCTGTCTTCTCAAGTATACCGGTGAATGTTCTTATGTTTAAAAAAGGAGTTTGTGATTACTAAGCCCATACTGGTACAGAAATCCAAGAGTTGTTTCCCGTTCCTGTTGGCCTCCATATCCTCTCCAAATTTACCCATAACCTTTTCATACCCTTCTGTTCGATTTCCAATCCTGGCATTAAAATCACCCATGAGCAGAACACTGTCCTTGTCCTTTACTCTAACAACTACATCACTGAGTGCCTCATAAAAACTACCCATCTTATCTTGATCTGTCCCTTCACAATGCGAATATACTGACACAATCCCAATTTTCTTGCTAGACACTGTCAAATCTATCCACATCAGTCGTTCGTTTACATACCTTACTGCAACTACGCTGGGTGCCATTTCTTTCCTGATGTAAAGCCCTACACCCCATTGTGCTATTCCTGCTTTGACTCCTGACAGGTAGACCTTATATTCTCCAACTTACTCTTCTTTCTCACCCCTTACCCGAATGTCACTAACAGCTAAAACGTCCAGCCCCATCTTACTTGCAGCCTCTGCCAGCTCTACCTTCTTCCCAGAGTAGCCCCCATTGATATTAATAGCTCCCCATCTCATTACCATTTGTTTGCCAAGTTGTATCTTAGGAGTCCCTGGTTTGTCAGGTAGAGGTGGGACTCCGTCACCTCCAAAGGTCCGAGGCATTTTGCTCTGATTGTTGCCAGCATCATATTTTTACTGAAAACTAAAAATTATTCTGTGGTCTAAGTCTTCCTGGAGACTAAAAGTTGTCTTTGAAATTTTCTTTCAAGTAATGGTGTTCCTGAAATTACATCTACATCTACAGCCTTACTCCGCAAGTCACCTGACGGTGTGTGGCGGAGGGTACTGTGAGTACCTCTAGCGGTTCTCCCTTCATTTTCCAGTCTCGTATTGTTCGCGGAAAGAAAGATAGTCGGTATGCCTCTGTGTGGGTTCTAATTCTCTCTGATTTTAACCTCATGGTCTCTTGGCGAGGTATACGTAGGAAGGAGCAATATACTGCTTGACTCCTCGGTGAAGGTATGTTCTCGAAACTTCAACAAAAGCCCGTACCGAGCTACTGAGCGTCTCTCTTGCAGAGTCTTCCACAGGAATTTATCTATTATCTCCGTAATGCTTTCGCGATTACTAAATGATCCTGTAACGAAGCGCGCTGCTCTCCGTTGGATCTTCTCTATCTTTTATATTAACCCTATCTGGCACGGATCCCACACCGGTGAGCAGTATTCAAGCAGTGGGCGAACAAGTGTACTGTAACCTACTTCCTTTGTTTTCGGACTGCATTGCCTTACTATTCTTCCAATGAATCTCAGTCTGGCATCTGCTTTACCGACGATTAAATTTTTATGGTCATTCCATTTTAAATCACTCCTAATGCCTACTCACAGATAATTTATGGAATTAACTGCTTCCAGTTACTGACCTGTTATATTGTAGCTAAATAATAGAGGATCTTCCTTTCTGTGTATTCGCAGCACATTACAATTGTCTACATTGAGATTCAATTGCCATTCTCTGCACCATTCGTCAATTCGTTGCAGATCCTCCTGTATTTCAGTACAATTTTGCATTGTTACAACCTTTCGCTATTTCTACAGTATCATCCGCAAAAAGCCTCAGTGAACTTCCGATGTTATCCACAAGGTCATTTATACATATTGAGAATAGCAACGGTCCTACGACACTCCCCTGCGGCACACCTGAAACCACTCTTACTTCGGAAGACTTCTCTCCATTGAGAATGACATACTGCGTTGTGTTATCTAGGAACTCTTCAATCCATTCACACAACTGGTCTGATAGTCCATATGCTCTTACTCTGTTCATTAAACGACTGTGGGGAACTGTATCAAACGCCTTGCGGAAGTCAAGAAACAGGGCATCTACCCGGGAACCCGTGTCTATGGCCCTCTGAGTCTCATGGACGAATAGCGCGAGCTGGGTTTCACGCGATTGTCTTTTTCGAAACCCACGCTGATTCCTGTAGAGTAGATTTCTAGTCTCCAGAAAAGTCATTATACTCGAACATAATACGTATTCTAAAATTCTGCAACTAATCGACGTTAGCGATGTAGGTCTATAGTTCTGCATATCTGTTCGGCATCCCTTCTTGAAAACGGGGATGACCTGTGTCCTTTTCCAATCTTTTGGAACGCAACGCTGTTCTAGAGACCTACGGTGCACCGCTGCAAGAATGGGAGCAAGTTGCTTCGCGTACGCTGTGTAAAATCTAACTGGTACCCCATCAAGTCCAGCGGCCTTTCCTCTTTTGAGCGATTTTAATTGTTTTTCTATCCCTCTGTCATCTATTTCGATATCTACCATTTTGTCATCTGTGCGACAATCTAGAGAAGGAACTACAGTGCAGTCTTCCTCTGTGAAACAGCTTTGGAAAAAGACATTTAGTATTTCGGCCTTTAGTCTGTCATCCTCTGTTTCAGTACCATTTTGGTCACAAAGTGTCCGGACATTTTGTTTTGATCCACCTACCGCAACGTACAGCATGGCCCTTTTTCTTTTTGAGCTATATTTAGGTAAGTCTGCAATTTGTTTCTGTACTTGACTTCAATTTGTCGCTTCAGCATAGAGTGTTTCAGCTGAAGCAAATCTCGGAAAACTTGTAGAGTTGGCCAGTTGGTCGTAACAGTGGATTACGTCGTCGGCGTCGCGTAAAAAATATTCATGATACCTATTACTCGTTTAAATAAAAATTTAAACGGGTTCCTTACATAGGAAGGCAGAAGATGTGTATCCTCCAAATTGCAAGCACTGCTTAGTGCAATTGGAATCAGATGAAGCCTGTGGTCTTCGTGCGCTGCCAGACGTGTCTCGGTGACTGCTTCATAGCGGACTGTCCTGACATTTGTGGGCAGGACCGGAGACTGAATATTTTTAATAACTCGAAGCCTTTCTGTTCATAGATCTGGACGTGTACTGGGTGCCGCGGCTGTCTCGAATTATCATTTGGTAAATCTGCACCGTTGTTAATCTTGAAACTTCTTGTCTGATGCATCTGGACTCTAGTACAACTGGTCCACAGATTAACATCTATTGGTTCAACTGTGACTAGGGTCTTAGAAGTCTGTTTTGGATATTTAGCAGCACTATGTTTGTTATGAATGAGCAGATATAGTCCACTCATGTAGCAATGAGTGGCTGTTATCTCGAAGGCCAAGATACTTGATCTCGTATGAACCATGCCGCAGGTGATTGTTTCACGGTATGTCTGTCAATGAGCGACTCCGCTGCTGTATTTGCGCAAGAAGTATACGTTGATGTAGTGGGCCGTTCCGTGGCTGCTCCCGTCTTAAGGGGGCTTTGATCAGTTACATGTTTGGTTTCCGGTTGTGGAATATCATACACTGAAGAGCCAAAGATACTGGCACACTGCCTAATATCGTATAGGGCCCCTGCGAGCACGCAGAAGTGCCGCAACACGACGTGGCATTGGTTCGAATAATGTCTGATGCAGTGCTGGACATTAATGGATGCCGGTGATCAGACAGGATGCTTACGTACGTGACACCTGTCTAAATCGTATTTAGAGGTATCAATGGTCCCATTTCAATCCAATTGCACGCTCCCCACACCATTACAGAGCCTCCACCAGCGTGAACAGTCCCCTGCTGACGTGCAGGGTCCATAGATTCACGTGATTGTCTCCATAGCCGCACACGTCCATCCGCACGATACAATTTGAAACGGGACTCGTGCGGCAAGGCAACATGTTTCCAGCCATCAACAGTCCAATGACGGTATTGATGGGCCCAGACGAGGCGTAAAGCTTCGTATCGTGCAGTCATCAAGGGTACACGAGTTGGCCTTCTGCTCCGAAAGCCCATCTCGATGATGTTTCGTTGAATGGTTGGCACGCTGACACTTGTTGGTGGCCCAGCATTGAAATCTGGTGGAAATTGCGGAATGGTTGCACTTCTGTCACACTGAACGATTCTCTTCAGTCATCGTTGGTCCCGTTCTTGCAAGATATTTTTCCGGTCGCAGCGATGTCGGAGACGTGATGTTTTGTCGGATTCCAGTATTCATGGTACACTCGTACAGGAAAATCATCACTACCTCGGAAATGCTGTGTCCCATTGCTCTTGCACCGACTATAACATCGCGTTCAAACTCACTTAAATCTTGATAAATTGCCATTGTAGAAGCAGTAACCGATCTAACAACTGTGCCAGAAACTTATTGTCTTATGCAGGCATTGCGCCGTATTCTGACTGTTTACATATCTCTGTATTTGAATACCAGTTTCTTTGGCGCCTCAGTGTATCTTGAGGACGCGTCGCGATGCTCACACGTAACTGGTCTCGCGTCTGCTACTGCTAACCAGTACTAATGTTCACTATGTGATGAAAAGTATCCGGACACCTATTAGTGAGCATTAATGGAGGTTTGTCACCCTTCACCTTTATGACTTTTCTGGGAACGTTTTCAATGAGGTGTCTCAATGGTTGTGAAAGAATGGCAGCCCATTTTTCCTCAACAGCCGAACCCAGAGAAGGTAGTGATGCTGAACTTTGGGATCTCGAGCGAAGTCGACTTTCTGACTCATCCCAATGTTCTTCCATTGGGTTCAGGTCGGAATGGCTGGAATGTTATTGTCCACAAACCACTGCGTCTCAGACGCTGCTTTTTGACAGGGTGCATTGTCATATTTATAAAAGCAATCATCGTCTCCAAATTGCTCCTCTACTATACACAGTATACAATTCTCCAAAATATATTTACACGACCCCCCCCCCCCCCACCCCGGCATTTAGCGTTTTCTTAAGTGAAATAACGAGATCACACCCTATCCACGGCAAACACTCCCATAGCAACACAGCATTCTCCATACTCCACTGCTGACACTTCATATGATGGCAGGTAACGTTCTAAAGACAGTCGCCGAACTCAAACTCTTCCATCGGATTGCGATATTTGTCACTCCTTCACAATCATCCACTGTCCAGGATCGTTTGTCTTTACACCATACGATTACGGAAATGTGTGGCTTACGAGTAGCTGCTCGAGATTGTTCCCCACTCTGTTGAACTTCCTATGCATAGTCACTGTGCTAGCAGTACTACTACTAGCAGTTCGGAACTCAAGAATGATTCCTACCGCTCATTTTATGCGTTTCTTTACGACCACCCTCCGCAACACTCGACGGTCCATGTCCGCCTGTACATGAGCTCTGCCTGGCCTTAGTTTGGCTGCGATTGTTCTTTCGCGTTTCCGCTTCACAGTCACTTCACCAACAGTCGAGCTGGGGAGCTTTGACTTAATTCCTTTGACCCCTATGGGGGCATAGGGCATCCAGGAGAACTCGCCATCCGTCTCTGTCTTTGGCCATTTGCCTCAATTCTGCCCAGGTCTTGCCAACTCTTTTTGCTTCCCATTCCACTGTCCTCTTCCATGTGCCCCTTGGTCTTTCTCTCCTCCTTGTTCCCTGGGGATTCCACTCCAATGCTTTTTCCTCGATGGCTCCATCTGGTTTTCTCAAGGTGTGCCCCAACCAACCCCACTTTCTCTCTCGTATCTGGTCTACTACAGGTACCTGGTTTGTTATTCGCCAGAGCTCCTCTTTGCATACTTTTTCTGGCCACCAGATAGTCATGATGCGTCGAAGACATCTATTTATGAAGCTTTGTAACTGGGATGTTACCTTTTATCCATTCTCCAGCTATCACTGACGTACAGGACAGCCTTCACATTTGTATTAAAAATAGGGATTTTTGTTTGGTACGTGATATTTCTATTTTTCCGTATTGGATACAATTGTATGAAGGCAGCATTTGCCTTTTTAATGCGGTTTTTCACGTCATCTCCAGCTCCACCATCTTCCGCCATTATACTACCCAGACACAGGAATGAGTTGACAGTCTCCACCCGCTGCTCACCTATTAACAGTGGCATCTTTATGTTCCCTGAATTTACTCTCATTGTTTTGCCTGTATTTATCTTGAGGCCAGCAGTCTCTGCTTCTTCTTTAAGTAAGTTTAATTTAGCTTGCATATCAGTCAGTCTTTGAGCTAATAAAACTATGTCGTCTGCAAAATCCAAATCCTCCAGATGTTCATGGATCCCCCATTGGATTCCTCGTCTCCTGTCTACTGTTACTCTTCTCGTAACTGAGTCTAGAACAAGTAGAAAAAGTGTTGGTAATAAAATGCAACCCTGCCGGATTCCAGTTGTTACTTTTATGGGCTCTGTCATATTTTCTTTCGGGAGTACGCAACATTCGTAGCCATCATATAGATCTATTATGATGTTGAAGATCTTCTGTGGTATGCCATACTTCCACAACACCTGCCAGAGCACTTTATGTTTCACGGAATCAAAGGCCTTTTGAAAATCAATAAATGCCAGGTACATGGTTGCTTGGAATTCTTTGCTTTGCTGTGAAATGATCCTAAGAGTGTTAATAAGATCAACACCACTGTGTTGTGCCCTAAAACCGCCTGTTCTTTACGCAGTCGCTTTTCAAGGGATTCTTTAATTCTGTTTAATTTTTTTTTTTTTGAGCACTGTGGAGCTTAACTTCTGAGGTCATCAGAACTTAGAACTAGAACTACTTAAACCTAACTGACCTACGGACATCACACACATCCATGCCCGACGCACGATTCGAACCTGCGACCGTAGCGGTCGTGCGGTTCCAGACTGCAGCGCCTAGGACCACTCGGCCACCGCGGATTTCTCTTCAAGCCAAATATGCTTCAGCATTTTAACAGTGGGCAGAAGGGTTGAAATGTCGCTGATGGATTTGTTACTCAGGTGACATCCAATGACTAGTCCACGTTCGAGGTCAATGAGTTCTCCTGAGCGACCCACCCTACTTTGACTGCTTCCCTACTGACATCCCAACACCGCCCGCCTCCTTTTACAGTGGCGGGTCTGCCTCTCGTGACATCTAGCGGTCAGTTCCGCATTACATACGGATGTCCGGATATTTTTGAACTGAGAAAGCCTATTTTGGTCTACTGGTCCCACGATATTCACGAAGGACTTGTTTCTGTTTAGTTTGTAATTTTAGTTCTCTTTGAAATTTGCTCAGCTGCCGCTTCAGTGATTTCAGGTGGCATCGGTATTCGTTGTAAATTGTAATGAGGTTCTCGCCTAATGCAGGTCATTATTATGACACAAACACGGCTAGCCCATCAGGAAATCTCTTGTCTCGTGGCGCGGATTTCAGTGTCCCGTTCAATTCATCGCTAAAAAAATTGGCGATGAGGTCACTATTTTGTTGCTTTGATATTGTCCTCGTAACATCTATAGTTGTGAGCTGTTCTTCAGTGTTCACTTTGTAATGTCGACAATTCTAGACAATTATAGAGAGAGAGAGAGAGAGAGAGAGAGAGAGAGAGAGAGAAAGTAAGAAAGAGACCAATTTAGTAGTAACCAAAAATGGATAACTTCGCTTTACGGAAGTAAGAAAGGAACATTTTGGCTTAATAACTTTCGACAATTAGCTTCATTTCCTCTGTTTTACGATGCCATTCTTCGAAAGTTTTGACCTATAGAGCTAATGTGAAAACGTGCCATTCTCCTTTCTAGGTTAAGAATTAGTTTTCGGCGAGCTCCCTTCTGAGGAAAATGCACTTTGTAAAAGTTATTGCAGGGAATAGATTAGTCTTTGACGCGCGATTTTGGAATGTTGTCAAAACAGATATCTATGGTTGCCACAATTCCTTCAGTGGATCTAAAACGCATTCCCACCACAGATAGTTTTATTTGTGGCAAAGGGTGGCAGTTAGAGCTGAAATGGTGACTAGGGTGGCTGTTACTTTTTTTGTCTGCCCTACAATGCTGCCTATTTCTTCACATTTCAAAAAATTAGAAGAGACACGCACATAGTTAAGGCTGATAACAGCGAAGCAGCTAGGTCATCGTCGGTAATAAATTAGAAAGCTCAAAAATCGCTTCAACTCACGTATGCGAACGTAGCACTGAGGCGCGTAGCGCCAGAAGGAGCTATCTGACACACAAGGAAAAAGTGAGTTTATGGGGCGTTTGGACACCTCGTCCCTTGTGTTAATATATATTAAAATCCCTGTTAAGTGATGTAAGTATATACTACGTACCATCTTCAGACATTTATATAAAACTACTCACTTTCAGTTGATAAGACTTTTAATTCCAGATGGAGTTATCTCATATCTGAAGATATTGTGTTGTAAACTTCGTATCCGCCAACATAACAACATTTAGAACTACTACTTATTTTCATTCTGCAAGATTTGAGTGTGCTATCTTAAGCGCCGTAGCTAGAGTTGAATTTTAGGTACGGCAGCGATGGTTACAGGTAGCACTAAGGAAAAATTTCACTTGATATGATCTGGTCAATCGAGTTTCGTTGTACTTGACTTACGAGTGTGAGTGAGTAAGGTAGTACTCGATTGTTGGAAGGGGGTGACTGATAGATAAGAGCAAAAAATTCATTTATTCATGTTTATATTATTTCTCCAAACATATTATATTCAATGTAATAATAAAAAATACTTCCTTGAAACAGCTGATTCTTCGATTATCCATATCATTAAAAATGCGAAGGACTTCATTCTTTCGTTCTTTCCTTTTAGAACGCCTGTAATACTGTGACTGAGATTCTTTCATGATCCACTGACAGCCGCTGAGGCCTATTGATTGCAGTCAAAGTTGAAAACGTAGATTCGCACGCAGCAGTGCTACATCCTATGGCCGCTATAGATGCAAAACGTTCGTATTTATCTTTAAACGTCTCATGCTGCTTGTACAAAACTCACATTGTGTTTTCAATTTTGTATTCGCGACTACTCATACAAGCCTTGACCAGAGTAGCCTCTTCCCTTGATAGAATTGTTAGACCTGAAAAATCAGTTTAAATTGTGGATCGGAAATAATTAAATAACATTAATATTTTACAAACAATAACATAGTTTTGTTTAATTTTCTGAAGCTTACCTAAATTTTTAAACATTTCTATTTTGTCTACATCCAAGTCATGGAGAAGAGCTAATGAATTTAGTGGATCGTCGTTGTCCGAAAATCTTCTTTTTAATTCAGCAATTGGTATGTACAACGTTTTGCAATACTCAGATTTAAATGTCTGAGCATACTGGTCGTCTATATTTGGTCTCGCATACATCAGGCAATCCATCTGATTTGATTTCTGACTTGCCTGTTTTGGGTCTGGGGCCTATTTTCGGAATCTCCGCTTGTCATAGACTTAGCTTCTTCCAAAATTTGCTGGTACAGATCATCTGACCTCAGTTCCGTCATATCATTTTGGATCCATTTCATGACTGTTATGGCGTCTTTCAATCACGAGCTTCGGGCTTGTAAAGCTGCGTCTGCAGGCTGAAGCATGGACAAGTACAGTTAGCCTTCTGCCGCTGAGCAGTGTGTCAGCAGTGCGCAAGTAGCAGCAAGTGGCTTATTTAGCATTCATATAAGTGTAGTAGTCAAGTTGAAAATTTGTTTGAGTGTTCTTAGCGCACTTGTTTAGTTAAGTCCGTCAAATCATTGTGTAGTTTCGTATTTAGCAGGGGCAGATTTGCATTTAAATATCTGTGACGTGCAAAGTCGCGTAGTCGTCTGCCATTTGTTTATTTCTTTCAAATAGTCTTTGTACGTTACTGACAGTACAGTTAGCCTTCTGCCGCCGAGCAGTGTGTCAGCAGTGCGCAAGTAGCAGCATTACTACATTTACTAGGCAGTCTTGTATTTTAATAACCGTTTAAATTTTGTGTCGAATTGTTTGTGCTCTGTGTAGATTAGTTCAGACGTTCTTTGCACAACAGTATTTAGCCCATAGGGACTGCGACTGCTGTGTTCGGATGCAGGCTGAGTTGGCATCCCTTCGCTCCCAGCTTCAGGCAGTGTTGGCTTCGGTCACACAGCTTGAGGCTGTTGCCAATGGGCATCACTGTGTGGGTCCGGACGGGTGTTTGTCGGGGACGGCCAGTTCGTCCCACGCATGCCCCCATCGGACTACGGCTGCGGCTGCCTGGGATACTGCCAACATTGAGGCTGACCCCTCACCTGTGGTAGAGTTGAAGGTCGTCTCGAGGTGTGGCAGGGGGCGAAAGACATTCCGGAGGGCTGAATGGAAGGCCTCTCCAGTTTGTCTGACGAACCGGTTTCAGGCTCTGTCTCCGGCTGATACTGATTTTCGGCCACACATGGCTGCTTGTCCTGTTCCAGAGGTTGCCCTCAGTCTGCAAGATCCAGGCCGTCGCAGAGGGTGGGTTTTCTGGTAGTTGGGAGCTCCAACGTCAGGCGCATAATGGGGCCCCTTAGGGATACGGCTGCAAGGGAGCGGAAGAAATCCAATGTGCACTCCGTGTGCATACCGGGGGGAGTCATTCCAGACGTGGAAAGGGTCCTTCCGGATGCCATGAAGGCTACAGGGTACACCCATCTCCAGGTGGTCGCTCATGTCGGCACCAATGATGTGTGTCACAATGGATCGGAGGAAATCCTCTCTGGCTTCCAGCGACTATTTGATTTGGTGAAGCGGTATGAAAGCAAAGCTCACCATCTGCAGCATCGTCGATAGGACTGACTGCGGACCTTTGGAGTGGAGGGTCAGAATCAGAGGCTGAGACGGTTCTGCGACCGTGTGAGCTGCAGATTCCTCGACTTGCGCCATAGTGTGATGGGGTTTCGGGTTCCGCTGGATAGGTCAGGAGTTCACTACACACAGGAGGCGGCTACACAGGAAGCAGGGGTTGTGTGGCGTTTTTATGTTAGCTGGACTCGTACAGAAATGGCAACAGCCTCAAAGGGTGCGGGGCAAAGTCAGGACATGCGGGGCCCAAGCAGCAATCAGTATTGTAATTGTAAACTGTCGAAGCTGCGATGGTAAAGTACCGGAACTTAAAGCGCTGATAGACAGCACCGAAGCTGAAATCGTTATAGGTACGGAAAGCTGGCTGAAGCCAGAGATAAATTTTGCCGAAATTTTTACTAAGGCATAGACGGTGTTTAGAAAGGATAGATTGCATGCTACCGGTAGTGGCGTGTTTGTCGCTGTTAGTAGTAGTTTATGCTGTAGTGAAATAGAAGTGGATAGTTCCTGTGAATTATTATGGGTGGAGGTTATACTCAACAACCGAGCTAGGTTAATAATTGGCTCGTTTTACCGACCTCCCGACTTAGCAGCATTAGTGGCAGAACAACTGAGAGAAAATCTGGAATACATTTCACATAAATTTCGTCAGCATGTTGTAGTCTTAGGTGGAGATATCAATTTACGAGATACAGACTGGAACACTCAGATGTTGAGGACGGGTTGTAGGCACAGAGCAGCGAGTGACATTATACTGAGTGCACTATCCGAAAATTACCTCGAGCAATTAAACAGAGAACCGACTCGTGGAGATAACATCTTGGACCTGCTGATAACAAACACACCCGAATTTTCGACTCTGTAAGCGCAGAACAGGGAATCCATAAGGTCGTTGCAGCATCCCTGAATATGGAAGTAAATAGGAATATAAAAAAAGGGAGGAGGGTTTATCTGTTTAGAAAGAGTAATAGGAGGCAGATTTCAGACTACCTAACAGATCAAAAAGTTCAAGACAATCGTAAAATGAATTTTAGACAGGTACTTGCCGAGTAAAACTGTGAGGGACGGGAAAAACCCACCGTGGTTCAACAACTAAGTCAGGAAACTAGTGTGAAAGCAAAGAGAGCTTCACTGCAAATTTAAACGCAGCCAAAATCTCTCAGACAAACAGAAGCTAAACGATGTCAAAGTTAGCGTAAGAAGGGCTATGCGTGGAGCGTTCAGTGAACTCAAAAGTAAAATTCTATGTACCGACTTGACAGAAAATCCTAGGACGTTCTGGTCTTACGTTAAATCAGTAAGTGGATCGAAACAGCATATCCAGACACTCTGGGATGATAATAGCATTGAAATAGAGGATGACACTCGTAACGCTGAAATACTAAACACCTTTTTCCAAAGATGTTTCACAGAGGAAGACCGCATTGCAGTTCGTTCTCTAAATCCTCGCACGAACGAAAAAATGGCTGACATCGAAATAAGTGTCCAAGGAATAGAAAAGCAACTGTCCACTGGACCTGACGGGATACCAGTTCGATTCTACACAGAGTACGCGAAAGGACATGCCCCCTTCTAACAGCCGTGTACCGCAAGTCTCTAGAGGAACGGAAGGTTCCAAATGATTGGAAAAGAGTACAGGTAGTTCCAGTTTTCAAAAAGGGTCGTCGAGCAGATGCGCAAAAATATGGGCCTATATCTCTGACATCGATCTGTTGTAGAATTTTAGAACATGTTTTTTGCTCGCGTATCATGTCATTTGTGGAACCCAGAATCTACTTTGTGGGAATCAACAAGGATTCCAGAAACAGCGATCGCGTGAGACCCAACTCGCTTTATTTGTTCATAAGACCCAGAAAATACACTCCTGGAAATTGAAATAAGAACACCGTGAATTCATTGTCCCAGGAAGGGGAAACTTTATTGACACATTCCTGGGGTCAGATACATCACTTGATCACACTGACAGAACCACAGGCACATAGACACAGGCAACAGAGCATGCACAATGTCGGCACTAGTACAGTGTATATCCACCTTTCGCAGCAATGCAGGCTGCTATTCTCCCATGGAGACGATCGTAGAGATGCTGGATGTAGTCCTGTGGAACGGCTTGCCATGCCATTTCCACCTGGCGCCTCAGTTGGACCAGCGTTCGTGCTGGACGTGCAGACCGCGTGAGACGACGCTTCATCCAGTCCCAAACATGCTCAATGGGGGACAGATCCGGAGATCTTGCTGGCCAGGGTAGTTGACTTACACCTTCTAGAGCACGTTGGGTGGCACGGGATACATGCGGACGTGCATTGTCCTGTTGGAACAGCAAGTTCCCTTGCCGGTCTAGGAGTGGTAGAACGATGGGTTCGATGACGGTTTGGATGTACCGTGCACTATTCAGTGTCCCCTCGACGATCACCAGTGGTGTACGGCCAGTGTAGGAGATCGCTCCCCACACCATGATGCCGGGTGTTGGCCCTGTGTGCCTCGGTCGTATGCAGTCCTGATTGTGGCGCTCACCTGCACGGCGCCAAACACGCATACGACCATCATTGGCACCAAGGCAGAAGCGACTCTCATCGCTGAAGACGACACGTCTCCATTCGTCCCTCCATTCACGCCTGTCGCGACACCACTGGAGGCGGGCTGCACGATGTTGGGGCGTGAGCGGAAGACGGCCTAACGGTGTGCGGGACCGTAGCCCAGCTTCATGGAGACGGTTGCGAATGGTCCTCGCCGATACCCCAGGAGCAACAGTGTCCCTAATTTGCTGGGAAGTGGCGGTGCGGTCCCCTACGGCACTGCGTAGGATCCTACGGTCTTGGCGTGCATCCGTGCGTCGCTGCGGTCCGGTCCCAGGTCGACGGGCACGTGCACCTTCCGCCGACCACTGGCGACAACATCGATGTACTGTGGAGACCTCACGCCCCACGTGTTGAGCAATTCGGCGGTACGTCCACCCGGCCTCCCGCATGCCCACTATACGCCCTCGCTCAAAGTCCGTCAACTGCACATACGGTTCACGTCCACGCTGTCGCGGCATGCTACCAGTGTTAAAGACTGCGATGGTGCTCCGTATGCCACGGCAAACTGGCTGACACTGACGGCGGCGGTGCACAAATGCTGCGCAGCTAGCGCCATTCGACGGCCAACACCGCGGTTCCTGGTGTGTCCGCTGTGTCGTGTGTGTGATCATTGCCCTTTCGCAGTGTCCGGAGCAAGTATGGTGGGTCTGACACACCGGTGTCACTGTGTTCTTTTTTCCATTTCCAGGAGTGTATTAGATACAGGCTCCCAGGTAGATGCCATTTTTCTTGTCTTCCGGAAGGCGTTCGATACAGATCCGCACTGGCGCCTGATAAACAAAGTAAGAGCCTACGGAGTATCAGACCAGTTGTGTGGCTGGATTGAAGGGTTTTTAGCAAACAGAACACAGCATGTTGTTCTCAATGGAGATACGTCTACAGATGTTAAAGTAACCTCTGGCGTGCCTCAGGGGAGTGTAATGAGACCATTGCTTTTTACAATATATACAGGGTGTTACACAAAGGTACGGCCAAACTTTCAGAAAACATTCCTCACACACAAAGAAAGAAAATATGTTAGGTGGACATGTGTCCGGAAACGCTCACTTTCCATGTTAGAGCTCATTTTATTACTTCTCTTCAAATCACATTAATCGTGGAATGGAAACACACAGCAACAGAACGCGACTTCAAACACTTTGTTACAGGAAATGTTCAAAATGTCCTCCGTTAGCGAGGATACATGCATACACCCTCCGTCGCATGGAATCCCTGACGCGCTGATGCAGGCCTGGAGAATGGCGTATTGTATCACAGCCGTCCACAGTACGAGCACGAAGTCTCTCTACATTTGGTACCGGGGTTGCGTAGACAGGAGCTTTCAAATGCCCCCGTAAATGAAAGAGGGTTGAGGTCAGGAGACCGTGGAGGCCATGGAATTGGTCCGCCTCTACCAATCCATCGGTCACCGAATCTGTTGTTGAGAAGCGTACGAACACTTCGACTGAAATGTGCAGGATCTCCACTTGCATGAACCACATGTTGTGTCGTACTTGTAAAGGCACATGTTCTAGCAGCACAGGTAGAGTATCCCGTATGAAATCATGATAACGTGCTCCATTGAGCGTAGGTGGAATAACATGGGGCCCAATCAAGACATCACCAACAATGCCTGCCCAAACGTTCACAGAAAATCTGTGTTGACGACGTGATTGCACAATTGCGTGCGGATTCTCGTCAGCCCACACATGTTGATTGTGAAAATTTACAATTTGATCATCGGAATCGAGGTAGTACAGTACATACTGACGAAACTAAAATGAGCTCTAACATAGAAATTAAGCGTTTCCGGACACATGTCCACATAACATCTTTTCTTTATTTGTGTGTGAGGAATGTTTCCTGAAAGTTTGGCCGTACCTTTTTGTAACACCCTGTATAAATGACCTAATAGATAGTGTCGTAAGTTCCATGCGGCTTTTCGCGGATGATGCTGTAGTATACAGAGAAGTTGCAGCATTAGAAAATTGCAGCGAAATGCAGGAAGATCTGCAGCGGATAGGCACTTGGTTTGAGGGAGTGGCAACTGACCGCAGCATTAGAAAATTGCAGCGAAATGCAGGAAGATCTGCAGCGGATAGGCACTTGGTGCAGGGAGTGGCAACTGACCCTTAACATAGACAAATTTAATGTATTGCGAATACATAGAAAGAAGATCCTTTATTGTATGATTATATGATAGCAGAACAAACACTGGTAGCAGTTACTCCTGGGATTATGCGTACGGAACGATTTAAAGTGGAATGATCATATAAAATTAATTGTTGGTAAGGCGGGTGCCGGGTTGAGATTCATTGGGAGAGTCCTTAGAAAACGTAGTCCATCAACGAAGGAGGTGCCTTACAAAATACTCGTTCGACCTATACTTGAGTATTGCTCATCAGTGTGGGATCCGTACCAGGTCGTGTTGACAGAGGAGATAGAGAAGATCCAAAGAAGAGCGGCGCGTTTCGTCACAGGTTTATTTGGTAAGCGTGATAGCGTTACGGAAATGTTTAGCAAACTCAAGTGGCAGACTCTGCAAGAGAGGCGCTCTGCATTGCGGTGTAGCTTGCTGTCCAGGTTTCGAGAAGGTGCGTTTCTGGATGAGGTATCGAATATATTGCTTCCCCCTACTTATACCTCCCGAGGAGATCATGACTGTAAAATTAGAGAGAGTCGAGCGCGCACGGCGGCTTTCCGGCAGTCGTTCTTCCCGCGAACCATACGGACTGGAACAGGAAAGGGAGGTAAAGACAGTGGCACGTCAAGTGCCCTCCGCCACACACCGTTGGGTGGTTTGCGGAGTATAAATGTAGATGTAGATGTAGACAAGATTTTTTTTGGCCACAACTATGACCATTCGAAATGTCAAATTGAGCACGACTTTTTTAATGCCAATAGTCTTGGCAAAGTCGTCACCGTTGAATATGTCATTTTTAATTTCATGTAAAGTCTTCAAAATCGATGAATAATTATCGTTTACAACTTTTGTAACCGCCAAGTTTCCAGTCCTACGCTGTTCGAGGAGCCGACCAATTCTTTTTCCACCATACAAGCCAGGTATTTTGTCAGGTGAAAGAATTCAGGTAACGTGATCCACTGATAAAAAAATAAACGAATGAAAGTCATTTCCGAGATAGTGCTGGTGAGTATCAAATGCATGTGATTGTTATAGCAGTGGATGTAAGGAATTTTTCGGCCACGTTTATTTTGTATTCTGGTCACATCTCTCGAAACTTTCCCGCTCATTGAACTTGCGCCATCACAGGATTTGCTTAACATATCAGAGAGGTCATTGTTATTTTCCGTAAGATTATTTAATTTTAATTCCATAAAAATGGCTGCATCAAGATATTCAGTAGTTGCAATAGTCAACACGGATACATTCAAGTTTCATCCTTAATGTGACAAGTTACTATTGCAATATTTTCGCGGTTATTTTTATCTCTCGTCCCATCTTCCAATAGAGTAATATCTTTAACAATGGAATCTCGTACTGCTTGAGTTATTTGATCTTGTATTTCAAGCTAACGATTTCTTGTATTTTGTGTTATATGAGTGAGAGCCTCCTTCAAGTTCAGGTCTTTCAGGCACGTGTATTCAAAAAAATTCTGAAATAATCCTTGTTTTTTTTTCTTCCTCCGAAATGTAATTTCCACGCGAAGCTAATTCGTTTACAACTAAAAATAGTATTACTTCAGTAATGAATTTCACGTAATATCTATTTTTTTCTAATGCTCTTTGTTGTATCGGCGTTTCAACACTGATAGTTGTAGATATTCTACGTAATTTGTACTCCCACATCGGTGTGGTTTATGTATGAGTAATGATTTTCGTGTTTTGAAAAACCAGTTTTTGAACTAGTGGTATTTTTCCAGTTTCTGAAAGTTATCGAAGTATACGAAGTCTGTTAGCTTGCATGAAATAAAAATTACTTACAAAGATAGCAAAAAGCAGTATCTTTCTCGACAGAATACTGCAGTAATTTATATCGCCTGAACCACTCCGCTACAAAGACGCTGATACTTTTTTTGGTAGATGTTTAAAATAATTTGCTTTATCGGTTCTCCGATTTCTGCAGTATCAGACGGAATGCCATAGCTAACATCACGAACATGTTTCACGGAACACGTTTCTATAGGACTAAAAGTAGAAATTGTATCTTGCGCTTCCATCAGTTTTGAGGAATAAGGTTGTTAGTGGTCAATTTCCTCTTAAACTCTTCGTTTTTTGCTGAAGAAAGCCCGTATATTCACCGCGGAATCGATCAGTCATCGGTTCACGGCAATAAATGAACTATTGTGTCGCTAACTGCCGAAACACTGTCCTACACTGCACTAACACCACAGACAAATATCCTCTGATTTTCTTGTTTTAGTCTAAAAGGGGAATCCCTGCACCATAGTTTGCAATAAGGGCACAGCTCCCAAAAATATTTCAGATGTCATCTATGGGCAGAATAAAGAATTATTATATATGATACTGACAAACCGTAGTTAATTCGAAATTGTTTAGATGTCGCAACGCTGGTAGTAAATTATTATTTTGTTCATTGTATCATTCTATGAATAAACAACTTACTTTGCATATTTTCGTAGTTGATGGTATTTTTTAAGGTAGAGCATTGGTGTTTTAAGTTAGGGCACTGGCCCACAATGTCTGTCTACCTCAGTCCGTGATTATCTTACGCTTTTCGATTTCAGTATTATTTTAGAGCCGTACAATGTAATCTCGTTGTTAATCAATAATAGAATATTGAGACGTTACAAAGAATGAATATGATTATGAGGTGAATGTGATTATAAGGTAAATGTTTCAACTACTGTGGGAAGAATAGAAATAATAAAGGGTAAATATAATGATATCGCTGAGCTAATATCGGTGTTTCCCGAAGACAGAAACTGCTTCACAGAAATTACGATGATCTCCCATCCCATGAAATTACCATTAGTTTATTTTGGTTTCATGGTGTCCAATGAAAGTGCCGAAGAAATTTAATACTTCTTGGATTATTTGTGTTTTCAAAACCTTTCAAATCCTTTAATGATTCTGGTTCGATATTCTTCATTCGTAGCCCTTATTTACTTTCTTAAAAATCAAATTTGTGTTAGAAACATTTGAACAGAAAAATGCTTTTTTCAATGTCTTATATTTTACAGTTATATGCAATATGCAGGGGACATATTGAACTCAAAAATTTGACAATGAAGCTTTTTTCTACTAAATATCTTGCTTTTCTCTGATTACTGCAATGTGTGGAATGTCTTTGCTTTACAAGTGGCAAGACCCTTATCGACTATACACGCGCTCTACGCGCCTCTTCCGTTCCTTTCTGTCGTGCGCACTGTTCATCCACTCCGCGTTAATGCTCTTCTTAGCTGAGTCCATCCAGATGTTATCTCGGCGCCTGAGTCTGGGTCTTCCTCTTCCTCTCATTTCATCTGTTGACCTGTGGAATGCTATTCTCTCTGGTGTTTTGTTTTGTTTGAGGCATCCGTCTCCTGACTGATTTTATGTGGCCTTTCATCAGTTCCTCTCCTGTGCCAACCTTTTCGTCTCAAAGTAGCACCTGCAGCTTACATCCTCAATTATTTGTTGGATGTATTTCAGTCTCTGCCTACCTTACAGTTTTTTCCCTCTACAGCTCTTTCTAGTAGCATAGAGGTAATACCCAGATGTCTTAACAGTTACCCTACCATCCTGCCTTTCTTCTTCGCAGTGTTTTCCGTATGTTCCTTTCTTTGCCGATTCTGCGGAGACCTTTCTCACTCATTATCTTATCAGTCCACCTAATTTTCAACATTCCCTTGTAGCACCACATTTCAAACGATTCGATTCTCCTCTTCTGATTTTCCAATTGCCCATGATTTACTACCATACAATGCTGTGTTGTAAAAGTACTTATCAGAAATTTGTTCCTTACATTAAGGCCTATGTTTCATACTAGTAGACTGCGTTAGGTCTTGAATACCCTCTTTGGCATTGCTAGTCTGCTTTCTATGTCCTCCTGGGTGCGTCCGTCATGGGTTATTTTGCTTCTAAGGCATCAAAATTCCTTAATTTCGTCTTCTTCGTGATCACCAGTTTCACGATAAGTTTCTTGCTACTCCCATTTCTGCTTATTCTCATTACTTTGGTCTTTTTGTGGTTTACTCTCGATTCATATTCTGTATTCATCAGACTACTCATTCCATTAAATGGATCCTGCAAATCTTATTCACTTTCACTGAGCATAGCTGTGTAATCAGCGAATCTCATCATGATATCTTTTCACCCGGAATTTTAATCCCATCATTAAACTATTTTCTTATTGTCGCCATTGCTTCTTTGATGCACAGATTGAAAAGTACGGGCGAAAGACTGCATCCATGTCTGCGTTTTTAATCCGAGCAATTCGTTCTTGGTTTCGCAGCCTTCTTGTCTCTCTTTGTTTCTTTACATACTGCTTATTACCTGTCTTTCCCTATAACTTACTGCTATTTCTCTCAGAACTGCGAACATCTTGCACAGTTTTACGTCCCGAACGCTTTTTCTAAGTTAACATATAGCATGGACATGTCATGATTTTTCTTGAGTCTTGCTTCCATTATTAAAGGAGACGTTAGACCCACGTCTCGGGTGCACTCCTAAAGCCAAGCTGGTCGCTACCTGAAAGGTGCTCAACTGTCTTCTTCAGTTTTCTGTACATTATTCTTGTCAGCAGCTTGGATGAATGGATTATTAAGCTGATTCTGCTACAGCTCTCGCACTTTTCGGCCCTTGCTGTCTTCCGAATTGTGTGGATAATATTTTTGGTTGGTGCTTGATTTGTGGAAGGGAACAAACGGGAAGGTGGTAGATCTCATCGTATTAGGGAAGGGTGGGGAAGCAAGTCAGCCGTGCCTTTTCGAAGGAACCATCCCGACATTTGCCTGAAGCGATTTGGGGAAATCTCGAAAAACCTAAAGTGCCGGATGCGGGTGATGATATTTTTGCGAAAGGCTGATGCTACGTCGCCGGTCTCATCGATTCTACAAACCAATAGTCAGTTGGTTGTCACTTCCACCAAAGATTTAAGGTATTCCGCGGAGTATTAACTATCCCTTCCGCTTTATTTGATCTCAAGTCTTCCAAAACTCTTATAAATTCTGATTCCAATACTGGATCCGCTATGTGTTCTATACCGACTTTAGGGGCCTAGTTTATTTTCGGTCATTATGAGTATGCGACAGGACCAATTCAGCTTTCTCATGTTTAGCATTTAGGTGATATTATGGTGTTTGTACAGCTCTCGTAGTTCTTCATTTTTTCTTATCCTTCATTCTATGTTATTTTCGTCAAATGCATGTCCAAAAACTCCGCTAAGTATTTTCCTTTCGAGTTTTAACAGTATTTCTTAATCTATCTTTCTAAATGTTAAAGCTTCACATCCGTATAATGTTAACAGTATAATAGTTGTTTAATAAAACCGAATTTTGAAGATAGTACTGTGTGATATTTTCCTAACCGCAAATACACGGTTAAGAAGTGTTTTGTTTGCTGCTGCTCGATGGGTATCTATTTCTATATCTGTTCTTCCTACGTACTTGAAGCGGTCAACTGTCTTGAAAGTGACTCCGTCCAGTCAAAGATTCATAACTTCGTATTGTCATAATCGCTATCGGATGCTCTGACATCATTCACACCTAATCATGCTTTCTCAGCGATTTTGTAATAATCTTGCACTATTCTGATTCTTTTTCTATTTTGGAACTATTTATTAGTGCTACATCATCTTCGTAGGCAGTTCAGGTAATGTTCACCTCCTGCAGTTGGAGCCCTTGTTGGTTAGTTTTAATAAATTCGCTACCTACTTCTCAAAGGTGAGATGAAATAAAATATATGAAATGGCGTCTGTCTCAGACCAATGTACTCATTAAAATTTTCAGTTTCTCCTCCAGGTATCCTTATATGACATAAATTTTCGTCTATACACGTTTTAACTGTGCTAATGTGATTGACTTTGAGGGGGCTTCAAATTCCCTCATTACATTTAGGAGTGTTTCCAGGTGTATACTGTCACATGTCTTTTTGAAATCTACGCGATCTAGCCACATTAAGATGACCACCGACTGTATTCAACGTCAGCGTGCAATAACCACCCTAAGACTACAGGTGGCAGCACTAGCAGTGGAGGGTACATAAAACGTGTCAGGGGGATGCGGACAGCAGTGTCATAGTGCACAAACGGAGCGGTTTATTTGATGCAGAAAAGGGCACGATCATTGGCTTTCGGGCCAAGGATGGAAGCATTTCCACACTGTTCGCATGGCGGCGTGCTTAAAGCGTGCAATGCACGGCAAAATGACGCTATCCAAAACCGGCGCCGAGGCAACTACGGTGCGCAACGTGTCATAGATGACAGGGTTGGATAAAGGCTGCAGAGATGCGTACCGGCGAATACACGTGCAAGTGCTGAGCGGCTAGCGCGAAAGCTCATGTAATACAGAGGAATTGCGTTACTGGATGTCACTTATTGGTGGAAGTGATAACGAAATGACTTAGGGTTTGTAGAATCTATGTGACTGCCGACTTACCATCAGACTTTGGGAAAAATGTCACCCACACAGTTCCCAAGATAGCAAGGGCCAATAAGTGAGAGAAATATCACAGAATCACCTCATATATCCAAGATGCTGAAAAGAATAATATACGGAAGAATGGAAAAGAAAGTTGAGGATGACGTCAACATATTGCTATCTGACAACCATTCAGCCATCTTCAGGTGAGTCTAAAACTCACTTGTGACCGACTAACAGTTTTCCAATCTGCGAACATGGCTTCTATCTTTCAAATTGTTTCCATTGAAGGCTGTAGTTCTAATTCCGGTTTTGATCCAACCTCTTGTGATCCCTTTGCACAAGGCGCCTGAATTATCTTATAGAGCACAGCTATCAGTCGAAGCACTAGCAAGTCCGTAATGAATAGCACACCATATATTCCAGTCCTGGTACAGATGGAGGTAGCGCAGGAAGAGATTGCCTTCAGATAGTGACGGCGTGTTTACACTTCAGCACCGCTCGCGGGATTCGCCACGTAACTCTCTCTCTCGTGGCATGACCATACAGGTAGCGCCATCTACAAGGATTTTGTCTCCATACATCTTCAGGAACTATCCGAACTGCTTTCAGACTAAGAAAATACTTTTCCCCGAATTTTTTTCCATTTTGATCCTCAGTGTTTATTGAGTCATCAATTTTCTGACCGGTTTGATGCGGTCCGCCACGAATTTCTCCCCTGTGCCATCCTTTTCATCCCAGAGCAGGACTTGCAATTTACGTCTTCAGGTATTTTCTGGATGTATTCGAATCTCTGTCTTGCTCTACTTTTGTTACCCTCTACAGCTCCATGATAATTATTCTGTGATGTCTTAACAGACGTCCTACCGTCTTATCCCTTCTTCTTGTCAGTGTTTTTCATCTATTCCTCTCCTTGCAGATTCTCTGGAAAACCTTCTCGTTTCTTACTTTACCAGTCAAACAAATTTTCAACATTCTTCTGTAGTACCACATCTCAAATGCTTCGATTCTCTTCTTTTCCGGTTTTGCCATAGTCCGCTTTTCACTACCATACAATGGTGTGAACCAAAAATACATTCTCAGAAATTTATTCCTTAATCTGTGTCCTATGTTTGATACTAGCAGACTTCTGTTGGACAGGAATGCCCTCTTTGCCACTGCTAATCTGCTTTTTATATCGTACTTGCTTCTTCCACCATGGGTTACCTTGCTGCCAAGGTGGCAGAATTCCTTATCTGCTTCGTGATCACCAATCCCGAAGATAATTTCTCGCTGTTCTCATTTCTGCTAGTTCTCATTACTTGTCCTCGCTGAACGAGATGGGAAAGGTACTGGTATAAAGGCACCTGTGTCTTGTTCTTGACTGCGCCCTGGGAATAGAACAGAATTTCGACCTATATTGCGGGTCACAGCGGCAACGACGGGTCCCAACAATCTAAGGACGGGGAATTGAATAACTAATCTAGAATGAGATTTTCACTCTGCAGCCGAGTGTGCGCTGATATGGAACTTCCTGGCATATTAAAACTGTGTGCCGTACCGAGACTCGAACTCGGGACCTTTGCCTTACGCGGCAAAGGCAAAGGTCCCGAGTTCGAGTCTCGGTCCGGCACACAGTTTTAGTCTGCTAAGAAGTTTGAATAACTAATCTGCTGCGTGGGATGCGGGATGCAGGAGTTCAAAAATTTTCGCTTCAAACCTTTCGTTTCTTGTATTGGCAAAGGAGTTTTTGCGGACCATTTTGTGAACGTCGTTTAGTTCCCTAAAACTTCAATCAAAGTTTGCACTAAATTTTCATCTTTCTGTTCAAAAAGACTTGTGCATTACGTATTGACCAGTATTTACTTTACTCTTTGTAAGATAATCACTAGGAAGTATTGCTTCTGCAACCCAGAAAACTTGATCATAAGCTTACAGACAAATGGAAATGTTTTCGGCTGTTTGGTGCTGGACCACATTCACCACTAGTTTGGTGTCTATTTGGTACCGAGCATGAAGTGTTAGACCCAGATACCTGTCGCATTAACAGAGTGGCACAATAATCTGTTGGATGATTTTTAAAATATTACATTGCCGATAAAGTAAATTTTATCCATACTAATGCAGTTGAACTCTGTGACAGTTGCTTTGTAGGATGTAGAATAATAACTGTTACCAGTCGCCATAGGTGGTCACTTTATTTAATACACGACCAGTTTCG